>NC_052310.1:10604887-11239911 GCF_016432855.1 Salvelinus namaycush
TGTGATGAAAGAAATAAAAGCTGAAATAAATCATTCTCTCTACTATTATTCTGACATTTCACATTCTTAAAATAAAGTGGTGATCCTAACTGACCTAAAACAGGGAATTTTAACTATGATTAAATGTCAGGAATTGTGAAAAACTGAGTTTAAATGTATTTTGCTAAGGTGTATGTAAACTTCCGACTTCAACTGTACAATCTATCAAAACAAATTCTGTTCTCATTCTTATGCCTTAATGTGATTCATAATTGTATTATCTACATTACTCAGTAGAACCATATTAAACTGTCTGTTTACACCTTCAGGTTTTAGATTGAATTACTATACTTGATCTGTTCAAGCTTTCATGTACTATTCTTTCTGAAAAACAACAGAAGCTATATAAAACTTTTACGTTGCAGCTATTTGAAAATGTCTACGTTGGTCAGTCCAAAATTGCGTTTTAATAATTCTGTTATGGAAATAATTGTATTTCCTAATTATCAAGTCATTTACGGTTTCTATGCCTTTAGTTTTCCATGTGGGCCAATTTGTCGGTGAATTCTGAAAAGCCAAGGATTGTTCCATAGGGGTGTGTTTTTAGGGAGTGATATTGGTCCTTGTAGGATCCGTTTAATTTTCTTCCATGTCATAATGTTCTTAACTATGAAGTTGTTAATGTGCTCAGCTCCATCCTTTGAAAACAAACACGTGAGAAGATTCTGGGGAAAAGCATGCACCTCTTCAATATGTACTCATTCTTCCTCTTTAGTGCATTTAACTATATGTTGTAGGTAAAAGTATTGGGTTGCGAGTTAATACAACTCCAAGTCTGGAAGGTTAAAACCATCATCAGTTTTAGGGACATGTACAGCTTCTATGAGTTTTATTTCCCCATATAAAGTCTGTTATGGCCGAGTATATATTTTTTTCAGAATGTATTTTATATCACAAAATGTCGATCTGAAATCTTTTGGACGTCAGAGCAATGTTCAGGGAATTCTATTTGAGTCAGAAAAAGGATATGATATGATAGGTAAGATATACAAAACCTTGCAGAAAGTATATCCAAATGACAATCTCTATATAACCTATTGGAACCAAGCCTTAACAACAACTGATATTGGCACAAGATGGAGTGAGTGTTGGAACATAACCAACTAATATACAGTTAATGAACATGTACTGTAATCCAGTATAAACTAATGTACAAAATGTATCAGAGTCATGTCTTAAGTGTAAAACTGACAGTGACTCAATGACACATGCCTTCTGGGAGTGCTATAAAGTTGTCACGCCCTGATCTTAGAGATCCTTTTAATTCTCTATTTGGTAGGTCAGGTTGTGACTAGGGTGGGAAATCTATGTTTATATTTCTTTGTTGGCCGAGAATGGTTCCCAATCAGAGGCAGCTGTCTATCGTTGTCTCTGATTGGGGATCATACTTAGGCAGCCCGTTTTCCCACCTTCAGTTGTGGGATCTTGTCTTTGTGTGTTGCAGGTGTTGCACTCCTAGCTTTACGTTCGTTGAGTTGTTTATTGTTTTTTGGTGGAACATTTAATAAAAAATAAAATGTACACCTACCACGCTGCACCTTGGTCTTCATTTAACGACGGACGTTCCAAAAGTTATGGGCGGAGTTAGAAAGTGGGCTGTCAGAAGTTTTACAATATACATTTACTTTTAATCCATCTATCTGCATATTTCAAGACATGGCATATGAGGGTGAGATAGATTTGATTTAAAAAAACAGGAAATCAAATGACCCTCCATCGTGAGGACAGTGGATGAATCAACTATATTATTATGTAAATATAAAACAAAACAAAATGTGGGCTGCAGAGAGAAACAAAAACGTACAATTTTAAGACATATGCTACAAAGTATTATAAGCACTGGAGATATCCAAAGGATGAAGAATGAGAGAAAATGTTATTGTGAGATGGGCAGGAAGGGTGTGGCTATGGTGGGAACATGTGGGTCTGAGCAAGTGTGATATCAGGAATGTTTGTTGAAATTTAAGTATGTAAATGTTAAATTGTCCATTGTTCTTGTCAATGTATGTTTTATATTGTAAATACAATTTTAAAAAATGGACCAAACTTCAGACTGTTGCAAATGTTAGCTTGGCCCACTGAAGACACCTGAGGGCTGACATCGCTCGAGGGAACACCAGGAGGCACTGTCTCTTTCAATCACAGCCTGACACTGGATTTAATAATCCCTCTCTGATACTTTCACCTCTCTCCTCTCTCTCGTCTCCTCACTTCTAATCGGAGCTGGGAGCAGGTCACTGTGCCACAAAACCACTGTGCCTATCTCTCACTGCCTCCAGTCAGCCAATCAAAACAGCCCGTAGACTCCTAACTGACTACTGAATGATATAATGGGTGGTTAAGGACTACGTCTCAGCTTTATGTCAAAAATAAATTACCATTCTAAGCACTCGCTTTCAGGAAAATAGTTTAATGTCAAATGAGGTGACAAGCAAAGATTTGGTTTGAATTTGTTTACTTCCCCTTTGTACTTATTCTACATGAAATATCTGAATGCATATTCTGCTGCATCATTAAAACATCCTTGTAAAAAGTGATCAGGTTAACACCTCATGTTAGAGTTTGAGCCTTCTCTCGCCCAGGAGATGATTATTAAAAGCCGAGATGTGGGTTTTTCTAAATCTCACCGTTCACTTTCTACTGGCCTGAGGAGAACGCTTTACCTTCCGTCATGCCTGTGAGAGCTTCCAGTCCAGTCCATTTCCTCTCTAATAAAGACAGCTTAACCTGCCTTAACCCTGACTACTTCCTTTGTTAACACTTCTCTCCCCACTGGTCGTCACGACTCCTGGAATCAATAAAGCTCCTTCAGCGGTCGTGGCCTCCTGTAACCCATCATATAGTTTAATCCCTCCTTTATAATGGTCCTCACACCACACTGACTCAAAGACTGTCTGTCTGACTGTGTGAAAGAGGGAGCCCCAGGTCTTCATTCATTGACTTTACCTGTCAGTGTGATAGCTGCTGCTTTCTACACCTCAGGACCAATGACCTTAATAACATTGTTCCACAGCTATACCAGGACAGAGAAGAATGGCTGAACTTCAGGTAGCTATCATGTCAAGGGAAGAGCTTTTGTTAGGTTAACACAGTGACATGAAACCATTAAAAACAAAGAGTATTAATATAATTGGAGCCGATTTGCAGAAAACCTTTTTTCTGTGACATTCACTTTTATCATTCATCTGTACTGTACTGCACATAAAGTAGACTTGCTTGTATAACTTTACATTGTAATGCAGTACTTCATCATACACCCCACCTGATCTACAGATCGGACTCTTCCACGATACTACCTCTCTTCCACGATACTACCTCTCTTCCACGATACTACCTCTCTTCCACGATACCAACTCTCTTCCACGATACTACTTCTCTTCCACGATACTACCTCTCTTCCACGATACTACCTCTCTTCCACGATACCAACTCTCTTCCACGATACTACCTCTCTTCCACGATACCAACTCTCTTCCACGATACTACCTCTCTTCCACGATACTACCTCTCTTCCACGATACTACTTCTCTTCCACGATACTACTTCTCTTCCACGATACTACCTCTCTTCCACGATACCAACTCTCTTCCACGATACTACCTCTCTTCCACGATACTACTTCTCTTCCACGATACTACCTCTCTACCTCTCTTCCATGACAGAACCTCTCTTCCACGACAGCACCTCTCTTCCACGACAGCACCTCTCTTCCACGACAGCACCTCTCTTCCACAACAGCACCTCTCTTCCACGACAGAACCTCCCTTCCACGACAGCACCTCTCTTCCACGACAGAACCTCTCTTCCACGACAGAACCTCTCTTCCACGACAGAACCTCTCTTCCAAGACAGCAACTCTCTTCCACGACAGCAACTCTCTTCCACGACAGCACCTCTCTTCCACGACAAAACCTCTCTTCCAAGACAGCAACTCTCTTCCATGACAGAACCTCTCTTCCACGACAGCAACTCTCTTCCACGACAGAACCTCTCTTCCACGACAGAACCTCTCTTCCAAGACAGCAACTCTCTTCCACGACAGCAACTCTCTTCCACGACAGCACCTCTCTTCCACGACAAAACCTCTCTTCCAAGACAGCAACTCTCTTCCACGACAGAACCTCTCTTCCACGACAGAACCTCTCTTCCAAGACAGCAACTCTCTTCCACGACAGCAACTCTCTTCCACGACAGCACCTCTCTTCCACGACAAAACCTCTCTTCCAAGACAGCAACTCTCTTCCATGACAGAACCTCTCTTCCACGACAGCAACTCTCTTCCACGACAGCAACTCTCTTCCACGACAGAACCTCTCTTCCACGACAGCAACTCTCTTCCACGACAGAACCTCTCTTCCACGACAGCAACTCTCTTCCACGACAGAACCTCTCTTCCACGACAGAACCTCTCTTCCACGACAGCAACTCTCTTCCACGACAGAACCTCTCTTCCACGACAGAACCTCTCTTCCAAGACAGCAACTCTCTTCCACGACAGAACCTCTCTTCCACGACAGCAACTCTCTTCCACGACAGAACCTCTCTTCCACGACAGAACCTCTCTTCCAAGACAGCAACTCTTCCACGACAGCAACTCTCTTCCACGACAGAACCTCTCTTCCACGACAGAACCTCTCTTCCACGACAGAACCTCACTTCCACGACAGAACCTCCCTTCCACGACAGCACCTCCCTTCCACGACAGCACCTATCTTCCACGACAGCACCTCTCTTCCACGACAGAACCTCTCTTCCACGACAGAACCTCTCTTCCACGACAGCAACTCTCTTTCACGACAGCACCTCTCTTCCACGACAGCAACTCTCTTCCACGACAGAACCTCTCTTCCACGACAGAACCTCTCTTCCACGACAGCACCTCTCTTCCACGACAGCACCTCTCTTTCACGACAGCACCTCTCTTCCACGACAGCACCTCTCTTCCACGACAGAACCTCTCTTTCACGACAGAACCTCTCTTCCACGACAGCACCTCTCTTCCAAGACAGCAACTCTCTTCCACGACAGCAACTCTCTTCCACGACAGCACCTCTCTTCCACGACAAAACCTCTCTTCCAAGACAGAACCTCTCTTCCACGACAGCAACTCTCTTCCACGACAGCAACTCTCTTCCACGACAGAACCTCTCTTCCAAGACAGCACCTCTCTTCCACGACAAAACCTCTCTTCCAAGACAGAACCTCTCTTCCACGACAGCAACTCTCTTCCACGACAGCAACTCTCTTCCACGACAGAACCTCTCTTCCACGACAGCAACTCTCTTCCACGACAGAACCTCTCTTCCACGACAGCAACTCTCTTCCATGACAGAACCTCTCTTCCACGACAGAACCTCTCTTCCACGACAGCAACTCTCTTCCACGACAGCAACTCTCTTCCACGACAGAACCTCTCTTCCACGACAGAACCTCTCTTCCACGACAGAACCTCTCTTCCACGACAGAACCTCTCTTCCACGACAGCAACTCTCTTCCACGACAGAACCTCTCTTCCACGACAGAACCTCTCTTCCAAGACAGCAACTCTCTTCCACGACAGCAACTCTCTTCCACGACAGAACCTCTCTTCCACGACAGAACCTCTCTTCCACGACAGAACCTCTCTTCCACGACAGAACCTCACTTCCACGACAGAACCTCCCTTCCACGACAGCACCTCTCTTCCACGACAGCACCTCTCTTCCACGACAGCACCTCTCTTCCAAGACAGCAACTCTCTTCCACGACAGCACCTCTCTTCCACGACAGCACCTCTCTTCCAAGACAGCAACTCTCTTCCACGACAGCAACTCTCTTCCACGACAGAACCTCTCTTCCACGACAGAACCTCACTTCCACGACAGAACCTCCCTTCCACGACAGAACCTCTCTTTCACGACAGCACCTCTCTTCCACGACAGCACCTCTCTTCCACGACAGCAACTCTCTTCCACGACAGAACCTCTCTTCCACGACAGAACCTCTCTTCCAAGACAGCAACTCTCTTCCACGACAGAACCTCTCTTCCACGACAGAACCTCTCTTCCAAGACAGCAACTCTCTTCCACGACAGAACCTCTCTTCCACGACAGAACCTCTCTTCCAAGACAGCAACTCTCTTCCACGACAGCAACTCTCTTCCACGACAGCAACTCTCTTCCACGACAGAACCTCTCTTCCACGACAGAACCTCTCTTCCAAGACAGCAACTCTCTTCCACGACAGCAACTCTCTTCCACGACAGCACCTCTCTTCCACGACAGAACCTCTCTTCCAAGACAGCAACTCTCTTCCATGACAGAACCTCTCTTCCACGACAGCAACTCTCTTCCACGACAGAACCTCTCTTCCACGACAGAACCTCTCTTCCACGACAGAACCTCTCTTCCACGACAGAACCTCTCTTCCACGACAGAACCTCTCTTCCACGACAGCAACTCTCTTCCACGACAGAACCTCTCTTCCACGACAGAACCTCTCTTCCAAGACAGCAACTCTCTTCCACGACAGAACCTCTCTTCCACGACAGCAACTCTCTTCCACGACAGAACCTCTCTTCCACGACAGAACCTCTCTTCCACGACAGCAACTCTCTTCCACGACAGCAACTCTCTTCCACGACAGAACCTCTCTTCCACGACAGAACCTCTCTTCCACGACAGAACCTCACTTCCACGACAGAACCTCCCTTCCACGACAGCACCTCCCTTCCACGACAGCACCTCTCTTCCACGACAGCACCTCTCTTCCACGACAGCACCTCTCTTCCACGACAGAACCTCTCTTCCAAGACAGCAACTCTCTTCCACGACAGCAACTCTCTTCCACGACAGCAACTCTTCCACGACAGAACCTCTCTTCCACGACAGCAACTCTCTTCCACGACAGAACCTCTCTTCCACGACAGAACCTCTCTTCCACGACAGAACCTCTCTTCCACGACAGAACCTCTCTTCCACGACAGAACCTCACTTCCACGACAGCACCTCCCTTCCACGACAGCACCTCTCTTCCACGACAGCACCTCTCTTCCACGACATAACCTCTCTTCCACGACATAACCTCCCTTCCACGACATAACCTCCCTTCCACGACATAACCTCCCTTCCACGACATAACCTCTCTTCCACGACAGAACCTCTCTTCCACGACAGAACCTCTCTTCCACGACATAACCTCTCTTCCACGACATAACCTCCCTTCCACGACATAACCTCCCTTCCACGACAGCACCTCTCTTCCACGACATAACCTCTCTTCCACGACAGAACCTCTCTTCCACGACAGAACCTCTCTTCCACGACAGCACCTCTCTTCCACGACATAACCTCTCTTCCACGACATAACCTCTCTTCCACGACATAACCTCTCTTCCACGACAGAACCTCTCTTCCACGACATAACCTCCCTTCCACGACAGCACCTCCCTTCCACGACATAACCTCTCTTCCACGACATAACCTCTCTTCCACGACATAACCTCTCTTCCACGACATAACCTCCCTTCCACGACAGCACCTCTCTTCCACAGATTGTATCTTCTTACGCAATAGTGCCTCTTTCCATGGTCTCTACCAGGTCAACAACATACAGCAGCGGGAGGAATTAGAATATGTGAACAGCTGAACTTTAGGATGACTTTGTCTTAAGTGGTATGCAGTGATGAGAGGGATCTGACTGTTCTGACACGGTGGGGCTCTTCAGACACACAGTGAGGTGGCCTAAAGAGAGCACCTTTCCATCAGAGAAATACACCTGTTCACTCTCCCTCTATCACCCTATCTTTTACGCTCTATTTTCCTCTCAGTCCTGGTGAAGTGATATTGGTGTTTCATACTAACCATGTTACATTTTCCACCAACTTTCATACTATAGTATTAGAGGAGATTAGAAAGAAGTCGTTTCCCCTTCAGTATTGCAAATCTTCATATTATGGACCTTAACACAGACAAGACTAACCAACTTACCCCTGCAGGGCTTTCTCCCCAAACCAGTCTCCTTTGCCCAGGCCTCGCAGGTACACAGGCATGTCATTGGAAGAATCCTCCCTGGTGACGTTCACCTGTAGGGAAAGGGATCAGCAGTCATTCATTGCTCTGATATTGGAGCCTCCTTCCGACCCGCCCCCCCCCTCCCCTCCCCCCCGTGGCAGGGGAAAGGACGCTAGACCAGTAAGCCTATGTTATACAATGACGCTATAACAGCATGGAGTTCCATCACAAATTGATGATATATCCTCAGGAGGATGAGGTTACCTCTTTCTGACATTGAGCTAACCTCTACCGTAATCACTGTAGTAGACAGGCATTGGCTAGCCCCACTGATGCCGTGCACCTCTACCATTAATACGTGCACCTCTATTATAAAAAGGTTGGTCACCTTTCCCTTGCTGATGATGAAGAAGGTGTCCCCTCTGGCTCCCTGTCTGATGATGAACTCCCCGTCCCCGTAGTGCGTCTGAAGAGAGAGGAAGAGAAGTGTCACTCAACACGGTCATGAACGGTCCGAAGAGACCTGACAAGAGTCCTCAGCGTCAGGCACGCAACCACCATGTTGAATCAACACCAGTCCCCCAATGAAGAATGGCCTTTAGGAAAATAGGACCACTGTGTACACAGACCATGTACTGTCAGATATCAGTTGCGATGTTGAAAATGATACATAATATTTTTCTGAATGAAACACCCTGCATTTGTCAGATTTTGACCATCACTCAGTGAGCGAAGAGAGTGAGAGAGTAGGGGGATGTGAGGGGGATGGGAGGGGGACAGAGAAATAGGGCTGCTGCTGCTTCATGGAGGAGATGGGGTAAAAGGAGTGGCTAATAAGTCTGCACATCTTACTGCAAATTGAGAAATTATGTGACTAAACTCAACAAAAAGAAGAAACAGTTAAAACAAATGTATTTAACCTTTATTTAACTAGGCAAGTCAGTTAAGAACAAATTTGTATTAACAATGACGGCCTACCCTGGCCAAACCCTAACCCAGATGATGCTGGGCCAATTGTGCACCGCCCTATGGGAATCAAACCAGGGTCTGTAGTGAGATGCAGTGCCTTAGACCACTGTGCCACTCATTTAACATTTACATTTAAGTCATTTAGCAGACGCTCTTATCCAGAGCGACTTACAAATTGGTGCATTCACCTCATGATATCCAGTGGAACAGCCACTTTACAATAGTGCATCTAAATCTTTTAAGGGGGGGGGGGGGGGGGGGGGGTTAGAAGGATTACTTTATCCTATCCTAGGTATTCCTTAAAGAGGTGGGGTTTCAGGTGTCTCCGGAAGGTGGTGATTGACTCCGCTGTCCTGGCGTCGTGAGGGAGTTTGTTCCACCATTGGGGTGCCAGAGCAGCGAACAGTTTTGACTGGGCTGAGCGGGAACTGTACTTCCTCAGAGGTAGGGAGGCGAGCAGGCCAGAGGTGGATGAACGCAGTGCCCTTGTTTGGGTGTAGGGCCTGATCAGAGCCTGAGGTACGGAGGTGCCGTTCCCCTCACAGCTCCGTAAACAAGCACCATGGTCTTGTAGCGGATGCGAGCTTCAACTGGAAGCCAGTGGAGAGAGCGGAGGAGCGGGGTGACGTGAGAGAACTTGGGAAGGTTGAACACCAGACGGGCTGCGGCGTTCTGGATGAGTTGTAGGGGTTTAATGGCACAGGCAGGGAGCCCAGCCAACAGCGAGTTGCAGTAATCCAGACGGGAGATGACAAGTGCCTGGATTAGGACCTGCGCCGCTTCCTGTGTGAGGCAGGGTCGTACTCTGCGGATGTTGTAGAGCATGAACCTACAGGAACGGGCCACCGCCTTGATGTTAGTTGAGAACGACAGGGTGTTGTCCAGGATCACGCCAAGGTTCTTAGCGCTCTGGGAGGAGGACACAATGGAGTTGTCAACCGTGATGGCGAGATCATGGAACGGGCAGTCCTTCCCCGGGAGGAAGAGCAGCTCCGTCTTGCCGAGGTTCAGCTTGAGGTGGTGATCCGTCATCCACACTGATATGTCTGCCAGACATGCAGAGATGCGATTCGCCACCTGGTTATCAGAAGGGGGAAAGGAGAAGATTAATTGTGTGTCGTCTGCATAGCAATGATAGGAGAGACCATGTGAGGTTATGACAGAGCCAAGTGACTTGGTGTATAGCGAGAATAGGAGAGGGCCTAGAACAGAGCCCTGGGGGACACCAGTGGTGAGAGCACGTGGTGAGGAGACAGATTCTCGCCACGCCACCTGGTAGGAGCGACCTGTCAGGTAGGACGCAATCCAAGCGTGGGCCGCGCCGGAGATGCCCAACTCGGAGAGGGTGGAGAGGAGGATCTGATGGTTCACAGTATCAAAGGCAGCCGATAGGTCTAGAAGGATGAGAGCAGAGGAGAGAGAGTTAGCTTTAGCAGTGCGGAGCGCCTCCGTGACTCGGGAGCCAAGATCAATGATTTATAGAATGATGGAGATAAAAAAAACTTTGGAGTACTTTAAATGAAATTATGGGCAGAAAGACACATTAAATTACATCTTTCATCAAATCAGATGGCTTATTCATCACAAAACCATTTGATGTTGCCAATTATGTTAATGATTACTTCATTGGCAAAGTGGGAAAACTTAGGCAGGAAATGCCAGTAATGAACAGTGAGCCACCGTATTCATGCATAAAAAAACAATAATGAAAGAAAAGCATTGTAAGTTAGAATTTTGCAAAGATAGTGTGGGAGAGGTGGAAATGTTATTGTTATCGATCAAAAATGACAAACCTCCTGGAATTGACAACTTAGATGGAACGCTACTGAGAATGGTAGCTGACCCTAGGGCTGTTGCGGTGACTGTATTACCGCCACACCGGCAGTCATGAGTCATTATCTCAGTAAAATTCCACGTGACCGTTGAGTAATCCCCTTTTATGCACTCTGGACATGGACATACCCAATTTGCTAACTACCATCAGGTCCTAATGGCCTGCTACTCAGGGCTCTATTGTCCCTCTGACCACTCGGACATCAATGTCAATAAAATCGAAAATCACATCAAAATCACAGTACTTCTAAAACTCACCTCACTGTGATGCTCAATCTGAAGAAAGAAGTTCAACAGCAGGTTGAAACAGTGTAAAACATGGTTGTTGTGGATGTTGTTTCAAAGCCTAACATGCTGACCACACCGCTCACGTTGCAAAATAAATGTACACATACATGTTATTCAATCATGGCATCCACACTGCTCGCGCACGCCAACGAGATTCTGCGTTGCCAAGTGCTAAAATAGAAGTCAGTTCTATTTGTGACAATGAATGACGTGCAAGTCGTGCCTCTCCCATCTCCTCATTGGTTTATAGAAGCATATACCCACGTGCCATCTCCTCATTGGTTATACCCACGTGGGTGATTGAAAGATGAACTGAGGTCGGTCAGTTGTGTTAATACACCTTATTATGAAAGTTAGATGCCAATCACCACATCAAGTCCAAAGAAGAAAAAGCCTAGAAGGAGAGATGACTAGAAACGATTCGGTTGACAGTTTTATGTGAGGATGAATTGTCGGAGTAGAGGACCCCATTTCAGGTAAAATAACATCTCAACGTTTATATCCCAGGACAAATTCAGCTAGCAACAGCAAGCTAGCTAGCTAGCTAAATGCACAGGGCGGGGTTCAGACCCAGGGCCGAGCTTAATGGTGAGCTTGGATGGTACAATGGTGTTGAAGGCTGAGCTTTCGTCCATGAACAGCATTCTTACATAGGTATTCCTCTTGTCCAGATGGGATAGGGCAGTGTGCAGTGCGATGGCGATTGCATTGTCTGTGGATCTATTGGGGCGGTATGCAAATTGAAGTGGGTCTAGTGTGTCAGGTAAGGTAGAGGTGATATGATCCTTAACTAGCCTCTCAAAGCCCTTCATGATGACAGAAGTGAGTGCTATGGGGCGATAGTCATTTAGTTCAGTTACCTTTGCTTTCTTTGGTACAGGAACAATAGTGGACATCTTGAAGCAAGTGGGGACAGCAGACTGGGATAGTGAGAGAATGAATATGTCCGTAAACACTCCAGCCAGCTGGTCTGTGCATGCTCTGAGGACGCGGCTAGGGATGCTGTCTGGTCCGGCAGCCTTGCGAGGATTAACATGCTTAAATGTCTTACGTCGGCCACATAGAAGAAGAGCACACAGTCCTTGGTAGTGGGCCACGTCGGTGGCACTGTGTTATCCTCAAAACGGGTGAAGAAGGTGTTTAGCTTGTCCGGAAGCAAGACGTCGGTGTCCGCGACGTGACTGGTCTTCCCTTTGTAGTCCGTGATTGTCTGTAGACCCTTCCACATACGTCTCGTGTCTGAGCCGTTGAATTGCGACTCCACTTTGTCTCTGTACTGACGTTTTGCCTGTTTGATTGACTTATGGAGGAAATAACTACAGTGTTTGTATTCGGCCATATTCCCGGTATCCTTGCCATGGTTAAATGCGGTGGTTTGCACTTTCAGTTGTGCCAAGCTACAGTAGTAGCGTCATGCCCAAGAAGACTCGAGGCTGTAATCGCTGTCAAAGGTGCTTCAACAATGTACTGAGTAAAGGGTCTGAATACTTATATAAATATGTTATTTCTGTTTTTTATTTGTAATATATTTGCAAAAATGTTTTAAAAAAAACAGTTTGTCATTATGGGGTATTGTGTGTAGATTGATGAGGGGAAAAAACTATTTAGTCCATTTTAGAATAAGGCTGTAACATAACAAAATGTGGAAAAAGTCAAGGGGTCTGAATACTTTCTGAATGCACTGTATCTAATAGAACGCAGAGTGTTTTCTTAAATGGAAGCTTCTCTAATGTCATATATGTAAGGTGTGGTGTACCGCAGGGCAGCTCTCTAGGCCCTCTACTCTTTTCTATTTTTACCAATGACCTGCCACTGACATTAAACAAAGCATGTGTGTCCATGTATGCTGATGACTCAACCATATACGCATCAGCAACCACAGCTAATGAAGTCACTGAAACCCTTAACAAAGAGTTGCAGTCTGTTTTGGAATGGGTAGCCAATAATAAACTGGTCCTGAACATCTCTAAAACTAAGAGCATTGTATTTGGTACAAATCATTTCCTAAGTTCTAGACCTCAGCTGAATCTGGTCATGAGTGGTGTGGCTGTTGAACAAGTTGAGGAGACTAAATTACTTGGTGTTACCTTAGATTGTAAACTGTCAAGGTCAAAACATATAGATTCAATGGTTGTAAAGATGGGGAGAGGTCTGTCCGTATTAAAGAGATGCTCTTTTTTTGACACCACACTCCACAAAGCAAGTCCTGCAGGCTCTAGTTCGAGCTTATCTTGATTATTGTCCAGTCATATGGTCAAGTGCTGCAAAGAAAGACCTAGTTGAGCTGCAGCTGACCCAGCACGTCTTGCTCTTCATTGTAATCAGAGGGCTAATATTAATACTATGCATGCTAGTCTCTCTTCGCTAAGAGTTTTTTTTATAAGAAACATTGTGTTGGAAATTCCAAATTGTTTGCATAGTCAACTTACACAAAGCACTAACACACACACTTCCCCCGCCAGAAATGCCACCAGGGGTCTTTTCACTGTCCCCAGGTCCAGAACAAATTCAAGGAAACAGTATTATACAGAGCCATGAGTTCATGGAACTCCCTTCCATCTTATATAGCGCAAGTGAACAGCAAACCTGGTTTCAAAAAACAAATATTGCAACACCTCACGGCACAAAGCATCTCCCCCCTGCGACCTACTTGTTGTGTGTATGTACTGATGTGTAACTCATTGACGCACAGACTCATTACATGTTCATGTTTTTAAATGTATGTCAATTGTAAAGTCTTTTGTCTGTAATGTATTTTTCGTTTTGTGTCGGACCCCAGTAAGACTAGATGTGGCTAATGGCGATCTTAATAAATCAAATCATTTCCCTCCAACTGCTCAGATGTGGTCAGAGAGAAAGAGGGAGAGCGATTTTGACATCTGATGCTGGGGAATGAGTAGATAAACTTGAAGCCTTTTAATTTCATGTTGTGCTAATTTAATAATAATATAATATTACTATATTACATATTCTACATGTCATTTGTGTTGTCATTCATTCTCCCCTGACCGCTACCCCCTATTGTGTAGCAGTGAGCCGTTCTAAAGGACCAATCAGGGACGTCCCTCACAGGATCCCATCCTGCCACTTCACTGAGCAGCAGCAGCCCAGGGTCAGGTCCGTCAGGTTTCAGTGTTCCAGCCACAACTTATCAAATGACCTGCTTTTATTCCCCACTGTTTGGTTTTCAGAATGGCAGGAAGGCAACTGAACCTCTGTGCAGGCGGCACTACATTAACTTGGACTTTGTATTTATTATGGATCCCCAAACTTGGACTTTGGTGGAGGGAGTAATGAAACACAGTAGGGATGTTTTTTATTAAAAAGTACTAAAGTGCATTAGCCATGAAAAATATGTCTGATGTAAAAGTAGATTTATATAATACGTCACAGATCAATAATACCAGGTTTTTATTGATTAATGGCAGCTGACAGCTTTGACTTTCATGTCAAAGTTGGGTACATCAAGAAGACAGAGATCAACAGGAGCTGGAAGCCTGGCCCCCAGATTCATTTAAAATAGACAGCAGAACCATTTCAATAAAGATGGAGTGAAGCAGAGGGTCATGAATCGGAAATGAGATTCCATGGTATAATGGGCAGGCTTATCAAGGGGAAATTACGGCCTGTACTGTACTGTATGTAGCATCGCTATGCATCAAATCATAAATAAAATGGTATTCAAAGAGTAAATCCTATTTCTAATCATCTATGTTCAACGATGATTGACAGGTTGCGGTAAAAATTCATTTTTCATTCCTCTCACTGTCTCAGCCTGAGACTATCGATTGGTAAGACTTGCTTAATTCTCCTCCTTCTTCTTGTGAGTCGAGACAAGTCGTCCCACACATTAACGCAACCCTCACACATCAGCTGGAAAACAGTGAACTCTTGACATGCTCTGCTCTGCTCTGCTCCGTATGGGCCAGAACAGGACAGTGTGGGAACGGGGAACATCTGGAATTAAAAATAAACCTCTACTCCCAACTCAACCGCTGCCTGCCTAGTCACACATCCATCGTAGGATCTTGTGGGTTTGATACCACCATGATTAATACCGGCAATGTTTACATTCTTTATCCCTTGATAATGTCCAGTTACTTTATACCAGGACTGTATGTTCCTCCCGCTCTGGAATGACTGTATAATAAGTGACACTAAACAAACACAGCTCACTGATTTACTTTTAGAGAGTAAAGAGTGTTTATGTGAGTCAGTGTTTATTTACCAGACAGGCTGGTTAGGGAGGAAGAGTCATCATCAGTAACTAAGGTGAACTATCTTTCAACAGCTCTTTCTAGTTTCTTCCTGTGCTTTAGTATATTTTTAGGCCTGGGAGAAAATGTTACCGTTATTCATTGAAGCTGCATGGGAAAAATCCATTAAGATGGAGAAGAAAGAAAGAAATGGCTAGTTTAAGGGAACATGACATTTTGGGCTGACACAGACTTCGTTTTTCTTTCTCCCAAATTGAAATATACCACCTGTGTCATGAGCGGTTTCTGCCAAGGAATGGGCATTCCAATGAGTAGAAGACAGATATGTGTCCCTATAAACTATACAGCATGAATAGTGCATATAACTGCATATAACATCATAATTAAAGATGAATTGAGCAGTGATGAAAGTTAACTTATCAGACAATTCTTATTTTCATTATGAAAAGTGGCTAGAACTTCAAACAGTAATCTTGGAGGTGTAATGGGTATTTCTCATGATGTATTTGGCAAATCAGTAAAGGAAAGGCATGGTTGAAGTACAAAGTTGTAGAGGTGCCCTCACAGAAGCAGAAAATTCCGCTCCACAACACTGAATTACTTCTTTACTTCGTGGCATTGCTTATCTACCACTTTATTTGACACTAATCAGTTCCTTCCTGACATGGGGCACCCCTCTCTCCTTTGGTTTCCATGTGGAAAGAGAATCAAAGACCCACTCTTCTGTTTTGTTATACAGAGACTGTTAGCTGATATGGGTGGTGAGTTTGGTACCCTGCCCAGCAGTGCTTGACTTGGGAAGGAGCTCACCGGAGTAGAGTACCAGCACCTCAAATGTTCTACTGCTTGAGCTCCTGGACCTCTTATAGGACGTACAGTGCATTCAGAAAGTATTCAGACCAATTGACTATTTCCACATTTTGTTACGTTACAGCCTTATTCTAAAATGGATCATCTCATCAATCTACACATAATACCCCACAATGACAAAACAAAAACTGTTTTTTTTTTATGTTTGCAAATGTATTAAAAATAAAAAAACAGAAATATTACATTTACATAAGTATTCAGACCCTTTACTCAGTACTTTGTTGAAGCACCTTTGGCAGCAATTACAGCATTGAGTCTTCTTGGGTATGATGCTACAAGCTTTTCACACCTGTATTTGGGGAGTTTCTCCCATTCTTCTCTGCAGATCCTCTCAAGCTCTGTCAGGTTGAATGGGGAGTGTCGCTGCACAGCTATTTTCACATCTCTCCAGAGATGTTTGATCGGGTTCAAGTTTGGGCTCTGGCTGGTTTGTCACTATGGGGTATTGTGCATAGAGCAATGAGGAATTGTTTTTATGTAACCCATTTTAGAATAAGGCTGTAAAGTAACAAAATGTGGAAAAATTCAAGGGGTCTGAATACTTACCGAATGCACTGTACATAAACTCAAAAGTATTGTGGAGCTCCTGTATCTAAATATAAACACTACCGACAACCAAAATGAGTACCGGCACCTATTTCAGTCCAAGTCAAACACTGATGCCCAGTCATCCGTTGCCATAGAAACCACGCAGCAGGGTTCTGTCAAAGGTTTTTATTGTGTCTGTCACCGTACTATGCTGTTATTTTACACTGACTGAAGCGTGAAGACAAAGTAAGAAACAAACTGATGCCATTTGAAAAAAATCTATATGTGAGCATATACTGGCCAGTAACCACACCGTAATAATAATAATGATAATAATACTACATGGGACTTATATAGCGCTTTTCAAGTCACTTTACAATTGTAGAAACGAAACAAACAGATGAAAACAAGACAACAACAGGAAGAAACACAACATGAAACAAAGAAACGGGGAGGGACTTAAGAAGGTAAAAGAGTGGGATGTTCTAGTGTATGAATCAGCAAGCAGGTGTGTGTGGGTGTGTGTGAGAGAGAGAGAGAGAGAGAGTGTGGGAGAGAGGGTGTGTGTGTGTGTGTGCTTTTTACCTGAAATGATGACTGACAGTAGGTCATGAGATAAATCTTTCTGAGGTTTAAACGAAATGCCACGCGTCACAGATGTTGTTGTAAAGTTGGGTTTTCCTGAGGTTCCTAATGTTCTCATCCATGACCTGCACTACTGGGTTTCCTCATTGAAATCATGTTAGTGCAGTAATTGTCTATTCTTTTAGGGTACACTGAAGCTAAACACTACTGTAGTTAGTCAAAGGCAACTACTGTATCAGAGAGGATTGTGTTAACACTGAGGTGCAACACCTTAACATTGAGAACTATGCAATTAACTATATGACATTTTTTAAAATCATACTTTCACGTCTAGGCAAATCACCATGACAGCAAACTATTTGCAAGAAACTAATGTTTCCAATTCCTCGTCTTTACCTTAACTGTATGTTTCACTGCTGCTCAAATTCAATCAGGGCTGCTACGCAATTATCAACAGTAGATCTGTCTAATACATTTTCTCTATCATGTGAACAACAATATGAAGCACAGACAGAAAATCACTGCACAGTTACAAATGGTAAGAAATGGACCAATGGCTTTTTTTGTGAGAAAGGGGTGACATTTGGGAGAGGAGATCGTCCGTGTCGTTCCATGGTGAGGCTGCATATAGTCTGATCGATTCCAGCATCTTCTGGCGATGTATACAGGTAGGTACCCACACAATCACACACACGCACGAATGGACACACACACACAACACACGCGAACAACATGCAAAGACACATCGGCAGTGATCTCACCTACACCACACTGAATGGCAGCGTATTCATCATCAGCCCCCTTTGGAGCACCCCTCAACGGTTTGAACATTCTGTGTTTTCCCTCATGTTTTATATCAGTCATTCAGCGAACAGAGTCAGACTGATAGTGCCCTGGTAGTCAGTGGGGCATTCTGGGTCTGAACATAGAAATAAAATATAAATTCTAGTTTTATTCATCTGAAACTATACGCCACTATGGATTGGATTTGGTGTGATGTGACCAAATACTGTTTAATCACAGGAATCATAACTAAGACGTATGTTTTCCCTTTGCATGTTATTCTATTATTGTTCTGTAAGGGGTTAAAGAAGTCAGGTTGACTCAGAAGCAGCAGTTGGTGCCAATGAAAACTGAGGCCAACGCATTAAAAAACAAAACATGGTTTGATATATAGGCTGGTTTAGGAATACGGATGTGTGTTCTTAATGGAGCTAATCCTCTACTGATCCAATAGATTAAAAGAACCATGAAATAATGCGTTTGGTTCCTTTGTGATTTTTGTGGTCATACTTAAGTTGACTATGATAGAGACAGTCTGCCAGAATTATATTGTTCTCGTTTTAATGACCAAATGTTCTTTGGAAACCAGTTATACTGGAGGTCAAGTCATCTAATTAACTTGGAACAGCAGAGAGATTCTTGCTGGAAATAAACAAGCATAAAATGTAGGAGGTGAAGGACTGTCGAGACTTAATGTAATATGTCTGCGTTTCTCAAGTGATCCTAAGGACCCCCGTACCACCGTTTTGGGAAACATCTGCATGCCAATGAATAATAAGATGATTAGCAATCTGCTCTGAGGATGTGATTACACCTGTAATTGCTCCCTCTCACTCATAGACCACAAAGAAGACACTGTTTATTGTAATATTCTGATCAGAGCCAGAATGGTTTTCCTGACCATGTGACAAGACTAGGAATACGTCTGGGCCCTGGTTATAGTCTAGTTTACTGTTATTCTTGGTCATGTCACGTGGTCATGAAAATCTTGCAGGTGGACGTTTATTGTATTGAGTCTTGCCTCGGAGGCAGAACTGAGAGATTTCCACTAGATCGGCCAACTGCAAAGTCCAAATTGGCTATAAAATGTATGGACTTAATTTAAGGTTAGGATTAGGCATTAGGGTTAGCAGTGTGGTTAAGGTTATGGTTATGGTTAGGTTTAAAATCAGATTGTATGACTTTGTGGCTGTGCCAGATAGTGACCACTCTGCAGAGCTGCCTTCAGAACAAGATGCATGACGAAAAAAACGCCAATTCTGATGTCTACTCTCTAGACTGAAATTTACAGAGACTGTATTGCAGGCAGAGTTAGCTCAGAGGTTGTCACAGTGAGTTTTACCTCAGGTTGTGTCTGGTGAGTTATTGACTACAGATAAGAACTCAAATCAATTCAAAATAGCTCTGTCAGACCAGGACAGGAGACCTGAAATGGACTTCCACTACTATGAAGATTGCAACGACTACACATTGCAGCTTAGTTACATTTCCAGAGAAACCTCTTTTAAAATGTGAATACCCACAGTATAATAATCATTACGATTTATCAAGGCAATCAACTCTTCATCATGTAATGATATGGTTCATAATTTAGGGAAATGTAAATAAATTGCTCAATTACAGTCAATGAAACAGACGTAAACTCATCAGCACCCATTGCCACAACCTTTTTAAATCGAGGTAACTTCACCAAGTTCCACCAGGACACTTAGGAAACTCACCTCTTCCATCACGTCAGCAAGCTTGCTTAGTATTTCTTCTGAAAGGCCTTGGAATGTTGGAACACTGTTGGGGAGAGGGAGAGAGTGAGAGTTAGCTGTTTTGGAGCCTTCAGACACAAGGTGAAGCCAACAGTTCATGCTGTTCCTGGCTGGTTGACAGTACTAGGTACTGTGGAGCTTCATGACTTGCAAAGCATCGCCCACCACAGCGATAAACACTGTTTATTCACATAAATCACACATCATCAATATTCTCTCTGTTTTCTGTCGTTCTGCTATCTATCTCAGTAAGTAAGCCAAAATACACACTGCGCTAGCAGAGCATCTATGCAGCATTTATGTAAAAAACAGCACAGCAAGTTACATGACAGAGTGGAGTCGGTATGACTGATTACAGGGAGGGAGAAAAAAACCCACCAGGTAAGACCACATAATGTACGTACATAGACACAGCTGTGGCAGCACCCTTATGGAAAAACCACATCCACATGTGATTTCATGTGATCACGTAACAACATATAAAGCAACATGTGCTAACATAAAACTCCACATGTGAGAACATGATCTCATCTGAAATGAATGTGAAATAAATATGACAACATGGGGATGCAACATTTCAACACGTGATAACATGAAATTACATTTGAGCACATGTGAAACCCGAGGTGTAAAATGTTGTTTAGAATACTTTACTTTAAAAAGGAACAATTTACATTAATTCAATTTAAACAGTCATGGTCCCCTGAAGGTTTTGTCTCGTTCCCAGTTGGTTCCAGGGACATTTTTAGATGTTCTCAGAATGTTTAGCTTTGGTGAAAACACAGTAAATCTACAACTAACTACTGTATTTTTACAGCTAAATGAAGGTGTTAATGGACAACATGCTGAATACTTTGGATTCAACCTCAATTGGGATTTGAACTCATAACCTCTTAATTTCTAGCAACCTGAAGTTCTTGCTGAGCCACCAGGTCTATGGACATCATGGAGATTGGCTATATATTTATTGTCAAGAACACATTTCTGCACTTTGCCTAAAGTTGCAGTAAAAATAAGGTAAATATATACAACAACTTGAAGGTGTTATTTCTATAAAATGACAGTATGCTGCTGTATTATGATTTCAATTACAGTAAAATCTTGTATAATTTTGAACAGTGAACAACATTTTGATAGGATTGAACTAATAACCCCTTGCTCACTACCAACCTGTAATGTCCTGTTACAATGCAGCTACACCACCAGATCCGTGAGTGGAAAAGAGATATGGCCACAGACTTATTGGCAAGAGCGGATCTGCACTTTGATTAAAGCTGCCCAGAATCAAGTAAATAACTGTACAATTGTCACCACCAATGTAACAACGTAAAACTAGCAGTGCTCAAAGACACTTGATTTAAAGTATACAATAATTCTTTGGGGTTAGAATTCACAACCACTTGGTTGGGAGAGCATCAATGTTGCTGCAGTGCTTCCAGGTTCAAACTGATTGGTTGGAACTATACTGAACAAAAATATAAATGCAACAACTTCAAAACTGTTACCGAGTTACAGTTCATACGAGGCCGGTTGAACGTACTGCCAAATTCTCTAAAACGACGTTGGAGGCAGCTTATGGTAGAGAAATTAACACTCAAGAGCTGCACTGTTTAGATGCCAATTCCACACTCCCTCAAAACTTGAGACATCTGTGTGACAAAACTGCACATTTTAGAATGGCCTTTTATTGTCCCCAGCACAAGGTGCACCTGTGTAATAATCATGCTGTTTAATCAGCTTCTTGATATGCCACACCTGTCAGGCAGCAAAGGAGAAATTCTCACTAACAGAGATGTAAACTAATTTGTGCACAAAATTTGAGAGAAATAAGCATTTTGTGCATATGGAAAATGTCTGGGATATTTTATTTCAGCTCATGAAACATGGGACCAACACTTTACATGTTGCGTTTATGTTTTTGTAGCACACTCTTAAAAAATAAGAGTATGGTTAGGGTACAGTGTTGTTCCCTGGGGTACAAAATTGTCAAAGGTACACTAAACAGCTACACATATAAACTCACATGGTCCAGTTCAGTACCTGTAGGTATAGGAGATTTTTCTACCCAATATTTTAAATATAAGGTACGATCATCACTGCACTTTAAAATATACAGTGCATTCTGAAAGTATTCAAACCCCTTGACTTTTTGCACTTTGTTACATTACAGCCTTATTCTAGAATGTATTAAATCGTTTTTTTCCTCATCAATCTTCTCACAATACGCGATAATGACAAAGCAAAAACAGGTTTTCAGAAATGTTTGCCAATTACTGTGAAATGTACTAAAACCCACTTGCAACCGGTTGATAGCAAGTTATTGGAAGTTAAACATTAACTTCCTGTGAACCAGCTCCCATTAAGCTTTTGGAATATGCACAAAAAACCTCTAAACAGTGCAGCTATTGCGTGTCACAACTGCTTACTAAAATTGCAAAACTGACAGTGTCAAACGAGATGCTCAACCTTCTTTAACATAACCATAAAAGCACATAAACGTGTTCAACATTTCCAATTACAGTTTTAGACCATGCCCCCAAATATGCTAATGAGTCCCCGCCAGCACATTGCCTCCACCTACATTTCAAAGTGCAGTAAGGATACCTAATCCTGCATTCGTAACCAAGTGGGGAGTGGGAATTTACCACATACGCCTGGGAAAAATCCACTTGAACGGCCTTCCAACTGGTAATTAATAGTGGGGAATGCATCTATCATCCCTGAGCTCCGACTTCTCCCACATGCTGACCTCTGACACCACCTATTAAGGAAATTACCTCGATAACAGCATTTTCGGAAGTTAAATGTAATAACAAAACATTATTTATGAAAAGCAATCTATTAATATGGTTTTTGAACTCCATCATGTGTTTATGGTTGACGCAGCTTGTTGGCCATTCGCCAATTGGAGTTTCTCAACGAGTTCAAAGTACATACAGTAAATGCAAGTGGTATTTACGACTTCACAACTGCTAAATTTCCACCTCCCACATGGTTACGAACGCAGCATTATATATATATATATTGGGTAGAAAAATTTACCATTATAATAGATTACGGGCACATGTACCCTAAAAGGTACTGATGTGAGTTCCTATGTGTAACTCTGAAGGTACCTTACCTGTACCTTTGACCTTTTTGTACACCAGGAACCAAACTGTCCAACAGTGTGCACTATTTTGCACAAAACAAAAGAGTGCCATCCTGCACTGCTATTTTAGTTATCAGTTATTCTGACTATTCTAAATCCCAGGTAAGGACATGTTGAATAATGATTACTGCATAAATAAACCACAATGTAAGCATGTAGGTCAAAGTGTGTCAAATATGTAAGTTGAAAAACTATTTTAATAGTACAGTGTGTGTATCATAAAGACTCATTTTTGTTTGCAGGGCATTACTGTGAAATCTCATGTGAAAAATGGAATCCACATGTAAAAGCTTATGATTTCACATGTGCAAAACGTGTAATTCAAAATTCAAAAGGCACTCGCACATCTGAGCTATCTTTTTTGCAGGTGCATGGTAACATTTGAATAAAATGAAAAAAAAGAAGAACATGTACAAAACGTGGAAATGTCACGTGAAATCATGTGATTTTCCACATGTAAAATCATGTGGTTTTTCCATAAGAGGCAACCAATTCTTGTCTGTCTTAAACCCCCTCTCTAACACCAGCATCATCTGAAGTGGGAAAGTGTGTGCAGTAGTCAGTATTAAACCAGTATTAAACCAGTAGTAAACCAGTAGTAAGTCAGTCTTAAACCAGTAGTAAACAGTAGTAAGTCAGTAATAAACCAGTTGTAAACAGTAGTAAGTCAGTAATAAACCAGTAGTAACTCAGTATTAAACCAGTAGTAACTCAGTATTAAACCAGTAATAAACCAGTAGTAAGTCAGTAATAAACCAGTAGTAAGTCAGTAATAAACCAGTAATAAACCAGTTGTAAACAGTAGTAACTCAGTATTAAACCAGTAGTAAGTCAGTAATAAACCAGTAGTAAGTCAGTAATAAACCAGTAGTAAACAGTAGTAAGTCAGTATTAAACCACTATTAAACCAGTAGTAAGTCAGTATTAAACCAGTAGTAAACCGGTAGTAAACCAGTAGTAAGTCAGTATTAAACCAGTATTAAACCAGTAGTAAACCAGTAGTAAGTCAGTATTAAACCAGTAGTAAGTCAGTAGTAAGTCAGTATTAAACCAGTAGTAAACCAATAGTAAACCAGTAGTAAGTCAGTATTAAACCAATAGTAAACTGGTAGTAAACCAGTAGTAAACCAGTAGTAAGCCAGTATTAAACCAGTAGTAAACAGTAGTAAGTCAGTAATAAACCAGTTGTAAACAGTAGTAAGTCAGTATTAAACCAGTAGTAAGTCAGTATTAAACCAGTAGTAAGTCAGTAATAAACCAGTAGTAACTCAGTATTAAACCAGTAGTAAGTCAGTAATAAACCAGTAGTAACTCAGTATTAAACCAGTAGTAAGTCAGTAATAAACCAGTAGTAACTCAGTATTAAACCAGTAGTAAGCCAGTAATAAACCAGTTGTAAACAGTAGTAACTCAGTATTAAACCAGTAGTAAGTCAGTAATAAACCAGTAGTAAGTCAGTAATAAACCAGTAGTAAACAGTAGTAAGTCAGTATTAAACCAGTACTAAGTCAGTAATAAACCAGTAGTAAGTCAGTATTAAACCACTATTAAACCAGTAGTAAGTCAGTATTAAACCAGTAGTAAATCGGTAGTAAACCAGTAGTAAGTCAGTATTAAACCAGTATTAAACGAGTAGTGAACCAGTAGTAAGTCAGTATTAAACCAGTAGTAAGTCAGTAGTAAGTCAGTATTAAACCAGTAGTAAACCAATAGTAAACCAATAGTAAACCAGTATTAAGTCAGTATTAAACCAGTATTAAACCAATAGCACACCGGTAGTAAACCAGTAGTAAGTCAGTATTAAACCAGTAGTAAACCAGTAGTAAGCCAGTATTAAACCAGTAGTAAGTCAGTAGTAAGTCAGTCGTAAGCCAGTAGCAAGCCATCATGGCTCAGGGTTTAAATTTAAGGTTGGGCCTTAGAGCAGCTGCCAATCATACTAAGCGTTTCAGGAAGGAGATGTTTACATACCTCTGGCATGCTCTCTCCTCAGTGAGAGAGACCTCATTCACACACACATTCACGGAAACGCACACACACACAAACATGCAGGAACACACACACACACACACAAAATCTGGCAGTTTGACAACATCCAAGTCTCTTTGCTACTATGGAACCACTGTAGCTTGTTACCAGGGGAACTACTCCTTTAGAAATGCAATTGATGTGTTTGATATTTGACATTCTGTATTGAAGATAAGAACTGTCAGAAGCTACTTCTCAAATATTATGACATAAAAGCCATGAACACTTAAGCAAGGCACTAAACCCTAAGTGCTCTTGTTAGTCGCTCTGGTTAAAAGCGTCTGCTAAATTACTCAAATGTAAACGTGCACCAGCTGGCTGTAGCTGCCAATGCATGGGGAGAAAGGCATCTTATGTTAACACTAAAAGCTGACTTCATCCAAATCAATTTCATCATTTCCTGCGTGTGACATCATCGGGTCCTTGCAATAAAGGGCAACAGCAGGGCCTCCGGGAGGAGAGATGCTGTCAATGCAACATTCTCCTCGGTCTTCCTCGATGATCTATTTCAGTAGTGGAGACTGGAGGAAACTCCAGTTCCAACCACTTACACAGTCATTGAGAAATCACAGAAGGCATGCTAAAGGCACTGTGTATGCAGATCAGTACTGTACTTGAGGACGTGTGTTGAATGAGTATTTGTGGTCAAACAGATGTTTCCATCTGAATCACTACAGTTGATCACTGGGTGGGAAATCTTCATTCGGGGATGACGATGTCCTTTGTTATTGTTGCGGCATCCTAAGGGTTTGCCTGCTCAGAATGGGGGAATTTAATCATGATCCAACCTTTTCTGGAGGAGGCTACTGTATTTCAACATGACCTTCTAGTCAGAGTACACACAAATGGCTCATTTAAGTGTAAATCTATTGGTCTGGCTCATATAAGTGTAAATCTATATTTCTGGCTCAAATAAGTGTACATCTATTGGTCTGGGACGTCAAACGTTTGTTGGTTTTAGAGCAGAAAACCCACTAGTGAACCTACAGTATTATACTGTATATTAAACACAAAAAACAGGTTTTAAGATAGAAATCGTCAGGTCTGGAGCTGAAAAATTAAACGCTGGATTACACTCAGCTGTGTAAACAGAAAAAGGGCATAGTGTGATAATGATCAATAAACTGGTGATTTAATATCACCAAGTGGTAATAAATTAATTTAGTGTAAAATACCTGAAGTGTCCAATCACCTGATCCTCATTTGAACATGCATCCAGCAAGTGTCTTTGTTGAACACAGACATCAGTGACAGGAAAAGGGAAGAGGGGGAAGGTGAGATTCTGTGACTGTCAGAGACTGTCACTCAAACCACAGCCCTCGCTCGAATGGCATCTTAAGGGAGGTGGAGGACAGAGAGAGAGAGAGAGAGAGAGAGAGAAAGAGAGAGATAGAGAGAGAGAGGAGCCCACCTCTTTAGAAACTCCATATATTCGGCATGTTTGATGAGGCCTGTCCTCATCATAATGGTCTGGAAACACTGGCGGTCGATGGCCCATAACTTCACATTAGTGAGGGCTGAGGAAGAGACAACAAAAATACATTAGACTGAAAAAATAACGACTGTTAGATCACAGGATGTAACAGTCTTATATAATGACAGAATATCAAGAAACCG
This sequence comes from Salvelinus namaycush, assembly GCF_016432855.1. Classification (NCBI taxonomy): domain Eukaryota; kingdom Metazoa; phylum Chordata; class Actinopteri; order Salmoniformes; family Salmonidae; genus Salvelinus; species Salvelinus namaycush. Next base: position 10,631,547 of record NC_052310.1, read on the forward strand.
GACAATATAACATTTAATCAATAACATTTTGAAATGTAAATCTAATTAAAAACCTGTGCAGTACACTCATACACTCTTAGAACAAAGGGGGAATCTAAAAGAGTTATTCGGCTGTCCCCATGTACTGTGGAAGCCTTTCCACAGAGGATTCTACCTGGAACCCAAAAGGGTTATTCTACGGGGAACGCCGAAAAACCCTTTTGGAACCCTTTTTTCTAAGAGTGTATCATTGTATCACCGAATCTGCTATGCAGATCATCAGTCATACAGTATCCATGGCAACTCCTGTGGTTTAATCCAAGTCAAGTCATTTGGAACCGGAGCAATAATCCTTCATACCACCACCATCGATGTCTACCCATGATTACCATTTATACCACCACCACCATGTCTACCCATGATTACCATGATTACCATTCATACCACCACCACTGATGTCTACCCATGATTACCATTTATACCACCACCACGGATGTCTACCCATGATTACCATTCATACCACCACCACTGATGTCTACCCATGATTACCATTTATACCACCACCACCATTTACATTTAAGTCATTTAGCAGACGCTCTTATCCAGAGCGACTTACAAGTACATACATTCATACATTTTTTGTACTGGCCCCCCGTGGGAATCGAACCCACAACCCTGGCGTTGCAAGCGCCATGCTCTACCAACTGAGCCACACGGGACCACCACGGATGTCTACCCATGATTACCATTCATACCACCACCACCATGTCTACCCATGATTACCATTCATACCACCACCACGGCTGTCTACCCATGATTACCATTTATACCACCACCACCATGTCTACCCATGATTACCATGTATACCACCACCAATGTCTACCCATGATTACCATTCATACCACCACCACGGATGTCTACCCATGATTACCATTCATACCACCACCACCAATGTCTACCCATGATTACCATTCATACCACCACCACTGATGTCTACCCATGATTACCATTTATACCACCACCACCATGTCTACCCATGATTACCATTTATACCACCACCACTGATGTCTACCCATGATTACCATTCATACCACCACCACGGATGTCTACCCATGATTACCATTTATACCACCACCACTGATGTCTACCCATGATTACCATTCATACCACCACCACTGATGTCTACCCATGATTACCATTCCCCTGTACGTTTTCCATGGCAAAGCATCAGTTAGCAAGTTTGAAAAAAATAGACTTTTCTTAAAGGGTATATTCTCAAATCATCATCATTATTTAGCATAGCGAGTGCAAAGAGAGATACTAAACTCCTACACACCCACATGACCGCTGTGTTGGATCTTGTCAGTGAACCCAAATTGATTTCCTATAATGGATCATCATCTGTGCTACACAGATGAAGGAGTCTTAGACTGGATGACAGGGGCGACGGAGGAGGAATAGGACATTCCATTTCACCATTCATTATTTATTACTACGGTACAGAGATGGGAATATACAGTATCATGTGAAAGTTCAACGCATTTTGAGGGAATATCCCAAGTTATTATTATTAGATGAAGACGTTAGGACTTCCCTTGGACCCTCGCAGTGTGACAGGGTCCATGACAAGACAAGGCTTTGCAAGATGCTCCATCAGACTTACTGCATTGTTTATGGTAAATGTGACTGTTTGCTAGTAGCAAAATCCCTCGATGTGTAAGTTCATCATTTATGTTTATTAGTTAGATACTTTCTCTATTACGGCATATCTTTATTTACAACAAATATGGTAACATTTCAAAATTAAGGAATTTGGAATTTGAATAAAATGATGTAAAGGTCCTGGATATGCTAATACTGTGCCTTACTTTGGATGAGACAGAGCTGTATTGTCCTACACACTAAAAACAAATGGTTCTGTATAGTGCCAAATAACGGTTCTTCGGCTCGTAACCATAGCGGAACACTTTTTTGTTCTATATGGAACCTTTTTTGAAGATTCTAAATGGAACCTCTATGGTGCTATAAAGAACCCTCTCCTGAAGTTCTATAAAGAACTATTAAAAAAGGTTCTATATATCACCAAAAAAAGTTTGTCATGGTTACAACCCTTTTTGGGGCTACAGTTGAAGTCGGAAGTTTATATACACATAGGTTGGAGTCATTAAAACTCGTTTTTCAACCACACCACAAATTTCTTGTTAACAAACTATAGTTTTGGCAAGTAGGTTAGGACATCTACTTTGTGCATGACAAGTAATGTTTCTAACAATTGTTTACAGACAGATTATTTCACTTATAATTCACTGTATCACAATTCCAGTGGGTCAGAAGTTTACATCCACTACGTTGACTTTGCCTTTAAACAGCATGGAAAATTCCAGAAAATGATGTCATAGCTTTAGAAGCTTCTGATAAGCTAATTGACATCATTTGATTCAATTGGAGGTGTACCTGTGGATGTATTTCAAGGCCTACCTTCAAACTCAGTGCCTCTTTGCTTGACATCATGGGAAAATCAAAAGAAATCAGCCAAGACCTCAGAAAAAGAACTGTAGAACTCTAAAAGTCTGGTTCATCCTTGGGAGCAATTTCCAAACGTCTGAAGGTACCATGTTCATCTGCACAAACAATAGTACGCAAGTATAAACACCATGGGACCACGCAGCCATCACACCGCTCAGGAAGGAGACGCGTTCTGTCTCCTAGAGATGAACGTACTTTGGGGCAAAAAGTGCATATCAATCCCAGAACAACAGCAAAGCACCTTGTGAAGATGCTGGAGTAAACAGGTACAAAAGTATCTATATCCACAGTAAAACGAGTCCTATATCGACATAACCTGATAGGCTGCTCAGCAAGGAAGAAGCCAGACTACGGTTTGCAACTGCACATGGGGACAAAGATTGTACTTTTTGGAGAAATATCCTCTGGTCTGATGAAACAAAAATAGAACTGTTTGGCAATAATGACCATCATTATGTTTGGAGGAAAAAGGGGGAGGCGTGCAAGCCGAAGAACACCATCCCATCCTTGAAGCACGGGGGTGGCCGCATCATGTTGTGGGGGTGCTTTTCTGCAGGAGGGACTGGTGCACTTCACAAAATAGATGGAATCATTAGGAGGAAAATTATGTGGATATATTGAAGCAACATCTCAAGACATCAGTCAGGAAGTTAAAGCTTGGACGCAAATGGGTCTTCCAAATGGACAACAACCCCAAGCACACTTCCAAAGTTGTGGCAAAATGACTTAAGGACAACAAAGTCAAGGTATTGGAGTAGCCATCACAAAGCCCTGACCTCAATCCTATAGAAAATATGTGGGCAGAACTGAAAAAGCGTGTGCAAGCAAGGAGGCCTACAAACCTGACTCCGTTACACCAGCTCTGTGAGGAGGAATGGGCCAAAATTCACCCAACTTATTCTGGGACGCTTGTGGAAGTCTACCTGAAACGTTTGACCCAAGTTAAACAATTTAAAGGCAATGCTACCAAATACTAATTGAGTGTATGTAAACTTCTGACCCACTGGGAATGTGATGAAAGAAATAAAAGCTGAAATAAATCATTCTCTCTACTATTATTCTGACATTTCACATTCTTAAAATAAAGCGGTGATCCTAACTGACCTACGACAGGGAATTTTTACTAGGATTAAATGTCAGGAATTGTGGAAAACTGAGTTTAAATGTATTTGGCTAAGGTGTATGTAAACTTCCGACTTCAACTGTATATCTGGGAATCTAATATAAGCCAAATTATACGTAAGATATATTACCACCCATAATAAGACTATACAAGTATCCTATTAAAACGTCTGACTCCATAAAGACGATTTAGCAATATCCAAGAGATTATTTTTGAGTTACAGGATTTATCTCGTTATTAATGATTTGATCAAAAAAAGGCATGAAAGGCATCACATTTGATTCCACTAGAGAAGAAATTCTTCAGTACTGGCAATATATTGGCACACATGAGAAACAAATCCAAGATGATGTTAATTCTGGAGCTTGCTGTGTTTTTAAATGAAAAAAACGAATTGCACATAGCAAACCAGCGATGAACATGCTCGATACCAACTGTAAAGTTCCAGACGACATCAGAGCGCAAAATAAAGCAGTTGCAGTCAGAACTTCAAACATGCGAAAAAGAGCACGGTCTGACTAGGTCACGTATACATGACACACAGAGAGATTTGTTGGAACAGAGCTCAAATAGGCTCCAAAGTGACATATCTGACTCGGATACAGATAGCGGGATGGACACACAGTCCATGTCGCTCTCTAGTGTACGAGTGGGCCAAGCTACTAAAATAGCCTCCATTGCAGCTATTGGGACGTGTACAGAGGCTAATCTCAAACAACCCACAAAGCATTGTTGTGATTTCTGTAAAAAGGCAAGGCATTATGGTCAGACGCTGTTGGAATCTTGTCAGTGGAAATCCTCCTGTACATTTCATGCAGCCTGCCTGCCCGCAGAGCAGAACAACCTATTCTGTTAGATGTTGTCACTGTTGTCACCGAAGCGTTCATACAATGCAGAAATGTTGGGATTTAAAGAGGGGTCGGCCATCTCCATTCTATTTGCAGCATAGGGTATATTTGGAGCTTTCTCCTAAAATGTTGGATGTTAATTATTTTGATGATGATGTGTTAATCATTTCTTCCTTTGTAACTCAATATATTCCGATATATATACTATATTCCTTTGTCATGGCTATATAGGTTACTTTTGTGAATGTGCTTTCTTTGATGTGTAGAGAGTGCAAGACAAATGTTAATGGCTCCTGTTAAGACACAAATAATATTTTGTTGTTCTTTGCGTGGTACATATGGCTATGTCTATCTCTACAGTCATGCCCAAAAGTTTTGAGAATTTGCATATACTCCAGAATGTTATGAAGAGTGATCAGATGAATTGCAATTAATTGCAAAGTCCCTCTTTGCCATGCAAATGAACTGAATCCCCCAAAAACATTTCCACTGCAAAACGTTAACACAGGTGTGAGTGTTGACGAGGACAAGGCTGGAGATCACTCTGTCATGCTGATTGAGTTCGAATAACAGAATGGAAGCTTCAAAAGGAGGGTGGTGCTTGGAATCATTGTTCTTCCTCTGCCAACCATGGTTACCTGCAAGGAAACACATGCCGTCATCATTGCTTTGCACAAAAAGGGCTTCACAGACAAGGATATTGCTGCAAGTAAGATTGCACCAGTCAACCATTTATCAGATCATCAAGAACTTCAAGGAGAGCGGTTCAATTGTTGTGAAGAAGGCTTCAGGGCACCCAAGAAAGTCCAGCAAGCGCCAGGACCGTCTCCTAAATTTGATTCAGCTGCGGGATCGGGGCACCACCAGTACAGAGCTTGCTCAGGAATGGCAGCAGGCAGGTGTGAGTGCATCTGCACGCACAGTGAGACGAAGACTTTTGGAGGATGGCCTGGTGTCAAGGGCAGCAAAGAAGCCACTTCTCTCCAGGAAAAACATCAGGGACAGACTGATATTCTGCAAAAGGTACAGGGATTGGACTGCTGAGGACTGGGGTAAAGTCATTTTCTCTGATGAACCCCCTTTCCGATTGTTTGGGGTATCCGGAAAAAAGCTTGTCCGGAGAAGACAAGGTGAGCGCTACCATCACTCCTGTGTCATGCCAACAGCAAAGCATCCTGAGACCAATCATGTGTGGGGTTGCTTCTCAGCCAAGGGAGTGGGCTCACTCACAATTTTGTCTAAGAACACAGCCATGAATAAAGAATGGTACCATCACATCCTCCGAGAGCAACTTCTCCCAACCAACTAGGAACAGTTTGGTGACGAACAATGCCTTTTCCAGCATGACGGAGCACCTTGCCATAAGGCAAAAGTGATAACTAAGTGGCTCGGGGAACAAAACATCAATACTTTGGGTCCATGGCCAGGAAACTCCCCAGACCTTAATGCCATTGAGAACTTGTGGTCAATCCTATAGAGACGAGTGGACAAACAAAAACCCACAAATTCTGACAAACTCCAAGCATTGATTATGCAAGAATGGGCTGCCATCAGTCGGGATGGCCCAGAAGTTAATTGACAGCATGCCAGGGCGGATTGCAGAGGTCTTGAAAAAGAAGGGTCAACACTGCAAATATTGACTCTTTTCATCAACTTCATATAATTGTCAATAAAAGCCTTTGACACTTATGAAATGCTTGTAATTATACTTCAGTATTCCATAGTAACGTCTGACAAAAATATCTAAAGACACTGAAGCAGCAAACTTTGTGAAAATTAATATTTGTGTCATTCTCAAAAATTTTGACTGTATGTATAGATCTGCTACGAAAAGTAATTGCCTTGTTTCTCACAAAATGGCCTTCACCATTGGTATGCTAATATTCGGTACTGTAAACAGAGATGCTACATGTAATTTTCAAATTGCTTGTGAACCAGTTGCATTAATTTTTTAACCTAAAATCATGAAATGTTCTTGATTATTTCATAAATCTGGTTATTTTGTTATTTTCTAGGCAAATCAATGTTCTCTCAAAGGGATGAGAGTTTGAGAGTTTTATTTCAAATATACTGTTTTTATGATGCAGTGATCTCTGATCATCTTTTATATTCATCTGACTGATTTGATAAAATCACATATGAAGTTGCTAATTTACCAAACCAATTAGATGAACAGACTATTTTATGTTCATTGAAATATGAATTAATCTGTGATGTCTTGGTTTACCTTCAGTACTGTGTTTTTCTCTCACAAGAAGAATGAAGCATTCCTTTCTAGCAGGGAAGGTAGGGAAGGTGTACCTAAGGACATTTGCCTGTCTAAAGAATGACAATGCTACCCGCAAAAAGGACACTCCTGAAATGATGCTGCTAGGATCATGAACTGCTGGTCTGACGATTGTGAGTACAGTGCTGTCCGTCTGGTTTGGAACACTTCTGTCTGATCCAGAATCCGATGTGTTCAGGGAAGGATTATGTAGTGTGGCCCAGCCCCCGAAGTGACTCTTATCAACTGTAAGCAAGGTTTCCTCTGTGTTGTCATAGGAACGCTGCATTATCTCTCCAACCCCTTCGTATCACACGTCTGGGAAGCAGAGGTTCAGTTGTTTTTACATCTTGTTGGTCTGATATCTGATTGGAGGTTAACTTCACAGTAATACTATTGGTCAACTCAGATTTTTTTATCCAAATAACTCAGATGTTATAAAAAGGGTCTCAGATTCATTGTCTCTTTCTCTTTGTTCCTAACCAACAGTGGTGAGATTCTCTTTCTCCCTCTACTCCAGGGACTGTCAGGCTATGATTTCTCTCTCTTTCTCCCTCTGATGATGACTAGAATAATGTATTTTAACGAAAAGTATTGTCTTGTAACTTAAGCTTCATTACTTGTATAATGTTATCATTCATTTTACAATGATATTAAATATCTGGCTTTGATATAGACAATTCTTATTCCTTTATCAACCTTCCAATTCCTGTAACTCAGCTATAGTCTCTTGGATATTGCTAAATCATCTTTATCAAATCAAACTTTATTTGTCACGCACCGAATACAACAAGTGTAGACCTTACCAAAATGCTTACTTACAAGCTCTTAACCAACAGTGCAGTTCAAGAAGAGTAAAGAAAATATTTACCAAATAAACTAAAGTAAAAAATAATAAAAAGTAACACAATAACATAACAATAACGAGGCTATATACAGGGGGTACCAGTACCGAGTCAGTGTGCGGGGGTGCAGGTTAGAGGTAATTTGTACATGTAGGTAGGGGTGAAGTGACTATGCATAGACAATTAACAGCGTGTAGCAGCAGTGTATAAAACAAATGGGGGGTCAATGTAATAGTCCGGTGGCCATTTGATTAGTTGTTCAGCAGTCTTATGGCTTGGGGATAGAAGCTGTTAAGGATCCTTTTGGTCCTAGACTTGGCGCTCCGGCACCGCTTGCCGTGCGGTAGCAGAGAAAACAGTCTATGACTTGGGTGACTGGAGTCTCTGACAATATTATGGGCTTTTCCTATGACACCCATGTGAAGACACTTGCCAGTTGGTCTAGCCTTTAGCTCGATGCGGATGTTGCCTGTAATCCATGGCTTCTGGTTGGGATATGTACATACGGTCATTGTGGGGACGACGTCGTCGATGCACTTATTGATGAAGCCAATGACTGAGGTGGTATACTCCTCAATGCCATTGGATGAATCTCGGAACATATTCCAGTCTGTGCTAGCAAAACAGTCCTGTAGCGTAGCATCCGCATCATCTGACCACTTCCGTATTGAGCGAGTCACTGGTACTTCCTGCTATAGTTTTTGCTTGTAAGCAGGAATCAGGAGGATATAATTATGGTCAGAGGGCGGGGGAGAGCTTTGTATGCATCTCTGTGTGTGGACTAAAGGTGGTCTAGAGCTTTTTTCCCTCTGGCTGCACATGTGACACATGCTGGTAAAAATTTGGTAAAACTTATTTAAATTTGCCTGCATTAAAGTCCCCGGCCACTAGGAGCGCCGCTTCTGGGTGAGCATTTTTTTGTTCGCTTTTTTCTTGTTCGCCTTATAGAGTTCGTTGAGTGCGGTCTTAGTGCCAGCATTGGTCTGTGATGGTAAATAGACGGCTACGAATTATATAGATGAGAACTCTCTTGATAGATAGTGTGGTCTACAGCTTATCATAAGGTACTCTACCTCAGGCGAGTCAGATAAACATGTTAATGGGTTAATTAGTCTTTGTATGGGTCGCATGTGAGGTTAATAGGCTAATTGCATAGTCTTAATATGGGTCGCATGTGAGGTGTCTAGAATAGTCATATACACTACCATTCAAAAGTTCGGTCTTCACTTATGAATGTCCTTGTTTTTGAAAGAATATCTAAAAATGTTATCCATTAAAATAACATCAAATTGATCAGAAATGTTGTAAATGACTATTGTAGCTGGAAATGGCTGTTTTTTTATGGAATATCTACATAGGCGCACAGACGCCCATTATCAGCAACCATCACACCTGTGTTTCAATGGCACGTTGTGTTAGCTAATCCAAGTTTATCATTTTAAAAGGCTAATTGACCATTAGAAAACCCTTTTGCAATTATGTTAGCACAGCTGAAATCTGTTCTGATTAAAGAAGCAACAAAACGGATCTTCTTTAGACTAGTTTAGTATCATTTGTGGGTTCGATAACAGGCTCAAAATGGCTAGAAACAAAGAACTTTCTTCTGAAACTCGTCAGTCCATTCTTGTTCTGAGAAATGAAGGCTAACAGACACCTCACAAGTCCTGGCAGCTTCATTAAATAGTACCCGCAAAACACCAGTCTCAACGTCAAAAGAGAAGAGGCGACTCGGGATGCTGGCCTTCTAGGCAGAGTTGCAAAGAAAAAGCCATAAGCATTCAGACCCTTTGCTCAGTACTTTGATGAAGCACCTTTGGCAGCGATTACAGCCTCGAGTCTTCTTGGGTATGATGCTACAACACCTGTATTTGGGGAGTTTTTCCCATTCTTCACTGCAGATCCTCTCAAGCTCTGTCAGGTTGGTTGAGGAGCGTTGTTGCACACCTATTTTCAGGTCTCTCAAGAGATGTTTGATCGGGTTCAAGTCCGGGGTCTGGCTGGCCCACTCAAGGCCATTCAGAGACTTGTTCCAAAGCCACTCCTGTGTTGTCTTGGCTGTGTGCTTAGGGTTGTTGTTCTGTTGGAAGGTGAACCTTTGCCTCAGTCGGAGGTCCTGAGCGCTCTGGAGCAGGTTTTCATCAAGGATCACTCTGTACTTGCCTCCGTTCATCTTTCCCTCGATCCTGACTAGTCCCCCAGTCTCTGCTCGCTTAATCCGGAACCCAGTCACACCAATGTGTCGGAGGAAACACCATACAACTGGCGACCGAAGTCAGTGTACATGGGCCCAGCCCACCACAGGAATCACTAGAGCGCAATGGGACAAGGAAATCCCTGCCGGGCAAACCTTCCCCTAACCCAGACAACGCTGGGCCAATTGTGTGCCGCCTCATGGGTCTCGCGGCCGGCTGTGACACAGCCTGGGATCGAACCCGGGTCTGTAGCGACGCCTCTAGCACTGTGAGGAAGGGCCTTAGTCCGCTGCACCACTCGGGAGGCCCATGCCTGCAATTTTTTATGAACTTTGCTAGCTAATGGCAACATTGCCATTTCTCTAAAATACATTTGACGACGTCATAATAATATTATCATCATGAAATACTAATAATTTGCCTACTTTAGCAATCTCATCGTATTTCCAGGCCACTATAGTGTAATTTAGACGAAACCGCCATTATCCCCCGTTCAGAATGACTGCGCATCAGTCGAAGCCAGCAAATTGGCACAAGTTACCACGCGGTTCACTCTTCTCTGTAATTTCACTTAAGTTTTCAGCCATTAAAGAGCTGGGGAGTTCTAAGGTGCACAACCCGACCCTGACAGAGCCAATTAATAAATTGTCCAATCAGGATGCACCAAATAGCACAAAAACCCAGCTAAATAATTCTAAATATCAGGATGTTATTGAAATAAACCATAAATAGACACACGATCAGCCTCCAGTGCAAAGTGAAAACTGGACCCTGTTGTTTAGATCAATGACTTACTCTGTCAACACCTATTTCACTCTATCCTACCCCTCCTCCTATTCTCCTATTCTCTCTTTCTCCTAATATCTCACTCTCTCTCCACAAGGTTTCTGTCAGGGATTGGTCCACATCCTCACCTTTCTTTCCCTGCTCTGCTTCATCCAGCTCCTCTGGCACAAACGAGACGAGGTCACAGTTAAATCTAAAAGCTGCTTTTCAATTATAGTGTCATTCTTGAGTCAGCCCTCACTGCAATTTGTAAAAGATGAAAGAATAGGAAATCAGCAGATGAAAAAAAGATTGGATCCAACGTGTAACAAAAGATTTGGTCATGTGGAATATTACAATGATTATGGAAAATGATTCGCTAATGGATGATAATCACTATGGGCCATAGGGTCCTATTCAAACATTTGTTTGAATTCTCTCAGAATTATAAAATGACAGTGTTGTTTGACTTGTATTCATGTTGGGAAGTCACTCACTTGAGAAAAGGTGATAATAAATTGATAGTCCCTTTTCCGGTCCTAGCTGCCTCCCAGACACTATTCCCCTTACGGGAAAACCACATGAATTTCTCTTGATCTTATGTGAAGTTAATGTGATAACGTGTGACAACATGTAAAAGCAACTTGTGATAACATGAAACATATGGTTTCACACCTGAACAACTGACCTGACATGTATTCACAAGTGAAACTGCAAATTTCACGTGCTTTTATGTAAGGTAATTCAATGGTATGGGGATTGTAAGGTAAGTGGTACGCTGTTCAGATAAAATAGTGTAAACATATTTCATCGGTGACAATATGCCTACATTTGACATTATCACTTAACAATGACTTTTCAATATAACCTCACCTGGGATTTGAACTCACAACCTTGGATTACGCTGATCTTTCTGCTATGCCACAAAGTCTGTAGTATTCTCAGACGTCCTCTACACGTTCATTACCTATAATATATCTCTGCACTAAACACAAGAGTGCCATCTGCACTGATATTTTAATTATCAGTTAATCAGACTATTCTCTCATGGATTTAATTGACTTATTTCAGTCAATGGAGTGGTTTTTGTATCGTCTAATGTTGGTAGGGCACATTTTTGTGTTTTAATGTTACTCCTGAATCACTATGATAAATATAATAATTTTTCTTGAGTGTTTTAACAAAGCTGAAATTGTAGGAGTACAGGTGAGATCAGTAATTTACAGTGCCTTGTGAAAGTATTCACCCCCTTGGCATTTTTTCTATTTTGTTGGCTTACAACCTGGAATTAAAAGAGATTTTTTGGGGCGTTTGTATCCTTTGATTTAGACAACATGCCTACCACTTTGAAGATGCAAAATATTTTTTATTGTGAAACAAGCAAGAAATAAGACAAAAAAACAGACAACTTGAGTGTGCATAACTATTCACCCCTCCAAAGTCAATACTTTGTAGAGCCACCTTTTCCAGCAATTACAGCTGCAAGTCTCTTGGGGTATGTCGCTATAAGCTTGGCACATCTAGCCACTGGGATTTTTGCCCATTCTTCAAGACAAAACTGCTCCAGCTCCTTCAAGTTGGATGGGTTCCGCTGGTGTACAGCAATCTTTAAGTCATACCATAGATTCTCAATTTGATTGAGGTCTGGGCTTTAACTAGGCCATTCCCAGACATTTAAATGTTTCCTCTTAAACCACTCAATTGTTGCTTTAGCAGTATGCTTAGGGCCATTGTCCTGCTAGAAGGTGAACCTCCGTCCCAGTCTCAAATCTCTGGAAGACTGAGACAGGTTTCCCTCAAGAATTTCCCTGTATTTAGCGCCATCCATCATTCCTTAAATTCTGACCAGTTTCTCAGTCCCTGCCGATGAAAAACATCCCCTCAGCATGATGCTGCCACCACCATGCTTCACTGTGGGGATGGTGTTCTCGGGGTGATGAGAGGTGTTGGGTTCGCGCCAGACATAGCGTTTTCCTTGATGGCCAAAAAGCTCAATTTTAGTCTCATCTGACCAGAGTACCTTCTTCCATATGTTTGGGGAGTCTCCCACATGCCTTTTGGCAAACACCAAACGTGTTTGCTTATTTTCTTCTTTAAGCAATGGCTTTTTTTCTGGCCAATCTTCAGTAAAACGCAGCTCTGTGAAGCTTTGCAGCTCCTTCAGGGTTATCTTTGGTCTCTTTGTTGCCTCTCTGAGTAATTCCCTCCTTGCCTGGTCCATGAGTTTTGGTGGGCGGCCCTCTCTTGGCAGGTTTGTTGTGGTGCCATACTCTTTCCATTTTTTAATAATGGATTTAATAGTGCTCCGTGGGCTGTTCAAAGTTTCTGATATTTTTTATAACCCAACCCTGATCTGTACTTCTCCACAACTTTGTCCCTGACCTGTTTGGAGAGCTCCTTGGTCTTCATGGTGCCGCTTGCTTGGTGGTGCACCTTGCTTAGTGGTGTTGCAGACTCTGGGGCCTTTCAGAACAGGTGTATATATACTGAGATCATGTGAGATCATGTGACATTTAGACTGCAAACAGGTGGGCTTTATTTAACTAATTATGTGACTGCTGAAGGTAATTGGTTGCACCAGATCTTATTTAGGGGCTTCATAGCAAAGGGGGTGAATACATATGCACGCACCACTTTTCAGTTCTTTATTTGTTCGAATTTTTTGAAACAAGTAATTTTTTTCATTTCACTTCACCAATTTGGACTATTATGTGTATGTCCATTACATGAAATCCATATAAAAATCCATTCAAATTACTTTTTTCCGATTGGAAATCAAAAGAAATTAGATTGGATCGTATGGGTTTTCGATAAGATCATTTTGTCACCCCAATCAGAATCCTATTTTTTCTTAATTTAACCTATTAAACTATATGGTAATGGCTGGAGCGGAATAGGTGGGATGGTATCGAATACATCAAACAAATGGTTTCCATATTTTTGGTGACATTCCATTCACTCCATTTTGGCCATTATTATGAGCAGTTTTCCCCTGAGCAGCATCCTGTATTCTATATTCATTTATGTTTCATTCACCTGTGAGAAAGCCTGTCCCTTTAAGAGTGACTAATGACATCATAGATAGCGCTACATGGCAGTGTTAATTAACTCCCAAATTCACCTTGCCACCGGTGGCTGTGCAGAGAATCTCCAGTTTTCTAACATTATTGTTCTAACAGCTTTATCCTTCACTGTGCGTGAATTCAAGAACTGTGAGTACAGTATTTCTTTCCTTATTTTTCCTGACAAAGTCGTCAATGTTTCTAGTCATATTTTCGTTATTGTACCGCATTTTATGCACTGGTTTTTATGCTAGCTAAAAAACTACTGTTAGCCACATTTTACCTGATCGCTGACTAGCTAGCTAAGTTGTTGCCATTTATATGTCGTTTTGGAGTCACTGTATTGTTATAGCAGATTATAAAGTTTTTTTCTTGTTTGGTCTTGCTAAATACAGTATACATGCCCTATTATATGCAAGACCACCCCGTTTTCATGATTTCTGGTAGATTCTCCAAATAAATGAATTACATCACGTTTTTGATCTCATTCAGCAGTTTTTACCTAATTAAGTAGAATACTATTGGAACTTGATGTTGAAAGTTACATAAATATTCCTAAAACATAAGTTGAAAATGATGCTTCCCATTGACAAATAGTATTTGATATATTGAAAACCTAAACCTAAAATATACCACCTACACATACACGTGCCACAAAGGTAATCCTATTGCTTGGATTTTTTTAAACAAACGTCTTATAAACTGCATATGCACAAACAAAAAAAGTTGTTTTGACAAGTGGTAATTAATCACTCATATTGATTAGGGGGAATCAGGTTTTATGCACTGTTTAAACCAACACAGCTCGAAAACCACATGGAAACTGGAAATATTGTTTACATCGTTCGTTAGAGGACAACCTGCTGAAAACAACCTGCTACATTTATGAGTGATGCATTTTGCTTTGGGGGTGAGGCCAAAACAGAAAGAGAAAGACTTATTTTCAATCACTCATATTGATATCACGTTGAACTCAATAGAATGAGAGGAGGGAGTCGGGTTGCTCGTCCTGTTCAAACTAAACTTACTAAAAAAAGCACACGGAATCTGAGCAATATGTATATCACTGGTTAGAGGACAATTTGTAGAAAACAGCCAGCTACATTGAGGATTGTTTCAAGTGGGTCGCCAATGCGGAAAGATCAACACTATTTTGTCAATCACACATATCGATATAAATTTGAAATCAATAGAGCCGGGGCAAACGTTTGGGGGTGTATGTGCTGTTTAAACTAACATTATTCAAAGGCCACACTGAATCTGAGAATAATTGTCATATCACTGGTTAGGAGAGAATTTGCTGAAGACTCATCTAAATTCTAGAATGTCAGATGGACATTTTTGGAGGCTGCCGAAACAGAGAAGGAAACAAATCAGTTGCTTTGTTATTTAACTTCAACAAATCACGATCCGCCATAGGATATCAACAGTGACAGTGGCTGTTATTTGAGTGATCGTTGACTCTCAAATCCATGCGAGGCCAGAGACTATTATACAGAAAGCACACAAATTTTCCCTGCCATTTGAGTTTGAAAATGACAATAGAAGTCCTAAGACTGCCACCGTGTATGACAAAATCAACGATAAAAAACAATGATATTGATCTGTTTTAAGCAATCCGTTTTGTGTCATTGTGATTTCTATAAACATTTATACTAACATCACAAATATGAGGTAAAAAAGAATGTGTAATTATGCTCAATTCGATGTGGTCAAAATGTGTGGTTGTCTAATGTAGTAACACATACTGTCCACATCCAGGAAATTAGCGCAATATAAAATAATCTAATATGTAAAACTAAATCAACATTTCAATTTGGGCTGCCAGTTTACACATATTTCTCAGTAGTTTAACCATTTTCAGAGTAAAAAATGCTATTATGCATAATTTAACCGGGCGCTCTAGAAAGAGCTCCCACAAGCCTGTTCGTTCGCCCTGCCTACTTATTATAACCTATCAAGCCATAGTATTGATATTATTCTATCCTTTGTTATTTCAGACAACAGTGTATGGACACCACAATTGGATAAATACAGCTTTATTGGACAATCTCTCAGCTAACTATGACATAGAAACCTGAACATTTACTGTATGTTAAACTGCAATCAAGATTAAAGACCAGTAAACTGAGGAACAGCCTCTCTCCTGCACAATCTGCATATCCTTTGTCTATTCACACCATTGATAAATCCCTGAAGTTCTCAAATTATTCAACACAACACCATAATATAGGAGTGATTCAAGGCTGCTTTCAGTACACTTTCAGTCAGACCAATAGAAACATCTGATTTTGGAAACAGTCCTATTGGAGTTCTATAGGATTCTATCCTATAGGATTCCAATACAATAATATGAAAGAAAGATCTTATCAGATTTTGGAACCAGTCCTACTGGACTCCTATGGGGTAGGTTCCAAAATCTGATAGAAATTTCTATTTGATTTTTAAAATTGTAATCCTAAAGGATTTTTTGACGAGGGTGGTTTCACATAATTTCATATGTAAAATGTAACATAATAATAAAATGTTCCATGTGCAAAACGTAGAAATTTCACATGAAATCGTGTGATTTTCCACATGTGAAATCATGTTGTTGTGCTGTAAGGGTCTCTTCTCTCTACCCAGCTATTGGACAAAGGGCCTTCATTCTGAGAGTTACATTTTTTTTTAACTAAGAAGTATGTTCCTCAGCAAACAGCATGTAATTGTCTTCACCTGGTTTGTTTGTGGTAGTTGGCAGCTTATTATCCGCACTACAAAACCGGGCCCCTTACAAACAAAACAAACTCAAGCGAACAATGCAAGCACACAATGTAGCTTTAATGCCCTCATTTTGAATACAGAAATGAGGCAAAATCAAAACAAAATGATTGTCGAATATAATAATATAATACCACTCTTCCAGTACATTTAAGCCAAAGATGGGAATTACAAAGACATTTGGAACAAAGAAGAAAGAAAACAACATTTCAAATGAGGCACACAAGCAGCAGTAGCAAGCAAAATTGGGATCTCGGCAGGACTGTCTGTCTGCATGATAGGTGCCAAAAACCATCCAAGGCTGGGGGTCCACCTCACTGCAGTAGCACCAGCCAACCCAATTACAGCTCAGGGTTAAACTCTGTTCTCTGGCTGAGTACAGAGACATCAGCTCTTTAACCACTCTTATTGATTCTGCCAGGATGTCCATTAATTCCCCTGCCACCACTGTCAGGCCTGGGATAGGGAGCTAGGGAGATCTACTACTGTGGCTCGAGCATTGTCTTCCCCCCCCCCCCCCCCCCCCGACTTGGCGTTTGAACTGTGTCTTTGCCCCATGGTGTCAAAGAGGAATGAGGGAAAGAAGGAGGGAGAAGAGGGAGCAGAGCAGGGTCAATGACTCCCGTCTGGATGTCATGGGCTGCTCTTAGAACACTAGGATAACTCTCAGAACAGCATATGCTCCATGGGTGAATGTTTGGAAACTCTCACAGTTTTCATGCAGTCCTGTCCTGGGAAGACTGTTTCTGAGTGGGGGGAATGCTCTTCTCACAAACAGTTAGTTAAGGGAATGGATGTGATGATGGGGCTGCAGGGCCTTCCAAATAGCCCCAGAGGAGGGTAAGCTATTGAACCACTGCAAGTCCCTCTGGCTCTTCCACTACACACAGAGGGACCAGAAACACTCCATTATTGCCTACCCTTTAGCTGGAATAAAGTTGTATTCTTGGGAATAGTTAAATGGCTGAAAAACTACAATAGCCTTTGCATGCTCATCAAATTGAATGACAATCAAACATTGCGTAACACAATCTAACCAGCGGTAATTAATATTCAGCCAATTCCTCAAGGAGAGAATGATGATTGACATTGGCTCATGTTAGTGTAAATAAAATAAGCCTTGTGTACATTTTCCTGTTATACTGTCAAATCCCAATACGTCTCAACATTCTCCCAGATGACGGGTAATGATGATGATGATTATGCGAGAGCAGGGTGGGTGCGTCCCTGTTTTCAGAGAGAGGAAGGTTTTCAATCTGGAGGTAAATACAACCGTCTCATAAGAGTTACAATGACACTTCCTACTGTGATAAACACGCTCTCTACCACAATAAAGCTGTTGGCTCAGAGTCAGCATGGAGCAGATGTTCGCACATCTATCATCCTCTGTGCTGATCTAGGGTCATGAATATTCAACAGGTGATCATAAAGGCTGAAGTAAACTTGTAGATTTTTTTGCATCCCGAAAAAGGAAAAAATGACAGCAACCCCCAATCAGTCATCTTTTGGTGTTGCTGATTGCTGACATTTTGTTTTTTTGTAAGGCTAGAGAACTACAATGTTGACCTTTTATTGGAAGGCTAGAGAACTACAATGTTGACCTTTTTTGGAAGGCTAGAGAACTACAATGTTGACTTTTTATTGGAAGGCTAGAGAACTACAATGTTGACCTTTTTTGGAAGGCTAGAGAACTACAATGTTGACCCTTTTTGGAAGGCTAGAGAACTACAATGTTGACCTTTTTTGGAAGGCTAGAGAACTACAATGTTGACCTTTTATTGGAAGGCTAGAGAACTACAATGTTGACCTTTTATTGGAAGGCTAGAGAACTACAATGTTGACCTTTTATTGGAAGGCTAGAGAACTACAATGTTGACCTTTTATTGGAAGGCTAGAGAACTACAATGTTGACCTTTTATTGGAAGGCTAGAGAACTACAATGTTGACCTTTTATTGGAAGGCTAGAGAACTACAATGTTGACCTTTTATTGGAAGGCTAGAGAACTACAATGTTGACCTTTTATTGGAAGGCTAGAGAACTACAATGTTGACCTTTTATTGGAAGGCTAGAGAACTACAATGTTGACCTTTTATTGGAAGGCTAGAGAACTACAATGTTGACCTTTTATTGGAAGGCTAGAGAACTACAATGTTGACCTTTTTTGGAAGGCTAGAGAACTACAATGTTGACCTTTTATTGGAAGGCAAGAGAACTACAATGTTGACCTCCCGGGTGGCGCAGTGGTCTAGGGCACTGCATCGCAGTGCTAGCTGCGCCACCAGAGTCTCTGGGTTCGCGCCCAGGCTGGGCTGGGTTCGCGCCCAGGCTCTGTCGCAGCCGGCCGCAACCGGGAGGTCCGTGGGGCAACGCACAATTGGCATAGCGTCGTCCGGGTTAGGGAGGGTTTGGCCGGTAGGGATATCCTTGTCTCAGTATGTAAAATGTAATAAAATGTATGCACTCTACTGTAAGTCGCTCTGGATAAGAGCGTCTGCTAAATGACTAAAATGTAAAAAATGTTGACCTTCTATTGGAAGGCTAGAGAACTACAATGTTTACCCAGATAAGCACCACATACCCATAGAAACCGGTGGTAGTGCCAGCATACCTACTGTACATACTTCCTTAACTTATATACCTCAACCAGTATAGCTCATTATGGATCGTCTCCATACTCCTACGCTATGACGTGTACCTCATACTTGCAGAGAGCAGTAGATAACACTAAATCATTCAACTGCCTTAACATTAAAGCTCCTCATTTCACCTGTTCTCAAACTAGACATGTAAAGGTTGAAGTAACAGTAGAGCACAGGGTACAAACCACACCAAACCTAGAGACCGAGGGAAGGAAGAAGGAAGACAGAGAGGGATCAGTCAACGTAAATCAGGGCACATCCCTCTATCGATTCTTCCTCTGGTGATGTTATTCATGGCTGAAT
Organism: Salvelinus namaycush; assembly: GCF_016432855.1. Classification (NCBI taxonomy): domain Eukaryota; kingdom Metazoa; phylum Chordata; class Actinopteri; order Salmoniformes; family Salmonidae; genus Salvelinus; species Salvelinus namaycush. Next base: position 10,650,856 of record NC_052310.1, read on the forward strand.
GGAACAGATTACTGTAGGACCCCTGGCAGCCAGTTATCTTACCCTTAATCCTTATTAAATAGGATGTCAATTCAACCGTCAGCATTTCACTACCTGGATTCTTCTATTAGCAGTTTCTATTAGGTGGCCAATGTTTATGAAAACAATTAGCTCACACCTCATGTTTAACAATCAAGCAGTCTTAATGAAATGGGATTCAACAATCAAAAGCTGTGAGGATGAAAGAGACGTGGCGTATACGACACACAAAGGTCCAGAACACATCTTCTACCTATGCTGTAGAGCAACAAGTCACATTGTCTTAGGACTGGGATATGTATCCGCCAGTCAGAGAGCAACGTCAAAGTGAGCGTCACAGCGGCAACTCTCCGCTGACATCTGGAACGGTTGGTTTACTGTCACTCAGGGACCACGGGCACAACAACCTGGGATGTCTCGGGTAGACGGGGGCACTCACTGTCTCACATCCTCACAGTGCTCTCAAAGTTAATTGTCAAAGCTTAAACGGACGGATGAACAGACACACACAGAAAGACAGACCCACAGATATTGAAATGCTTGGAGAAGCTTGTGATGGGTTCACCTTATGAAACCTCAATAGAAAAAGTTTACCTTAATAGATGAAGGTATGATTGCTTTGGAAAGGGAACCCAACCAATCATGACTGTACACTGACACTAAAACTTACTGTGGCAGAAGGTAGAGGGCTTCACATAAGCCTCAGAATACACATTAGCAAAGAGCAGATGTCGAAAAGAAGCTTCCATTTAGTCTTGCAATCATATCAGATCAATATCTCCTTTTCACAGAGCTGCAGAATATTAGAACATGTCAAAGTGGCTTTTTCATTCCCCTTCCCTTTCTAATGGATGCTATTTTTCAATTAAAAAGAGAAAACCAGACCAACTTCCTCAGCACAGATTAAAGCTATCACTTGAGAGCAGGTGGTGCAGAACAGAGACACAGAGACCGAGAGTGAGACAGAGACAGAGACAGAGACAGAGACAGAGACATAGAGAGCGAGAGCGAGAGAGACATAGAGAGCGAGAGAGGCATAGAGAGCGAGAGAGACATAGAGAGCGAGCGCGAGAGAGCGAGAGAGAGAGAGAGAGAGAGAGAGAGCGATAGACAGAGAGAGAAGAGAGAGAGAGAGAGAGACTCAGTTCCATTAGATGAACTGGGGATTCAATTCAGAGGGAATTATTCTTCCCCAACGACAGATGGTGCTTCTGTGGGTGACGTGCTCCTCATCTCTGAACACAAGTAAACAGGTGAGACAGACTTGGCAGAAGACTTCTTACACAAAACACATTTTCTTCAAAAACTAAAACATGAAAACCATTTAAAAGGAAAAACCCCAAAATAGAAATGCAGAGTATAGACCAACAAACTGTCTGGATTCCCTGACATACTGTATCTATGGAAGTCCTGTATGATAGAACATATAGTGCATTCGGAAAGTATTCAGACCACTTGACATTTTGTTACGTTACAGCCTTATTCTGAAACGGATAAAATAGTTTTTTTTGCTCATCAATCTACACACAATACCCCATAACAACAAAACAAAAACATGTTTTTAGATTTTTTTTGCAAATATATAAAAAAAAATGAAATATCACATTTACATAAGTATTCAGAACCTTTGCACAGTACTTTGTTGAAGCACCTTTGGCAGCGATTACAGCCTTGAGTCTTCTTGGGTGTGACGCTACAAGCTTGGCACACCTGTATTTGGGGAGTTTCTCCCATTCTTCTCTGCATATCCTCTCATGCTCTGTCAGGTTGGATGGGAAGCGTCGCTGCACAGCTATTTTAGGGTATCTTCAGAGATGCTCGATCGGGTTCAAGTCCGGGCTCTGGCTGGACCACTCAAAGACATTCAGAGACTTGTCCTGAAGCCACTCCTGCATTGTCTTGGCTGTGTGCTTAGGGTCGTTGTCCTGTTGGAAGGTGAACCTTTGCCACAGCTGCTGAAAAATATCCTCACAGCATGATGCTGCCACCACCATGCTTCACTGTAGGGATGGTGCCAGGTTTCCTCCAGACGTGATGCTTGGCAATCACACCAAAGAGTTCAATTTTGGTTTCATCAGACCAGAGAATCTTGTTTCTCATGGTCAGAGAGTCCTTTATGTGCCTCTTGGCAAACTCCAAGCGGGCTGCCGTGTGCCTTTCACTGAGGAGTGGCTTCCGTCTGGCCGCTCTACCATAAAGGCCTGATTGGTGGAGCGCTGCAGAGATGGTTGTCCTTCTGGAAGGTTCTCCCATTTCCACAGAGGAACTCTGGAGCTCTGTTAGAGTGACCATCGGGTTCTTGGTCACCTTCCTGAACAAGGCCTTTCTCCCCCGATTGCTCAGTTTGGCCCGGGGCGGCCAGCTCTAGGAAGAGTCTTGGTGGTTCTAAACTTCTTCAACTTAAGAATGATGGAGGCCACTGTGTTTTTGGGGGCCTTCAATGCTGCAGAAATGATTTGGTACCCTTCGCCAGGCCTGTGCCTCGACACAATCCTGTCTCAGAGCTCTATGGAAAATTCCTTGGCCCTAACGACTTGGTTTTTGCTCGAACATGCACTGTCAAATGTGGGACCTTTATATAGACAGCTGTGTGCCTTTCCAAATCATGTCCAATCAATTGAATTTACATCTCAAGTGTGATCAATGGAAACAGGACGTACCTGAGCTCAATTTCGAGTCCCATAGCAAAGTTTCTGATTACTTACGTAAATAAGGTATCTTTTTTTTCTTCATTTATAAATGTGGGAAAAAATGTATAAAAACTGTTTTTTCGCTTTGTTATTATGGGATATTCTGTGTAGATTGATGAGCAAAAATTATTATTTAATCCATTTTAGAATAAGACTGTAAAGTAACAAAATGTGGAAAAAGGGAAGGGGTCGGAAATACTTTCCGAATGCACTGTATAAAGCTACTGTATTGTAACTGAAGGAAATAGAGGTTCGTAAAGGACTCTGTAAAGGACTCTGTAAAGGACTCTGTAAAGGACTCTGTAAAGGACTTTGTAAATGTGTTAAATGACGAGGTGTAAATGGGAAGGAGTGTGTACACACTCGTTTTTAAAGGACAACAAAGGCCCTCTCTCCTGTACTGAACATCACACATTTCCTTGCTTTGGAAGAAGATATTGAAAATCTTTGGGAAAATGTGTTATGACAGGTGTGAGAATAAGATGCTCTTTCATCAAATGGTCATTGGTCAGGGTGGACGTCTCTTGAAAAGGTCAATGACGAGTAGGTAAAGCTAAGGTACTTATATGAAAGAAACATGCAAACGGCGGAGTACTAAGCGACAAAATCTCCTTACATAACAGGACTGGATTTTTAACAAATTCCTTACCTTCCCCCAGGCCTGTATTCCTTTCTTCTATAAGCAAAGTCAAAGACATGCTCTTAATTTCTAAAAAGACATCTAATCTGCATAGGCCAACCACATACCACCAACAAATCTCTTTGGCAGCAACATCAGTCGCTTGCCTTGGCTAGAAAAGAGTTAATGCTGCTATGCCAGGGGTCTGTAGTGTTAATTATACTGTGGTGTGCAGCAATAGAGCAAAGGTTCATTAGCTCAGATCATTACTCAAGAGGTGAGGTGACTGACTTTATTAATAATCCAACTAGCATACTGTGAATATACTTTACAGCACATTTTTCAACCCTGTCACATACTTTTTCCAACCTATTCTCTCAGTCTCTCTCGGTTTGTCTATCTTGCACTCTGTCTTTCTTCTTAATGTGTTCTGTTCCTAACACAGGTGTGAGTGAGTGCACGCACACACACATGCACACACAATCTGATAGACAACACGACTACATCAACTAAACCCAAGTCGAGACCAGGCTTGCGACTCCAACCCAAATTAGGGACTGTCAATCTTCTCAGACAGAGAAGCTCGGCAGGTTTAAATACTTCCCCTGTGAATCCCCTACTTATTTTCAGGCCCAGTCGTTCCTGGATAGGAACTCTTACTGAATTGTGAAGGCACCAAGTGATGAGGGCTGCCTTACAGCTCTGCTCTGACTGTGAGAAAACTCATCTCACTGAGGTTATTCTAATCAAGACGAGGATCCAGGTGAGAAAAATAAATCATCCATAGAAATAATGTTTTTAATAAGGGAGAAATGACTCACCGGAGATTATAGTTCCACAGGAGATAACACACCTTCCCGGGATTATTTATTAAAAGTGACAGGCCAAGGAAGAGAAATATTCAAATAATTTCCGATATTTCGAAGTAAAAAAACAAAACATCCCTCACGGAAAAACCACATGATTTACAAATGTTTTGCACTTGTAAAATCATGTGAAACCATGTGTTTTTGGAACACTTCACATGCAGTGATATTTCACATGAAGTTTTACATGTGGATTTTCACGTGATCACATAACCTTTCACATGTGGATACATTTTTTACATGAGATTTCACAGGTGATAACGGCAATTTTTAAAAGTATGCTAGATACAGAGTGCTTTTAACATACAGCTTTTTAAATGTACATATTTGACACGCATTACTATATTGTGTATGTTTATTTATACAGTTATTATTATTCAACATGTTCTTAACTGGTATTTGAACTCAAAACCTTTTGGACAATGAAATCAATGACGAGAGAATAGTCAGCATAACTGATAACTAAAATAGCAGTACAGGCCCTCTGCTAAGTGCAGAGAAATAGTACAGGTAATGAATGTTTAGGGGAATGCTACAGACTTTGTGGTTCAGCATATCTCAAATATTTTAGCTTAACAGATATAACACACGGAATTACACATTTGAAAATGTGATCACATGTGAAGTGTTTCTAAAACGTGTTCACATGTGAAATGTTAAGTGTTCCAAAAACACTTGTTTTCACATGTGAAATGTCACTTGTGAAGTATTCCCAAAACAGGTTTTCACATATGAAATAACATGTGTTTTTGGAACACTTCACATGACATCACATGATTTTACATGTGAAATCAGTTAATTAAAATAAATTCCTTAGGCCAGAATCTATGGATTTCACATATCTTGGAATACAGATATGCCTCTGTTGGTCACAGATACCTTAAAAACAAAGTAGGGAGGTGGATCAGAAAACCAGTCAGTATCTGGTGTGACCACCATTTGCCTCATGCAGCACAACACATCTCCTTGACATAGAGTTGATCAGGCTGTTGACTGTGGCCTGTGGAATGTTGTCCCACTCCTCTTCGATGGCTGTGAAAAGTCACTGGATAGTGGCGGGAACTGGAACACGCTGTCATACACGTCGATCCAGATTATCCCAAACATGCTCAATGGGTGACATGTCTGGTGAGTATGCAGAAGAATACTGAGATATTGTGAGGACAGATGCTTGGAGACAAGAAGTAAGTACAGGGAGTGAACAATGAATAATTACAGACAGTAAACAGAACACGGACAGCGTCTGGACAGGGAAAACAAAAGGACAATGCTGACACGGGGATGAAACAGAGGAACAGACAGATACAGGGAAGGCAAACAAAACGTGAAGGAGTCCAGGTGAGTCCAATGAGCGCTGATGCGCGTAATGATGGTGACAGGTGTTCGTAATGATGGGCAGCCTGGCGCCCTCGAGCCCCAGATAGGGGGAGCGGGAGCAGGCGTTACAGATATTTTAAGCTTCCAGGAATTGTGTATAGATCCGTGCGACATGCCGAACTGCTGTGAGGTCAAGACCCTGGTGAGGACGATGAGCATGCAGATGAGCTTCCCTGAGACGGTTTCTGACAGTTTGTGCAGAAATTCTTTGGTTGTGCAAACCCAGTTTCATCAGCTGTCCGGGTGGCTGGTCTCAGTTGGAGTTCCTGGGCTGGCATGTTTACACGTGGTCTGTGTTCGTGAGGCCGGTTGGACGCTAAACCGTTTACTTTAAAGCCGTGTGCCAATGCCTGTATTACTTTATCTGAAGCGTGTGATCAATGACGTCCAAAGCTTTGTTTCATCGAATAGCCACCTGAGTGGTTTTTATAGACAAAAAAAAAGGTGCAACAGTGTGTGGTACGTCATCTATACTATTTTGTGAAGCGCATCACAAGAAACGTGCCATACGGGTGATGTATAAAATAATATATATATATATCATTGATGCAATTTCAATATTGCTTGAGTTGCTTTGTATCACCACATTTGCTTGAGATGATTTTACTGCAACACTGCTCACTGCATCCAAGTTGCTTGACATAGGTGTTTCAAAGAGCTGTCAGTCAAGACGAGCTCATGAATTTAAGCTCATCCTTGAGATGTTTCTACCAATTGATTGGGAGAAGGGCCTGGTCAGGGAGGTGACCAAAAACCCGATGGACACTATGACAGAGCTCCAGAGTTCGTCTGTGGAGATGGGAGAATCTTCCAGAAGGTCAACCATCTCTGTAGCACTCCACCAATCAGGCCTTCATGATAGAGTGGCCCGACCTCAGTGAAAGGCACAAGACAGCCCACTTGAGGTTTGCCAAAAGGCACCTAAAGGCCTCAGACCATGAGAAACAAGATTCTCTGTTCTGATGAAACCAAGATTGAACTCTTTGGTGTGTTTGCCAAGCATCACGTCTGGAGGAAACCTGGCACCATCCCTACAGTGAAGCATGGTGGTGGCAGCATCATGCTGTGAGGATATTTTTCAGCAGCTGTGGCAAAGGTTCACCTTGCAACAGGACAATGACCCTAAGCACACAGCCAAGACAATGCAGGAGTGGCTTCAGGACAAGTCCCTACAGTGAAGCATGGTGGTGGCAGCATCCTGCTTTGGAGGTTTTTCAGCAACAGGGACTGGGAGACTAGTCAGGACCGAGGGAAAGATGACCAGAGCAAAGTACAGATATAACCTTGATGAAAACCTGCTCCAGAGCGCTCAGGACCTCAAACTGGGGTGAAGTTTCCTCTTCCAACAGGACAACGACCCTAAGCATACAGCCAAGACAACACAGGTGTGGATTCGGGACAAGTCTCTGAATGTCCTTGAGTGGCCCAGCCAGAGCCTGGACGAAGATCTTTGGAGAAACCAGAAAATAGCTTTGCGTCATACCCAAGAAGACTCGAGGCTGTAATTGCTGCCGAAGGTGCTTCAACAAAGTACTGCGTAAAGGGTCTGAATACTTACGTAAATGTGATATTTATTTTATTCATGTTTTCTAAATTTGCAAATAAATCTCAAAACCTGTTTTCGCTTTGTCACTATGGGGTATTGTATGTAGATTGATGAATAGAATACGGCTGTAACGTAACAAAATGTGGAAAAGGTAAAGGGGTCTGAATACTTTCTGAATGCACTGTATATCTCATAATGTTCAACAATTTGTTACCCTAAAAGTTAGTCATCTTGCCTCAGAAAAGGTGCTGACATAAACTTAACACAACGTTCCTCAGAGTATACAGAGTACAGACCATTCTGTCAGAAGGACTGAAGCCGAAGAATAATAATAATTGATGAGCATTCAGTGTATCAAAGCACTCCGTTACCAGGTAACCCCTTCAAAAAGCAAAGGAAAATGAAAGCTATAAACCCTCTTCTCTTCATGTTAAAGAGACATTTCTATCTGATCTCACTACTCCAAAACCACATCATCATGACAAAACATAAGCCCTTAACCATTACAAACAATAACCTGGCTTTACATGAACGCTTGAGAGGGTTCCTCTCCAGAGTGGTAGGGGATAATAACACACATCCACACATCCATCCGTATATCCTACCATCACCATGCAAAACACGTCACAGCTTTCCCCCTCAACCGACACAAGCATCCAAGGTGTCAAGAGACATAGCATAATGATCCTTGCCTTTCCTTGGCACAGCACCTGTTGCCTGGTGAGTCAGCCTGAATAACCAACAACCACTGTTTATTTATTAGCTGGGAATGGTGCCTGTTCTTATCTGTGGTTAAAAGGAACCTGAGGGAGTCTTTGACTGTGTGTACTGTGTGTGTAATGCAGGGAGCTGGTATTGTTAGTCCCCTAGCCTGCGGCTAAGGGGCCATCTTAGCGGTGGTGTGTGTGTGGCTTTATGTGTGTGTGACTTTGTGTGTAATGCAGGAGCTGTGACTGCGTTACTCCCAAGCCCGTGGCTAAAAGGGCCGCCTCAGCGGAGGTGCGTGTGCTGAAAGTCAGCGTGAGCTCCATCTCCTGCTTGTCTACCTCAACCCTTTCATCCAGACCGAACACACCAAGTGTGCTGTGGAGCCTTCCACAGTGTCACCATGGCAACTAATTGAAATAAGAGTTTTTTAAATTTATTTTTTTAGTTTAACCACTTTTTAGTTTCTTGTTACTGGAGAGAAAAATAGGAGGATCTATTCATGAATGTTTGATTCTGGTAAAGAGCTCTTTAACGGATAAATACAGGCATGTAGCTAAAAAGGACTAGTGTTGCGAAGTAAGAGGAAAAATAAGTGAACGAGTTTAACAAGGAGATACAATGACGCGAGGGAAATCATCAGCGAATGTATGAGCCTTCAGGGTGTACTAGCTAATGTACTAACTTTAAGCATTCAAAGTGATGTGGTACACTGTATGATGCTAAAGCCAGTTAGCCAGATGGATACATGAACAGTAGCATTTCTAAGAAAACATTCAACCTTCTGACACCGGGAAAGAAAGTAAGCTAACCGAAATGGGGGAGAGTAGAACACATAATCCCATATGTCACCTCTAACCTTCCATGCAGACAGTAGCACAGTATGTTCTGAAGAGGTCAATTGCGTGAGCTAAGGCAAGTGTGATTCAACCACAGATAAACTCAGCAAAAAAAGAAACAGCCCTTTTTCAGGAACCTGTCTTTCAAAGATAATTCGGAAAAATACAAATAGCTTCACAGATCTTCATTGTAAAAGGTGTAAACCCTGTTTCCCATGCTTGTCCAATAAACCATAACAATTCATGAACATGCACCTGTGGAACGGTCGTTAAGACACTAACAGCTTACAGACGGTAGGCAATTAAGGTCACAGTTATGAAAACTTGGGACACTAAAGAGGCCTTTCTACGGACTCTGAAAAACACCAAAAGAAAGATGTCCAGTGTCCCTGCTCATCTGCAGGAACGTGCTTTAGGCATGCTGCAAGGAGGCATGAGGACTGCAGATGTGGCCAGGACAATAAATTGCAATGTCTGTACTGTGAGATGCCTAAGACAGCGTCACAGGGAGACAGAACGGACAGCTGATCGTCCTTGCAGTGGCAGACCACGTGTAACAACACCTGCACAGGATCGGTACATCCAAACATCACACCTGCGGGGCAGGTACAGGATGGCAACAACAACTGCCGAGTTACACAAGGAACGCACAATCAGTGCACATCAGTGCTCAGACTGTCCACAAAAGACAGAGAGGCTGGACTGAGGGCTTGTAGGCCTTTTGTAAGGCAGGTCCTCAACAGACATCACCGGCAACAACGTCGCCTATGGGCACAAACCCTCCGTCGCTGGACCAGACAGGACTGGCAAAAAGTGCTCATCACTGACGAGTCGCGGTTGTCACGCCCTGGCCTTAGTTATCTTTGTTTTCTTTATTATTTTGGTTAGGTCAGGGTGTGACATGGGGGATTTATGTGTTTTGTCTTGTCTAGGGGTTTTGTATGTTTATGGGGTGTTTTCTAGTCTAGGTTTTTTATGTCTATGGTTGCCTAGATTGGTTCTCAATTAGAGGCAGCTGTTTATCATTGTCTCTGATTGGGAACCATATTTAGGCAGCCATATTCTTAAGGGATTTGGTGGGTTATTGTCTATGTATTGGTTGCTTGTGTCTGCACTTTATATATATAGCTTCACGTTCGTTTTGTTGTTTTGATTAGTTTGTTTAAGTGTTCTTCGTTTCGTGTTAAATAAATAGAAGAATGTATTCGTATCACGCTGCGCCTTGGTCCTCCTCTCTTCCTCCATACGACGAACGTGACAGCGGTTTTGTCTCACCAGGGGTGATGGTCGGATTCGCGTTTATCGTCGAAGGAATGAGCGTTACACCGAGGCCGCTCTGGAGCGGGATCGATTTGGAGGCGGAGGGTCCGTCATGGTCTGGGGCTGTGTGTCACAGCATCATCAGACTGAGCTTGTTGTCTCAACGCTGTGCATTACAGGGAAGACATCCTCCTCCCTCATGTGGTACCCTTCCTGCAGGCTCATCCTGACATGACCCTCCAGCATGACAATGCCACCAGCCATACTGTTCGTTCTGTGCGCGATGTCCTGCAAGACAGGAATGTCAGTGTTCCGCCATGGCCAGCGAAGAACCCGGATCGCAATCCCATTGAGCACGTCTGGGACCTGTTGGATCGGAGGGTGAGGGCTAGGGCCATTCCCCCCAGAAATGTCCGGGAACTTGCAGGTGCCTTGGTGGAAGAGTGGGGTAACATCTGACTGTTACTTTTTGATTTTGACCCCCCCCCCCCCCCCCCCACACACACACAATTTGTTCAGGGACACATTATTCCATCTATGGAACTTGTTCAGTTTATGTCTCAGTTGTTGAATCTTGTTATGTTCATACAAATATTTACATGTTAAGTTTGCTGAAAATAAACGCAGTTGACAGTGAGAGGGCGTTTCTTTTTTTGATGAGTTTATATTTCACTGGACAATAAAAAGCCTTTACCCTGACCATCAGGTCATGACCTCAGGTGGTCGCCAGCTGGGGGGCCATCGATTGGGTGGCTGGCAGCGATAGCAGTAGTGAATGTGGTATTGTTTGTTGGACATATAATTCACCAGTGAAGTGTTGACCTCTAACCTATTGTTATGTCTGAACCATAGTCTGTTGCATGTATGTATTATATTGTTATGTCTGAACCATAGTCTGTTGCATGTATGTATTATATTGTTATGTCTGAACCATAGTCTGTTGCATGTATGTATTATATTGTTATGTCTGAACCATAGTCTGTTGCATGTATGTATTATATTGTTATGTCTGAACCATAGTCTGTTGCATGTATGTATTATATTGTTATGTCTGAACCATAGTCTGTTGCATGTATGTATTATATTGTTATGTCTGAACCATAGTCTGTTGCATGTATGTATTATATTGTTATGTCTGAACCATAGTCTGTTGCATGTATGTATTATATTGTTATGTCTGAACCATAGTCTGTTGCATGTATGTATTATATTGTTATGTCTGAACCATAGTCTGTTGCATGTATGTATTATATTGTTATGTCTGAACCATAGTCTGTTGCATGTATGTATTATATTGTTATGTCTGAACCATAGTCTGTTGCATGTATGTATTATATTGTTATGTCTGAACCATAGTCTGTTGCATGTATGTATTATATTGTTATGTCTGAACCATAGTCTGTTGCATGTATGTATTATATTGTTATGTCTGAACCATAGTCTGTTGCATGTATGTATTATATTGTTATGTCTGAACCATAGTCTGTTGCATGTATGTATTATATTGTTATGTCTGAACCATAGTCTGTTGCATGTATGTATTATATTGTTATGTCTGAACCATAGTCTGTTGCATGTATGTATTATATTGTTATGTCTGAACCATAGTCTGTTGCATGTATGTATTATATTGTTATGTCTGAACCATAGTCTGTTGCATGTATGTATTATATTGTTATGTCTGAACCATAGTCTGTTGCATGTATGTATTATATTGTTATGTCTGAACCATAGTCTGTTGCATGTATGTATTATATTGTTATGTCTGAACCATAGTCTGTTGCATGTATGTATTATATTGTTATGTCTGAACCATAGTCTGTTGCATGTATGTATTATATTGTTATGTCTGAACCATAGTCTGTTGCATGTATGTATTATATTGTTATGGCACAATCTAAATGTTCTCAGATGATTCAGACACCGATGAATCTTTTCTTAATTCTCTACTGCGGAGCAACTCTACATTTCCATTCTGCATCATAACAGTATTTTATGAAGTTGTTTTTGAAGGGGGAATCAAAGTAATCAGGCAGATAATGTGACTTGATGATCATTATGCAGTCAAGCAGCTAGAGGTCAGAAACAGGTTGGAGGGATGTCTCCAAAATATTTACCAGACATGGGGGAAAGTGTTGCTCAGAATCTTAATAATGTAATTTTGTTAAGTGAAGTTTGACTGTGACATTAAAGAGGGAAAAACAAACTGTGTACACACACAATGTGCACACACAAACACACACACCATGCACACACAAACACACACACCATGCACACACAAACACACACATGAATGGATTTCAGACAGTCCATCAGTTTGTAGGATGTAGGTGTTCGACCACTAAGTGACACATAATTCTAATCAATCAGTCTAATTCACAATATCTCAGTTTGTGACCTCTGAGAAGATCAGTCTACAGATAAAGGTTCATTGTGTTGGCACCATCACGGTGAACTCACTTCAAACCGCTGAACTCTGAAATAGTTTGGCACATATGTGACTAATATTGTTTTCTCTGGTGGGACAAAATAAAAACTTTTTTCTTCTTCTCTTCCCTCCGTCTCATTTCCATCCACAACATAATGTTTCTAGGTTGTAAATGTCTAGATGCAGAAAGATTAACATTTATAGAATTAACAGTTATATAACAAAATCAGATCAGTACAACTGTCCTTAGTTCCTCCCGCTGATGATGGCTCTACTTGTACCTTAGAAACAGGGCTCCAGTTAGCCCCAAACGCCACCCTATTCCCTACATAGTGCATTATTTTTGACCAGGGTAGAGTTCCAAATGGCACCCTATTCCCTACATACGTAGGGCACTACTTTTGACCAGAGCCATATAGGTCCTGGTCCAAAAAAAGAGAACTATATAGGGAATAGGGTACAATTTTGCCACAGCACAGCACAGTAGAGAAAAATAGGCCTGAAGGTAAGGTCATGATATTTCACACAATGACCTTTCCAGCTGTGTTATTACTATTGTAATCCTCAACACTTTTGAAAACTACTGTGCAAAGGAAATAACACATTTATAAGTAATGGGATATGGGTGTCACAATGAACTGTCATATCCACCGACAAAAGGAAATGTTAATTGACTTATACAATCGCCGCTATTCCGTCCAAAAATTGGTGCATGGCAAAGATCTTAGAAATGGCGCATATTTCTGGGTTACCTATACGAATCCCTATCAATCATTTTGGACAAACATTACAGGAAGTAGGTTACACCCTGCGGGATGAGGGGACTTGCTGTTTCTCTGTATGCCTGCCTGCTGTCATACTATCACGGAGATCTCTCTCCACCGTGTGATACAGTACCTGCTAATGAGTTCATTTGTATAACGTGCTTGTATTCATCACTGAATTAATAGACATTCCTTCACATACATAGGTTACATTATAATGAAGGAGGCAACAAGCATCCACTGGAAAGACGACATCTGGAAGCACAATAAAAACACATTACATCCAAAGAGTGACATTTCCACACTTACAATCATTCCTGTCTCCAACTACTGGCAGCTTGATTTGTTTGACTTCATCAGTATGTAATGAAATTGCCCCAGGCAGTAAAACAACACATACCACAGAAAAGCATTGTATTTCCAATAGAGCAATAGGGCTATACAGCATAGTCAGCTTCCATTGGTTGGTTGTGTCTGAGGAATGCTGGGACCATTTCCTGTCCAAGGAATATCTCTTATATGTCCTGTCGGAGTCTTGGGTTTTACACAGGGTATCAGGGGAGAGTGGGGTAAGTTGAGCCACCCTTGTTTCTAGGAAACCATACAGAAAATGTAGAATTTGGAAAAATAGTTTGGAAGAGGTCATCATTTCATGGGGTCTGTGAAGGAAGAAACCACATGGAAAAAGTGGTAAGGAAGTTAGGTAAAAAAAATTAAAACAATACAAATTAACTTATTGTGTTAGAAGTTTCATGATGCTTGTATCTAAACCAAATTATATAATTTTAAGATTATATAATCTGTAAGCTTCAATATTAGTTCCTACTTTCCTAGCCTGAAAGTACATCATTGTAGCTGTGTGTGCTAATATAGTCAAAATGTTTGCCTTGGGGGTCGATGGTTGAGCCAATGGCAAGCTGAGCAAATTGACGTGTTTTCTTCCCAGGCGTAATGCAAGGCATTATCTCTGGGATATTACATAACAACAGGGCCTGGCCTATGTTAAATAAAGATAGGCATGGTTTTAAAAAGATATTGGCAATGTTTCATTCAGTACAGAATTGTGTAGGCGGCTTAACCTACCCTGTCCCTCGGATCAAATTACCCCATACCCAGGGTCATTCGTGTCAATAGAGCACATTTTTTGGACAAACTGTTTTTTCAAAACTGTAATGTTGACATGAATTCTAATTATTTCCAGGGTTACACCACATCCTATTTTTCTCTTGACGGAGTGAATCTGAATGTAAAAAATAGCTCAATTTACCCCACCTTCCCCAACCAACCTTATGCCAAATCCCACTTCATTTGCCCAATTTGCATCACACTCCAGTAGGTAACTCCAGTGGGTGACATTCCACACACAGTCCATCCCCCTTTAGGTTCGTTATTTTTTCAAATACTGTTACATTTTTGTATTCTGCATAAATGCAGAGGACGTCATCACTCACGTGTTGTTTGGGGGAACAGCGGGTTTGATGTGTGATGTGACAGCCCGGTATATGTTTAGTCCGGGAAATGGCAATGGTTTGTTAAATAGATGGAGTATTGGTAAGGGGGAAACAGTATTAAGTGCAATCTGTTTTGTTCGTTCATGCAGACCAGGCAGGTTATTACTCAGCAAGAGACAAAACAGCTTTCAAAGCTCTTCAATGAGAAATGTCACTTTTGGGGACAGGGAGCTTTTCAGCAAAAAGTGTTACAGAGTGTTCCAATTTTAGATTATATAGCAGTTTTATTAGTTATAAGGCTTCAGTTTATTACTTTGTGGAAGTAAGACATTTGTCTCCGTTTAATGGGGCCTGGCAGCATATGGCCATTATGTTGTTTGTGTATATAAAATAGTCAAGGAAAAACAGATGGCTGTATCTTATGACTCAATCTTGCAGATGGCGTTGTGTGTTTCACTCGTTAAAGATGGAGCTCCAGGTGTACATATATTTGCTGTTGAATTCCTTTATTTGTATGAGCAGTGACAAATGTAGACACCACCTGACACTCCCTTTGAAGCGGGCAGATCATGTTCACAACATCACTAAAAAAAGACATTCCGGACACTATTATTTCAAAAAGGTCCTGGGCCCATATTCATAAATCCTTTCAGAGTAGGAGTGCTGATCTAGGATCAATTGCCTTTAAGATAACATTTTGTAACATTACATGGACAGAAGGGACCTGAGCTGCAGTCAACCCAAGACAGGCAGTGGTATATAAACTCATCTACACTAAACAAAAATACAAATGCAACATGCAACAATTTCAAATATTTTACTGAGTTACAGTTCATATAAATAAATTAGGCCCTAATCTATGTATTCCACATGACTGGGAATACAGATATGAGTCCTGTTGGTCACAGATACCTTTAAAAAAAGGTAGGGATGTGGATCAGAAAACCAGTCCGTATCTGGTGTGACCACCATTTGATTCATGCAGCACGGCACATCTCCTTCGCATAGAGTTGATCAGGCTGTTGACTGTGGCCAGGGGAATGTTGTCCCACTCCTTTTCAATGGCAGTGCAAAATTGCTGGATATTGGCGGGAACTGGAACAAGCTGTCGTACACGTCGATCCAGAGCATCCCAAATATGCTAAATTGGTGACATGTCTGGTGAGTATGCAGGCCAAAAACTGGGACATTTTCAGCTTCCAGGAATTGTGTACAGATCCTTACGACATGGGTCCGGGCATTATCATGCTGAAACATGATGTGATGGCAGCGGATGAATGGCACGACAATGGGCCTCAGAATCTTGTCGGGTATCACTGAGAATTCAAATTGCCATCAATAAAATGCAATTGTGTTCGTTGTCTGTAGCTTATGTCTGCCCATACCATAACCCCACCGCCACCATGGAACAGTCTGTTCACAACGTTGACATCAGCAAACCACTTGCCATACACACTGTCTGCCATCTACTCAGTACAGTTGAAACCGGGATTTATTTGTGAGGAGCACACTTCTCCAGAGTGCCAGTGGCCATCGAAGGTGAGCATTTGCCCACTGAAGTCGGTTACGACCCCGAACTGCAGTCAAGTCAAGACCCCAGTGAGGACAATGAGCATGCAGATGAGCTTCCCTGAGACTGTTTCTGACAGTTTATGCAGAAATTCTTTGGTTGTGCAAACCCACAGTTTCATCAGCTGTCCGGGTGGTTGAAGCCGGATGTGGAGGTCCTGGGGACAATGGTCCGTGGTTACATGTGGTCTGTGGTTGTGAGGCCGGTTCGACGTACTGCCAAATTCTCGAAAACGACATTGTTTTATTGTCTAAAGTTAGAGAAATTAACATTACAATTCTCCGGCAACAGGTTTGGTGGACATTCCTATAGTCAGCATGCCAATTGCACGCTACCTAAAACTGTGGAATTGTGTTGTTTAACAGAGCTTCAAATTTTACAGTGGCCTTTTATTGTCCCCAGCATAAGGTACACCTGTGTAATGATCATGCTGTTTAATCAGCTTCTTGATGTCCCACACCTATCAGGTGGATGGATTATCTTGGCAAAGGAGAAATGCTCACTAGCAGGGATGTAAACACATTTGTGTACAAAATTTGAGATAAGTAATATTTATTGTGCCTATGGAACATTTCTGAGATCTTTTCTTTCAGCTTGTGAAACATGGGACCAACACTTTACATGTTGCGTTTATAGTTTTGTTCAGTGTACCTGTAACCTTGGAGACAGGACATTCCTCCTGAATGGAGGTACTGAGAGATGGGTAGCTGGTAGCTCCATCCAGACCAACTAGCCAAGAGTGTATCAGGCCAATGTTTTCCTTTAGAATGAGGGTCATGGTAAAGTGCTATTCGTCTGTCAAGGTCTTCCAGGAAAATGATTAATGGAGATGGGGCTTGGGAAGGGTAAAGGAGACCATCTTTTATCCTCCATATAACACTGGGAAGATCTAATGTGTATACTCCTCATGTCCTCTCTCCTTAAAACCCATTGGATGAAAAAGTCAGAGGTCCCTCCCCGCCGACATTCTCCTCCATTGGGCTTTGAAAAGAGGCGAGAAGAGAGAACGTGAGGAGTATGCAATTGAGATTCTCCCACTGTCTGATTTCATAGGGGCCTGGCCCGGCAGGTTGAGGAGGTGACATGTGGAACTCTGGTTTGTGTGTTTAGTTTGACAGGAGGGAAGGAGAGAGGGAAGGAGAGAGAGAGGGAGGAGAGAGAGCGAGAAACAGAGATACAGTATACACTGAATATACAAAACATTAGGAACACCTTCCTAATATTGAATTGCACCCCCTTCCCCAGAACCGCCTTATGACAGCACCTTATGTCAGCACCTTAATTGGGTAAGACGGGCTCATAGTAATGCCTGGAGTGTATATATATATATATATATATATATATATATATATATATATATATATATATATATATATTAGGGCTGTTCCTGACTAAAATATATAAAGACACGCTATGTTTGAAAAAAATAAACTATATGTTGGCTACTGAGCTTGTCTGATGCTTTAAGCACACTGTGATTAAATAATTAGGACACACGAATGACTCGAGGGAATAATAGAATAATAGTAAAAATAAAGAAAAACCCTGGAATGAGTCGGTGTGTCCAAACTTTTGACGTGCGGTGCGGTGCAGACACAGACACAGACACAGACACAGACACAGACACAGACACAGACACAGACACAGACACAGACACAGACAGACAGACAGAGAGAGAGAGAGAGAGCTGGTAGTCCCATCCACCAAACTACCAGGTGTGGAACAGGGAAGAGACTCTGGGGTAATGCTAATTTGGTATAGAGCAAATCTAACCCACTTCATTCAATTAATCAAACATTTTTACATTTGACATCTGGCTAGAAATGAATAAGGACATGATCTCAACAGAGAAACATTTCCTCATGTGTGCTACCTATATCCCCCCAATAGAATCCCCATACTTTAACGATGACAGCTTCTCCATCCTAGAGGGGGAGATCAAAAATGTCCAGGCTCAGGGACATGTACAGTACTAGTCTTCTGGAAAAATTAGAAAACTCTAAACAACAACACGAAGCGTTATCTATCCACAACGGAGATGTATGGATAAACCAATTCTCCAATCTTTGTGGCTCTATAACAAAGAACAAACAGCAAAAACATATACATGATTAAATACAAATCTTAGAATCAACTATTAAAGACTACCAGAACCCACTGGATTCTCCATTTACATTGAATGAACTACAAGATAGAATACAAACCCTCCAAACAAAAAGGCCAATGGGGTTGATGGTATCCAAAATTAAATGATAAAGTATACAGACCACAAATTCCAATTGGCTATACTTAAACTCTTTAACTTCATCCTCAGCTCTGGCATATTACCCAATATTTGGAACCAAGGACTGATCACCCCAATCCACAAATTTGACCACAATAACTATATTGGGATATATGTCAACAGCAACCTTGGGAAAATCCTCTGCATTATCATTAACAGCAGAATCGAACATTTCCTCAGCGAAAACAATGTACTGAGCAAATGTCAAATTGTCTTTTTACCAAATTACCATACGACAGACCACGTGTTCACCCTGCACACCCTAATTGACAAACAAACAAACAAAGAAACCAAATCAAAGGAAAAGTCTTCTAATGCTTTGTTAATTTCAAAAAAGCTTTCGACTCAATTTGGCATGAGTGCCTGCTATAAAGATTGATGGAAATGGTGTTGGGGGAAAAACATACAACATTATAGAATCCATGTACACAAACAACAAGTGCGGGGTTACAATTAGCAAAAAACGCACAAATTACTTTCCACAGGGCCGGGGGGTCAGACAGGGATGCAGCTTAAGCCCCACCCCCTTCAACATATATATCAACGAATTGGAGAGGGCACTAGAACAGTCTGCAGCACCTGGCCTCACACTCCTAGAATCTGAAGTCAAATGTCTACTATTTGCTGATGATCTGGTGCTTCTGTCCCCAACCAAGGAGGGCCTACAGCAGCACCTAGATCTTCTGCACAGACCTGGGCGCTGACAGTATTTCAGTCAGACCAAAATAACGGTGTTACAAAAAAGGTCCAGTTCCCAGGACCACAAATACAAATTCCATCTCGACACCGTTGCCCTAGATCACACAAAAAACTATACATACATCGGCCTAAACATCAGCACCACAGGTAACTTCCACAAAGCTGTGAACAAGCTGAGAGACAAGGAGAGAAAGGCCTTCTGTGCCATCAAAATTAGCATAAAATTTGACATACCCGTTAGGATCTGGCAAAAAATACTTGAATCAGATATATAACCCATTGCCCTTTATGGTTGTAAGGTCTGGGGTCCGCTCACCAACCAAGAATTCACAAAATGGGACAAACACCAAATTGAGACTCTGCATGCAGAATTCTGCTAAAAATATCCTCAGTGTACAATGTAACACACCAAATAATGCATGCAGAGCACAATTAGGCCGATACCAGCTAATTATCAAAATCCAGAAAAGAGCCGTTAAATTCTACAACCATCTAAAAGGAAACGATTCCCAAACCTTCCATAGCAAAGCCATCACCTACATAGAGATGAACCTGGAGAAGAGTCCCCTAAGCAAGCTGGTCCTGGGGCTCTGTTCACAAACACAAACAGACCCCAGAGCAGCAACACAATTAGACCCAACCAAATCATGAGAAAACAAAAAGATAATTACTTGACACATTGGAAAGAATTAACAAAAAAACAGCGCAAACTAGAACGCTATTCAGCCCTAAACAGAGAGTGCACTGTGGCAGAATACCTGACCACTGTGACTGACTCAAAATTAAGGAAATCTTCGACTATGTACAGACTTAGTGAGCATAGCCTTGCAATTAAGAAAGGCAGCCGAAAGGCCGACCTGGCTCTCAAGAGAAGACAGGCTATGTGCACACTGTCCACAAAATGAAGTGGAAACTGAGCTGCACTTCCTAACCTCCTGCCAAACGTATGACCATATTAGAGACACATATTTCCCTCAGACCCACAAAGAATTTGAAAACAAACCACATTTTGATTAACTCCCATATCTACTGGGTGAAATACCACAGTGTTCAATCACAGCAGCAAGATTTGTGACCTGTTGCCACAAGAAAAGGGCAACCAGTGAAGAACAAACACCATTGTAAATACAACCTATTTGGTGAAGCGGCAAATCACTTCTATTGATATTTCCCTTCTTCCTCCTCCTCCAGAAGCAGCGCATCTTAATCAGCTACAGGATCTCCTTCTCTTATTGACAGACTCTAGCTGTTGGAGTGTTGGTCTCTCCACTGTGGAGCGTAGTGACTGAGTGGTGCTGTAAATCTCATTCAATTTAGCCAAGCCACACCGGTCCCTTTTACCTGTGACCATTCATTGTGTTCATTAGGGAACATACACAGCCAATCAGCGTCTTCAGGTTCAATCAGATTATTAACAGCTCAGCTAAACTGTAACCACATACAACTGTTTAGTGTTTTCTCTCTTAATGTGTTTGACGATTGGAAAGTGATTATTGATTCCTTGACAGAATTTGAAACAGGCTAAACATGACAATACAGTTAGATGAACTTGGTCTTGATGTGAATGGTTTGTAGGTTTTAAATCAATAACTATCTTGATGCGATGGCTGGGGTTTTACTTTACAGGAGACAGAATGCGGAATCATTGTGTGACTGAAATAGCTATGCAACCAACAATGTGAGTGTCTCATCGGTCAAATGGCCCTTTACAATCAAAAGAAAAATAAACAGCATGCCAACAAGTGATTTCAGACTCTTGCATACTATGATTACTTATGTTCAGTCGAGACTTCAATCAGTCCATTGACTCCGATCCCTCTGAAAAGGAGCGTGGTGATGACAGAAAAACATCCTTACTGTTACTCCACGTCAGTTTAGTTACACAACACTGGTCAGTGACCACAGCTCACCCTGCTGACCATTAGTAAGCCACTGTCACTGTGACTGTTCCCAGAGAAACATCTACCAGGAGAAATACAGTCCCATTAAACAAGATGACATATTCACTGCAACCTTGCAACGCAGAGACAAAACATGTGGCATGAATATCAGTTTCATGATTATTTGCATAATACCATTTATATTCAAGACCAATCTTGTCATATAATAACATATTTTCGACTTATCAGAGTCGTGCATGGAATAGTTTGGCATTGCTGTTGCCAAGTCTTTCCCTAAAAGTTTGGTAATGCACGAGGAACATCTTGAGCAAGTTTCACGCCCTAGGCGACTGTTTACCAATGATACAATAAAACAGTAGACTTTATGCCAGAGTCCCACAAGACAGCAGAAAGCCAATACTAAGCCCACTATGTCCACAGGCATTCTGCAAAGCAAAACAATCCACTGAAGTACATCTAAACCATGGCAACAACACGAACGCAGATAGAGACGTCTCCATCAACTTTCAATGCCGAAAGGTCAACGCCTTCAAAAAATATGAAGCATCAGATGATTGTTTTACCATATTTCCCTGAAGCAACCATTTACCTTCAGTTACAGGCAGGACCCCTACGAGAGTTCAAATGAAGCAATATGATTGGTTGTGCATGCTCTTTGCAGGCATTAGTGGCATACGAGTGGGTGAAACGCATTTTCTCCCGGGACTAAGTAAAAATAGTCAGGATGGAGATGTCTCTATAGCAACAAGCTATTCAGCCAACATAACACCTGAACGAAAATGCCAGGGGCATTAGGAGGCACTCTTTCCTCTTGTCTAAA
Organism: Salvelinus namaycush; assembly: GCF_016432855.1. Lineage (NCBI taxonomy): Eukaryota > Metazoa > Chordata > Actinopteri > Salmoniformes > Salmonidae > Salvelinus > Salvelinus namaycush. Next base: position 10,672,693 of record NC_052310.1, read on the forward strand.
AAAATATCTGAATTCCCCAGAGCAGTAACTGGGGACATTGCCCTGTGTAAAGCGCCGTATTTTGGATGGGATGTTAAACGGATGTCCTGACTCTCTGTGGTCACTAAAGATCTTATGGCACTTATCGTAAGAGTAGGGGTGTTAACCCCAGTGTCCTGGCTAAATTCCCAATCTGGCCCTCAAGGCCACCTAATCATCTCCATTTTCCAATTGGCTCATTCATCCCCAATCCTCTCTCCTGTAACTATTCCCCAAGTTGTTGCTGTCAAATGAGAATGTGTACTCAGTCAACTCACCTGGTAAATAAGGGTAAAAAATGACAAATATAACACCCTCCCAAAAACAGACAGCCCCTCTTAATATTGTTAATGAGTTTGTGTGAAAATAAATAGCAGACACAGAGAGAGAGAGAGAGAGAGAGGGAGAGAGAGAGGAATTGTATCAAACATATATCAAACGAATGGAATGGTTTCCATGTGTTTGTCATTCCATTCACTCTATTCCAGGCATTACTATGAGCCAACCTCCCCTCACCAGCTCCTGTGAATTCAATTACACAGCAGAAGATAATGGACTGACGAAAAACATAAAATCTGCTGCCATGTCACTGACTTGTCGCTAGTGAAAAACCTCAAATCTGCTGCCATGTCCCTGACTTGTCGCCTGGTGAAAATCCTAAAATCTGCTGCCATGTCCCTGACTTGTCGCCTGGTGAAAAACCTAAAATCTGCGGCCATGTCCCTGACTTGTCGCCTGGTGAAAAACCTAAAATCTGCTGCCATGTCCCTGACTTGTCGCCTGGTGAAAAACCTCAAATCTGCTGCCATGTCCCTAACTTGTCGCCTGGTGAAAAACTTCAAATCTGCTGCCTTGTGAACTGGCCGCCAATACCCATAAGTGTCCTGATACTGTGAAATACATTACCGTGTGCACTTAAGAGGCACATGACAAAAATCCCATGAAAGACAAAATAAATGTATAGTAACAGCTGGCTGATACATTAGAGGAGAGTAGAGAGATTCTTCTTTCTGGACCTTCAAGGCAACCTGTTCCAGGCTCTGGCCAGTCCAGCCTTGAAAGAACAGAAAGCCCTTACTCCAAGAGCAGCTCTTTTCAGTCACATACAATCCAACTTTGTATTCTTCTTTGAAGCTGTATAGGATTTGTGGCATATTTCCCAAGACATCGATGACCACTGTCTGTTACCGTGAAGGACTGATCTATCATTCTAAATCCTTTTCAGCTCACAGACTGCAGCTATAGATTTATCCAAGAAAGAACATACTATAGACATCAAAATTCTTATGACTCCCCATTACATTGCTTCAATCATTTTGAAGCACTACTTCTATTACCATAACCACTGAATGAAAAGGCAGGAAGCTAAGCCAAAGCCAGTGCCGACAGTGTGCATTCATCCTTGAGTTGATTCATCGAAAAACACAGTCAACAAACTAAATGATAATGCAGTTATCTACCTTTGACAGTAATTCATTGTTTAATTCATATTTTAATGTATCTTAGAAAAACACAGTAATGGTGTTTGTGTAACTCTCTGCAGAGACAGCCACTAGCGCAGAGCGAATGCTCATTACAGGTGTACCTGTACACACAAAAAAGTAGAGTTCTTCAAGGGTTCTTTAGGAAGGGTGATGGTTCTATATAGAACCATACTGATCCAAATAACCCATTTAGCTCTCCAATGGTTCTTTGCAGTTCAAAAAATGGTTGTTTGCTCTTTGACTGATAATTAAAATGTAGGGACGGCGGCTCATTAGAATATTTTGGGACTGGGTTTGCTCACAGCTCTTTTGTGCAACCGTGAGTGAGAGTGTCATTCCAGTTCATCTAGACGGTTGTGTTATGCCATTAAATGTCAAATTTGACTATGGCCAGCATCAGTATATTGTGTACAACTCACTCATGTAAGCTCTTGTCCCAATTGAGACTTGATTTTGATTTGGTAAAGTTGTCAGTTGTCTCCTCAGGGACCCCCAGCTGTTCTAGAGCTAGCACACCTGATTCAATGTGTTACTAAACACAATAATACAACCTATGGAATATTAGAACCATTGTTTTCAGGGTTTAGTCAGAATGAGCCGCCGTCCCATTCTGTTAGTGAATGGAACACGTTTTGGTGCTATCTGGAACCTTTTTTTGAAGGTTCTACAAATATAAAGAACCATTTCCTAAGGTTATATAAAGAACCATTAAAAAAGGTTCTATATAGCACCAAAAAAAAGGGTTCCGCTATGGTTACAACCCTTTTGGGGGCTATATAGAATCCTTTTTTATGGTTCTTTATTGAACCTTTATGGATGATTTTTCACATGGCTGAAGACAGTCATCTGTGTAAACTGTTGAACGGACACTGGCGTGTAATTAGAGCACAAACAAATAAGCTAGCGAACGTCCTTGGCTGCTATTATAGCCATGTTAGAAACACCAAACTTTGGGAGCTTGGGAAAACGACTATGCTGCTAATTTATAATACATGCACACACCAGAACAGACGTGTCACTGTTCAAAAATCCAGAGCAAATTCTATCCCTTATGCATTGATTCAGTATGCTCCTAGCCAAAGATGTACTTTTAAGGAGCCTACCTTCAGAAAGTTATTAAACCCAGAAGCACAACATCGCGAGACCTCTGGGAATGCTTGCGAAATAGAACAAACAGACCAGGCCAGGGTTAAAGTAGTCAATGAGAGAAGTGACAAAATCCTTCCTTAGTTGTTCATTTTATGGAAATCTAAGAGCACAACGTAGATTTGAGCCAATGTCTTAAGCCGTTGAACATGTTATTACTCCAACCTCGTGAAAGTGACAAACTGACACGTCTTCATTTTTTGTCAAAAACAACTTTATAGCGAAGGAGGGCCTTTGATTTGACGGCCTGTACATGCGTAGTTCGGCGTGAGCTGACCCTTAGACCCGATGACGTCTCGACGCATGATCATAGCTAGCTAACGTCACCATGACATTGCCGACAAGTGTGATATGGGATTTCTATTGGAGAAGCAGTTTAAGCCCATCTTCACATCTGTCTTTGCTACCATTACTCCTTAAGATCCAAGGATCTTGTTATTTTCAGAGATACACTAGCTCTGGCAGCCAAAACAGCCAAATACTCCATCTAAACGCAAATTGATTCTCAACTGCAATATGGTTCGAGAAACATAAAGCCTCGTAATTTCATGTCACATCAAAATTATTTCACAAATGCAAAATATACACTTATTGTATACTGTTTTAACTGGCTTTATCACAGTATTTTTCAGTGACAACACGTTTCTGGCGGCCTCCGTTACACACAGGTGTTCGGAGCATGTTAGATAGCTAATTAGCACAGGTGGTCCCTCTGTCGTTCGTCTGTCTTCTGTAAACAAACGCTGTGACATGGAGGTATGGCCGTGCGGGAACACTAATCCTAACTCTATAAAGATGTCTATCAATTTAACCGTTTTGTTTTTTGAAAATAATCTATTGCTGATATGAAAGATAAGGTCCTTAGCTTCTAAAACCGAGTGTCGGGGCTCTTAACATCATAATGATCATTGCTTGCTTGTGTAACCTGTGCGCAGTCAAAAGAAAACGTCATGCTTGCTAACTTGGTAAGGTATGTGATAAAATGAAACTGTTTTCAACACAACTGTTTTAGACATTTTGTTTTTACCAAGCAAGAGAAATAAACGTTCAATCAGTACTGAGTGAATGAACAACACAAACATTTTTGGAAGGAACGCTTGCTGTCATCACCAGACTGTCCATTTCAACGGTGTCAAGTTGATGTATCTATTACAGGGTTCATAGCATAACAGTTAGCGTCGTCACCGCCGTGGGATATGAAGATCCTAGGTTCCCCTACCAAAGGGGATATTTTGACCATTCTCTTTCGCGTATAGTTTTTGACACTCCCCTGGCTTTTCCGACACACACACACACAGACGTGAACATGGTGTGTGCTTATGTAAATGTATTAGGTGTCTCTTAAAAGAGCCTTTGGGTACGTTGGGCGTCGTTGAGTGGCAAGGGACAGGGAGTGTGACATGTACTAGTACTAGTGTACGCTTCTTGCTACTATGGAGGAGAGAACAGGGCCCGGTTTCCCGATAGCAATGGATTTTTAGCCTTATGAGTGTTTTAACATTGCATCTTTCCTACAACGGCCGAAGATGTAACACGAGTTCCCCAAAAACACCAAGCAGAGAGAACGGTTGCCAAGTGCGTTGTTGGAGCAAGTGTCGACACTGATAGGATCGAAAGAAAGGAAACGCTGCTCTCGGATCATCTTTCTCCATTCAAATATTTCCTTAACATTAGAATGATTTCACAATACTGATGACGGATCAGCTCCTGGAGAGATATTAATACCTATGGCTGCAAATATTGAGGCGGCTTATTCTAATGTTACCCAATAAAAATGCACTAAATCCCAGATTTGGCACATCACTGCGCACGTTAGGCTACACATCATGAAATATGTTGAGACAAATGACAGACAGTAGCCTACAAGGAGTAAAACAGAGCTCAATTCATTGGACATGAAATGTATTTCAATAGGATTGAGATAGGCCTATAGCTTACTGTTTATATACATGCTCTTTCCATAACATAGACTGACCAGGTGAATGCAAGTGAAAGCTATGATCCCTTATTGATGTCACTTGTTAAATCCACTTCAATCAGTCTAGATGAAGGGAAGGATTTTAAAGCCTTGAGACAATTGAGTCATGGATTGTTTATGTGTGCCATTCAGAGGGTAAATGGGCAAGACAAAATATTTAAGTGCCTTTGAACAGGGTATGGTAGTAGGTGCCAAGCGCACCGGTTTGATTGTGTCAAGAACTGCAACGCTGCTGGGTTTTTCACACTCAACAGTTTCCCATGTGTAACAAGAATGATCCACCCCCCCATTGGCCGTCCAAACAACTTGACATAGCTGTGGGAAGCATTGGAGTCAACATGGAGTCAAAAGTGTACATGTTTCGTACACTCAGTGTATTTTAACGCAGTCATCTCGGTTTTCATTTGAAGCATCTTTTTATACATTGCTTGTTTGTATCAATTGCAAAGACATTGAAAACGTTGGATTTGTAGTCAACCTTGTTCTGAAGTTATCGTGGTCAGAGAGAGCTGGATAAACCATGTGATTCTATGTTTAGCAGAGATATTCTGTGAATAAAATGACGCAGGAGGCCAGAAAAGCTTCTACCGAAGCTGTTCTACGAGAGGTCTGAGGCAGCCGTTAGATTAAAACAATTTTCAAGTGCAACTTTAATAACTATGGTGTTGGGAAACAGCTCTGAGATTTAAAGATGCTACTACGAAGGTTATAACGATTAACTTAGCTTTGGGCCTAGCTCTCAAACTCTGCTCCCATCTGCTTTCATAGTTACAGTACCTTCAGAAAGTATTCACAGCCCTTGACTTTTTTCCACATTTTGCTGTGTTACATCCTGAATTTAAAGGGGATTTAATTCAGATTTTTTTGTGGATTGACATATTTAGACATTTTTACTAATTAATCAAATATTAAAAGCTGAAATGTCTTCAGTCAATAAGTTTTCAAACCCTTTGTTACGGCAAGCCTTAAGTTCAGGAGCCTTTTATTCTCTATGTTGGTTCGGTCAGAGTGTGACTAGGATGGGTTATCTAGGTTGTTTTATGTTTATGTTGGCCTGGTATGGTTCCCAATCAGAGGCAGCTGTTTATCGTTGTCTCTGATTGGGGATCATATATAGGCAGCCATTTCCCCCCTGGGTTTTTGTGGGATCTTGTTTTGAGTCAGTGCATGTGGCACCTCAGTACTGCACAGTCGTTGTTGGTTTCTTTTCCCCCCTTTTTTTAAGTTTCACAAAATAAAAGATGTGGAACTCAGAGCACACTAGATGGTCCGTTTATTCTACAGACGATCGTGACAAAGTCACAAGATGCATGGACTCCGTGTGTGCAATAGTGTTTACCATAATTTTTAAATGACTACCTCATCTCTACCCAACCCGTACAATTATCGGTAAAGTCCCTCAGTTGAGCAGTGAATTTCAACCACAAAGGCCAGGGAAGTTTACTAATGCCTCAAAGGGCACCTATTGGTAGATGGGTAAAAGACATTGAATATCCCATTGAGCATGATGAAGTTATTAATTGCTTTGGATGGTGTATCAATACACCCAGTCACTACAAAGATACAGGCGTCCTTCCTAACTCAGTTGCCGGAGAGGAAGGAAACCGCTCAGAGATTTCACCAAGATGCCAATGGTGACTTTTTAAACAGTTACAGAGTTTAATGGCTATGGTAGGAGAAAACTGAGGATGGATCAACAACTTTGTAGTTACTCCACAATTCTAACCTAAGCGACAGAGTGAAAAGAAGGAAGCCTATACAGAATAAAAGTATTCAAAAACATGCATACTGTCTGTAACAAGGCACTAAAGTAACACTGCAAAAAATGTGGGAAAGCAATTAACTTTTTGTCCTGAATACAATGTGTTATGTTTGGGGCAAATCCAATACATTACATAGTACCACTCTCTATATTTTCAAGCTTAGTGGTGGCTGCATCATGTTATGGGTATGCTTGCTGGGGAGTTTTTCAGGAAAAAAGAAACATAACGTAGCTAAGCACAGCAAAATCCCATAGGAAAACCTGGTTCAGTCTGCCTTCCACCAGACACTGTGAGATGAATTGTCCTTTCAGCAGGACAGTGAATGTTCCTGAGTGGCCAAGTTACAGTTTTGACTTAAATCTGCTTGAAAATCTATGGCAAGACTCGAAAATGGTGGTCTAGCAATGATCAACAACCAATTTGACAGAGCTTGAAGAATTCTGAAAAGAATAATGGGAATATGTTGCACAAACCAGGTGTGGAAAGCTCTTAGAGACTTACCCAGAAAAAAACTCACAGCTGTAATCGCTGCCAAAGGTGATGATAACATGTATTGGCTCAGGGAGTTGAATACTTATGTAATGTTAGTGTTTAATTTTTCATACATTTTGACAAATGTTTGAATTTTTCTTCCATTTTGAAATTACAGAGTACTTTGTGTAGATCGTTGACAAAGAAAAATGACAATGAAATCCATTTTAATCCCACTCTGTAACACAACAACATGGGGTGTGAATACTTTAAGGCACTGTCATTTATCAATGTAGGAATTAATGTGTGGTCTTTAGCTGGACAGCTGTGTACAGCATTACTAAGAAAATGTATAGCTTAAGGATTTAGGGCACCTATCCAATGTCAGATTTGTAAATATGTATTCTTAAAAGTGTTTTGTACTTGTATAATGACTTTGTATGTTACAGGTGTTTCTCAGCAGTTTCTAATTCGTCACATTGTTTGTTAACAAAATTGCTATGGTCGAGCTACAGGGTTATGCAGGGTTTTTCATTCAAGCCCAGTGCTACCACACCTGATTCTCCGACGCAACGCGGAGTGCCTGGATACAGCCCTTAGCCATGGTATATTGGCCATATATCACAAACCCCACAAGGTGCCTTATTGCTATTATAAACTGGTTACCAACACAATTAGAGCTGTTAAAATAAATGTTTTGTCGTACCAGTGGTATACGCTCTGATACACCACGGCTGTCAGCCAATCAGCATTCAGGGCTCGAACCACCCAGTTTACAATGTTGTATAATCACCTTCCGGTGTAAAAACGATGTAAATTAAAAACTAAAAACTAAGTGAGAAGTAGGCCTTAGTCTGAAGCTGAAAAATAAAGAAAATTCACTTCAGCACCACAATGTGTACACCACCCACATTCTACCAAGGTTTTCCAGCACACAGCTTTGACCTACTACAGTAACTATGTTGGTCTATTGTACTTCCAACAATGTTTGCTTAGAATTCAAACCGACAAAACGTAGTTTTTTGTTATTCATATTGTTATAATTTCATAGGTTTTATTATTGTGTTTACTAATAAGTAGTTATGTTACCTTTGATACCGGAGCTCCAGGGCATGTGTCGAAATCGCTAAGCAGTTTACTTCGAAGCAGTGTGCCGATGCCTGTATCACTTTATCGGGAGGCACGTGATCAATGACGTCCAAAGCTTTGTTTTGTCGAACAACCACCTGATTGGTTTGGTAGAAGACAAAAAGGCTACTCTGCGCACGTGCCACAGCGTGTGGGACGTCATCTATAATAATTTGGCTGTTCTAAATTATTTTGACCAGCAGGTGTCAATAGTGTACACTGTGTTGATCAAAGCCTCCATTAATGAAGCTATTTTCAACACAATTGGCTGGAATGCCTCAATGCTTCAGGAAACTTTGTTTCCCCATCACTACTAACAAGTTGAATCAGGTGTGCTAACTCTGGAACTGTTGGAGGTCCCTGAGGGGGGAATTGAGAACTAATGACTTAGACAACAATTGACACAAGGTCATTTTATTTAGCTTTTCCAAGGCCATACATGATTCTTTCACAAAACACCGTCACAGGACACAGTCATATATAACTTTTAATGGCATAACACAACAGATTAGATCAACTTCAATGACACTCTCACTCACGGTTGCACAAAAAAAATGTGCGCAAACCCCGCGCCGAAATATTCAAACACCCCGCCGCCCCTACATTTTAATTGCCACTCAACGAGGAAACAACACTTTTAACTGTAAAAAGCCATTGAAGGGCTTAAAGGCTTTCTTTGGGTCAGTATGGTTCCACATAGAACCATAACCCTTCCGAAAGAACCCTTGAGGAACCCTACTTTTTGGGGATGTAGACTGACTCATTAACCTATTAACACAATGAAATCATATTTACTTTCGAAAGCACGAACAATGTATGAAAACATTGAAATAATAATTCTAGAATAATAATCTGGGTGATGATTGTGTGAGTCCGTGCATGTGGGTGGGTTGTGTGGTTACACAGACCTAAATTGATATGTGGGAGTGTTTGAGTGGGTGTATTTGCTATGCTCTAAGCCTTCCCTGAAAACTATATTGGGATATATGAAAACAATTTAAATGGATGCTGTGCATGAAATAGCCAAATCAGATATTTATTCAGCAACAGCTGCTACTCTTACCATTATATTAAGGAACTATATGGCCATGATAAGATAATGCTTTCGGTCATGTTTACATACCAATCTGACTTTACATATGTCAAAAGACATTTTGTTAAAAGAATTTGCCCAACAGGAATTCCAGGTACGCATTCATTATTCAATGATTCATCACAGTGAAAAGGTAGAAAGAGTATTTCCTCAGGATATAGATGCTATTCTGTGTGTGTGCTCAAGTTCTCTCTCTTTGTACTTGACAAAAGCAGGAAAGTAACCATCGAAAGCACAGAAAATGATTCAGAGGCTGTCTTCAGTATCTGGGAGGGAGACTTAAACAAATTGTCTACTGTGTTCACCTGGAAGGACTTTATAAAATAGGGAATTATCTGTCTGATTCCATGTTGGCTGGATATAATTAAAATTGACTCAAACAAAGCTCAGAGAATGATCATTTGTTCTTTACACATTATCCACCTCAGCTCAACTCACTGCTGTTGAAAGGCCAGTCATTCTGATTTACTAAGCTTTGATAAGGATAAGTATTTTTGTATTTTATTATCTTCTGAAAATAACAGGTGCAAATGCTTAGTAAATCAGGTTGAGGGAGTATATGGCTGATTATGGACAGTTATGCCCAAGCTTATAATTGGACTCAACTATGGTGTTCAGTGCATGGGCAACCCACTGCCTCACTTATACTGGTCAAACTTACTCTTGACGGTGGCCGTCCTGGTGCAGTTGTAAAGGATGGCCAGCTCTCCAAACACCTTCCCAGGTCCCATGGTGCACAGCTTCATGCTCTCCTTGGTCACCTCCACCTTCCCATCTGCAAGGAAAAAACGAAAGAGCAGAGCACACTCTTTAATTTCCCCCGCTGATATACGGCCCGTGAAAGTGAGCATGACAGGCTGTAAATGTGACCGTGCTGCTCAGCACCGCTGTTGCCCAGATTGGGGAGTCGTGGCTAATGCATTAGAATAAAAGTCTAAATTCATTACTTAACCGGCACATGAGCACCGGGTGTAGAGATTACAGTAGAATGGTATGCAGACTACAATAATGGGTTCAGAGGAGAAATAGAACACCAGCTGAAAGGAAAAACGAGGGAAAGGTATTAGCAAAACAGACATTCGTTTCAGATCACTACGAAGCAAATCGATGTGGGGATTGAAAGCATTGCTGGAATGTGAGGGACTAAATGTCGCTGAATGTCCAGCAGAGACCGGCAAGCTCCAAAATCCCCATCTCTGTAGTCTGATTCTGGCAAACTGGTGATTCACCAAGCAGCAACAGGTCACCGTTTACAGACTGGCACCAGATGAAAGGACTGGCATTCTCTAATCAGAACAGGCTGGCCATTCTCCTGGGCTAGGTTTCCCGACAGTGATTGAACTCAAGCCTACGAGTGTTTTAACGACGCATTGTTCTAGCTGCTTAAAGTGGAACATGCGTTTACAAAAACACCACGTAGAGAGAATGTTCGCTAAGTGTGTTGTTGGAGCATTCTGTCGATACTGAGAGGATGGCAAGAAGGCACTCCAGCTTTACCTATTTACATCCTTACATTAACATGAGATTAACTACACAATACTGACAAATGATCAGCTGCTAGAGAGATTATTATCACTTATGGCTGCAAATACTGAGGCGGCTTAGCCTATAAATCCCAGAGTTGGCACATCAATGCTCACATGTTGTACACATTGTGTTATCCTACAATTGGCTAAATAACTTAATTGATTTAACATGAAAGGGATTTCTATATGTTTTATATTTTGCATAATATAGCTATCTTATAATGCAGTCATCTCGGTAAAAAAAAAAAAAAGGTTGCTTTGCTTGTTTGTAACATTGCAAACTTTGTATTTGTATTCACCTACGAAGTTATTGGCGGTCACAGAGAGACAGATAAACGTTTTGATTCTGTATTGAGGGCCAAAAGTCATCTTACGACGCACTTAGCTGTTCTACGAGGGGTCTAAGGCAGTCGTTAGATTACGAGCGCTTTCAAGTGTAACGTCAGTAACCATGGTTTTGGGAAACAGCTCGGAGGGAGATTTAATGATGCTCATTCGATGGTTCTAACAATGAACTTAATCTTAAAATGCTTCTGGGAAACCGGTCCCTGGTCCATTCCCTGAGCAGCAGGGAGGATTAGATGTAAACCTCTGCCATACCTCCAACAGGACAATCAAGATTTAGATGCCTTAAGATAAATATTTCCTTACCTCTACCCTCTCTATCTCTAGTTTTTACACCTTCATTTTTCTTTTATGTGAATTTCATAAATCAGGGCTGCGTTGTGTTCCCTGAACATCATATGTTTGCCAAATAACTGGAGCATTTCCTCCCAAAAACACCTCTGGCCAGGGCAGAGACAAAAAGACAAAACCCCGTTGATCTGGTTTGACGGTACATGCGGTGTGGTTCACCGACTACAGCTGTGTGGAATTGATCCAAATGGTGACAGCACCAACAGCCTCTCTTCCATCTAAGGCTTCTGGAGGGGGAATTCTTCACTAGCACTGTTGGCAGCTCCTTTATCAGCTGGAAAATGAAATATGGACACATATCTACTCCCTTCAAACTGTTCCGTAAATTCACCCTAAAAAACAATGTGAAAATGTACCAAAAGAATATCCTGGGGTTTTAAATCAAATCAAATTGTATGTCACATGCCTGAATACAACAAGTGTAGACTTTACCGTTGATGGGTTCTGACTTATAAACTTGAAATATAATTTCATCAAGTCACTGAGGGAGAGAGGGGAATGCAGAACATTTACATTCTGTCAGAACATGTTACTGTTAGATATCAGGTATCCTACGGAAAGGAGAAGGTCCACAGTCTGGTACAAGTCAACAGGACAGCCACGAGTTGGGGAGGAGTAAGGAATTTGGGCCGAGGTCAGGTCAGATGAAGTGAGAAAGAACAGACTTCATCAAAGTCCTGTCTAGCAACAGATGTATTAGCTGTTCAGATGTTTAAGGAGGAGACTCAGCATAGGAGGAAGGTTTAAATACCAGTGCTTGTGTGAATATGTCTTTGTCTGTTCAGCTGTCTGACCCATTGGGTGAATAAATTTGGTTTGAGCTTTTCCTAGTTTTCCGTTAGATTCTAAATAAACAGAGTAAAAACTAACACAGTGAAATGCTTACTTACGAGCCCTTTCCCAAAAATGCAGTTAATAAGTAAGAAAATTAACAAATAGATAATAAGAAAATAGTAACACAATAAATTAACAATAACAAGGATATATACAGACTATACAAACACATACATATGCACAAGGAGTACCAGTACCGAGTCTGTGTACTGGGGTACGAGGTAGTTGGGGTGATTGAGGTAATATGTACATGTAGGTTTGGTTAGGTGATTGATTGATTGAGGTAATATGTACATGTAGGTTTGGTTAGGTGATGTATTGAGGTAATATGTACATGTAGGTAGAGGGTGAAAAGCAGACCGTCCGGGTAGCCGTTTAATTAACTGTTCAGCAGTCTTACGGCTTTGGGGTGGAAGCTGTTCAGAAGCCTTTTGGTCCCAGACTTGGCGCTCCGGTACCGCTTGTCGTGCGGTAGCAGAGAGAACAGACTGGGACTTGGGTGGCTGGAGTCTGTGACCATTTTTTTTAGGGCCTTCCTCTGACACAGCCTGGTATAGCGGTCCTGGATTGCAGGGAACTCGGCCCCAGAGATGTACTCGGCCCCAGTTGCTATACCGAGCGGTGAAAGCTGTAAAAAATAATAGTCTTCACACACAGAGTGAGTTATCTCGCTGTGTCCTCCCTCCTTCCTTCCTAACACGTTTATCCCTCCCTCCTTCCTTCCCAACACATCTATTAGATATCCATCATCGCCTGACAGCTTAATCTGTGATGTAGTGACAGCAAAATAAGGGAGAAAAGGGACGGAGAACACGGAGGACAATAGGATGCAGCGTTTATCTCAGAGTAACGTTATCTCAGAGTCACGTTATCTCAGAGTCAAGTCCATGGAGCATGGTACCAGGGTATCATGATGCTCTGTATCAGTCATCATTGTATTTCCTGGCTGAAAAGCATGCGATTAATTTACATCTCAGGGGAGGCTGTTTAATTGTTTAATATCCTGAAAGGCCCTGGCATTCATAAAATAAGAACAGACAATCTGCCTCTACTAGATAATAGCCAGACGGACCAGATTGGTCTTTTAATCAAACTGGTCTTCTGTCACTAAATTCTCCTAATAATACACCCTGATGAATTAATCACTGCTACACTAGAGGGGACAACTGGCATAATAACCTCATATGTATAGAAAGACGTATTTACATTGGGTTCAATAGGTGTTAGTTGTACAGTATTTCTTTAAAAGGAGCTTGTTGAGATCTGGCTCCCTTACGGAAAAAACACATGATCACATCCTGATAACATGTGACAATGTGAAGCAACATGTGATAACATAAAACTACACGTGACAACATGTGAGAACATGATCTTCTATGAAATTAATTTGAAATAAATGTGACAACATGGGGAAGCGAAATTTCGACATGTGATAACATAACCACATGTGAGCCCAGGTGCTAAATGTAATTTTTAATATTTTACTTTGAAAGGCATAATTGGCATTAACTCATTTTAAACAGTCACGGTCCCCTGCAGGTTTTGTCTCCTTCCGGTTTGTTCCAGGGACGTCCCCAAGGATTTTTTTAGGACGTGGTCCCCGGGAGGTATTTGTCTACTTCCGGTTTGTTCCAGGGACGTCCCCAAGGATTTTTTTAGGACGTGGTCCCCGGGAGGTATTTGTCTACTTCCGGTTTGTTCCAGGGACGTCCCCAAGGATTTTTTTAGGACGTGGTCCCCGGGAGGTATTTGTCTACTTCCGGTTTGTTCCAGGGACGTCCCCAAGGATTTTTTTAGGACGTGGTCCCCTGGAGGTATTTGTCTAGTTGTGGTGAAAATACTATACATCTACTACTAGTCACTGTATTTTCATAACTAAAGTAAGGTGTTAATGGGCAGTATGCTGATTCCTTCAGACTCACTTGGGATTTGAACTCATAACCTCTTGGGTCCCAGCTACTTGAAGTTCCTGCTGCACCACCAGGTTTGTGGACACAACAGAGATAGGTGAGAATATATTTCTGCACCTTACCTAATGCTGCAGTAAAAATTAAATAAACATTAACAAACAACCTGAAGGTATTATTTTTTATAAAATGACAGTATGCTGCTGTATTCAGATTTCAATTACTGTACAATCTTGTACTGTGACGACAAGTACTGGCAATAATGCATTTCTGCACTTTGCTAAAACCAAAATCAAGTAAATAATTGTCCAATTATCACCAACATCAAACTAGCAGTACTCAAGTACACTTGACGTAGAGTGCACATGAACTCTTTGGGGATTTGAACTTGCTACCTCTTGGTTTGGAGTGGATCACTGTTTCTGCAGTGCCACCAGGTTAATACTAATTGCTTTGACCATACAGTATATTAACACACTCATAAAATAAGGGTATGGTTAGGGTACACTAAAGTGGTGTTTGCTTGGGGTACAACAAGTTCAAAGGTACACATATGAACTCACATGGCTCAGTTCGGTACCTTGTAGACATAATGGGACATTTTTCTACCCAATATTTTCATCTAAAGTACAATCATCGCTGCTCTTTGATCGGTGGGGACAATGTACTGGTGGGGCACATTAGCATATTTGGGGGGCGTGGAAACGTATATGTGTATTTGCTCCAACTGTCAGTGGAGGTCATTTTAAGTGTTTGATGGTTATTCCTATGCAAATAAAGCACCTCACTTGACACTGTATGTTCAGAAAATTATTTTAAATAATGTGCCAGTAATAAGCAGCACTGTGAAGTAGTGCTGGGAAACCGAGGCTTTCTGAAGGCTTTGGAGCGTTCACAAAATTGTTTCATTATCAGTTCACAATGCTCATTAGTGGCATCTGCTGGTCAGCAATAAATAGCACTGTGTGATTATCAGATGTTTTTTTTTCTTTACTGTTTTCATCAAAACTCTGGTGGGCGGAAGGTTGTTGGCTTTAGTAGCTTAGAATCAGTTGGAATACCAGGTTCACATATTACATCATGCCTCCCTTTTTTGCCTTCAAGTTTACATTTTTTTTTACTGAATCTATGGCATTATTTAGGATGCTTAAGACAGAAGCTTATACTATACTAAATAAAACAAATGATTTGAACAGTGCAGAAAGTGTGGTTTCACATAAAAACTACTTTCAAAACATGTGTGCCTTCAACAGGATCTGATCTCATACCCTCACGTCCCCGACTCTACCTACTAAGCTACTCATCAGCTGAAACTGCATGTACAAGATCCCAACTACAGTGCCTTCGGTAAGTATTCAGACCCCTTGACGTTTTCCACATTTTGTTACATTACAGCCTTATTCTAAAATTGAGTAAATAGATTTTGTTCCTCATCAATCTACACACAATACCCCATAATGACAAAGCAGAAACAGGTTTTTATTTTTTTTTGCTAATTTATAAAAAATAAAGGTAATAATATCACATTTACATAAGTATTCAGACCCTTTACTAAGTAGTTTGTTGAAGCGCCTTTGGCAGCAATTACAGCCTCGAGTCTTCTTGGGTATGACGCTACAAGCTTGGCACACCTGTATTTGGGGAGTTTCTCCCATTCTTCTCTGCAGATCCTCTCAAGCTGTCAGGTTGGATGGAGAGCGTTGCTGTACAGCTATTTTCAGGTCTCTCCGGAGATTTTTGACCAGGTTGAAGTCTGGGCTCATCACTCCTGTGTTGTCTTGGCTGTGTGCTTAGGGTCGTTGTCCTGTTGGAAGGTGAACCTTCGCCCCAGTCGTAGTTCCTGAGTGCTCTGGAGCAAGTTTTCATCAAGGTTCTCTCTCTGTACTTGCTCTGTTCAGCTTTCCCTCAATCCTGACTCGTCTGACTCTGACCATGCTTCACTGTGCGAATGATGCCAGGTTTCCTCCAGACGTGATGCTTGGCATTCATGCCAAAGAGTTCAATCTTGGTTTAATCAGACCAGAGAATCTTGTTTCTCAAGGTCTAAGAGTCATGTAGGTGTCTTTTGGCAAACTCCAAGCAGGCTGTCATGTGCCTTTTACTGAGGAGTGGATTCCGTCTAGCCACCCTACCATAAAGGCCTGATTGGTGGAATGCTGCAGATATGGTTGTCCTTCTGGAAGGTTCTCCCATCTCCACAGAGGAACTCTAGAGCTATGTCAGAGTGACCAACTGGTTTTTGGTCATGTCCCTGACCAAGGCCCTTCTCCCCCGATTGCTAAGTTTGGCCGGGCAGCCAACTCTAGGAAGAGTCTTGGTGGCTCCAAACTTCTTCCATTTAAGAATGATGGAGGCCACTGTGTTCTTGGGGACCTTCATTGCTGCAGAAATATTTTGGTACCCTTCCCCAGATCTGTGACTCGACACAATCCTGTCTCGGGGCTCCATGGACAATTCCTTCGACCTCATGGCTTGGTTTTTTCTCTGACATGCACTGTCAACTGTGGGACCTTATAGAGACGGTTGTGTGCCTTTCAAAATAATGTCCAATCAATTGAATTTAGCACAGGTGGACTCCAATCAATTTGTAGAAACATCTCAAGGATGATCAATGGAAACAGGATGCACCTGAGCTCAATTTCAAGTCTCATAGCAAAGGCTCTGAATACTTATGTACAGTGGATCTTCCTGTAAAAGTTGTGTCATACTGCAGCACACCTTGCAGGCTGCTGCAGAATTCTATGGCACATTACTTAATTGTCAGCAACTGTTGCCATTAATGCCTGTTAGTCTTCAATATTGGCTGTACTACAGAATTTAAAACCTTTTTTGTAAGAACATAATATATGGGATTGATTTGAACATATTTAGCTTAATTAATTTGATTAATATTATGGTGTTTCTATTCCAAGAAAAACGAAACCCTCAGGCTTTCCGTTAGGAAAATATGGTGCCGTACAACGTGACTGGGTTGAGTCACTGACGTGATCTTCCTGTCTGGGTTGGCGCCCCCCCTTGGGTTGTGCCGTGGCGGAGATCTTTGTGGGCTATACTCGGCCTTGTCTCAGGATGGTAAGTTGGTGGTTGAAGGTATCCCTCTAGTGGTGTGGGGGCTGTGCTTTGGCAAAGTGGGTGGGGTTATATCCTGCCTGTTTGGCCCTGTCCGGGGGTATCATCGGATGGGGCCACAGTGTCTCCTGACCCCTCCTGTCTCAGCCTCCAGTATTTATGCTGCAGTAGTTTATGTGTCGGGGGGCTAGGATCCGTCTGTTAAATCTGGAGTACTTCTCCTGTCTTATCCGGTGTCCTGTGCGAATTTAAGTATGCTCTCTCAAATTCTCTCTTTCTTTCTCTCTCTCGGAGGACGTGAGCCCTAGGACCATGCCTCAGGACTACCTGATATGATGACTCCTTGCTGTCCCCAGTCCACCTGGCCGTGCTGCTGCTCCACTTTCAACTGTTCTGCCTGCGGCTATGGAACCCTGACCTGTTCACCGGACGTGCTACCTGTCCCAGACCTGCTGTTTTCAACTCTCTAGAGAGAGCAGGAGCGGTAGAGATACTCTTAATGATTGGCTATGAAAAGCCAACTGACATTTACTCCTGAGGTGCTGACTTGTTGCACCCTCGACAACTACTGTGATTATTATTATTTGACCATGCTGGTCATTTATGAACATTTGAACATCTTGGCCATGTTCTGTTATAATCTCCACCCGGCACAGCCAGAAGAGGACTGGCCACCCCTCATAGCCTGGTTCCTCTCTAGGTTTCTTCCTAGGTTTTGGTCTTTCTAGGGAGTTTTTCCTAGCCACCGTGCTTCTACACCTGCATTGCTTGCTGTTTGGGGTTTTAGGCTGGGTTTCTGTACAGCACTTTGAGATATCTGCTGATGTAAGAAGGGCTATATAAATACATTTGATTTGATTTGACAGTCGGGAGTAGGCTACAGTACTAAGAGCATAAGATTTCCGCACCATAATTGTAGTTTGACCAACACCGAAATGGAGATTCAGTGAAAATAAAAATCTCATTGATTTATCAAGACCAGTCCCCATGCTTGTCTCCGAGCAGCGCGAAACGGTGCTGAAATAGTTGACCACACGAGGGTAGACTATTGCTTCAAATCTTATTTCTTCGAACTTCAATATGATTTTAAAATAAATAAGACCTACACCACGTTTGACAGCACATTACTCAACACTAGTGAGACTCATGTCACCTATGTTAGATGACGTGACTCTCCGCCAATAATTACATTTAGAGGATTGGAGGAGTTTTTTTAGTTTCGGCAAATCTGATCTGTGATAATATCTAAAGGGCTTTTACATCATTCTAAATTCTAAATTAATAAATAATAATTATCACTTTGTTTAAAAAATAACGATGTTTTAGAGATTATTTCATTTTCAAATAACCGAAAGCGAGCGATTGTAATCTGAATAAAGGCCAAAATATGTATTTCTGTTTTTAGAGGGAGAGAAACCAAAAGCCCACTGTGCCTATTTTTTGGACAAGGACATCCCGGCCGGCCAAACTCTCCCCTAACCCAGACGACGCTGGGCCAATTGTGCACCGCCCAATCACGGTCAGATGTGATACAGCCTGGATTCAAACCAGGGACTGTAGTGACGCCTCTTGCACTGAGATGCAGTGCTTTAGACCACTGTGTCACTCAGGGGCCATGACCAATGTATAGTGTCCTGCTAATAGCCCATCCTAAAAACGTTGTTTGCAGAATTCACAGCCCGCTACGCTTTGAAAAACAGGGTTAATAATAATTATAATACTTTTCCCCCTTCCACTTGTTAAAGGTTCCAATTGATAAAGTTTATTTAATCAATTAGTATATTTGAGTTTAACCACAATGTTTGTTGTATTATTTGTTCTGTCTTTTCTGGTGGATTAAACTGAAATTGCAACCAACTTTCCATGGTTTGTTTAAAAAAAATTGGAGATGATTTTGTTTTCAAATAACCGATAGTGAGAAAAAGGCCATTCTTGAACATAGGGTGACACATTCTTACTAATTTGCAAAGAAAGCCAGTTTGTTATTTAGAATTATTTATTTCTGTTTTTAGAGGGAGAGAAACCAAAAGCCCACCGTCGCCTACCGGTCTACCGGTCGCGACCAGCACGGGTATCGAACCAGCATCTGTAGCAATCCAGTTTGCACTGCGATGCAGTGTCTTAGACAGCTGCGCACTCAGAAGGCCTCATATGCAAAGTTTTTAATGCTGATCAATTGCCTTGCACAAAGTCTCTATTGTCCTGCTAATAGCCCATAATGGCGCTGTACAACGTGACCGGTCGGGAGTAGGCTACAGTACGGCTACAGTACTACAGTAAGAGAAAAATAATCCTAACATTTCCACACCCTAATTGTAGTCTAAGTTTATCTTAGAATGAAAACTTTAGTGTAACAACAGTTTTAGTAAGTAATACTGACGAGTAGTAACAAAAAAATGTGTGTATGTGCAGAACAGAGAAATAGAAATTCTTACACTATTGTTCGAAATTCAATCACCTTCTTCATCCTCATCATTCATTTCATTGAAATTAAATGTTGAAGTGGTCCACAATTATCAGTTTCTAGTTGGTTTATGTCGCCCATTCATTGTCAGTTAGAGACACATTAGCACCTTGGGACTCAAAAGCATAATCAGTGCTCTAACTCCCCCTTGCGCTGGTCTGGTGCAATGAAGCAGTGACGCAGGGTACCGTACTAAACCACAAATTACCTGTAAGTCCTGCAGCATAATCTCAAAACTTTTAGTTGAGCAACCTCTGGAAATACTCTGGAAGTATTTCTGTTTTTATTTTTAATACATTTGCAACATTTCTAAAAAACAGTTTTCGCTTTGTCATTATGGGGTATTGTGTGTAGATTGCTGAGGATTTGTTTTATTTCATCCATTTTAAAATAACGCTGCAACGTAACAAAATGTGGAAAAAGTCAAGGGGTCTGAATACTTCAATCAATCAAATGTATTTATAAAGCCCTTTTTACATCAGCCGATGTCACAAAGTACTATACAGAAACCCAGCCTAAAACCCCAAAGAGCAAGCAATGCAGATGTAGAAGCACAGTGGCTTGAAAAAAATCCCTAGAAAGGCAGGAACCTAGGAAGAAACCGAGAGAAGAACCAGGCTCTTCACAAAGGCACTGTATATTTGTAAGTACGGTGTCCAGTAGAGGTCGATGTTTGAAAGCAGCTTGGCATCGAAGAAAGCACCGGAACAATGGTGAAATCAGTGGGATCTCGCATTTTGCAACACACAGTTTAAAAAAGCACGAGATCAAAAAAAGTTTTGGATGTCATTGATGACGTATTGCTGATGAAGTGATACACACATCAGCACACTGCTTCGAAGTTAGCTGCTTAGCAATCGCAATGCATGTCTCGGAACTCAGGTATCAAACATCACATCACAACAGTGAAGAGGTTATTGTGCATTGTCAGGTAACTTAATGGCAACTTGTTGCCAGAAGTTACTGTGAATTTGCCATTTCTTAACTAGAAACTACTTGCCAGGTATTGTAAAATGCACATTTACTTATAGGCTGACATAATTGCATGTGATACCAAATAACCACACAGTATTTAATTTACAGATAGTCACAATGTAATTGTAATACTCACTTTCCTACCAGACCATCATGTCAGTCAGTGTGATGGATTGGCTACAGTAAATTACTGTGAATTTTACAATCACCCACTTGTAACTAGTTGACAGTATGTACTTGAAAATAAAACATTAACTTCCAGTGAACCAGCTACCATTAAGCTAATAGAAAATCCACAGTAACCTGTCAATGCTTCAGCACTTGAGTCACACCCATTCTAACAAATTTCAGAACATTTCCAAAAAATTCAAAATAAAAGGATCCTCAACCTTTGTCAACATAATGATAAAACCACTTAAAACGGGTACAACATTTCCACTGACGTTTGGTACAAATACAACATATTTTAGACCATGCCCCCAAATATGGTAATGAGCCCCCAACAGCACATTGCCCTCACCTACATTTCAAAGTACAGTAATAATTGTGCCGAATGCTTCGTTCGTAACCAGTGGAAGTGGGAATTTATCACATACGGCTGATAAAAATTCACTTGAACGGCCTTCCAACTACTAATTACTAGTGGGAAACGCGTCTATTGGTGATTTCAAGACAACTGGGATCTCGGGGGAAAAACAGGTCAAATCATCATTTTGTGCCATAAGCGCATCTGTTTAAATGCAATTGCAAGTGAGGCATGCCAAGTTAATTTGCAGGACAGCCCAAAAAGTATCCAAGTGCATTGCAATTGACAGTAAATAAATAGCAAAACACTAATACAGTATCCCATTACTTCGCGTGACATTTTGCATGTGGAATCATGTGAAAACATGTGCCGACTCCTGTCCATGATCACTGATGGGATTCATACTGCATCGATAGCACAGTACCGCCATACCGCTACTGTAGATGCAAAAACACAGAGCGAGAACACGGAAAAGCATCAAGCAGAGTGAGCCATGAACAACCCTGGCAGCATTCTCAGTGCTCCATCTGGTTGCACACGAAAAGCAGGCGCCTGAGGAGAGTCTGGAGATGCTTTCACACACAGGGGAGGGGGAGAGACCGCTCAGAGCATCCCACAGCGCTGCACACAGCCCTGCATGAGAGGATCCCCAGAGACATGTCTACCTACTATACGTGGAGAGAGTTCATCTAGGAGCAACCATCGGATCAATGGTCCAGCCACTCACACTGTCAGTGTGCAGTCAGATATGCTGTACATCTCCCGCTCCTCACTCCCCCATTCGCCAACACTAGATTTCTAGACGATATAGACCAATCCCAGAGGATATACTGGTGGGTAGGTTATGGGGGGAACACATTCTATTACCCCACAATGCAATGCATCTTGAAGGCTTTTACTATCAGGAAGGAAGGGAGCCATGGAGGTTGGAAAAGGAAATGCCTCTGTGGTGGGTGTTGAGATGTGTTAGTGTGCCGTCCGTGGTGGCTGAGATTATAGCCTATGTATTTGGGAAAGTTAGCTATGAGATGCCCCACTCCAATCTGATTGGGACATTAGTCACTGTGGGTGGTAAGGCTGTACTGTAGCAGCTTGTTCTAATGGTTTTATCCACCAAGCAAAGTCTCACATCTACCAAGCAGGAAACAGTCACGCACCATTTAATGTTCTCATACACTTAAAAAAAAAAAAGAGATCCCAAATATAGGAAGTACGACAAGAAAAAAATACTAGTAACGAAGATGATCAGAATATGCAAACGTGCATGAGTTTGTCTGTATCCTCTTTGACACATTGTTGAGGTATTGTGTGAAACAGGAAGGGGAAAGTGGAAAATACACAACATAGTGAGATACGATCTGGATCTGCGCGCATGCAAACCGCATCCAGCCCTATTCAAATGACGAACTCTTCCACAACAACGACCTACACATAGTATACTCTTTCTATGACACAGACTGACCCGGTGAATCCAGGTGAAAGCTGTGATCCCTTATTGATGTCACTTGTTAAATCCATTTCAATCAATGTAGATGAAGGGGAGGAGACATGTTAAAGAATGCTTTTTTTAAGCCTTGAGACAATTGAGACATGGATTGTGGATGTGTGCCATTCAGAGGGTGAATGGGCAAGACAAAACCTTTCAGTGCCTTTGAACAGGGTATGGTAGTAGGTGTCAGGCGCACCGGTTTGTGTCAAGAGCTGCAAAGCTGCTGGGTTTTTCACGCTCAAGTTTCCCGTGTGTATCAAGAATAGTCTACCACCCTAAGGACATCTACTGTAGTCAACTTGAAACAACTGTGGGAAGCAATGGAGTCAACAATGGCCAGCATCCCTGTGGAACGCATTCGACGCCTTGTAGAGTCCATGCCCAGACGAATTGAGGCTGTTCCGAGGGCAAAAGGGGATTGGGGTGCAATTCAATAATAGGAAGATGTTCCTAATGTTTGGTATACTCCGTGTCATGAAGTGGCCCTTTTTGGTATTGCTAGTGGCTTCCCCCTCTCTCTCTCATGGTTCTATTATCCCAGGTTCTGTTATCCCAGGTCGTAAATTCCTGGAGAAGACGCTCTCCCCCGGCCATGCAGAAAGAGACACATAGAGAGAACAAAGGATTTCACATGGCGAACTCCTAAATCCCCCAAATAAGGATTTGATACAAAATGTCCACTTGTGAGAAGATGGGAATGGTCCGCGGACACTTATGACGAGTGTGTTTCATTTGGTGACCTCAGAGAGGACAGGAAACACACATGACTATATCTCTGAATATGTACATTTCTCAATTATGGGGTTTGCATCTAATTCTTGTATAAAATGAATGAGTAAAGATGAAACTATTTGTGAAATGATGTAAGGTGATGTTAAACCTTTAATGAAAGAGAATTGTATTCCCTTTAAAGTTTAACTAAGTCATTGGCTTGCCCCCGTGAGCAGAGACATGATCTGGCATCATGGAACAGCCCTTTTCTACTGTTACAAAACCCTCGATGGACACCGAGGAAATCCTCTTCAGACCACGCATACCTCGATGGACACCGAGGGGGCGCAGGTTGAGTTTAGACCACAAAAACCTCAGTATAAGCTAAGGTTGTAATGGTTGTTTAACCTTTTCTCAATAGGGGGGCGCCATTTCCACTTCGTTCCCAAATTAAACTGCCTCGTACTCAATTCTTGCTTGTACAATATGCATATTATTATTACTATTGGATAGAAAACACTCTCTAGTTTCTAAAACCATTTGAATTATATCTGTGAGTAAAACAGAACTAATTTTGCAGCAAACTTCCTGTCAGGAAGTGAGAAATCTGAAATCGGGCACTCTGTTCCAGGGTCAGTTTATTAATTTGCATGTAATCTATGGGTCGACATACACTGCATACGCCTTCCCCTAGATGTCAGTAAGCAGTGAGAATTTGAATGGGGTGTCTAGGTAGATCTGAGGCCGTACAAAAGCTCTTGGAACCGGGTGTGCAGTCTTTTCAACGTTCGTCATGGCGCAAGACAGACCTCAGGATTGCATTCTGAAAAGCTCTCGTTATAGGCGTTAGATATATCCGGCTCTGATTTTATTCGATATAGGTGTTAAAAACATCATAATGTAGTTATTTTAAACCGAGTTATATCAGTTTATATCAGTATATTGCGATTTTCGGTATTTTATTTGTGCTGCGTTATGGTGAGTTGGACACGTCTTCGCCACATGGCTAATGTTTGCTGCTAATTCCAAAGTTGAAGACGACAATCTACAACCGAGCAACGATTATTCTGGACAAAGGACAACTTGCACAAGATTCTGATGGAAGCTCATCAAATAGTAAGAACTATTTATGATGTTAATTCGTATTTCTGTTGAAAAATGTTAAACTATTATTCCGCCATTAATTTCGGTGCGGTCTCGCTTTAACGCACGCTGTATGTCGTAGTAACGTTAATTTAAAAAATCTAACACAGCGGTTGCATTAATAACTAATGTATCTTTCATTTGCTGTCCAACCTGTATTTTTTTGTCAAGTTTATGATTAGTTATTGATTAGATGCCTCTCCCAAGATTTCTCCCGACATTTTGTTTGCATTTTGGCTACTATTCATATTGTATAACCACAATTTGTGCCGCTAAATATGCAAATTTTCGAACAAACCATATATGTATTGTGTAATTTGATATTATAGGACTGTCATCTGAAGAAGTTTGAGAAGGTTAGTGAAAAAATTAATATCTTTTGCTGGTTTATTCGTTATCGCTACTGTTGGCTTGAATCAATGCTGTTGTGTGGTTGGCTATTGTAGTAAGCTAATATAATGCTATATTGTGTTTTCGCTGTGTCACAAGCCGGCTCATAGCCTGTGACAAAAATGAGGGGACACGAACAACAGGTATAGGCCAATTTAAAAGTGTTCTTTATTATAAACAAACTATTAACTTAAACTAAGAAAAAGGAATGAGGTGTGGAAGTATCATGATGTAAGGTGTATGTAAAGTGCATGGATGCGTGAATATGTGTGTGAGAACATGACTGAGTGAAAACTATGCAAAACTACAAAGGAACAAACAAATCATGAGCATACCTGGAGGAGCAGAGAGAGAGAGAGAGAAGTGATTAGTGAAACAGTTTAAATACTTAGAGCCCAGGTGACTCCAATCACCAACGACCCTCCTCTGCCTGCAGGAGGAACCGCCCCCTGCACTGCAGAGGAGGAGCCGTGACACCCCCCCTCCTTAAAATGAGGGTCCCACCCTCAACCCAACTTCCTCCAACATATTCAAAATAATTCAAATTTCCCCAAAAACCAAAAAATAAAAAAATAAAAATAAAAATACCAATCCCGGCTCCTAGCAGTAGCCCCGTGTCCCCCAGCTGACTGTCCGCCCCTCAAACTCAACAGCCCTGGTACCTGGGGAGCAATTTAAGAGGAAAGAGGCGCAGACAGCCCGTAGGGTCAGCAGAGAAAAGATACAAGCTAGGTTAAAGGAGCACGGGACAGAGCATCAGCAATGATATTATCCTTACCACTAATGTGTCTAATATCAAGGTTGAAAGGTTGCAAGAACAAAGCCCAACGCATCAGGCGCTGGTTTGGATTTTGCAGGGACCGCAGAAAAACAAGTGGGTTGTGGTCAGTGAACACAGTTAAAGGGGTCAAACCAGAACCAACATAGACCTCGAAGTGCTGTTAAGCCCAAATGAGACCTAAAGCCTCCTTTTCAATTACAGAATAGTTTTTCTGATACTTATTAAATTTTCGGGAGAAGAAACTGACTGGACACTCAACCTTGTCGTCATTCTCCTGGAGAAGCACAGCCCCAGCACCGATTTGACTGGCGTCTACCTGCAATTTGAAAGGTTTCCCAAAATTTGGTGCTGCCAACACAGGTGCCAAACACAAAAGAGTCTTAACTGCATCAAATGCCTCTTGACACTGGGTGGACCAGATAAACTCAGCCTTGGCCTTCAACAGATTGGTCAGGGGGGACACTACTACCGAAAAGTTTTTACAAAAAGCACGGTAGTACCCCGCCATTCCCAGGAAGCGCATCAGTTCTTTCTTTGTGGAGGGCTGTGGGAACTGCTTCACAGCCTGAACCTTGGCTTCCACGGGACAGACAAATCCCTGACCAACAACCTTGCCTAGGTATGTGACTGTAGCTTTGGCAAACTCACATTTTGCCAAATTAATAGTCAACCTGGCCCACACCAGTCTTTCAAACAGGGCTTGCACTCTCCGAACATGCTCCTCCCAGGAGTCTGAGTGGACGACCACGTCGTCCAAATACACGGCACACCCTTCCAGACCTGAGACCACCCGATTCATTAGCCTCTGGAAGGTGGCTGGAGCATTCCGCAAGCCGAAAGGCATCACTTTATAAGAGAACAAACCAGATGGAGTTATAAAGGCAGCAATCTCACAAGCTCTTTTGGTAAGGGGTACTTGCCAATATCCCTTTAAAAGATCAAATTTGCTAACATACTTTGCTGACCCAACTTGATCAATACAGTCCTCCATCCTAGGAAGAGGGTAAAGGTCTGCTTTAGTAACATTGTTAACTTTTCTATAATCAGTGCAAGGTCTGAAAGTAGAATCAGACTTTTTGACCAATAGACAGGGTGAAGCCCAATTTGAACAACATGGCTCCGCAATACCATTGTCCAACATATACTGCACCTCTGTTTCCAGTTTCAATCTCTTCTCCTCAGACACACGATAAAATCTCTGTTTGATAGGCTTAGCATCTCCGATGTCTATATCATGCTCAATTAAGTGGGTTTGCGATGGAGTGTCAGAAAACAAAACAGGGTAGTTTCTAATAAGAGCTACCAATTCATCACGTTTCTGAGTCTAAATGATCTACCAAAACCCCAAGGTTTTGCAAAGTCTGGGAGTTTTTCAACCGTCCTTGTAAGACCTCATCCGAAACTTTAACTTCCTCTTCTCCCCCCTCCACCAAATTAAAGCCACAAGATGCAGTGACTGGGGCAGCAGTCAACACTGACCTCACTGCTGGAGTGCCTTCAACTTTGCTTAGATCACGGGAGTGATAACATTTTAACAGGTTCACATGGCATAATTTAGAGGACTTCCTATGACTAGGGGTTTCAATAAGATAGTTCAAATCTGACACTTTACGCAACACAGTGAAAGGACCACAGTATTTTGCCTGAAAAGGTGAACTTACAAGAGGCAGAAGAGCAAGTACCCGATCACCGGGACTAAACTCACGCAGCTCAGCCTGTCCGTCATATTTCAGTTTCATTTTCCGTTGAGAACATTTTAGTTTTTCTTTCGCTAGTTCACCAGCCCTATACAACTTCAACCTAAAACCATTTACATAGTCAATAAGGTTCCGAGGTGGTTCTTCAGGCAAACAACCATCCTGCAACACTGCTAAAGGCCCACGCACCTTATGACCAAACACTAAGTCATTTGGGCTAAACCCTGTGCTTTCCTGCACTACTTCACGAGCAGCTAGTAACAGCCAAGGTAACCCCTCCTCCCAGTCGGCAGACAGTTCTGTACAATATGCACGAAGCAAGGATTTTAAAGTTTGATGAAAACGTTCCAAAGCTCCCTGGCTCTGGGCATGGAACGCAGTAGACTTGTTGTGTTTAACTTTAAGCTGTTTGAGAACCTGAGCAAATAAATGGGAGGTAAAGTTAGACCCCTGATCTGACTGGATGGTTTTTGGAATCCCAAATGTTGAAATAAATTGAGTTAACGCTTTAACTACTGATTTTGAAGTTATGGTACGCAAGGAAAAAGCTGCCGGATATCTGGTTGCTTGACACATAACAGTTAATAAGTAGCTATGACCTGACTTGGACCTTGGTAATGGCCCAACACAATCGATAATAAGATGCTCAAAAGGTTGCCCTACGGCTGGTATTGGATACAACGGTGCAGGCTTTACAACCTGATTTGGCTTGCTTGTGCGCTGACACGTATCACAAGTTTTAATAAACTGAGATACATCCCGCTTTAAACGTGGCCAGAAAAAATAACGAAGTATGCGATCATAAGTTTTACGAACACCCATATGACCTGCCACATCACCATGTGAAGTTTGCAACACTTTATTTCGCAAAGTAGTAGGTACAACTATTTGAAAGACTGGTTCTCCTAAACCCTGATCATAGTGTGGAACCCATTTCCTGACCAACAGCCCATCAAGAAGAAAATAACACTGAGCACTATTCCTCACCACTGAATCAGGAACCACTTTATCAAACAGATCAGCCAAAGTAGTATCGGCTTTTTGCTCAGCCATCAATGAATCTCTAGAACTAGTCAACTGTTCTGTCTGGAGTTTGACTGGCAACTCAAGACTTTCTGGCTTACTCTCAATCTCCTTACGAGAGGCTGCGCGGGTAACCGCACAAACTGGAAATACCTCAGGAGACACACAGTTCTGATCCAGAGATTCCCTTGCAGGGGACACTGAAGGTTGCTTCTTACAGATGTTTAGTTTGCCATCTGCCCACACCTTACTACCTGCCAAGTCATTCCCCAAAATCATGTGGACTCCCTCTACTGGCAACTGGGGTCTAACCCCAACATCTACATCACCCTCTACTAGACCACACTTTAGGGTAACTTCATGTAAAGGACAAGAGAATGGAACTAAACCCATACCACATACCATTACACAACGGCCAGTATCAGACTCTTTAGAGAACGGCAAAACAGATTCCAGAATAAAAGAATCTAAAGCTCCAGTGTCTCTTAGGATCTTGATTTTAACATTCTGGTTGCCATCTACCAGGGACACTACACCATCTGAAATAAAGGCTGAAAAATCACAGCGGGAAAACTGAGAATCAAACTCAACTAGTGGCTGACACAGCTCACCCTGGTGGTCAGAGGCTGTAACAGGACTTTCCATCACAGCAGGTTTAACTTGACCTGACTGTTTTGATTTAAGCAGAGGACAATCTTTCTTCCAATGTCCTTCAACTAAACAGTAGCGACAGGTATTAGCATTAACCGGTGCTTTAAGTCCTCCAGACCCAAACTTCTGCTGAGGCCTTTGGAAAGAAGCCCCCAAAAAAGGTGACCTACTATTCCTAGGAGTAAAGTTATTTTCATGGTACATGTCACTGTTTGACTCAAAATGGCTTTTATGTGTTAGCCTGTACTCATCTGCAAGGATTGCTGCATCACTTGGAGACTTAACTTTACGTTCATTCATGTATGTAGCAACCTGGTCAGACACAGAATTTTTGAACTGTTCTAACACAATCAAATTAGACAGACCCTCAAAAGTACTAACTTCAGAAGCTGTACACCAACGATTAAATGCAGAAGTCAAATCACAAACAAACTCAGAATAGGTTTGTGAATCTAACTTTTTCCTGTAACGAAAACGTTGACGATATGCCTCTAGCACAAGCTCGTAGACCTTCAGAACTGCTGATTTAACTTTAGCATAAACTTTACTGTCAGCTACACTCAGTGCTGCAAAAGCCTCACGTGCTTTACCTGTAAGTACACATTGCAACAACATAGTCATGTCCAAATCTGACCAAGCTCTAGCTTCCGCAATACGCTCAAATAAAGTAAAGTATGTGTCTGGATCTGACTCATCAAATTTAGGCAACAAATGAAGATTCTGTGAAACATCAAACTGTGGTAGTCTTTCCGGTCTATTAGCATTTCTCAATCGCTCTATCTCTAATTTCATTTGCAACAGTTCCCTCTGCTGCTCAAAAGTTAATGAAGGGCTAGACTGAAAACGTGCACCCTCACTACTAGCAGACTGACCGCCAAAAACACCCATTTCCCTAAGACCCTGCTTTAAGCTAGTTTTAACAGTCTCCTTAATTTTTTTATCAACAATCTCAATCTGATAATGTTCAGCAATTTCAATTAACTGCTCCTTAGTACACAACTCTAAGGCTACCTCTGAAGGAGCTTGAATAAAACTACTCTTAATGGAAGACATTTTCCTCAACCAATACAACTATTACAAATGCTCAAAAAAACACAACTCACCTGCTGTCAGTCTGGGTTCAAGGACAGGAGCCACACCCCACTATCCTCCAAAAACTACTAACTAACTGGCCCTGGTCTTCGTGCAGTCACATGTGGTGGGGTTTTATGCACACAAAACCAGTGGAGTGGAAAAGACAACCAGAAACTGGCGGCCCTCCCATAACCACGGAGGTGCTCCCGAGCCGATGTGTGGGAAAAGGGAAAGGGATGCTCTACCCACGTTCACTGCCACCTAAAACAAAAACACCACAAGCCTCCTATTGACACTTGCTGATATGCCTGAACAGGAGAGGACTCCCACCTGAACAAAACCCAGAAAAACCCAGTGAATTGCTTAGCTACCAAGCTAACTGAACCAAAAGAACACATGGCTCTCAACTCTCTCTTAAACAAAATTGGCCCTACCAAAACATCCCCTCAAACAAAAAAACATTTGGCAAACTAAACTAAACTAACCCAAGTTAACTACTATCCTGGACGAGCCCCCACTTGTCACAAGCCGGCTCATAGCTTGTGACAAAAATGAGGGGACACGAACAACAGGTATAGGCCAATTTAAAAGTGTTCTTTATTATAAACAAACTATTAACTTAAACTAAGAAAAAGGAATGAGGTGTGGAAGTATCATGATGTAAGGTGTATGTAAAGTGCATGGATGCGTGAATATGTGTGTGAGAACATGACTGAGTGAAAACTATGCAAAACTACAAAGGAACAAACAAATCATGAGCATACCTGGAGGAGCAGAGAGAGAGAGAGAGAAGTGATTAGTGAAACAGTTTAAATACTTAGAGCCCAGGTGACTCCAATCACCAACGACCCTCCTCTGCCTGCAGGAGGAACCGCCCCCTGCACTGCAGAGGAGGAGCCGTGACAGCTGTAAAACACTTAAAAAATCTGAAATATTGGCTGGATTCACAAGATGTTTGTCTTGAATTTGCTGTACACTGTGTATTTTTCATAAATGTTTTATGATGAGTATTTAGGTATTTCATGTTGGTTTCTGTAGTTATTCTAGCTGCTTTGGTGAGACTTGTGATGGTGGCTGCAATGTAAAACTATGATTTATACCTGAAATATGCACATTTTTCTAACAAAACATATGCTATACAATAAATCTGTTATAGGACTGTCATCTAATGAAGTTGTTTCTTGGTTAGTGACTATTTATATCTTTATTTGGTCGAATTTGTGATAGCTACCTATGCAGTAAAAAAATGGTGAAAAAAAAAAAGTTGGGTCTTTTGCTATCGTGGTTAGCTAATAGAAATACATATTGTGTTTTCCCTGTAAAACATTTAAAAAATCAGAAATGATGGCTGGATTCACAAGATGTATCTTTCATCTGGTGTCTTGGACTTGTGATTTCATGATATTTAGATGCTAGTATTTACTTGTGGCGCTATGCTAGGCTATGCTAGTCAGCTTTTTTACTGATGAGGGTGCTCCCGGATCCGGGATGAGTACCAAGTAAAAGTTAATTCCTAACCATACCACGTGGAGCATTGGCTACATGGCGGGAAAAACTCCGGTAAAGACAATAACGATTCTCCGTCTTAAATTTTATCGTTTATATATGTATTAGGGTCCCTGAGGTTTGATTATAAACGTTGTTTGACTTGTTTGTTGAAATTGATTGGTAACGTTTGGGATTCATTTTGTATGCATTTTGAAGGAGGGAAACCGGTGGATTATTGAATGAAGCGCGCCAGCTAAACTGAGTTTTTGGGGTTATAAAGAAGGACTTTATCGAACAAAAGGACCATTTGTGATGTATCTGGGACCTTTTGGAGTGCCAACAGAAGAAGATCTTCAAAGATAAGGCATTTGTTATATCGCTATTTCTGACTTTCGTGGCGCACCTGCCTGGTTGAAAAATGTTCATGCTTTTGTATGCGGGGCGCTGTCCTCAGATAATCGCATGGTGTGCTTTCGCCGTAAAGCCTTTTAAAAATCTGATACAGCGGCTGGATTAACAAGAAGTTAAGCTTTATTTTGATGTATGACACTTGTATTTTCATGAATGTTAAATATTTCTATTTCTGTCATTTGAATTTGGCGCTCTGCAATTTCACCGGATGTTGTCGAGGTGGGTCGCTAGCGGAACGCCTGCGCCTGAAAGGTTCAACTCTGAGACTATCGATCTCGACAGAATAAGAGCAAATCTTAGATACTAATTACTAATCTGCAGCTAGAAATTATGTCAACCTGGGATGCGAAGAGCGACAACCGCCGAAACTTCTATTTATAAGAACATTTCTGAATGGTACTCTGAAGTATCCATTCTAACCATGAAAGACTTCAGGGAAGCAGAGAGAGAGAGAGAGACACACTCGGATGAACTTTCCAACAGACAGAGAGATGATTCCAACAGAGATCCCGACAACACACTGGGCGTAAACATATATTGATTGCAATTATTCCCGAATGAGTGAGCGTTCATGTGCAAACAATTAGCATTTCAACTAATATAATTATCAACTGTGTAGTGACTCCTTTTGTCTTTCCTGCCCTTTTCAGTCCACACTCACTTCCCTTTGTCCACCAAGCCATCATATTGGCTTAACCCACTAGGGAACCTCCAATATTATTTCCTTTTAACCATATCTACTGTTGTTTGTTTATGCATTTCTGTGATTATTTAGTTAGCTAGTAAATAAATGATTAAGACAATTGGTGTATAGATGATTCATAGTAAAGGCTGGGTTTGTGCAGATAACCAACAATTTACGACGTTTGGAATGAGACTAACGTGAGGTAAAGAATAATTCATTAATTAGAAGACTAATTGATCAGATATTAAAATATCTGAAGAGTTATATTAGGAAAATTATAACTTTGTAATCTGAAGATTTTCCTTGGTGCCCCGACTTCCTAGTTAATTACATTTACATGATTAGTTTAATCACGTAATAATAATTACAGAGAATTGATTTGATAAAATAACAGTCTTCACTTTAATGATGCCAAAGACACGACATCAGTGTAGTTCAAAAGAAACAGCTACTGTATAGCCGACGTCCAATAACCCTGCTAAACCCTGCTAAACGGGGTCAGTCTCCTGCCTGCAGCTCAGTGACTGCCAGGTGTCGTGATACACATTGGCAGCACTACACACCAGATGTACTGTCAGACCTCTGCCAGCCGGTGCCATTCTCACGTGTCACCATGCCAGGCTCTGGCAGTCATGTCAACGGTGTGTCCACTGTCTTATTTAATTCAGTTCAATACACTTTACATTACTATGCAATTATAAGCCAGCTCCCATGTGCCCTCTAACCTCTGTGTATACCAATCAGCTCAGTGTAAGATCTTTAATCACACTTTATTTAGATAGTTTGATCATCTGTAGATCATCTATATGGGAATATCTGTTGATAGCAACCGCTTGCTAAGGTTAGGGTTTAGAATAAGGGTTAAGGTTAGGGCTAGGGTTAAGGTTAAGTTTAGGGTTAGATTAAAGGTTACGTTTAGGGTTAGGTTTAAGGTTAAGATTAGGGTTACGTTTAGGGTAAGGGTTAAGTTTAGGGTTAGGGTTATGGTTAAGGTTAGGGTAAGGGTTAAAGTTAGGGCTAGGGTTAAGTTTAGTGTTCGGTTTAAGGTTAAGATTAGGATTAAGTTTAAGGTTAGGACTAGGGTTAGGGTTAAGTTTAGGGTCAAGGTTAGGTATTGGGTTAGGGCTAAGGTTAAGTTTAGGGTTAAGTTTAGGGAAAGGGTTAAGGTTAAGTTTAGGGAAAGGGTTACGGTTAAGTTTAGGGAAAGGGTTGGGGTTAGGGTTGGTGGATGGTTAGTTGAAATGTTGTTACCTGCATGAAAATAGTTAACAAAAAGCTGTTTGAAAGGGGGTCATATAAAATTGCCTTGTATTTTTTTTTACAGGTCATATACCACATATTTTGTCTGAAATGCGTATTATTGAACATCAACGGAACAGCTACAAACCATCTACTTATCAAAATAAAGTGATACCCAACCATGTAATAACCACCATGGCACTATGCTCATGTCTGTACCTAACCTTTGACCTTTCAACAGGTTTATTCTACTATCGGCTGAATAACTTGGGTTGTAAATACATCCTATTGATTTATTTGCGGCATCCACCATGCTTTCTTTCATCTGTTGAATCAATCCACATAATAGACTGTTGGTTGAAAAGCCAACAAATCAACTGGAGAACGATCATGTTGTTGAGGCGAGACACAGAGCAATGGTGTATCGGGGATATCACCTGCATTAAGTCCTATGTGAGTAATGCCACCAGAATTGCTTAGTCAGTCACTGCTGCTGCCTCAAACTCTCACATCTATCGTTTTTTTGCTGGTCATTTCAACACTGATGCCAATGTCCCTGATTTCCATTGCAAGACCTTCATAGATATTGGCAGTGAAATGTAATCTGCATATTCACTGCCATTGGTGCAATATCTGCCAATAATCTGCCAATGACGTAAGTGTATGGGCTTGTTATTAATACATTTCATTACAGCCTAATTCCCTTAACAGAAAAGAAGATAGTTATAGTGTTCTTTCTTCTTCAGAAAATAAAATGCACAACCTGGGAGGTATTTCAGCAGCCTACAACTCTGTTTTGTGATGTAGAGTTGTTATAGTTTATAGTCCTCATGGCAACGTTTACAGTATATGCCAGATGTTCAAATGTCAAACATCTGAAATGTCGCATCCATCCCTCATTGTGAATGAGCCAAGTCAATAGTAAATTATCTTTGATGATAATTGATTATATTCAAGCACAAATAAGCACCGACAGGGAGGCGGAGAGTTAAGGCTTTGTGATGCCATAGAGTTCAAATCTGGACAATTGGGTGTTTGCACACGGAAGCTAGATTTTAATCTACTACATTGTATCCTTTTGAATGGTTGGCAAATTAACAAGCAAAACAGAGAGAGTCAAGACTTATACGTTAGCCCAAGTACCCTACCCATGTAGAGATAATGTCATGTTTGTATACGTTCAAGATCTTCCTGACCAGGGTCGGGTAGGTTACTTTCTATAAACGTAATCCGTTACAGTTATTAGCTACCTTTCCAACATTGTAAAAGACAAAAAGGATCCATCAAAAGCATTTGGTGAGTCATCACAGTGGTCTCTGACTTTTGGTCAGATTCGCTCAGGTGGAACAAACTTTAAACTTGCACCTTTTGTGCTGATTTGAATGTCATTGAGAAAACAGAAAGTTGTCATGTTTTTTTCCCCTCGTAAACATTCTTTCTGAATTTAAAAGGAATCCAAGAAGTAATCTAGTTTTTCAAAAGTATCTGTAATCTGATTACAATATTTTTGCTGGTAACGTAACTGATTACAGGTATAAAAATAAAAAAAATGGGGGGGTAATCAGATTACATGTGATCTGTTACTTCCCAACCCTCCTCCTAACATACAGTAGCTCTCTCTCTCAATAGGCTCTTTGTAAGAATCTCTCAGTCACAGCCAGCAACATGTTAAATGTATCAATGATTGAATAGTAACAGCTGCAAATACTGTACATTTAACTCAGCATTCATTTACATATGGTGCCTAGAAGGAGAAAAGCATAATTGAGGACAGACGTGCGGTCATTACTTTTCTACTGATTACTGTGGCCTTAGTCTCAACATACAACATGCCGTTTAGTCATTAAACACCTGCCAGAGGAAAGTAGATTACAAAAATATAAAAATGTAAAACAAATCTGTAACGCCTGTCGTCGGAAGAAGTGGACCAAAGCACAGCGTGAAAAGTGTTCATGATTTCTTTTATTATCAAAAAAACACTCAAACAAAGTAACAAAACGAAAGCGAACAGTTCTGTCAGGTAACAGAGACTAAACAGAAAATAACTACCCACAAAACACAGGTGGGAAAAAGGCTGCCTAAGTATGATTCCCAGTCAGAGACAACGATAGACAGCTGCCTCTGATTGGGAACCACACTCGGCCAAAAACCAAGAAATAGGAAACATAGAATGCCCACCCTAATCACACCCTGACCTAACCGAATAGAGAAATAAAACGGCGCTCTAAGGTCAGGGCGTGACAAAATCATATCCTGCAGGCTAGGATCATTATCTGTAATTACTCATTTATCTAACTGTATGCCAAATGATTAACTACTTTGGCGTATGTCAAACATACTTGAATATCTAATATGACAACGCTGTAAAAATAAAGACTTACAATCCTAGGCAATCAGTTACAATAGTTTGCTCAACAAAATTGTTGAACAAACTCCCAATCCTATTACACCTGGTTACCTTATAATTGATTGTATTTTTAATATCCATTTTTACAGTGAATGTTGTCACGACTTCCGCCAAAGTCGGCTCCTCTCCTTGTTCGGGCGGCGTTCGGCGATCAACGTCACCGGCTTTCTAGCCATCGCCGCTCCATTTTTCATGTCTTGTTCCATTCACACCTGGTTTTCATTCCCTAATCAAACTGCATGTATTTAGTCCTCTGTTCCCCTCCATGTCTTTGTGTGAAATTGTTTTATGTTATGTGAGTATTGTCAAGCGCCAGACTTTTGTTTATGTTCCGTGTTTTGGGCACGTTTATGTTCTTATGTGCTTTCGTTTGGATCGGAATAAAAAGTGTGCCTGTTAACTACACTCTGCTCTCCTGCACCTGACTTCACCTCCAGTACACACCCGTAACAGAATTTCACACCAACCATAGAGTCAGCAGGAGCAGGTACCCCGGTTAGAGGAGTCGAAGAGCGCGTCCAGGAACATTCTGCAATGTTACATCATCTTGGTGCCATGATGGATCGCGTTGTCCAGACCATGGACCGCTAGGAGAGACAGGAAGTCTCTCCAGTGCCTCGACCAGCGCAACCGGGGTTACCTCTACCCGTCCCGTCCGGAGCCAGTCCCAGCGGGATGCGTCTCTCCCTTCCCAGAGAGTATGATGGGACAGCAGCACAGTGACAGGGATTCCGGTTACAACTGGACCTCTACCTGGCCACTGTTCATCCAGCTCCCTCGGGAAGGGAGAAAGTGTCCGCCCTCGTCTCATGCCTCTCGGGGAGAGCTCTGGAGTGGGCAAACGCCGTGTGGGGAGAAGGAGACGCGGCGTTGGACCACTTCGAGGAGTTCACCTGTCGCTTCCGAGGCGTCTTCGACCATCCGCCCGAAGTTGGAGCGGCTGGTGAACGGCTCTTCCATTTGAGGCAGGGGACGAGGAGCGCCCAGGAGTTCGCCCTGGAATTCCGGACCTTGGCCGCCAGAGCAGGCTGGAACGACAGGGCCCTCATCGACCACTATCGGTGCAGCCTGCGTGAGGACGTCCGACGTGAGCTGACCTGCAGGGATGCCACCATCTCCTTTGACCAACTGGTGGATTTGTCCATCCGGTTGGATAACCTGCTGGTCACCCGCGGACGACCAGAGGGGGCTCTGTCGGTTCTATATTCCAGCACCCCCGCTCCGGTGCCAATGGAGTTGTGAGGGGCTGCGAGTAGGGAGGCTGGAGGGGCCATCACGTGCACCATCTGTGCCGCAGAGGGCACACTGCTGGTCGGTGCCGTGTCAGTCCCTCTGGGAATCGAGGCAACAGGCAGGGCACTCTGGCGTCACCCCAGGTGAGTCTGCACCACACTCATCCAGAGTCCTCTGTTGACCACCTGTTTGTACCTGTTTGTTTCCCTGAGTTTTCCCCACATTCCCAGCATAAGGCGCTCGTCGATTCAGGCGCAGCTGGGAATTTTATTGACAGAGCGTTAGCCCTTAGTTTAGGGATCCCCATTATTCCTGTAGTTAGACCTTTCGTGGTTCACGCTCTGGATAGTCAACCATTAGGGTCCGGGCTAATCAGGGAGGCCACCATCTCCCTGGCCATGGATACGCAGGGGGGTCACGAGGAGAAAATCAGTCTCTTCCTCATTGACTGTCCTGCATTTCCCGTGGTACTAGGCCTTCCCTGGTTGGCTCATCAAAACCCCACCATTTCCTGGCAACAGAGGGCTCTCACAGGGTGGTCGCAAGAGTGCTCGAGGAGGTGTGTAGGGGTTTCCGTTGGTGCTACCACGGTGTAAAGTCCAGACCAGGTCTCCACCGTGCGCATCCCCCCAGAATATGCCGATTTGGCTCTCGCCTTCTGTAAAAAGAAGGCGACTCAATTACCACCTCATCGACGGGGGGATTGTGCGATAAATCCCCTGGCAGACGCTGCGCTTGCGCTTTATCGCAAGCGGAGACGGTGGTTATGGAGACATATGTCTCTGAATCCCTGCGTCAGGGGTACATTTGGTCCTCCACTTCACCCGCCTCCTCGAGTTTCTTTTTTGTGAAGAAGAAGGATGGAGGTCTGCGCCCATGCATTGACTATAGAGGTCTCAATCAAATCACGGTGAGGTACAGTTACCCGCTACCTCTTATCGCCACGGCGATTGAGTCAATGCATGGGGCGCGCTTCTTCACGAAACGTATCCGGGAGGGAGATGAGTGGAAGACAGCGTTTAGTACCACCTCAGGGCATTAGGAGTACCTTGTCATGCCGTACGGGTTGATGAATGCTCCATCAGTTTCCCAATCCTTTGTAGACGAGATTTTCAGAGACCTGCACGGGCAGGGTGTAGTGGTGTATATCGATGACATTCTGATATACTCCGCTACACGCGCCGAGCATGTGTCCTTTGTGCGCAGGGTACTTGGATGACTGTTGGAGCATGACCTGTACGTCAAGGCCGAGAAATGCCTGTTCTTTCAACAGGCCGTCTCTTTCCTAGGGTATCGCATTTCCACATCAGGGGTGGAGATGAAGAGTGACCGCATTGCAGCCGTGCGTAATTGGCCGACTCCCACCACGGTAAAGGAGGTGCAGCGATTTTTAGGGTTTGCCAATTACTACCGGAAATGTATCCGAGGTTTTGGCCAGGTGGCTGCTCCCATTACCTCACTGCTGAAGGGGGGTCCTGTACGGTTGCAGTGGTCGGTTGAGGCTTTTGGGCATCTAAGAGCTCTGTTTACTTCGGCTCCCGTGATGGCCCATCCGGATCCCTCTTTGCCGTTCATAGTGGAGGTGGATGCATCCGAGGCTGGGATAGGAGCCGTGCTCTCACAGCGCTCGGATACGCCACCGAAACTCCGTCCCTGTGCTTACTTCTCGAAGAAGCTCAGCCCGGCAGAGCGAAACTATGATGTGGGGGACCGGGAGCTGTTGGCTGTGGTTAAAGCGTTGAAGGCGTGGAGACATTGGCTTGAGGGGGCTAAACACCCTTTTCTCATCTGGACTGACCACCTCAACCTGGAGTACATCCGGGCAGCGAGGAGACTGAATCCTTGTCAGGCAAGGTGGGCCATGTTCTTTACCCGCTTTGTGTTTACCCTGTCCTACAGACCAGGTTCCCAGAATATGAAGGCAGACGCACTGTCCCGGTTGTATGACACAGAGGAGCGGCCCATGGATCAGACTCCCATACTTCCGGCCTCTTGCCTGGTAGCGCCGGTCATGTGGGAGCTGGACGCGGACATTGAGCAGGCGTTGCGCACAGAGCCCCCTCCCCTCCAGTGTCCCGTCGGGTGTATGTACGTGCCGTCTACTGTCCGTGACCAGTTGATCTATTGGGCCCACACGTCACCCTCCTCTGGTCATCTGGGGATCGGTCGGACGGTGCGCTGTCTGACTGGGAAGTACTGGTGGCCCACCTTGGCTAAGGACGTGAAGGTTTATATTTCCTCCTGCTCGGTGTCTGCCCAGTGTAAGGCTCCGAGACACCTGCCTAGAGGTAAGCTACACCACTTACCCGTTCCACAACGACCTTGGTCACACCTGTCGGTGGATTTTTTAACCGATCTTCCTCTTTCACAAGAAAACACTACGATCCTGGTCGTTGTGGATCGTTTCTCTAAGTCCTGTCGTCTCCTCCCTCTGCCTGGTCTTCCTACGGCCCTACAGACTGCGGAAGCCCTGTTTACTCACGTCTTCCGGCACTACGGGGTGCCTGAGGATATAGTGTCTGATCAGGGTCCCCAGTTCACGTCGAGAGTCTGGAAGGCGTTCATGGAACGTCTGGGGGTCTCGATCAGCCTCACCTCGGGTTTTCACCCCGAGAGTAACGGGCAGGTAGAGAGAGTCAACCAGGATGTGGGTAGGTTTCTGCGGTTCTATTGCCAGGACCGGCCGGGGGTGTGGGCGGCGTTCGTGTCCTGGGTCGAGATGGCGCAGAACTCGCTTCGCCACTCCTCCACTAACCTCTCCCCCTTTCAGTGCGTATTGGGGTACCAGCCGGTTCTGGCGCTGTGGCATCAGGGTCAGACCGAGGCTCCTGCGGTGGACGACTGGTTCAGGCGCGCGGAGGAGACATGGGAGGCCGCCCATGTTCACCTCCAGTGAGCTGCGCTGCGCCAAAAGACCAGCGCGGACCGTCACCGCAGTGAGACCCCGGTGTTCGCACCGGGGGACCGGGTCTGGCTCTCGACCCGAAACCTGCCTCTCCGCCTGCCCTGCCGGAAGCTGGGTCTGCGGTTTTTGAGGCCATTCAAAGTCCTGAGGAGGGTGAACGAGGTGTGTTACAGATTACAGCTCCCTCTGAATACCGTATTAACCCCTCGTTCCATGTGTCTCTCCTCAGGCCGGTGGTGGCTGGTCCGCTCCAGGAATCCAATTTGATTCATTCGGAGTTGAACT
Organism: Salvelinus namaycush; assembly: GCF_016432855.1. Lineage (NCBI taxonomy): Eukaryota > Metazoa > Chordata > Actinopteri > Salmoniformes > Salmonidae > Salvelinus > Salvelinus namaycush. Next base: position 10,713,383 of record NC_052310.1, read on the forward strand.
CCGAAGGAATTTCAACTCCGAAGGAATCAAATGTAACACTATTTTGGGATTTTTATGGGCCCGCCCCCATGTTCTGTAAAAACTACTCTGGTCATGGAGTTGATATTGGCATTAAAAGGGCACTAAATGGAGTAAATATCCAACTTAAGAGAGTTGCTTGAATTTAACTCCAATTGCCAACCTGCATTTAGAATACCTGTCAGAGTAGGAAAGAAAATACAGTACATGAAGACTACAGACCAAGTAAACTGGAACAACCATCTCACTAACGGTTGCTATAAATTCAACCACTTACAGATTGGATTAGAAAAATGTACACAGATATTGAAACATTTTTTAATCAACCTGCAACAGAGCATGTGGGGAAATATTGACAATGAGGCCCCTTCCACATCTGTGGATCGCTCCATAGATTTTAACTCCATGTCTCTGGTTACTCTCAATGGAATTAAAAGTACTCTGTCCTAATCAATTCCAGTTATCACCACTAACTCCAGGGAGCGTATCATTCTCTTCAGGGTTCAGATAACTCCCAGTAGAGTCAATTTAACCCTCAAAAAACACTGGGATTTCAACTATCCTTGATTTACTGTGTAAGGAAAACAAATCTGCTACATCTGTTATTGAAAGTGGTGATATCAATGCAGCTCTTTTTAGTCACAGTAATTGGAACAGCGTGTGTTAATTGTGAAGCCAGTGCCAGCACAATAGTATAATGGAGATAAATATATGATAAAGTGGTGCAGTTGATCATTAGAGAGCTCCTACACAAGGAAAAAGTTGGAAGTGGCAGCGGAAATTACACTAAAAGCTTTTTTATCTACTTCTCAGTCTGCTGTTGGATGTGTCAAGGCAAAAGATTTAATGCTACAGAAGACTATTTCGATTCTTTAATCTCTTTATTTCAGCAGAAGTGTTTGCAGATTAATTACACACGATTAAGACTGAAAAACAAATATTGTCTTGAACTTGGCTAAATGACAAATGGACGATGCAAAACCAAATTTGTTGATGAATGCCTTGGCACTAGCTACCATTATCTTTCCAGACACTATACTTTCTCTCTCTCTGTTCTTCCTGGCATGCTACTGTTTAAATACTGTCTTCCAATGTGGTTTTCCACCCAAAGGTGAAAGTTTAGGATACTTAACATGGACCTCAATACATGACCTGGGTTTCAGAAGTCTGAGTGGACAGTGTTTTGAAATATTGCATTCATTAGAAAGACTTAACCCGTCTGGGTACGTTTCCCAATCACACCAATAGACAAGTTGGCTGACAACGTCACAAAAATTATGAGCGCGCATCGATGTGGCCGAAAGTCGTGCTTTGTTAGGATTCTGAATGGTCAGATAGCTAGCAACAATGACAAGAAACTGCCATGTGGGAAATCATAGGTGGCTAATTTTAGCAAGTTTTATCTTGTTCTTGATACCATGTCTTGTTGAGGTGTTTTGACTGATTTCATGTCAGTGCTATGGCTAAACCATGGCTAAACCTGTTTTCACTTGGTCATTATGGGGTATTGTGTGTAGATTGATGAGGATGTATTTATTTATTTAATACATTTTAGAATACGGCTGTAACATAACAAAATGTGGAAAAAGTCAAGGGGTCTGAATACTTTCTGAATGCACTGTATACGTACAAGATCTTCGTAACAAACAGTACTGTAGCTCTCTCTCTCTCAATGGGCTCTTTGTAAGCATGTCTCAGTCACAGCCAGCAACATGTTAAATGTATCAACAACTGAATAGTAACAGCTGCAAATACTGTACATTTAATTCAGCATTCATTACCATATGGTGCCTAGAAGGAGAAAAGCATAATTGAAGACAGACGTGAGGTCATTACTTATCTACTGATGACTGATGACTGTGGCCTCAGTTTCAACACACAACATGGCGTTTAGTCATTTAACACCTGCCAGAGAAAAGTAGATTACAAAAAATATATAATTAAAAACACAAATCATATCCCGCAGGCTAGGATCATTATCTGTAATTACTCATTTATGTAACTGTATGACTACTGATTAACTCCTTTCGTATCTGTCAAACAGACTTGTAAATCTAATATGACAGTGCTGTAAAAAATACATACAAATTAAAATTCAACGTACAATTGTAAGGCAACCAGCTGCAATAGGATTGTGAGTTTGCTCAACAAAATATTCAAAAACTTTTTGTTGCGAGTTTGCTCAACAACATTTTTGTTGCGCAAACTTACAATCCTATTGCAGCTGGTTACCTTACAATTGTACGTTGAATCAACATCTTTATTTTTACAGTGAATAAATTATACTTCCATCATATTCTGAGTTGAGAGTACACATTCGTTCTCTTGAGGTTTAAGATAACTCCCAGTAGTCAATTTAACCCCCCAAAATGTTAACACTGTGATTTCAACTATCCTTGATTTACTGTGTAAGAGAAAACAAATCTGCTACATCTGTTATTGAAAGTGTTGATAGCGATTCAGCTCTTTGGGTCACACTAATTGGAACAGCGTGTGTTAATTGTGAAGCCAGTTATAAGCCAGCACAATAGTATAATGGAGATAAATATATGATAAAGTGGTGCAGTTGATCATTAGAGAGCTCCTACACAAGGAAAAAGTTGGATGTGGCAGCGGAATTACACTAAAAGCTTTTTTATCTACTTCTCAGTCTGCTGTGGGATGTGTCAAGGCAAAAGATTTAATGCTACTGAAGACTATTTCGATTCTTTAATCTCTTTATTTCAGCAGAAGTGTTTGCAGATTAATTGCACACGATTAAGACTGAAAAACAAATATTGTCTTGAACTTGGCTAAATGACAAATGCACGATGCAAAGCAAATTTGTTGATGAATGCCTTGGCACTAGCTACCATTATCTTTCCAGACACTATACTTGCTCTCTCTCTGTTCTTCCTGGCATGCTACTGTTTAAATACTGTCCTCCAATGTCTTCCAATGTGGTTTTCCACCCAAAGGTCCAAGCATAGGATACTTAGCATGGACCTCAATACATTACATGGGTTTCAGAAATCTGAGTGGAGAAGTATATTTACATGCACACTAATAATTCGATGTTAAACTGTTAAACTCAGCAGTAAGCTGAGTATGGCATTAGTCATGTAAACACCTTACTCTGCTTATCTTAATCGGTGTAAGGTCATAATCGAAGCATACGCCGGTTAAAACACCAGTTTTTTTTAGCAATCTTTCTAATTATTAGGACATGTAAATGCCTTAGAGTTACAGCGCTGTATTTGATCTAGCACAAGCAGCGCGAGCTTCCTTTTTTTGAGCGAAATACGTGAGTTCGGAAAAACTGAAAGTATGCATCGTAGAAACAGTTTTAAGACAAACTTTATATGTCCTAACTCAGAATCAAATTGTTTTCAAAAAGAACATGGTCGCTGTGGTAGAAAAAAGCTCACACAGACTTTTTCAGTTCTGCCCACAAATCTTCTATAGGATTGAGGTCAGGGCTTTGTGATGGCCACTCCAATACCTTGACTTTGTTGTCCTTAAGCCATTTTGCCACAACTTTAGAAGTATGCTTGGTGTCATTGTTCATTTGGAAGACCCAATTGTGACCAAGCTTTAACTTCCTGACTGATGTCTTGAGATGTTGCTTCAATATATCCACATAATTTTCCTACCTCATGATGCCATCTATTTTGTGAAGTGCACCAGTCCCTCCTGGAGCAAAGCACTTACCACAAACATGATGCGGCCACCCCTGTGCTTCATGGTTGGGATGGTGTTCTTCGGCTTGCAAGCTTCCCCCTTTTTCCTCCAAACAGAACGATGGTCATTTTTGCCAAACAGTTCTATTTTTGTTTCATCAGACCAGAGGATATTTCTCCAAAAAGTACGATCTTTGTCCCCATGTGCAGTTGCAAACCGTAGTCTGGCTTTTTTATGGCGGTTTTGGAGCAGTGGCTTCTTCCTTGCTGTGCGGCCTTTCAGGTTATGTCGATATAGGACTCGTTTTACTGTGGATATAGATACTTTTGTACCTGTTTCCTCCAGCATCTTCACAAGGTCCTTTGCTATTGTTCTGGGATTGATTTGCACTTTTCGCACCAAGGTACGTTCATCTCTAAGAGACAGAACGTGTCTGCTTCCTGAGCGGTATGACGGCTGTGTGGTCCCATGGTGTTTATACTTGCGTACTATTGTTTGTACAGATGAACGTGGTACCTTCAGGCATTTGGAAATTGCTCCCAAGGATGAACCAGACTTGTGGAGGTCTACAATTTTTTTCTGAGATCTTCGCTGATTTCTTTTGATTTTCCCATGATGTCAAGCAAAGGGCACTGAGTTTGAAGGTAGGCCTTGAAATACATCCACAGGTACACCTCCAATTGACTCAAATTATGTCAATTAGCCTATCAGAAGCTTCTAAAGCCATGACATCATTTTCTGGAATTTTCCAAGCCGTTTAAAGGCACAGTCAACTTAGTGTATGTACACTTCTGACCCACTGGAATTGTGGTACAGTGAATTATAAATGAAATAATCTGTAAGCAATTGTTGGAAAAATTGCTTGTGTCATGCACAAAGTAGATGTCCAAACCGACTTGTCAAAACTATAGTTTGTGAACAAGAAATGTGTGGAGTGGTTGAAAAAGGAGTTTAATGACTCCAACATAAGTGTATGTTAACTTCCGACTTCAGCTGTATACTGTATTTTATACCATCTATTGCACCTTGCCTATGCCGCTCGGCCGTCGCTCATCCATATATTTACATCTACGTATTCTCATTCACCCCTTTAGATTAATGTGTATTAGGTTGTTGTCTGGAATTGTTAGATTACTTGTTAGATATTACTGCACGGTCGGAACTAGAGGCACAAGCATTTCGCTACACTCGCATTAACATCTGCTAACCATGTGTATGTGACCAATAAAATGTGACGTTTATTTTGAGTGCTGATTTTCTGCATTTATCATCAAAGTCCCATCAGGTAGCCGGATTTCAGATGTGTCCATGTAAACAGGATTATTAGGGAAATCGTTCTTCTTATAAAGCATGTAAACATTTTAATTCAATCTATTATATTAATCTGACTATTCACATGAATTGCATTATTGTGTGTATGTAACCGTAGTCAGTGTTTTGAAACATAGCATTAATGAGAAAGTCTTAACCTGTCTGGGCACGTCTCCCAATCAGGATGGTAGTAACCATCTATGTATTTGGACTCAATCTCTACATGAGTGCTGCTGCCTGCAGTTGGCCAGGTCCACTTAATTGACACTTGAGTGTGGAATAATGGGCCAGACACTGTGGACCTGCCAATTAAGATGGTGCCTCAGAGCTTACAGGGGCTAGCAGCAGGCTGGCTAGGATCTAGGGGGGTTAAAACAGCTAGCATTCCAACGCTCCTACACTTACAATAACCAGAAGCAAAACACAGCCCAGATTCAAAGTTGGACCACATTTTTTAAATAATATTTACGTTTAAAAACAGGGCTCGGAGTGAAACATCTGGGGTGCATTCATTGTAATGGACCCAATTAACATTGGATGTGGCAACTTGGTATAGAACATGATCCCATTCGATCAAAATGCAGGCCTGTGGAATACAAAAGTGTATCATATTTCAATATTTAAAAAACAAACTATCACTTTCACAATCCCATCTAGCTAACCACCTATCAGAATATTAGAGAAGGAACAGTGAGACAAATTTCAGTGGTATTTGAGGACCTAGTTTAGTTCTCATTCCATGTTACATTTTTACCATCCCCTGCCAGGCCTTGTGTTCCTGTTTGACAGCAGCATTCTCCATCGGCCTCCATCTAGTTTCTATTTTGAACTCTTTCTATCCTGTTCCCAGGTGAGTCAAGACACTCACTGTGCCTATAGATCAGACCTTAATATTTCAATGACCATTAAACTGAAATCCATTGGGTTACACTAGCTATAGTGTACAGTATTTTCTGTCCCATAATCATTTCTATTGCAGGATACATTAGAATTTGCTAGCTATCTGTCTTGGCATGGTTTAGTTGGTCAGCTTGTACACCTGAGAGAGCAGGTGTTATGAAGGAACAATATATTCATATCCTTACACATTTAACTTGTTTGCTGAGCATACTTACGTGCTTTATTATACAATTGTATTTTTTATTGAACCTTTATTTAACTAGGGAAGTGTGGGGAGAGATTTGTTCAGCTGAATATTGGGTGCTTTATAGGACAAATATTTTCGTATTTATTTTTCTAAATGGAGAATATGCATTGACAAATACTGTATAATATGCACTATAATCTCTGCTCACTCTCCCAAACATTTCTGCATTCTCATAGTTATTATTAGCACTCAGCTACATATTCACCCCGCAGCTTCTGTTTACAGTTACTCATCCAGAGGAAGTCCCTATAGAGACTTTCTCCTTCCTTCACATGTCTACATCAGCTTTCCCCCAGCTCTGCAGGTTGTCTGTACTCTAACACGCTTTCACGTATTGAGATCCTGGAGTAAAGACTAAGATGGAAAATGGAATAACGTGGAAATCTAAATGTTCAAATAGTAGAACCAACGTACAGGAACAACATTCAATAAACACTTGAGGGTCTAAATGAAAGAGTCATTTCCATGCCAGCTGAGACGATGACGGGCGTATATTCATTAACTGAGCTGTTCACATCTGTGTACGTAACACGTGCAGTCTTTTTGTCTCGTCCAGGGTTCATTTGCACATAAGTTAAAATGTATTCTATCTTGTATGCATTGGTGCAGTGTGAGGTGTGTTATAATGGAACGTTCACATTTATATGGCTCTATTTGCCACTTATTAGGCAAGGATGGAATCCTTAAGAGTGTAACTGTTCATTTAAAAGAGAAGATATCAAGTGGGTTTTGCCTCCATTGAAAAATTCCATTCACTGTTGTCATGACGTTGCCTGCTTGGGTATTGCAAACCCCATCCCCCTCTCCCTGCCTTTCCCCTTTCAACCCATGCTGTGATCACAGAGAGACGTCGTAAATTCCTGAGAATCTCCTCATGGCCAAACAGTATGAGAAGAGAGGGTAAACTTTCAGGACAAAGGAAGTTTCTTCCACCTCACAGAACTTGAGGTACGAACATATTTCATATTCCTGCAAAAGTATAAAAGATCGGTGGAGAGTCCAGCTATTAGCATGCCCATTTGTCCCCATGTGGGAAACTCATGAGAGACTGTGGGACTACATTACCATACCGCTGTTTATATAATAACCTCAGATATGAGGTTTACATCTGTTTGTTGTATAAAATGAATGAGTGAGTATGATACTGTTTGTATAATATGATTTTGGACTGTTTAATGAAGAAAAATACAAATCCCTTTTTGATTTGAACTAAACCCGAGGACCCGCCCCTGAGCCAGTTGGGTCAGACATCCAAGGACAGCCCCTTCCTGCTATCTGAATAAAAGTCAACTCTGAGAAATTACCATTAGACCATGTTTTTCTCCATTAGGAGGAGAACGAAGGTTAAGTAACATTGCTGAATCTTTAACCATACCACGTGGTTAAACTCTTAGACGAATAAGAACAAGTCGTTGATATTGACTACTAGTCTGCAGCTAGGAATTCGGTATCATTGAACGCGAAGAAAGACAACCGCCGAGACATCCATTCTATAACGAATGTCACTCTGAACTATCCACAATAACTACGACAGAAGGAACTCCAACAAAACAAACTTCTCTCCAACGATCAAGACGACACACACCGAGCGTAAATATATATATATTGATTGCAATTGTTCCTGAATGAGTGAGCGTTCATGTGTAAGGATTAGCATGTCAATTGTTATAATTATGGACTCTGTAGTGAATTCTTAGTCGAACGCAATTTTCCCTTTGTCTAACAAGCCGACATGCCGGTTCAGCCCACTAGGGCATATTTCTCCCATCATTTTCATGTAACCAATTTTAAGTTTGTTTGTTTGTTTATGCATTTCTGTGAATTAATTAGTTAGTAATAAATAAATGATTTAAGACAATTGATGTATGGATGACTCATAGTGAAGACTGGGTTCGTACAGATAATCAACAATTTACGACGTTTGGAATGAGACTAACGTGAGGTAAAAATAAATAAATCATTAATCAGAAGACTATTGATCAGATATGAAAATATCTGAAAGGTTATATTGGGAAATTATAACTTTGTAATCTGACTACTTTCCCTGGTGCCCTCGAATTCATAGTTAATTAGTTACGTTATTACTCAAGTGATCGCGTAATCCCTAATTACAGGAATCTTTGATAAAAACTATAAGACTTCAATTTAATGATAGCAAAGACACGACACTGTATTACAGGCCAGGGAATCAGGGTGTCTTCATCCATATTATCTTTCTAAGTAATTCAAGGTCACGTTGTCTATGTGAAGCTGACCAAGTAAGATGGATGTTCCCTTTGATATGTATGTCACCTGTTGCTAATATGATGGTGCTCCCAACGTCATGCTTTTGTGACAGGCCCCTTTTTGGGATTCAACACACATCGATCAAGCCATCATCATTCTGAAAAGTCCACCTACAGGAGCTGCTTCCTACTTCAGGAAACGAGACAAAGGACAGACATCTAAGACAAGGAACCCAGCATGAGACTTATCAGACAGTCAAAGCAGCATATAATGAAGACTGGAGAGGGAGTTAGAAGGGACAAGGGGGGTGAAGGTAGTGAAGGGGTAGAGTGGAGGCTAAGGTAGTGAAGGGGTAGAGTGGAGGCTAAGGTAGTGAAGGGGTAGAGTGGAGGCTAAGGTAGTGAAGGGGTAGAGTGGAGGCTAAGGTAGTGAAGGGGTAGAGTGGAGGCTAAGGTAGTGAAGGGGTAGAGTGGAGGCTAAGGTAGTGAAGGGGTAGAGTGGAGGCTAAGGTAGTGAAGGGGTAGAGTGGAGGCTAAGGTAGTGAAGGGGTAGAGTGGAGGCTAAGGTAGTGAAGGGGTAGAGTGGAGGCTAAGGTAGTGAAGGGGTAGAGTGGAGGCTAAGGTAGTGAAGGGGTAGAGTGGAGGCTAAGGTAGTGAAGGGGTAGAGTGGAGGCTAAGGTAGTGAAGGGGTAGAGTGGAGGCTAAGGTAGTGAAGGGGTAGAGTGGAGGCTAAGGTAGTGAAGGGGTAGAGTGGAGGATAAGGTAGTGAAGGGGTAGAGTGGAGGCTAAGGTAGTGAAGGGGTAGAGTGGAGGCTAAGGTAGTGAAGGGGTAGAGTGGAGGCTAAGGGAGTGAATGGGTAGAGTGGAGGGTAGAGTGGGGGGTAAGGTAGTGAAGGGGTAGAGTGGAGGCTAAGGGAGTGAAGGGGTAGAGTGGAGGATAAGGTAGTGAAGGGGTAGAGTGGAGGCTAAGGTAGTGAAGGGGTAGAGTGGAGGATAAGGTAGTGAAGGGGTAGAGTGGAGGCTAAGGTAGTGAAGGGGTAGAGTGGAGGCTAAGGTAGTGAAGGGGTAGAGTGGAGGATAAGGTAGTGAAGGGGTAGAGTGGAGGCTAAGGTAGTGAAGGGGTAGAGTGGAGGATAAGGTAGTGAAGGGGCAGAGTGGAGGCTAAGGTAGTGAAGGGGTAGAGTGGAGGCTAAGGTAGCGAAGGGGTAGAGTGGAGGCTAAGGGAGTGAATGGGTAGAGTGGAGGGTAGAGTGGGGGGTAAGGTAGTGAAGGGGTAGAGTGGAGGCTAAGGTAGTGAAGGGGCAGAGTGGAGGTTAAGGTACTGAAGAGGCAGAGTGGAGGGTAAAGCTAGTGAAGGGGTAGAATGACAAAATATATTTCTCTCCGGCTTACATTGCATTGCAACAGTCTCACACGTCTGCTCCAATGCCAATTATTAATGAGGGGTAGCAAGCTGCTTTTGTCAGATGACAAGCTGACAAACTGCAGTTGAAGAGTTTCATTCCAAAACGCTATCTAGAAATGTTGGTAAATTTGCTTTTATTGTTTAAAGAAATTATGAAAGAGACTGCTGTGATTTTTCACTATCTAATCATGGCATGGGGTTGTTCAATGACAGACATGTATTTATTTCAAATCTTTCACTTGGTTTCATTGCAGAGACAAATTATTATGTTTTTTTGTGACTTTAACATTTTTTTAATCAAAATGTGTTTTTGGGCAGAAATGCCTTCTGGAACATGTGAACTTTCATGTGCCTTAATAACACATTTGGATGCCATATGTAAATGCAAATAAAATTGTTAAATTACGAGTCTCATTGGTTTAGCCATGAAAAAGTCAGGAACCTTCCCGCTAGACATGATTGGCTGAGATAATATAATGGCTGTGCTGGACATGCCGAGAGATGAGTTCAGATTGGTCTGCCATGTAGCATCCTTCAGTCTATAACATGAGCTGGTCAGTATGTGTAAGTAATCCTTTCTATCGTAGCTTTTTGGAAAGAGATCACGTAGTAGAACTGCAAAAGTGCTGATCTCCACTTTCTGGAGGACCGAGTTTTGAAATCAGTGGAATGCCCTGTGAAATTAGAGTATGATGGCTAAGGAGATGGAGAAAATTCTGGCGTTTGATTGCAAATATTCAGAGAGTCGAAAAGAGAACAAACAGAAGGCTGTTGTTGTATAAAACACCTGTTTCTGGATTACATCTTCAAACTAAGGGCAGCCATGGCATCTGTGACAGAGAGGGAGAAGCGTTCATCCATGTATACGGGTAAGAGAGTCTAGCTAGCTACATTGTCAGATATTATATAAGTTTCTAATTTAGTCAAAAAGTCATTTTCATTTTAAGTTAAAGCGTCGCGTTAGCTAGGTAGCTAACGTTAGCTGGCTGGCTCTCTAGCTAACACTACATGTATGATCGGTGTAGTAATATTATTCATATCTTAGAGTCATTTGCATTGTTAGTTATGGCCTAATGTTAGCTTGCTAGCTAACATTGAACTTGGTTGCTTAGCTTCCTGCAGATGTATGCAGTGTAGTAACGTTATGAGTTGGGGTTATGGTTCATTGTTTAACTAGCTAGCTGGCTACATGTCTAAACAAAATACTTCACTATGCAAGTAACCATTTAACTGCACCTTCTGTATCCTATAAATGTGACAAATAAACTTTGATTTTATTTGATATAGTATGTGTTTACCAGAGACGGTAATGTGAAGAACATGACCTGCACCAAAGTCAAATTAGGATATAATGTTATGCCAACGAGACAGTGTCCAAGTTTTAAAATTATCTGGTAGAACACCCTGCTTTTATTTCGTCACACTCACAACCGTAAGCTATTTTCTATAATTGGCTCGCCATAAATTTGTAAATAATGATCTTGTTCTGAGTTTAATTTCCTGTAATAATTAAGACAAATGAGCTAAGGTGAAGATGTTGTCAGCTATATGATATTGTCATTATCTGAACTGGCTAGCCAGATAACTTAACATTAGCTAGCTAACAAACTAGAAACAAACCAAAACATTGTTGAGAAAATTGCTTTTAGTTGCCTGGTTTGCTAGATTGACATATACTAAATTCATTTTAAAAACAGGTGAGTTTATTGGTGTTAAAATGCACTAGTTATGCTATTTTGGACCACCAGGTTGCTGATGCCATGCAGCCTGTAGTTTGTGTGTTCATACTTTTTCATAAAGACAATGACAAGTTTGATGTCAGACGGCAATAGAATGTTCATGATGTCTCTGCGACAACTGTCGATAGACGTAGTATAAACCAGTCTTTAGTCTTGAAACCTTTGGTTGTTTAGTACATGGAGTCACATGTGAATCCTTAAAGAGATGGGTGTAAATGATGCTGAATGGGTGTAGATCAGTGGTTCCCAAACTTTTTATAGTCCCGTACCCTTTCAAACATTCAACCTCCATCTGCGTACCCCCTCGAGCACCAGGGTCATTATGAATAACTCACCACAGGTTAATGAGAAGGGTGTGCTTGAAAGGATGCACATAACTCCGCAATGTTGGGTTGTATTGGAGAGAGCCTCAGTCTTAAATCATTTCCCACACACAGTCTGTATTTAGTTTTCATGATAGTGAGGGCCGAGCATCAGTGTCTTAACAGCGCGGTTTGTCAAGGCAGGAAACTTTGAGCGCAGCCCAATCCAGAAATCTGTCAGTGGCTTCTGATTAAATTCAATTTTCACAGAACCGCTTGTTGCAATTTCGATGAGGCTCTCTTGTTCAAATATCGGTAAGTGGACTGGAGGCAGGGCATGAAAGGGATAACGAATCCAGTTGTTTGTGTCATCCATTTCTGGAATGTACCTGCGAATTGCGCACCCAACTCACTCAGGTGCTTCGCTATATCACATTTGACATTGTACATAAGCTAGAATTCATTTGCATAGAAAAACAATGTTGGAAAGACCTGTGTGTTGTCCTTGTTAATGCAGACAGAGATGAGCTCCAACTTCTTAATCATAGCCTCAATTTTGTCCAGCGCATTGAATATAGTTGCGGGCAGTCCCTGTAATCCTAGATTCAGATCATTCAGGTGAAAAAAAACATCACCCAGATAGGCAAGTTGTGTGAGATACTCGTCATCATGCAAGCCGTCAGACAAATGAAAATTATGGTCAGTAAAGACAACTTTAAGCTCGTCTCTCAATTAAAAATAATGTGTCAATACTTCGCCTCTTGATAACCAACAATGTTGTAAATGCGTTACATGGTCGCTGCCCATAGCATTGCATAGTGCAGAAAATACACGAGAGTTCAGGGGCCTTGCTTTAACAAAGTTAACCATTTTCACTGTAGTGTCCAAAACATCTTTCAAGCTGTCAGGCATTCCTTTGGCAGCAAGAGCCTCTCGGTGGATGCTGCAGTGTACCCAAATGGCGTCGGGAGCAACTACTTGCACACGCGTTACCACTACAGTATGTCAACCCTGTCATGGCCTTTGCGCCATCAGTACAGATACCAACATGAGCAACAGCTACGTTCGGCTACAAACAGACAGAAGAAATTCCCGCGAGAGAGTAACGATTAATGTTATTGGATGTTAAAACTTCTTCAATAGGGGGTGCTGTTTGCACTTTGTAATAATTTCGTTCCCAAATTAAACTGCCTCGTACTCAATTCTTGCTCGTACAATATGCATATTATTATTACTATTGGATAGAAAACACTCTCTAGTTTCTAAAACCGTTTGAATTATATCTGTGAGTAAAACAGAACTGGAGCTAGAGCAATTTTCCTATGAGGATGTGAGAATGCTGAATTCTGCTGGCTGTTCTGAGATCCGTTTATAAATCTGCCTGTCTTCTATTGGTTGAGATGCACTGCATACGCCTTCCCCTGGATGTCAGCGAATAGTGAGAATTGAAATGGTGTTTCTAGGCAGATCTGAGAGCTTATAAATGGCCTGGCAGGGCCTCCCGGGTGGCGCAGTGGTCTAGGGCACTGCATCGCAGTGCTAGCTGCGCCACCAGAGTCTCTGGGTTCGCGCCCAGGCTCTGTCGCAGCCGGCCGCGACCGGGAGGTCCGTGGGGCGACGCACAATTGGGCTAGCGTCGTCCGGGTTAGGGAGGGTTTGGCCGGTAGGGATATCCTTGTCTCATCGCGCTCCAGCGACTCCTGTGGCGGGCCGGGCGCAGTGCGCGCTAACCAAGGGGGCCAGGTGCACGGTGTTTCCTCCGACACATTGGTGCGGCTGGCTTCCGGGTTGGAGGCGCGCTGTGTTAAGAAGCAGTGCGGCTTGGTTGGGTTGTGCTTCGGAGGATGCGTGGCTTTCGACCTTCGTCTCTCCCGAGCCCGTACGGGAGTTGTAGCGATGAGACAAGATAGTAATTACTAGCGATTGGATACCACGAAAATTGGGGAGAAAAGGGGATAAAAATTTTAAAAATAAATAAAAATAAAAAATAAAAAATAAATAAATAAATGGCCTGGCAACGTGGTGTACTCCCTTTGTCCTCTTCGCTCTGACGCAGAAAGGATCTCTGGCTGTCGTTCTAGAATGCTCCCGTTATAGCCCTTAGATATATCCGGCTCTGTTTTTATTAGATATAGGTGTTAAAGACATCATAATGTTGTTATATTAAACCGAGTTATATCAGTTTATATCGGTATATTGCGATTTTCGGATATTTATTTGTCCTGCGTTTTAGTGAGTCGGACACGTCTTTGCCACATGGCTAATGTTTACTGCTAATTCGAACGTTGAAGAGGACAATCTACAACCAAGCAACGATTCTTTTGGACTAAGGACACCTTGCCCAGGATTCTGATGGGAGTTCATCAAAAAGTAAGAACTATATATGATGTTAATTCGTTGTTCTGTTGAAAAATGTAGAACTCATATTCTGCCATTAATTTAGGTGCGGTCTCGCTTTAACGCACGCTGTATGTTGTAGTAACGTTAATTTTAAAAATCTAACACAGCGATTGCATTAACCTTTTATGGCTGCAGCCCGACACCGGTACACCTATGACAACATCCAGCTCAAGTGCAGGGCGCGAAATTCAAAAGATATTTTTTTTAAATATTTAACTTTCACACATTAACAAGTCCAAGACACCAGATGAAAGATACACTTCTTGTGAATCAAGCCAACATGTCCGATTTTTAAAATGTTTTACAGGGAAGACAAAATATGTAAATCTATTAGCTAACCACGTTAGCAAAAGACACCACTTTTCTAACTCCATCAGTTTCTTACTCCATCAGGTGCTATCACAAATTCGACCAAATAAAGATATAAATAGCCACTAACCAAGAAACAAATTCATCAGATGACAGTCTGATAACATATTTATTGTATAGCATATGTTTTGTTCGAAAAATTTGCATATTTCATGTATAAACCATAGTTTACATTTCAGCTACAATCAGAAATTGCACCGAAAGCAGCCATAATATTTACAGACACCAACGTCAAATAGCTAATTACTCATCATAAAACATTTCTGAAAAATTCATAGTGTGCAGCAATTGAAAGACAGGCATCTTGTGATTCCAAACAATATTTCCGATTTATTAAATGTTTTACAGCGAAAACAAAATGTAACGCTATATTAGCATAGCCACAATAGACAGAAATACTTGGGCGCCCACGACCAGTTCACATGCACGACAGATATATGAAATAACATCATAAAGCGGGTCTTACTTTTGCTGATCTTTCATCAGAATGTTGAACAAGGTGTCCTCTGTCCAGATGAGTCGTTGTTTGGATTCAGAATGGCAAATTTCCCTCTTCAATTAGCATTGGCACTAGCCGAGTGGCACAATTCTCTCCAACGTAATCAAAGTCAGAGGACGGAACACGGCAAAACTCCCGAAAAAATGTCAATAATCTGATTAAACTATATTGAAAAAACATACATTACGATGATATGGTCACATGTATCAAATAAAATCCGAGCCGGAGATGTTAGTCATCCATTACGGCAGCAAAACAGAAGGCAATCGCACTTCCAAGTCGCGCGCTTCAGAGTACCGGAAGTGGACGGTCACGTCATACAAAGAGCTTGTATTCCACCCCAGACCAAGATAAACACAAAATTTCTTCTCTCACATCATCTTGACACCCAGAGGAAGGCGTATGGAGTGTAAGTAGACTCCTAAGTGTCAAGACCATGTATAGGCATCAAGTTGAAAAGAGCATCGATTTCTGACATTTCACTTCCTGGTCAGGAAAAGTGCTGCAGAAGGACTTCTGTTTCACTCAGAGAAATAATTCCAACTGTTTTAGAAACTAGAGAGTGTTTTCTATCCAAAAAGAATAATAATATCCATATTGTACGAGCAAGATTTGAGTAGGAGGCCATTTGAAATGGGCACGATTTCACTGGCTACTCAACACTTTGCCTTGCAGCCATAAGAAGTTTAAGAACTAATGTATCTTTCATTTGCTGTCCAACCTGTATTTTTTAGTCAAGTTTATGATTAGTTACTGATTAGACTAGGTGCCTCTCCCAAGATTTCTCCCGACATATTGTTGGCAGCCTGGCTACTTTTCTCATTGTATAACCACGATTTGTGCCGCTAAATATGCACATTTTCGAACAAACTCTATATGTATTGTGTAATATGATGTTATAGGACTGTCATCTGATGAAGTTTTGAGAAGGTTAGTCAAAAATGTAATATCTTTTGCTGGTTTATTCGCTAACGCTAACGTGCATGAATCAATGCTGCTGTGTGGTTGGCTATTGTAGTAAGCTAATATAATGCTATATTGTGTTTTTGCTGTAAAACACTTAAAAAATCTGAAATATTTAGGTAATACACGATGGTCTCTGTAGTTATTCTAGTTGCTTTGGTGAGAGTTGTGATGGTGGCTGCAATGGTAAACTATGATTTATACCTGAAATATGCACATTTTTCTAACAAAACATATGCTATACAATAAATATGTTATCAGACTGTCATCTGATGAAGTTGTTTCTTGGTTAGTGGCTATTTATATCTTTATTTGGTCGAAATTGTGATAGCTACCTATGCAGGAAAAAAATGGTGTAAAAAAAAAGTTGTGTCTTTTGCTATCGTGGTTAGCTAATAGATTTACATATTGTGTCTTCCCTGTAAAACATTTTAAAAATCAGAAATGATGGCTGGATTCACAAGATGTGTATCTTTCATCTGGTGTCTTGGACTTGTGATTTAATGATATTTAGATGCTGGTATTTACTTGTGACGCTATGCTAGGCTATGCTAGTCAGCTTTTTTACTGATGGGGGGTGCTCCCGGATCCGGGTTTGTGAGGAATTAGAGGTTAATTATTTGACTAGGCTACCTGTATTTGACATTGTGTTGTAACTTCGCTGAACACCAGATCGTTTAATTTTATTTTTGGCAGTGAAATGAGGCTGCTCAGGCGAGTGTACACCTTACTAATAATGAGTTGCACCCCTGCCTAAATTTGTGGACCCGACAAGGTGTCAAAAGCATTCCACAGAGATGCTAGCCCATGTTGACTCCATGCTTTCCACAGTTGTGTCAAGACAGTTAACCCCCAACAACAACTGCCCCCCGTACCTCTCTGATTCAGAGTGGTTGGGTTAAATGCGGAAGACACATTTCAGTTGAATGCATTCAGTTGTACAACTGACTAGGTATCCCCTTCTCCTTTACCCTTTCCCAAGTTCGCTGGATGTCCTTTGGGGGGTGTACCATTCTTGATATACACAGGAAACTATTGTGCAGGAAAAACCCAGCAGCGGTGCAGATTTTGACAAAATCCGTTGCGCCTGGCATCTACCATACCCTGTTCAAAAGGCACTTAAATCTTTGTCTTGCACATTCACCCTCTGAATGGCACACATACACAATCTGTCTCAAGGCTTAAAAATCGTTATTTAACCCGTCTCCACCCCTTTATCTACACTGATTGAAGTGTATTTAACAGGGATCATAGCGTTCACCTGGATTCACCTGGTCAGTCTATGTAATGGAAAGAGCAGGTGTCCTTAATGTTTTGTACACTCAGTGTATAAATTATACATTTTTGACATCAATATTAAAAAATTATAATAATCATTCAATACAGTAATATGAGATCTTAACTTTGTCACTTAGCAGATGCTCTTATCCAGAGCGACTTACAGTAAGTGCATTCATCTTAAGATTGCTAGGTGAGACAACCACATAACACAGTCAAATATAGCTTCCATTCCAGCTAAATAAAGGTTATATAGCGTTTTGATAAAAAATAAATAACAATCCTACACATCTAAAAATCTATTAATTAAAATCTGAAAACAGTCATATTTTACACGCACATGAATATACCCACAAGCAATATTTTTTTATGAAAAATAGCTTTTTGGAAATAAACTCTTCATTTCTCACGCAGTGTATCTTTATCAGCTAGCTGCCAAAACATTGTTGGTAGTAACTTTGAATTAATAATTTGCATTGGAACAGAAGTGCATCGCACCTGACAAATTCAGGTGTGTGTTTTCCTCAGTATAGAAAATGACATCACCTGTCTGCTGTCCAAGTAGGCTATGACTTGACTTCTCTTATAGCAAAGACTTTACATACAGTATATTCATCCATTATATTAGCCTAAATTGTTTACTTCAAACCCTCTCAGTCCATTGGATATACTGTAGCATAAAACTCCAGGTCTCGGTTCAGCTGGGCTTTTGCATATTAATGTTGATCTTAATAAACAACATTGCCAAAGGATGAGGATCCAGCACGTTGCTATGCAACCAAATCCATGTTGAGACAGCTTGGCTGCATTTAGTTTATGACTGTAAAGTGTAACTTGTTGGCTGAGAGAGCAAATATCCACTACAATCTGTGCCCATTCCGAAAACAGAATTGATGAGTTTTTCACGGTGGTATCCTATTTAAAAATCACCCAAGTATAGCGCCTTGTCATCATCAGAATCTCTTTCGGGTCATTTCCTCTTCCTGTTTATATCTCACATTATATTTGGAGTCCATCTATGGGTTTAACAGGCCAATAAAAAAAGACTGGGAAAAGGCTGAGGATGTTTATTCCTGTCTGGGGCACAGAAAAACCCAAAGTGTCAAACAAACACTCACGCACAAATATGTTCTCTCTTTCCATTTCGTTCCTCAGTGAGGCGAACACTTCATTAGCTAGCTGTGCTGTGTTAGAATATCAATGGGTTTCTACTTCCTTGTCATTTATTTGTGTCCAACGCTAGATAGCTGTTCTCGGGAGAGCAGGCGCATTAGCCAGGATATTTCTTCCAATTAACGTCCAGCAATAGTGACGAGGCCATTATTAATTGACAGCTGCAGTGAGACTAATTATTCTTCTCTGTTCCATAGAGTCTAATGGAGAGGCCCCGTCTGCTAAACCTTGATCCTTTTTGTGTCTAGAAACATCTATCCACAGCGTATAGAGACGCATTGTCACACCCTGACCTTAGAGATCCTTTTTATGTCTCTATTTTGGTTTGGTCAGGGCGTGAGTTGGGGTGGGTATTCTATATTCTATGTTTTGTAGTTCTATGTTTTGGCCGGGTAGGGTTCTCAATCAGGGACAGCTGTCAATCGTTGTCTCTGATTGCGAACCATACTTAGGCTGCCCTTTTTTTGGGAAGTTGACTTTGTTTAGGGAACATAGCCTTTAGCTTCACGGTTTGTTTTTGTAGTGTTTATTGTTTTGTTCGGCGTCATTTTTATTAATTAAAGAAAATGTACGCTTACCACGCTGCACCTTGGTCCTCTTCTTTTAACGGCCGTGACAGAACTTCCCACCACCAACAACGGACCAAGCAGCGTGGTAAGGAGGAGCAGCGTGTCCAGGATTCATGGACTTGGGAGGAGATCCTGGATGGTAAGGGACCCTGGAGGCAGGCTGGGGAGTATCGCCGTCCACGGGAGGAACTGGAGGCAGCAAGAGCAGAGCGGCAGCGTTACGAAGGGACACGGCTAGCAAGGAAGCCCGAGAGGCAGCTCCCAATTTTTTTGTGGGGGGGGGCACACGGGAAGTGTGGCTGAGTCAGGTTGGAGACCTGAGCCAACTCCCCGTGCTTACCGTGGCGAGTGTCATACTGGTCAGGCACCGTGTTATGCGGTGGAGCGCAGTGTCTCCAGTGCGCGTGCACAGCCCGGTGCGCTACCTTCCAGGTCCCCGAATTGGCCGGGCTAGAGTGGGCATCCAGCCAAGTCGGAGGATGCCGGCTCAGCGCATCTGGCCGCCAGTACGTCTCTACGACCCGGGATATCCTGCGCCGGCTCTGCGCATTGTGTCTCCGGTGCGTCTGCACAGCCCAGTGCGTCCTGTGCCTGCGCCCCACATCTGCAGGGCGAAAATAACCATCCAGCCAGGACGGGTTGTGCAGGCTCTGCGCTCAAGACCTCCAGTGCGCCTCCACGGCCCAGTGTATCCTGTGCCTGTCCCCAGAAGGACAGGGCCTCCTGCATGTCTCCCCAGCCTGGTGAGCCCTGTGACAGCTCAACGTACCAGACTGCCCATACGTCTCCTCCCTCCAGTGATGATCCATGGCACGAAGCCTCCAGTGATAATCCATGGCACGAAGCCTCCAGTGATGATCCATGGCAAAAAGCCTCCAGTGATGATCCATGGCAAAAAGCCTCCAGTGATGATCCATGGCAAAAAGCCTCCAGTGATGATCCATGGCACGAAGTCTCCAGTGATGATCCATGGCACGACGCCGCCAGTGATGATCCATGGCAAGAAGCCTCCAATGATGATCCATGGCAAGAAGCCTCCAGTGATGATCCATGGCACGAAGTCTCCAGTGATGATCCATGGCACGACGCCTCCAGTGATGATCCATGGCAAGAAGCCTCCAATGATGATCCATGGCAAGAAGCCTCCAGTGATGATCCATGGCACGACGCCTCCAGTGATGATCCATGGCACGAAGCCTCCAGTGAGGAGTCATGGCAAGGAGCCTTCAGCGTTGTTCTCCAGTCCGGAGCCTCCAGCGACAGCCTCCGGTCCGGAGCCCCCAGCGACGTTCTCCGGTCCGGAGCCCCCAGCGAGGGTGCCCGGTCCGGGGCCCGCAGCGACGTTCTCCGGTCCGGAGCCCCCAGCGAGGGTGCCCGGTCCGGGGCCCGCAGCGAGGGTGCCCGGTCCGGGGCCCGCAGCGAGGGTGCCCGGTCCGGGGCCGGTCCGGGGCCCGCAACGAGGGTCCCCAGTCCGGGGTCGACGACGAGGGTCCCCGCACCAGAGGTGCCACCAAAGTGGGGTGAGCCAGTGGTGGAGCGGGGTCTGCGTCCCGCACCTGA
Source organism: Salvelinus namaycush (assembly GCF_016432855.1). NCBI lineage: Eukaryota > Metazoa > Chordata > Actinopteri > Salmoniformes > Salmonidae > Salvelinus > Salvelinus namaycush. The sequence goes on from NC_052310.1 coordinate 10,734,001, forward strand.
GCTGCCACCGCGGATAGATGCCCACCCAGACCCTCCCCTATAGGTTTAGGTTTTGCGGTCGGAGTCCGCACCTTTGGGGGGGGGGGGGTACTGTCACGCCCTGACCTTAGAGATCCTTTTTATGTCTCGGTCAGGGCGTGAGTTGGGATGGGTATTCTATGTTCTATGTTTTGTAGTTCTATGTTTTGGCCGGGTAGGGTTCTCAATCAGGGACAGCTGTCTATCGTTGTCTCTGATTGAGAACCATACTTAGTCTGCCCTTTTCCCACCTGTGTTTGTGGGAAGTTGTTTAGGGCACGTAGCCTTTAGCTTCACGGTTTGTTTTTGTAGTGTTTATTGTTTTGTTCGGCGTCATTTTTATTAATAAAAGAAAATGTACGCTAACCACGCTGCACCTTGGTCCTCTTCTTTTAACGGCCGTGACACGCATGTCAGAGGTGTCGTGTGTTCATGGTAAATACATCATTAATCAAGGATCTACGTGATAGATTTAGTATTCAGGGAAACCATTCAATCCCATATTATTTATACAACATGAAACTCATTAATGAGTTTATAGCAGCAATATGTAACTTTTCGGCGACCCGATCAAATTATCATAGAAATGTGAGTTATAGATCTGTGATTCTCGTTGAAAGAACGTCTAAGGAGTGGTAGATATGTTCTAGGTGCGCTATTTCTATGCTCCTCGTTTTTAAGTTTAGTTTTTTTGTCTTTTACGTTCGGTTTTATATATCAGCTTCAAAAAGCTGAAAATACTATCTTTTTGGTTATGGAAAATATATTTCACAGTGGTATAGAGGGGGGAAATGATTGTCTACACTATGATTGCTTGTTTCGTCACAAACTGAAATTAGGCAAACATGAAATGGAGGAGCGATTTCTGCATAGTGCACCTTTAATTAATTAAAGCCAATTAGGGTTTTGACATTATACACATGTCAATGAGACCAATTAATTTCTAGTGTTGTCGGCTCTGGACCAGTCTGAAACCCCCTAGATGTGACCCCCCCTCCATTTAATCTCCAAACTGCCTCTACTCTAGCCTCCCTCCTGACGCTGACTGCTCAAAGCATTAATGAACTACCCCGTCTGCCATGATCTTCTATATGTTTAGGTTTTTCAGAATTGCATGTTTTTTAAGCACTTAAAGCACTTTGTAATGAAAAGCGCTATAAAAGTTTAATTCATTATTATTATTATTATCTGTTATTTTAATGGAGGAACAGAAGCAGTAAGACAAATCAAATTTGGAACTGCCGGAGGACAGACAGATACTGTGGTCTGTTTCCTTGCCTACAAGGCTCAGTTAGGCTATGAATCTGTTGCTAATTGAAAAGCTCTGTTTATTTTAGCTGACCCATTTTGTGTCTGGTGCCCGTAGTCAACGCCGCACTGAGCAAGATGCCCTGCAGCTAAAAAAGTAAAAATGTTCAAACTTGAAAAGCTCTGCCTGTGGATTAATATATTTCACCTCAGGTGTACAAATAAATACAGCACAGCTGGGTGTGGTTGGAGAAAGTAGCTCAAAGGGAAGTCTACTTCATGTGGTTTGTCCATACTCTAAAGAAGTCAATGACCTATAATGAACCCCCAAATAAATTCATTATTCCTGAAATTAGTTTTTATCATTTTCATTTCACAAGAAATTCACTTTTTTCTGATAACTTTTCCTCAGACGTTACCATTGTGTTAGCCTCGTCCAGAACCAGGCTTGGGAGGTGTGACAATGACGTGATATTGGAGGTATAGTAGCGCTGAGGAGCACATTGAAGGTGAATCCCATCAGACGGGAGAATAACTTCTCTAAGAATCAATTTTCTTCCCATTAGCAAATCCACTGGTCCCTCATGGCTCCATCGACGGGGACACCTTGAACCGCATCAAGGCAGCTTCCCTCCCTGCTCAACTCTGCTCGGCCGTAGTGGGCGCCTGTGGCCAGATTAGGGTATTTGTCTTGCTTACTCGTAATCAATGGCAGAGTGTGGCACAATGACAGCTTAAGCCAAGATAGGCTCTCTGAAATCAGCTTGCGCATCTTCCTCAAGACCAGTTTGAAGTTTTAATGTCTCATGCACAAGTGCAGTGAAATGCCTTTCTTGCAAACTCAAAACCCAACAATGCAATAATCAATAACAATGTATTACTAGAAAAAAAAAAAAGAAATAAGAATAAAAAATAAACTAAGTAAGTAAGCATACTATACAGAATAACAGAGGGACTAAGAACCACTCATGACTTGGAGAAGGATTTTCTCTGTCATTTCTGTCATACATACACATGGAGTACTCTGATAACATACATAAAGCATGCTATCAGAGTACTCCATGTGGTATCAAGATAGGAAACAAAGAAACGAAAAGGAGCTGGGAAGAAGAAACTGGTGTAAACAGGCTTTTTAAGTCTTCTTTTCACCAGCAATGTCTGTGCCAAAAAAATCACCCAGTTCCTCTGAGAACAGGATCTTTCTGTAAAGTTCCCCGTAATGGTATGTAACAACTGAACCATTACATATTGGGACAAAAACTATTTGGAACAAAAATGACCACATACTGGTTATGGCTCCTTAACCCTTTACAGTTGTGGGAATTGGCCTCTATGGACAGGGCTAAATTGAAATGTTTTTTTTACAGTAGAAATATGAAAATCATATGCATAACCATGGTAGCAATTGAAAGGGAACAGTTTGGATATAATGGGGAAATGATTAGACCAAAGGTGAATACACAACAGTTCACCTGGCTTAAGACTGAATCCAAACATTACACTGGTGATTTTATGTGCATTATACATTTACTGTACATTTCGCTACATTTGTTGATAACAAAATCTGAAAATATTCTGGCTACATTAGTAACATGATAAGACTATTCCTGGTAAATGTGAATTGACTTTAACATTCAGCTAAAGACTGTTATTCATCGTACCAATGATTGTCCGGGATGTGAGTTTATCGTCTCCAACTCATGTTGAGATTCAAAGTTCAAACCATTTTAAACGCGCCGCTGCAGCTTCACACTTTTCTGGTCTGCTTTGGGTTTTTTCTTAACACATAATTTATACCTTTTGCTCGAAAGGGCCAGTTTCCGGCAGTTCCGAACTCACTCCGGGGAGGTGATTACTCACTGTGCAAAGTTATGGAAAATAATGATCTCTTATAGCTTCTCAAATCATATCCCTCTCTTAACAAAAACACTTTCATCATTTCCCATAATACATGCACAACCCATAGTATGGAAACTTCATCCATGTAGTGGGTATACTTTCCAAGTTACAGTATTTCCTTTATAACATTTTTAGTGAGATCACAAAATAACAAACAAAATGACGTTAGTGTTCTATAGATCGCCTCTAACCATTCCCCACGTTCTACATTAGAAATATTGTTCCATTATTCGCTTTTGAACGTGTTAGAGTTTCAGTGGGAAAAAGTCTGTTGAGACGAAACACATTCCTTTGGTGAATTTGGAGAGCACAGGTCTGGATCTTCTCCATTGATTTACAACAGGACGTGAGTTGTTAATCCCCACTAGTTCTATCCTCCCCCTTCTACGGGTGAACGGGGGTCTGATTGAAGTTAGTCATTGCAAACCTGATCTGACCTATTTGGATTCTCGTGGTCAGTCATGACATGGGGTAGGTGCAACATAAAACAAAACATTTACAAGGGTTTGAGTGAGAGGACTAACTGGTATCTCCAAGATGCCACACACTTCTCCAAAGTGGGCACAGTTCCTAAGTAATTTCAATGCACTTTTATAGTCTACAACTATGAGGTGCTTTTTTGGACTCTCCTAATTGTGCCTTTGAGGAACTAAAGCAAGCACACTTGTAGTTGTTTTGTGTGGAACACAACCCTGCATCCCCGCCATCACACAATTATTTTATTGACAGTAGACAAACATAGGCTCATTCTGTTCAGAACAACCCAGGGTATGACGATATGTCATCTTTTAGCTGTACATAAACATAATGATCATAAGCGTTGACACTTTATATGACATGAGTTTTATGATATGGAAATGTGAAGTGCACATTTGGACTCATGGGTGTTTGGCTTGCTTGTATAAAATGAAAGCTGTATTTATAATCCTCAACGTCTCATCTTTCAAACTACATCGAGTCCTCTTAATCTACAGCATTTCCCTCATTCAGACAACAAAACAATTGCAAAAGTTGCCCAGTTAGCAGGAGGGATCTGGCAACTTCTTGTCTCGTGTGGTCGTCATGTTCAGAATAGCTTTCAGTCAAAACCCATACAACGCAGTGAAGTGCACACCTCACAAATCCCACTCCATTATAAATGTTTTGCTCTGGCTCTGCTGAATAAACATGACATAAGAAATCATGACATTTCCGTGGTTACCTAACTGAAAGGAACAGTTGACATGAATCATGGCTAACGCTAGCTACGCTATCCCCTCTGGCCTTGATGGATTCACTCCATTCCTTCATTAATGGCTGATTTCTCACAGGGGGATAAACTGGTGAATTACAGCCCAGCAGAGGACCGTTCATTCACTTTCCTGGAAATGCATCTTTACTGTCGGTCATTGTTTCCAGATATGTTCTTAAATAAACTGGTGATGAATAACAGGGATGTGAACAGAAGGTCTTAACCATGAAAGTCCCACAGTAGATACAGTACACTCTTAGTGGTGACTCGAGGAACGCTGGAGAACCTCAAGGAACCCCTGGAGTTCCTCAAGAACCCATTGCAGTCAATTTACAGTGTACAAACTTAACATGATGAACAGGAATGACATTTACTGTAACAGGTGGCCAAAAAGAACTATCTGAAAGCCACCTCTACAATATATTATTAAAAAGGTTTAAAATTGAACCACTCCCATCACAAAAAGTTTCTAGTTTGAACCCACATTTACAAATGTGTTCCTCAATGTTCTTTTCAGAGGGGTTCCTCTAAGAACTTTTTAGAACTGGAAAGTTCAAAAAGGCAAATGGAAGTTGAGTTTTCTTCAACATAGGAGGTTAACATGGCTGACTTTTCGCACAATGCTTACCTTCCATCACATACACCAATGAGCCCACATCCCCTTCTTTGATGATGCAGCTGTCTGTGGCATATTCAACTGGGTACATGCAGTCAACGATCTCTTGGATCTGAGAAAGCTCAAGGTTCTTCATGAAGTCGTTGTCAAGAATGGCCTCCTTGATTAAGTCCTTGGACCTGTGAATTGAATGAAAAGAGAGTAACGTTCTGTTCCTGAAGATAAAGTGCAGAAAAAGTCACTAAATTGAGAACAATTAGCAAATGAAACAGTTGATGTGAATAAGAATCTGCAGTGTGGCTCAACGTCTGTTTCTTTTGACAGACTGCTTTCACAAAAAAGACCAAAAAACTTCACTTTCCTCTATAAATAAAGCTATTTGTGAGCATCCAGTCAACAGTTTGGAAATGAAATGCACTTGAAGGCCCATATTGGAGAGAAGTGCCCCATAACCAGTAATTTGAGACAAATCCCCATACTGCATCTCCCCGCCTTAGGGCATGTGAATAGAATCAGTTCTTATCTCTACACCAGCGCTCTTGTATAGGCTGGAGGGAAGATAAGGCATTTTACTACCCTGCATTTTACCTCAGACGCCTTGCTATGAATGACTACCCACAAGTACCTCATCCAGCAATTTGCCTTAAAAGACCAGCTTCAGAAGTACTCTGGCTTCACTATATCATAATCGAGAGTGTGGGCACTTTAAAAATCATATGGACTTATTCTTTGGGAATTAATATTATTATTATTATTATTATTATGTTGTCTCATGTGGTAGTAGGGTTAACGGAATCTACAGTAATTTTGGTAATTAAGAGAAAATCTATGGCAATCTATCGTAACTTTAGTAATTTATACTTGAAAACCTTTTTTTTTAATGTATTGATATATAGTATATATGTTTTTTTTTATCTGTGTCCATATTGTACATGAGTTTCCAGTGGATAGGCCATATGGTTCAAGAGAAAATAGCCGAACTAATGAAAAAAAGCATCTAATCAACAATGGTATTATTTTTTTTATTAACTCTGCAACTCTTCCAACTTTTCACAACTGCCACAAGTTTGACACCAAAACATGTCATTCTATTTTTTATTTGAAAATCATCTTATTTAATTATTTCATATATTTTGCATTAAGGCCACACAGAGGGCCAGAGATAAATTACAGACACCTGTGATAATCTGAAGTACCCAAAAGGGCCACTAGATGTCTTGTGATAGAATATCAAAAGTTTTCAGTAATATACCCTCTCTTTGCAATCCTATGGGGGAGGATGTTTCACGATGGGAGATCTGTTCCAGCAAATCCTAGCTGAGCTGGTAGATTGGTGCTGCTGCCCTTCGGAGGTACGGAGAACTGAGAGAAGACACTCAGACACAAAGCATTAGTTCTGTTCTGCCGGCACCACTTAAACACTGGTATTGTGTGTTAATGTCCTTGGAGTCAAGATAACGCTGTGCTCACAATGATGTAATAAAGCCAGTTCTGAATTCATATTCCACTTCTGATAGCTTTGTTTTCCCTGAAGTCCCAAAAACACACAGTGAGACACTGTCAGATGGGTCCTTCAGGCGGCTGCAACTTTAAATGAGTTTCAATTTGATGGGTACTTAGAGTTGTCGCTGAGCTTTTTTTATTTTTCTTCAAGACTTCTCCACAAATCAGATAAAATATTTACTTGGCAATGCTAGCTTTCAAGACAGTTTTGCAATAGACCACAGTATTTCAAAGTATATTATTTGCCTTTACCTAGTCTCTTTTTTCTGTTTTTGAACAGGCGATCAGATGTATTGTAGAATGCATAGATTTCAGCTGGAAGCAGGGGTGGGGGGGATGGTGGTGGGTGGTGGTGGATACCAAAATGTGCCTAGCTCTCTACCTGTAACATCTGGCTCTAAACCATCACAGTAACCTCGGGGAAAGGAGCCTGAGGTTGAAGAGAAAGAGGCAAGAGATGTCCTTTGGGACCTGTGCTTAATAAACCTGCCCATTTCCCCCAGTACTACTACCCTCATTACAGACAACAGCACAGTAATCAACTGTTTGCAGTTTCCATACTGCTTGTGTTTGTTCAGAGACGCGTAGGAGTGCTAAATGAATTCTGAAGCTCTCCTTATCAAAAACCCATTCTGATTAAAGGTTGAATAGAGAGCAAGATGTGATTCTGGCACAGTGGGACAGGTGTGATTTGGTAAAAAGCAATCTCACTTTGATGACCAGTTCATTGTCACTTGTGTATTACAGTGCTGCCTGGCAACATGTGTGCTTAGCAGTGACTACAGCTGTGTAACTGTCACAGCCTTATCCAGAGGCTTGGCAGAAGTGAAGAGTTTCAGTGAAGCAACAAGGAAGAGCAGACACAGATGGGCTCCTTGAGTAATGAGTGAATCTCAAATTAAATCAGATAGGGCATCGCAGACAATGACAAAATCAAATGTTCTGCCTTTTTGTGAAGAAATAAATCAGCATGAATAGCTTATCATCTCTTTTTGTGTGGGGACCCCTAACACTGTGTTCTTCTGAGAAACCTCTCTGTTCCATACACTGCAAGTTCAAGGCATTTCAATAACTGTATTTCAATATTAGAACATTAAAAACTATCTAAATAACTTCTCTCTGTGATTTAACTGAAGGTCACAAGTTCCATCAAGACACATTCTATACTAAAATTATAAATGCAAGCTTATTTTCAGTTGACTAAACAGCAAAACTATTCAGCTGAGGATTAAAATATTGTAATGTACCCCGTATGAAACACTTCAACACTCATTTGCTGTGATTAGATTTAGCTGGCACTCCAGTCGTGCCCATTACAGTGTAGCAAAATTCTGGTATAACATTTACATTTTTTCTTATTTTCTCACTTTTTCTTTCAGCAGTGTTATCACTCCATGTATAATTACAGATTAATCATTCTTTAATTTAGATTTTAGAGAACAATATGCATAATAAATGTTTTGCCATTCTTGAAAGCCTGTAGCATTTAACAAACTGACTATATAATAAAATTGCTAAAACCATGATACACTACATGACCAAAAGTATCTGGACATCTGCTCGTCAAACATATCATTCCAAAATAATGGGCATTAATATGGAGTTGGTCCCCTGTTTGCTGCCATAACAGCCTCCACTCTTCTGGGAAGGCTTTCCAATGGATGTTGGAACATTGCTGTGGGGACTTGATTCAATTCAGCCACAAGCGTATTAGTGTGGTCAGGCACTGATGTTGGGCGATTAGGCCTGGGTCACAGTCGGCGTTCCAATTCATCCCAAAGGTGTTTGATTGGGTTGAGGTCAGGGCTCTGTCCAGGCCAGTCAAGTTCTTCCACACCGATCGTCAAATCATTTCTGTATGGACCTTGCTTGATGTACGGAGGCATTGTCATGCTGAAACAGGAAAGGGCCTTCCCCAAACTGTTGCCACAAAGTTAGAAGCATCTAGAAGGCCATTGTTTGCTGTAGCGTTAATATTTCCCTTCACTGGAACTAATGGGCCTAGCCCGAACCATGAAAAACAGCCGCAGACCATTATTCCTCCTCCACCAAACTTTACAGTTGGCACTATGCATTGGGGCAGGTATCTTTCTCCTGACATCCACCAAACTCAGATTCGTCCGTCAGACTGCCAGATGGTGAAGCGTGATTCATCACTCCAGAGAACGCATTTCCACTGCTCCAGAGTCCAATGGCGGTGAGTCCAATGGTGGCGAGCTTTGCGCTGCTCGGCCATAGATACCCACTTCACGAAGCTCGCGACAAACAGTTATCGTTGCTTCCTGAGGCAGTTTGGAATTTGGTAGTGAGTGTTACAACCGAGGACAGATGATTTTTATACGCTTCAGCACTCAGCGGTCCCATTCTGTGAGCTTGTGTGGCCTACCATGTCACGGCTGACTTGTTGTTGCTCCTAGACGTTTCAACTTCACAATAACAGCACTTACAGTTGACCGGGGCAGCTCAAGCGGGGAAGACATTTGACGAATTGACTTGTTGGAAAGATGACATCCTATTACGGTGCCACAATGCAAGTCACCGAGCTCTTCAGTAAGGCCATTCTACTGTCAATGTTTGTCTATGGTGATTGCATGGCTGTGTGCTCGATTTTATACACCTGTCAGTAACGGGTGCGGCTGAAATAGCAGAAAGCAATCATTTGAAGGGGTGTCCACATCATCCTCTATGAGGAAATAGCAAGCATTTTTTAAATGGTCTGTTTGAGATACAAGTTTGAGGTAGGTTTTATTCTCCAAGTGTTTTTTTCTCCAACTATGCACAAATACGGGTTTAATATAGGATGAGTCAACAACATTACTTGGGTATGAGTTAACAGAATATTAACTTTTAAAAGGTGAGATTTTTACTGGACAGTTACTTTAAGAAAACAAATATACCCAACAAATCCCTGCAGTATATTCCTTTCAGCTACACTAACCAGGTTTCCATCCAACCTTTTTCTGCAGGTAAAGTACATGTCGGATAAAAAATGTCATGACAGGCCTGATGGAGACAGAATATCTGTTGGTAAACTTTCCAAATGTAGACAAAACAAGATACGCTAGACAAGGTGGGATCTTTCTGTGTCAGTAAAATCTATTATGCAAGAAATGTCAGTGGAAATGCTTTTATTCAGAAATATTGATATAATAATCATCATATCGAAGTAAACTTGGAATCACGCAATGACATGTTTTGTGGTCCTCCCACTATGACTTATGCAGTTTATTAGGCTACAGATGAAATAAGTTATGATAAACTTCACAGGGTGGTGAAAGTGCAAGGTGATGAGATTGATGCTCCTTTCCAATAAATATGTGCACTACGTCATTAAGCACAGTCTTTTATCTGAAAAAAGTCAATTTGATGGAAGCACATCAAACATTTTCGAATATTCTCATGAAAATCTGTCGCCAATTGGAGGGAAACCTAGCTAATGACTCATCTGACTCAAAAATATTCTGAGAAAAAGCACAAAAGGGGAGAGCGGAGCCATTAGTTATTTTGGAGGCACTGAACTCCAGCTGGTGACTGGTGTCAGAAGACCGACACCCTTGGTGGCCTGCCAACCACTCCCTTTGAAGAGGGTTTGAGGACAATGGACAGAAATGCCACTGCTCATCAGGCTGCTCCAAATTAATCAGATCCTTTGATATTCAGCATTAATTGGGTGTCCTGGCAGGCTTTTCAGGGGAATACTACACATGGCCATGTGGAGACTGGTGAGAAGCTTTGGTTGTAGTCTATTGAATAATGACTGAGATCAACTTGGATGGATTGACATTGCAGAACTATGATATGGTGTGTCACAGTCATATGTTAACTGACAGTCGACTAGACTCCAGCTTGGCCCCTGTTCTGTTTTTGTGTCTTTTTGTGTCACGTTTTATTTCCTTCGCTTCAGAAAGCGCGTCCCTGTCAAAGCCCAGAGATAAACACAGAGCGGTTCCCTTAAAAGGAGAAAGTATGCTGCTTTAGAGCACAGCCGGATGGATAGACAGCATTCCTACAGACTTTATAGGACCCTTGGACTGAGGGTGCAAGAATCAAACTCTTTCCCTCAATGCCCTGACCATACCTTCCAATCTAAGAAGCCTGAGAAAGGTTGTGATTGTTTACAACCTACACAGTTTCAGAAATAGAGTTTCAAAGGCATGCATGACTTGTAAAGAAAATAACGTCACATCAGTGCACATATGTAGGGGCTCCCGAGTGGCACCGCGGTCTAAGGCACTGCTTCTCAGTACTAGAGGCATCACTACAGACCCTGGTTTGATTCCAGGCTGTATCACAACTGGCCGTGATTGAGAGTCCCATAGGGGGGCGCACAATTGGCACAGCGTCGTCCGGATTTGGCCAGGGTAGGCTGTCATTGTAAATAAAAATAAATATGTGGTATTTGTTTGGGCAGTAGTTCATAACAATTATTATAGTATTGCTGCTGTGAGGTGAGTCCATGCCAGAATGGGCTAAAAATATTTTTGGTGTGTCAGATTGTTCTGGCAATTATCACGTTTGATATGCTTTTTACATTTGTATCACAATCCTGGATTGTAAACTGTCATGGTCCAAACATATTTCTACAACAGTAGCTAAGATGGGGAGAAGTCTGTCCATAATAAAGTGCTGCTCTGCCTTCTTAACAACACTATCAACAAGGCAGGTCCTACAGGCCCTAGTTTTGTCGCACCTGGACTACTGTTCAGTCGTGTGGTCAGGTGCCACAAAAATGGACTTGGGAAAATTGCAATTGGCTCAGAACAGGGCAGCACTGCTGGCCCTTGGATGTACACAGAGAGCTAACATTAATAATAAGCATGTCAAACTCTCCTGGCTCAAAGTGGAGGAGAGATTGACTTCATCACTACTTGTATTTGTGAGAGGCATTGACATGTTGAATTCACAGAGCTGTCTGTCTGAACAACTGGCACACAGCTCAGACACCCATGCATACCCCAAAAGACATGCCACCAGAGGTCTCTTCACTGTCCCCAAGTCCAGAACAGACTATGGGAGGCGCATAGTACGACGTAGAGCCATAACTACATGAAACTTTCTTCCACATCAAGTAACTCATGCAAGCAGTAAAATTTTTAAAAACAGATAAAAATACACATTATAGAACAGCGGGGACTGTGAAGAGACACAAACATAGGCACAGACACATGCATACAAACACATGATAACATATGCACTATACACACACGTACACATGGATTTTGTATTGTAGATATGTGGTAGAAGAGTAGTGGCCTGAGGGCACACACTTAATGTGTTGTGAAATGTGTTGTGATTGTATTTTTATGTTTTTAAAATTGTATAACTGCCTTAAAACTTCTTAAAGCTAGGGGGCAGTATTTTGACGTCCGGATGAAAAGCGTGCCCAAAGTAAACTGCCTGTTACTCAGGCCCAGAAGCTAGGATATGCATATAATTGGTAGATTTGGATAGAAAACTCTACAATTTCTAAAACTATTAAAATAATGTCTGTGAGTATAACAGAACTGATTTTGCAGTCGAAACCCTGAGGACAAACCATCCAGGGGAGAAAAAGAATTGAGGTCATAGGATTTTCCAATGGTTTTCTATGGGAAACCCTGTTTATTAGGAACCTGGTTGCAGTTCCTATGGCTTCCAATAGTTGTCAACAGTTGTTTGGACCAAGTTTACAGGTAACTTATTAGATACTTTGTAGTCATGTTGGGCGAGTTGGAACCGGTGTATTTCTGAATCAAATGCGCCAAATAAATGGACATTTTGGGGATATAAAGAAGGAATTTATCGAACAAAACGACCATTCATTGTGTCACTGAGACATTTGGGATTGCAAAAAGAAGAAGATCTTCAAAGGTAAGGCATTTATTTTATCGTTATTTCTGACATTTGTGTCGCACCTGCCTGGTTGAAAGATTATTTTCATGTGTTTGTATGCGGGGCGCTGTCCTCAGATAATCGCATGGTGTGCTTTCGCCGTAAAGCTTTTTTGAAATCTGACACAGCGGCTGGATTAACAAGAAATTAAGCTTTATTTTGATGTATTACACTTATATTTTCGTGAATGTTGAATATTGATATTTCTGTAGTTTGAATTTGGCGCTCTGCAATTTCACCGGATGTTGTCAAATCTATCCCGTTGACGGGATTGGCGCGTTAAGGGATCACTAATTGCTGGACCTTAGGAAGAGTAGCTGCTGCATGAGGATTCATCAATACAAACATAAATACTGTTTTTGAAAATCATGATGAAAGTGGCCATTTTAGGCCCATTTTAGGCCTATACATGCCTCTTGTAAGACCCAATGTCTGCGAACCGTACATGATATGTTACAGACAACATCTTGCTGTCATTATACTCCTAATAGTGTGCTCTAAAATATGGAGTATGTCTACATTCTCAAAATAACCTTTTTTTATTTTGTTACATTTTTAACATATTGTTTAAAACAATATACTCAAGAAAATCAAATATTCCGAGTGGGGGCTCTGCTACTTTTAATATTATGATGCATTTTATGAGCAGCATCAATACAGTGAATTGGGAAATGGATTCAAAGGGGACTCTCTCTGCTGGTGATTTGCTGAATGTGCAATCCTACAGGAGGGTTGTGATTGGTTAATTGCCTATAATGTCAATTTCTATGTATAAAATTGATAATTTCTTGAAAATTAGCAGAGAGCCCACTCTGGAAATTGTACTTATTTGAAGAGTATATTGTTCCAAGCAATATGTCTTAAAAAAAGGAGAATCAAAAAGGGTACTTTGAGATACACTACCGGTCAAAAGTTTTAGAACATCTAATCATTCAAGGGTTTTTCTTTATTTTTTACTATTTTTTACATTGTAGAATAATAGTGAAGACATCAAAACTATGAAATGACAGATATGGAATCATGTAGTAATACAAAAAAGTGTTATAGAAATCAAAATATATTTGAGATTCTTCAAATTGCCACCATTTTCCATTTCCATCTCAATTTAGTTGAGGTCGGGAGGTTGTGGAGGCCAGGTCATCTGATGTAGAACTCAATCACTCTCCTTCTTGGTAAAATTGCCCTTACACAGCCTGCATGTGTATTGCGTCATTGTCCTGTTGAAAAACAAATTATAGTCCCACTAGGCCCAAACCTGATGGGATGCGTATCGCTGCAGAATGCTGTGGTAGCCATGCTGGTTAAGTGTGCCTTGAATTATAAATAAATCACAGACAGCGTCACCAGCAAACCACCATAACACCTCCTCCTCCATGCTTTACGGTGGGAAATACACATGCGGTGATCATCCGTTCACCCACACCGCGTCTCACAAAGACACGGTTGGAACCAAAAATCTCAAATTTGGACTCATCAGACCAAAGGACAAATTTCCACTGGTCTAATGTCCATTGCTCGTGTTTCTTGACCCAAGCAAGTCTCTTCTTCTTATTGGTGTCCTTTAGTAGTGGTTTCTTTGCAGCAATTCGACTATGAAGGCCTGATTCACGCAGTCTCCTCTGAACAGTTGATGTTGAGATGTGTCTGTTACTTGAACTCTGTGAAGCATTTATTTGGGCTGCAATTTCTTAGGCTGGTAACTCTAATGAACTTATCCTCTGTAGCAGAGGTAACTCTGGGTCTTCCATTCCTGTGGCAGTCCTCATGAGAGCCAGTTTCATCATAGAGCTTGATGGTTTTTGCAACTGCACAATTTTCCAGATTCACTGACCTTCATGTCTTAAAGTAATGACAGACTGTCGTTTCTCTTTGCTGATTTGAGCTTTTCTTGTCATAATATGGACTTGGTCTTTTACCAAATAGGGCTATGTTCTGTATACCAACCCTACCTTGTCACAACACAACTGATTGGCTCAAACGCATTAAGAAGGAAAGAAATGCCACAGAATAACTTAACAAGGCACACCTGTTAATTGAAATGCATTCCAGGTGACTACCGCATGAAGCTGGTTGAGAGAATGCCAAGCATGTGCAAAGCTGTCATCAAGACAAAGGGTGGCTACTTTGAAGAATCTCAAATATAAAATATATTTTGATTTGTTTAACACTTTTTTGGTTACTACATGATTACATGTATTATTTCATAGTTTTGATGTCTTCACTATTATTCTACAATGTAGAAAATAGTAAAAATAAAGAAAAACCCTGTAATGAGTAGGTGTTCTAAAACGTTTGACTGGTACTGTAAATAATATTTGTATATTTAATAAATGAATGTGAATTTTTTTATTTCACTATTAGGAGTATAATGATACCAATACGTTGTCTGTACCATGTACGGATTATAGGGTTTTACCGGAGGCATGTATTTACCGGAGGCATGTGTTTACCGGAGGCATGTATTTACCAGAGGCATGTGTTTTCAGGGCATGCTGCTGTGGAATCAACCTGTGCTCGTAGTGTTGTGGAAAAGTATGAAACTAGAAACATTAGTGAGATAGATATACACACACACACAAACAATATTTGGAAGAGGGAGAGAACCTATTTGTTTTTCTCTAACGAACTGTCTATCTTGACAGTGGATTACATTATTTACTGACTCCACATAAGAAAATGTTCTTCTCTGTCTTTCTCCTTTGTCTGGACTTTGACAAAACAAACTACTGTAATAGAAAGTTCTGTTGTGTACTCTTAAGGCATTTAGATATACAAATTCATTTTTACTATGCTCAAATTCCCAACCTAATGTTTTCCCTTTATGCAAATATTGTATCTCTTACATGGAAATTGCTATCTGTCCATGTGCGGTATGTTCCTTTATGATTATATGTGTCTTTAGAAGGTAGATGTTGATTTGGCTAGTCAAACAACATTTGAGAACAGTATCAGGGCTTGAGCAACAAGTGAATTATAAATGTTAGCTCTATGCTTTCAGAGGCTGACTTTTACTTTAATGTGTTCATTGCATGTGCATTATGGGGGTTTCCTGACTCTACATAGCATAGTGTCTGTAGATTTTACTGTGTTTGCAATTGCAGTGAGGTAAGTTGTGTGTGTGTGTGTTTTAAAACAAATGTTTCTGTAGAGACTTGTGTTAAGGCTAGTTTTATCATGTATACTCAGCCAGGTGTGCACACACCATACTGTCACTACACAACTAGCATGCATTATGCAAAGATGGTTGCTGCATGATATCATGTTTCCATAACACACACACACACACACACACACACACACACACAAACGTACTTCATTGCAAATGCAAACACAGCCACAACTAAAGCCAACATTTTGCCATTCAATTAAACTACTAGCCATCAGTGTTGCTGTGATGGGATTCACTTTTGGTACCACTCATACTCTAATAGGGACAGCAGTCAGCACACAGGTAAGACAAAATGAACAAACACGGACATATGAAACCTACTGTGGGCTCTTGGGGTAGAATGGAAGAGTGACATGACTGAGTTCATGAATGTCAAAGGCGGTGGGCTCTCCTGATATCGCCTGTCTCTTGGTCCTGTGCTGCTCCTGTAGTGCGCTTGCCTTGTGGACTTGTTGCGTCGCCGGTTTGATTACGGATCGGTATTTATCCAGTTCATTCTGAAGCTTTTGAATCAATTCGTCCTTTTGATCTAATTCCAGCTCCAGTTCGTCAATAAGTGCGTCTCGTTGTCGCAACTCCTCAATCTTCTCCTGTAATGCGTATTGGAGATCGCGTAAGGTCCCCATAGTTTTCAGAGAAATCAGGATCACCAGAGCGCAGCAAACTTTGCGAGTGAATCAAATGATGCTTAGATTTGGAAGGCAACCTTCTCGTTCACTGCCACTACACAAATTGAATACTTTCGGGGAGAACGACTCATGCGCTTGATTTGAAACGCAGGTGAGAAGCCTTTCAAATGAAAGGTTGGCCAAATGTGACGAACAATACGCTTCATTGTATTGCTCACATACGTCAGTATCCAGAGTGAGCTTCAGCGCTCGCAGGATGCCGAAGCACAATCATTGATCCCCCCCACGAGTGTAACAAATTGGTTGCTTTCCTCAATACTATGATCAGCCAATCAGGTATCAGGTAATACACATACCTATGCTCTATAATATTCGTGTAGATGCACCCTACCTGTCAGAGATTATATATTATATATGCACCATACTTCAGTCGTACTGTATCCTATTTTATAGTCAATCACTTTGCACAGAATATTGCATGGTTTCAATAGTAATGTGATAATAATGTGCATAAATTACAGAGACATATGCACTATAATGTCAATTTAACTGTATGATGCTAACCACTTGTAATTTATAATCAGGCAGGATCCCAATGATGATGGTATTCACCCCTTTGAAGCCACATGTTTTGACCCCAAAACACTGGGGTAACAGTTGAATAAGAAACAATGTTATTATCCCAAGGGGTGTGGTATATGGCCAATATACCACGGCTAATGGCTGTCCTTTAGCATGACACAACGCGGAGTGCCTGGATACAGCCCTTAGCCGTGGTATATTGGCCATATACCACAAACCCCCGAGGTGCCTTATTGCTCTTATAAACTGGTTACCAACTTAATTAGTTGGTAATTGTTAGGTTAGATTACTTGTTGGTTATTACTGCATTGTCGGAACTAGAAGCACAAGCATTTCGCTACACTCGCATTAACATCTGCTAACCATGTGTATGTGACAAATAAAATTTGATTTGATTTGAATTAGAGCAGTAAAAATAAATGTTTTGTCATATCTGTGGTGTACTGTCTGATATACCATGGCCTTCAGCCAATCAGCATTCAGGCCTCAACCCACCCAGTTTATAATTGGTATTATAAACTGGGTGGTTCGCGCCCTGATTGCTGATTGGCTCACAGCCGTGGTATATCAGACCGTATACCACGGGTATGACAAAACATTTAGTTTTACTGCTTTGCGTCGTGCATAAGAACAGCCCTTAGCAGTGGTATATTGGCCAACTGGCCATATACCACACCCCCTCTGGCCTTATTGCTTAACCCTACCTTATCCACAGACTTGATATAGAAGTGATGCCGAATGAGGACACCAGGCCTGATAAGGGTCTATAGCTCCCTCCTATGGCCACCTCATGTCATATTCATTGCCCATAATCCCATGAAATAATAAACCCATGTACATTGCAAAGCCAGGCAGGTAGCACTCCAGTTGACACTTATATCCAGCCTTGAAACAAGGCAATATAAACAGTTGTCAAACTTCTAACGTCTGTGTGGATACATATTTCAGAGCTTTCAGTGGATTGCAGTTTGAGCCTCGGCTCATTTTACATCCTCTGTGACAGACACAGCTGTCCAATTAAGATAATTAAATGAGTGTGTGTACCTATGTGTGGCGTGTGTGTGTAAGTGTTTGTGTGTGCATAAATGTTTGTGTGTGTGTGTGTGCGTGCGTCTTGTGAGAGGATTTAAGACATCCTCCTCAGTGCACATTAAAGTGTCTGAGAGAGCCAGAGTGAGGAGGAGGGATGCAGAGTGTAGTGCCTCTGTTCTAGATACCAGCGCACTGGTAACCCCAGGCAAGCAACTGGTAACCCCAGGCAGGCCACTGGTAACCCCAGGCAAGCAACTGGTAACCCCAGGCAAGCAACTGGTAACCCCAGGCAGGCCACTGGTAAACCCAGGCAGGCCACTGGTAACCCCAGGCAGGCCACTGGTAACCCCAGGCAGGCCACTGGTAACTCCAGGCAGGCCACTGGTAACCCCAGGCAGGCCACTGGTAACCCCAGGCAGGCCACTGGTAACCCCAGGCAGGCCACTGGTAACCCCAGGCAGGCCACTGGTAACTCCAGACAGGCCACTGGTAACCCCAAGCAGGCCACTGGTAACCCCAGGCAGGCCACTGGTAACCCCAGGCAAGCAACTGGTAACCCCAGGCAGGCCACTGGTAACCCCAGGCAAGCAACTGGTAACCCCAGGCAAGCAACTGGTAACCCCAGGCAGGCCACTGGTAAACCCAGGCAGGCCACTGGTAACCCCAGGCAGGCCACTGGTAACTCCAGGCAGGCCACTGGTAACCCCAGGCAGGCCACTGGTAACCCCAGGCAGGCCACTGGTAACTCCAGACAGGCCACTGGTAACCCCAAGCAGGCCACTGGTAACCCCAGGCAGACCACTGGTAACCCCAGGCAGGCCACTGGTAACCCCAGGTAGGCCACTGGTAACCCCAGGCAGGCCACTGGTAACCCCAGGCA
This sequence comes from Salvelinus namaycush, assembly GCF_016432855.1. Taxonomy (NCBI): domain Eukaryota; kingdom Metazoa; phylum Chordata; class Actinopteri; order Salmoniformes; family Salmonidae; genus Salvelinus; species Salvelinus namaycush. Next base: position 10,752,679 of record NC_052310.1, read on the forward strand.
GGCCACTGGTAACCCCAGGCATGCCACTGGTAGCCCAGGCAGGCCACTGGTAACTGGTAACCCAAGGCATGCCACTGGTAACCCAAGGCAGGCCACTGGTAACACAAAACAGGTCACTGGTAACACAAGGCAGGCCACTGGTAACTGGTAACCCAAGGCATGCCACTGGTAACCCCAGGCAGGTCACTGGTAACCCCAGGCAGGCCACTGGTAACCCCAGGCATGCCACTGGTAACCCCAGGCATGCCACTGGTAGCCCAGGCAGGCCACTGGTAACTGGTAACCCAAGGCAGGCCACTGGTAACCCAAGGCAGGCCACTGGTAACACAAGGCAGGCCACTGGTAACACAAGGCAGGCCACTGGTAGCCCCGGGCAGGCCACTGGTAACACAATGAAGACCCCTGGTAACCCCAGGCAGGTCACTGGTAACCCCAGGCAGGCCACTGGTAACACAAGGCAGGCAACTGGTAACCCCAGGCAGGCCACTGGTAGCTGGTAACACAAAGCAGGCCACTGGTAACCCAAGGAAGACCACTGGTAACCCCAGGTAGGCCACTGGTAACCCCAGGCAGGCCACTGGTAGCTGGTAACACAAGGCAGGCCACTGGTAACCCCAGGCAGGCCACTAGTATTACAAGGCAGGCCACTGATAACCCCAGGCAGGCCACTAGTATTACAAGGCAGGCCACTGGTAACCCCAGGCAGGCCACTAGTATTACAAGGCAGGCCACTGGTAACCCCAGGCAGACCACTAGTATTACAAGGCAGGCCCCTGGTAACCCCAGGCAGGCCACTAGTATTACAAGGCAGGCCACTGGTAACCCCAGGCAGGCCACTAGTATTACAAGGCAGGCCACTGGTAACCCCAGGCAGGCCACTAGTATTACAAGGCAGGCCACTGGTAACCCCAGGCAGGCCACTAGTATTACAAGGCAGGCCACTGGTAACCCCAGGCAGACCACTAGTATTACAAGGCAGGCCACTGGTAACCCCAGGCAGGCCACTAGTATTACAAGGCAGGCCACTGGTAACCCCAGGCAGACCACTAGTATTACAAGGCAGGCCACTGGTAACCCCAGGCAGGCCACTAGTATTACAAGGCAGGCCACTGGTAACCCCAGGCAGGCCACTAGTATTACAAGGCAGGCCACTGGTAACCCCAGGCAGGCCACTAGTATTACAAGGCAGGCCACTGGTAACCCCAGGCAGGCCACTAGTATTACAAGGCAGGCCACTGGTAACCCCAGGCAGGCCACTAGTATTACAAGGCAGGCCACTGGTAACCCCAGGCAGGCCACTAGTATTACAAGGCAGGCCACTGGTAACCCCAGGCAGGCCACTAGTATTACAAGGCAGGCCACTGGTAACCCCAGGCAGGCCACTAGTATTACAAGGCAGGCCACTGGTAACCCCAGGCAGGCCACTAGTATTACAAGGCAGGCCACTGGTAACCCCAGGCAGGCCACTAGTATTACAAGGCAGGCCACTGGTAACCCCAGGCAGGCCACTAGTATTACAAGGCAGGCCACTGGTAACCCCAGGCAGGCCACTAGTATTACAAGGCAGGCCACTGGTAACCCCAGGCAGGCCACTAGTATTACAAGGCAGGTCACTAGTATTACAAGGCAGGCCACTGGTAACCCCAGGCAGGCCACTAGTATTACAAGGCAGGCCACTGGTAACCCCAGGCAGGCCACTAGTATTACAAGGCAGGCCACTGGTAACCCCAGGCAGGCCACTAGTATTACAAGGCAGGCCACTGGTAACCCCAGGCAGGCCACTAGTATTACAAGGCAGGCCACTGGTAACTGGTAACTAGATACTGCCTGAAAAACTGTAAAAACAAACACTACTGCTTAGACTGTCTGTCTACCCTACTGCTATTTGTTATGAAATCATCTTTATACATAGATACATATCTTTATAGATATACTGCACATGCTGCCATATTGTAGGCTGGAAAGTTGAAAAAAGAGCACTAGTAATTTGACTGCCTGTCTGCCTCCTGCTTATGCTTGCAATGATATCAGCGTCCAAGACATGCCTAGACAGCGGCATGTAATAGCATTAAATCACTAGTTAAGACTGCCTGTCTGTCCTGCTTGCGTTCACTGTAATACTGCAATGTCATTATAGTTGCAATAGACAAAGATGTCTGTCCAAAATGTCGATCATGTCGTTTATTACAGTTACAAGAGAAGTTTGTAGGCTACAACATGTCGATGTTCTAGTTACACCAGACAAATACGTTTGTAGAACAAACCTTTCAGCGTAAAATAGCACATGCACATAAAGTCCTGATTTTTTTACAATCAGGAATAATCCTCCAGAGAATCCGGTCACACAGCCACCTCAGGTTCACAAACAGATCCTAACCACCAAGAAGCATTTTGCTCCCATCTTGTGGCAATTGTTATTAGCTGCATATCTAGAGGAGAATATATGGGACAGTGGTCACTTTCTGTTATGTCTGTGGAGAAACAGCCTTGGGGCACATGGCTCACAGTGCATATGGCTCACAGTGCACATGGCTCACAGTGCACATGGCTCACAGTGCACATGGCTCACAGTGCACATGGCTCACAGTGCACATGGCTCACAGTGCACATGGCTCACAGTGCACATGGCTCACAGTGCACATGGCTCACAGTGCACACTGAGATCTTTGAGAGTTTCAAAGTGTTTAGTGTTAACACTTCCAATGAGACTTGAGTATAACTGTAGGTGTGTCACATACACAAATATGTGACCAAAAACATTTTGATTTGATTTAGTTACTGTGTAATTAAAGGGAATAGCATGAGTCGGACTCAGATCATCAAATCATCACATTTTATTTGTCACGTGCGTCAAATACCATGGGTGTAGACCTTACTGTGAAATGCTTACTTACAAGCCCTTATTAACCAACAATGCAGTTTCAAGAAAAATAAGAGTTAAGAAAATATTTATTGAATAAACTAAACTTAAAAAAAAAAAAATAACACAATAAAATAACAATAATGAGGCTATATACAGGGGGTACCGGTACCGAGTCAATGTGCGGGGGGTACAGGTTAGTTGATGTAATTGAGATAATATGTACATGTAGGTAGGGTTAAAGTGACTATGCATAGATAAGAAACAGTGAGTAGCAGCAGCGTAAAAAAAATGAGGGCGTCAATGCAAATAGTCTGGGTAGACATTTGATTAACTGTTCAGCAGTCTTATGGCTTGGGTGTAGATGCTGTTAAGGAGCCTTTTGGACCTAGACGGCTATCTGGTACTGCTTGCTGTGAACATGTTTGAACGTCGTCACATCTTTTAAAACCTTGAACCAAAAAGCAGAGAGAGAGACCGAGAGACTGCAAGGGGGAGAGACAGAGAGACATAAAGACAACCAGGGTTAGAGACAGAGAGACAGAGACAGCGAGGGGGAGAGACAGAGCGACAGAGAGATGGAAAGACAGAGAGACAGCAACAGCGAGGGGGAGGGACAGAGAGACAGAGAGAGAGAGAAACAGAGACACGTAAAGGCAGAGAGACAGAGCGACAGAGCGAGAGGCAGAGAGGGGGAGAGACAGAGACAAACAGAGAGAAACAGAGAGACAGAGAGAGAGAGAAACAGAGACACGTAAAGGCAGAGAGACAGAGCGACAGAGCGAGAGGCAGAGTGGGGGAGAGAGAGACAAACAGAGAGAAACAGAGACAGAGAGACAGAGACAGAGAGACAGTGAGGGGGAGAGAAAGAGAAACAGAGACACTAAGACAGAGAGAAAGAGAGCGGGAGAGACAGAGGGGGGAGACCGAGAAGGCGAGAGAGACAGAGACACAGGGCGACAGAGCGAGAGACAGAGAGAGCGAGACAAGAGAGACAGAGAGGAGGGAGAACACAAGGTGCTGACTGACTAAAAGACCAGGGCATCCATCAATGATTCAGAGAACGATGCCATAGATCCACCTTATTAAAACTGTGAATCAAGCTCCTCTGTGACAAGGCATCTCCCACTCAAGTGAAATTAGTGCATCAGTATCAGTATCTCCAGGAGACCAAAACATGGCACTTTCTGAGCCAACAGTAAGCACACATACAATTGTACTATCTGTAGAGTCCAGTGGAGGTTGTTGAGGGGAGGACGGCTCATAATAATGGCTGGAATGGAGTGGAATGGAGTGAATGGAATGGTATCAAATATGAAAACCATGTTTTTGAAACCAGTCCATTTACTCCATTCCAGCCATTATTATGAGCCGGTCGCCCCTCAGCAGTCAGAGTCGTATCAGCACCGATGCACACTCATAATAAGTATATTCTGAGTCAGGGCACTCAATACTGTAGTGAAGTGTATAAGTACCCAACAGTGATCTCGTAATGTCAATCAGCGATAAAAATACACTTTCACAAGAGTCAGTGGATTCTAAATATCAGTGGAATGGGACCACTCTCAGTCAGTGCACTCAATGCAGGCCTGTGGGTGAGGGTCAGTGCACAGTGATCAAAAGTGACTTCAGTTCCACAAAGCTTGTTTACAACTTTAGGTGATGCCTTGGGTGCTCATTAGCAGTATGTCAGGATTCGGTAATCAATGGTGCCCAAACAACACACGCTGAGAGGACATGTCATAGCAACTAAACAACAGGACAATGTGTCTAAACAGTTCCAATTTATTTCGAGAGCACGTTCTATGAGTGAGTAAACCAATCATAGGGGCCACTCGTCGTTGCACAACAGTTAGGTGAATATGTCTAATGAATAAGTTACTCATCACAACAGACATAACATTGTCCCCTCACTTCTCTCCAGGTTACATCACCATGGTGACTGTCGGCATTAAAATTACCACAGCTTTTAGCTGAGCAGCCCTGAATGGGGCCACAGTAACGGGCTATTAGAAGCACCCAGTTGCATTTGCTCTGAAGCATTTGAGGGACGTGAAAAGTGAAATCTGAAAAGCAACGCACAGATTCGGGTTTTAATGGAGAAGCCATACTGTATTTGGTTAAAGACGCATGAATACTGTAGGTCGATACATTGGACGTTTGCATAAAATCATATTTGCATAAAAAGCCTGTTGGTGTTATGGACTTTAATGGCCCCTAAGAATTTGAAGATGGAGCCAATCAATTAAAATCCCCAGACTGCTGTCCTTCTGTCTAAAAGTTGCAGCATCCCTCCCAGACGAAATTACTAATCGATTTATGAGCACATCCTTCATTTTGTGTTGTCTGGTTTATTGGCCTCTCCTCACATCCAGGATATATGCACAATATAGAGTTAAAGGCATTATTTGTAAGACTAATGGACAAAATGTGTTTGGGAAAATGAAAGAAAAGGAACAGGAAAGACATTACTCACTGGACACAGACGTCAATTCAACGTCTATTCCACGTTGGTTCAACTTCATCTCATTGAAATTATGTGGAAACAACGTTGATTCAACCAGTGTGTGCCCTGTAGGCAATTATGGTGAAGTAGCAATAATAAACTGTGGTACCTGTCAGACTTGGAATGTTTCCGAAATGCTTCACTGTTTAACTCCTGGAAGGTTCGGTAAGCTTGAGGTTCCGCCGAGATGCCTTGGGCGCGCCTGGTTCTAGGTCCAATTATCTGCGCGCTGGGCAGAACGGATTGACATTTGTGCAGTTTTCGTTTTAATTCGTGGATCTCTTCTTCCTTTTCGGCGAGACGCATCTCCATGTCCTTAATTCTCTCCTCTTTTATCAAAATAATATTTTTGAAGTCTTCTTCTAAATCACTCATGTTGGAACCTGAACAAACTTTCTCCAGGCGGGAACAAAAGATGAAATAGGATCCAATGCGATACGCTACTAAAACTCCAAAAATTCGGAGGTAGAAATATGGAGATCAAATCGTCCAAACGGTTCAGCTCACTGTAGGGAGGACAGTTGAGTAACGGCGACAGGGAATGCTGAGTGCTGCTTTTCCTCAGTCCCACGCGTGGTGGACTGACTAATGGTTATATTTCAATGAGAAACCAATTAGGTCTGCTGCTTTCAAGCACAATGCGTGCAGAGACTGCCGTTCAACGTTGAACAACAGAAACTAAACATAGGACAGCATTTCCAAAATCATTCTAATTATCACTCTCAACCCTAAACTATATTCCTGAAATAGCATAAATGACCATATGAGGCAGTGGATGACGTAGTTTTATGTAACTTGATCCAGCACTTACATGCGAAATTGTCTGAGGCTATACTGTAGCTACCCCTCACTGTCTGCTCATCAATGAAACCCTTGAGCTAATGTAAGTAGCCCCCATTGAGAGAGAGAGAGAGAGAGAGAGAGAGAGAGAGAGAGAGAGAGAGAGAGAGAGGCAGAGAGAGAGAGAGGCAGAGAGAGAGAGAGGCAGAGAGAGAGAGAGGCAGAGAGAGAGAGGCAGAGAGAGAGAGAGGCAGAGAGAGAGAGAGGCAGAGAGAGAGAGAGAGAGAGAGAGAGAGGCAGAGAGAGAGAGAGAGAGAGAGAGAGAGAGAGAGAGAGAGAGAGAGAGAGAGAGAGAGAAATCCATTGGATCAGTATACATTATTGTTCAAACTCTATTTGCTGAAATGATTCAATCGTTTCACTCTCTTTAAAATGCACTATTCCATATACTGTGGACCCTAAATGTTTTACAAATAGTAGGGAGGTGTCATGTGATGTGAATGGTGAGTCACCCAGCTGTGTTAACAGGTGTATTGATCCATAATTTCTGTCAGTTATCACCTTGTGTCGTTTATCAAAGGACATAAATATATCACCATTTCCTGTAAAATTGCATCACCAGACGATTTCACTTAGCGACAAACTTTGGAATAGGCAGGAATCTCCAGTAGCAACTCAACATGACCACAAGTTAATATTTTGTTGAGCAAAACAACAGATGCAGAACCTGTAGCAGTTTGCAACACAGCTAGTGACCCATAATACTTTGTATAGGCCTACTGCTATAGTAGCTACAACTACAGAGAGTTGTGCGTATGCACACACAAACACACGCACATATGCATATGCATACACACACACACACACACACACACACACACACACACACACACACACACACACACACACACACACACACACACACACACACACACACACACACACACACACACACACACACACACACACACACACACCTGACCTGGGTTCAAATACTATTTAGGGAATTTCATTTACTTTAAAATATATTTCGAAGTAAGTATTTTGATATTGTTTCTTTGAAAATACAAGTGGTTGAATATTGGCATGTATTTGGAAATACACTTGGAATGTATTGAAATACTGAAATACACAGACACGTGTATTTTTAAATACAAATATTTAAATACCATGCAATTGAAGCCAGGTCTGTTTGGTCCTAGGGGTATTTGAAATAATGTATTTGGGTGCAAGTATTTGAAAATAGTTTCAAATAGTAGGCAATATATAGGACATTATTTGAAAATACTTTCAAATACTTCATATAGAAGTAGTGGATTTTGCTAAATGATTTGAAAATACTCAAATACGCAGGAAATAAGTATTTCAAATATAAATATTTAAATACACATGTATTTGAACCCAGGTCTGGCACATATTCTCCCCAACATTGCTCAAATGTAAAAATTCACTGCTAGTGTCTTCACCCTTTCATGCAGTCAAATGACCGAATCACCCTCTAGTGGTCTCATGGGTGGAATGTTATTAATATCTCATAATAACTTTTTTTTACGCTCAAAATCCAGGTATTTCTATGTCAAACCGTTTTGTTATATTTCAGTCTTCTGTGATGTATATAAAGTGTAATATTGGGATGCAAACTGACAATGTAATACATGTCAACTCTATATCTGACATGGTCCAGGTGTCTTCTATCTTTTAAACCCATAACCATGTGTGTGAGGTGTATACTTCTGTTTCAACGTAGATTTGTTTAAGACTACCAAGATGCTGATTTCGCCCACTGCAGTAAAAGGTTAATCTGACTTTGTCATTCAGGACATCTACAATGGGGATCCTGCTATGATTGGCATTTGAGCACAAGGCAGAATAGATCTTCTGGCCCATCCTTATCTCCACTTCGGGTATTGCGTTTCAGAGGAGGCAGGCAGGGCAGACATTAGTCACCTCTTTCCTGTAATGCATACATATTCTCTCATTGAAACCAGAGACGATATCTAAGTGAACACAGGATGTTTCAAAATCAATATTGTTTACCTCATTCGCCTGGCCGGCAGAAATGATCTGTGAGGACGGATGGACTGCAGAGTAGAACAGAGCACTCACGGCATGGCCCCATAAACACAAAATGACGAACCACAGCTTTTAGCTGAGCAGCCCTGAATGGGGCCACAGTAACGGGCTATTAGAAGCACCCAGTTGCATTTGCTCTGAAGCATTTGAGGGACGTGAAAAGTGAAATCTGAAAAGCAACGCACAGATTCGGGTTTTAATGGAGAAGCCATACTGTATTTGGTTAAAGACGCATGAATACTGTAGGTCGATACATTGGACGTTTGCATAAAATCATATTTGCATAAAAAGCCTGTTGGTGTTATGGACTTTAATGGCCCCTAAGAGTTTGAAGGCTAATGGACAAAATGTGTTCGGGAAAAGGAAAGAAAAGGAACAGGAAAGACATTACTCACTGGACACAGACGTCAATTCAACGTCTATTCCACGTTGGTTCAACTTCATCTCGTTGAAATAAACACTCTGGATCTGTGAATCTGTTGGACAGACAAAGGTGTAGGGTGTTACGGTTATAGGTGTGGTAGAGGTCAATTGTTCTGAGGGATGCAATAGACAGGACACAAATACAGTACATACACAGGCAAAGTGCACAGCGATAGACACATTATTGGTACAGCTAGTGACTGGAACGAACTGCAACAAACACTCAAACGGGACAGTTTTATCTCAATCTCTTCATTCAAAGACTCAATCATGGACACTCTTACTGACAGTTGTGGCTGCTTTGCATAATGTATTGTTGTCTCTACCTTCTTGCCCTTTGTGCTGTTGTCTGTGCCCAATAATGTTTGTACCATGTTTTGTGGGCTCCTGAGTGGCACAGCTAAGGCACTGCATCTCAGTGCTAGAGGCGTCACTACAGACACCTTGGTTTGAATCCAGGCTGTATCACAACCGGCCGTGATTGGGAGTCCCATAGGGTGGTGCACAATTGGCCCAGCGTCGTCCGGTGTAGGCTATCATGATGTAGTTAAATAAAGGTTACATTTAAAAATGTAAAAAACATTGTGCTGCTACCATGTTGTGTTGCTACCATGCTGTGTTGTCATGTGTTGCTGCCTTGCTATGTTGTTGTCATGTTGTGTTGCTACCATGCTGTGTTGTCATGTGTTGCTGCCTTGCTATGTTGTCGTCTTAGGTCTCTCTTTATGTAGTGTTGTCAAATCAAATCGAACTTTATTTGCCACATGCGCTACAACAAGTGTAGACTTTACTGTGAAATGCTTACATACAAGCCCTTAACCAACAGTGCAGTTGAAGAACAAGAAAATATTTACCAAGTAGGCTAAAATAAAAAGTAATAATAAAAAGTAACACAATAAGAATAACAATAATGAGGCTATATACAGGGGGTACCGGTACCGAGTCAGTGTGCGGGGGTACACGCGAGTTGAGGTAATCTCTCTTGTCTCTCTTGTTGTGATGTGTGTTTTGTCCTATATTTTTATTCATATTATTTATTTATTTAATCCCAACCCCCATCCCCACAGGAGGCATTTTGCCTTTTGGTAGGCCGTCATTGTAAGTAACAATTTTTTCTTAACTGACTTGCCTAGTTAAATAAAGGTTAAATAAAATAAAATAAAAATACACAATCCACTTTACACATTTTGAGGTAATTGGACTTGTCAGAGGTTATTGGAAGGTGTTTATTTTTTAGGACCGTACTCTCACTTTGTTCTTTGTGATTTAACAGATTTCCCTGCTATAATTACCAGGGGATGAAAGAGATGCCTCTTCATCACAGCTCCCCATACTGCTAAAGCTCTCAAAAAACTTGATGTTATTCATCCCTGGATGTCTGCTATTCTCACAAGGCTTTGAAGAGAGTGGAGACCTAAGCCTGGAGATTTAAAGCTACAGCCAGACATTTGACAGATTACTGAAACGTGGCTCTAATGCCTTTTTAACTAACACTGGCATACATTACTATACATTTTTCTAAGCGTATAAAGCATAACTGTTAGAGTAGCTTGATCTTCTTTAGCTTATGAGAGGAGTTTGTCTCTGCCAGCGCTGTGCACTAATGGGCACTTTCCCAGATGGTCACTGAAGCAGATCTCTCAAGGCAAATGCTTAAGACAACAAACTGTGCCTGAAACCGTGAGCGACCTACCTTGATGATGGGTTTTTGTATAAAATGAGATACTCCCTCCCTTAGTTCTCCAGCGCCATCTCTCGTGTCTCTATACCTCTCCCTCCCTTTATTACTGTCTTTTTGCCTCAATTTCTCTATTACATCTCCATTTTAATTTAATGGGCTTTATTGGCATGGGAGACATATGTTTATTGCCAAAGCAAGTGAAATAAATAATAAACAAAAGTGAAATAAACAATAAAAAATGTGCAAATAGTTAAAGTACAAAAGGGAAAATAAATCAACATATGGTTTGTATTTATAATGGTGTTTGTTCTTCACTGGTTGCCCTTTTCCTGTGGCAACAGGTTACAAATCTTGCTGCTGTGATTGAACACTGTGGGATTTCACCCAGTAGATGTGGGAGTTTATCAAAATTGGATTTGTTTTTGAATTCTTTGTGGGTCTCTTATCTCCCTTTGTTTTATTTCTCTCTCTTTTTCTCTTTTGTGTGTCCCTCTCTTTCTTTCTGTCTGCATGTAAGGAGTGGGGCACAGCTGAAAAGGTCAGAGCACTTGTATTATATTATTTCAGACATGGTAATAATAAACTGTCAGGGAAGATAAGCTGTTCTCTAGAAGAGAGGGGAGCCTGCGAATAAATAACAACGGTGGGCAGGCAGCCATGAAACTTAACATGACTTTGCCTTGAAGGGGCAACCTGTGATCGTTACATACATTTTTGGACTTTTAAATTCATGATATATACCCATTGATACTTGAAGAATATAAATAAATTCCCATGAGCTTAGTTCAATTGTTGTACTATCAGAATCCAAATTATAAGCTTGAATTCTAAACAAACACTGTATAGTCTCCAAAAAGGGTTAAAACTATCATTTTGGTATCATGGGTGGTCAATCCTTGCATCAATAGCTCTGTCTATGAATTTGAGAGTGGTTACATTTCTCTTGGAATGCGCAATGCCGTCGGGGGTACGCCAAATAAAAATGTGATTCACATTTTTTCATATATATAATAATAATAAAAAAATATATATTTTTATAAAATGTATTCACATTTTCAAACAGTCCATTTAGATTTTCCAACGGGGCTATACATTTGGGTGAGGTTTTTTTCTCGCCTGAGTAGCCTCGCTTCACTGCCAAAAATAAAATTAAACCATCTAGTGTTCAGCGAAATAACAACACAATGTCAAATACAGGTAGCCTACTCAAATAATTAACATCCAATCACATTAACCGTTACTCTCTCGCGGGAATTCCACTAACGGTCCGTATGTAGCCAAATGTAGCTGCTGCTCATTCCGTTTGCTCAAAAATTTATTAATGGTAAAAAAAAAAAAGTAAGGCCTGCGTCCATAGAGACACATACCAGCTCTACTGGTAGTACTGCTACTACTAGCAGTACTACACCTGCACCTGTCGACGACACAAGTTGTTCTGCTTCCATGAGCACATCCAATGCTAATATCAGTAATTCTACATTTGTTGTTAGCCCAGCTAGCATGGACACTGACAGTTGTGAATCTGATGCAGTCGAAGAGCTACTGCCCCCTTACCCGGGAAAGCACCGAACAACAGACAGGGACGTTGGACCATCGAAGAGGCGCAAATATGATGAGAACTACATTGATCTGGGGTTCACTTATATTGGAAGTAGTATCTTTCCTCAGCCACAGCATGTTATATGTGCAAAAGTACTATCTCACAACTCAATGAAACCTTCACATTTAGAAACAAAACATGCCAATTTGAAAGATAAGCCACATTAGATTTTTGAGCGAGAATTGAAATGACTTTTGAGTAGTAAGACATGTATAAAAGCAACAGATACCATTAATAATAAGGGGCTAGAAGCATCTTATATGGTGAGCTACCGAGTGGCTAGGACAGGCAAGCCCCATACTATTGTGGAGGACTTAATTCTTCTTGCTGCTGTGGATATGGCTGGGACAATGCTGGGGGAAAAGGCCAAAAAAACAATGCCTTCATCAAACAACACCGTTTCACGAGGCATCAGTGACATGGCAGGAGATGTTTTGAAACAATTACGGCTTCGCATACAAGCCAGTGAATTCTATGCATTACAGCTGGATGAGTCAACAGACGTGGCGGGCCTGGAACAACTTCTGCCTAATGTCCGTTACGTTTATGGGAGGGTCAATTAAGGAAGACATGCTCTTCTGCAAACCACTGGAATCCAGGACAACAGGAGAGGATATTTTTAAAGTACTGGACAGCTTCGTGACATCAAATAGACTTTCGTGGTCAACATGTGTTGGTATCTGTACTGATGGCGCAAAAGCCATGACAGGGAGACATAGTGTAGTGGTAACACGCGTGCAAGCAGTTGCTCCCGACGCTACTTGGGTACACTGCAACATCCACCAAGAGGCTCTTGCTGCCAAGGGAATGCCTGACAGCTTGAAAGACGTTTTAGACACTACAGTGAAAATGGTTAACTTTGTTAAAGCAAGGTCCCTGAACACTCGTGTATTTTCTGCATTATGCAATGATATGGGCAGTGACCATGTAACGCTTTTACAACATACAGAAGTGCGCTGGTTATCAAGGGGCAAAGTATTGACAGGTTTTTTTAAATTGAGAGACGAGCTTAAAGATTTCTTTATTGACCATAATTTTCACTTGCCTGACCGCTTGCGTGATGATGAGTTTCTCATACGACTGGCCTATCTGGGTGATGTTTTTTCTCAACTGAATGATCTGAATCTAGGATTACAGGGACTCTCCAACTATTTTCAATGTGCTGGACAAAATTGAGGCTATGATTAAGAAGTTGGAGCTCTTCTTTGTCTCCATTAACAAGGACAACACACAGGTCTTTCCATCATTGTATGATTTTTTGGGTGCAAATGAACTCAAGCTTATGGACAATGTCAAATGTGATTTAGCGAAGCACCTGAGTGAGTTGGGTGCGCAATTACGCAGGTACTGTCATGCCTTGACCATAGAGAGCCCTCAGGGTTCTCTATGGTGTTTTAGGTCAGGGCGTAACTAGGGTTGTTTCTAGGTATTATATTTCTATGTTGGTGTGTGTGTGTATGGTTCCCAATTGGAGGCAGCTGAGGATCGTTACCTCTAATTGGGGATCATACTTAGGGTGTCCTTTTTCCCACCTGCGATGTGGGATATTGTCTTGTATGAGTGTCTATGTGCGCTACGTATTTCACAATCGTTATTTCTTTGTTTTGGAAGTTTCACTATCATTAAAATGTGGAACTCTACTCACGCTGCGCCTTGGTCCAATTATTCATACGACGGTCGTGACAAGTACTTTCCCGAAACAGATGACACAAACAACTGGATTCGTTATCCCTTTCATGTCCTGCCTCCAGTCCACTTACCGATATCTGAACAAGTGAGCCTCATCGAAATTGCAACAAGCGGCTCTGTGAAAATTGAATTTTATCAGAAGCTACTGCCAGATTTCTGGATTGGGCTGCGCTCAGAGTATCCTGCCTTGGCAAATTGTGCTGTTAAGAGACTGATGCCCTTTGCAACCACGTACCTATGTGAGAGTGGATTCTCGGCCCTCACTAGCATGAACTAAATACAGGCACAGACTGTGTGGGAAATGATTTAAGACTGAGACTCTCTCCAATACAACCCAACATTGCAGAGTTATGTGCATCCTTTCAAGCACACCCTTCTCATTAACCTGTGGTGAGTTATTCAGTTTCTGATGAACAAATAAGGTTTTATATGTAAGATGGCTAAATAAAGAGCAAAATTATTGATTATTATATTATTATTTGTGCCCTGTTCCTGTAAGAGCTCTTTGTCACCTTCCACAAGCTGGGTTGGGACAAACTCACACTCATTCTTATGTAATAAATGTATTGTGTAGTGTGTGTGGTAGGCTTACAATGATGTCAAAAAAACATATTTGAGAGTGCGCTGACCCTGGTGCTAGAGGGGGTACAGCTGGAGGTTGAATGTTTGAAGGGGTACGGGACGATAAAAAGTTTGGGAACCACTGCTCTAGACCCATCCCTCAGCTATTTACCAAATTAGTGGCAGGGTGGCAATTTTGTTATTGTTTTAATCTGCAGATAGTCTCTATCTGCAGATTAAATCTGCAGAGGGATAAAAGATGATTTCTTAAAAAAGAAAACTGTTCTTGGAGCAGCTGCTGAATTGAGAGAGTTTTCAGTTTAAAAAAAATAATATACAAAGATTTACATATTGAATTGTTTACAGGGGTTGCTGATATCCTTGATGATTCATGTAATAAATATGTATTATGCTGAGTCATGTTTCTCCTTTCATAATTGCATGCTTTACTATTATTCTGACTTCGATTTGACCATCCACCAACCCTATAAAGTCTGTCCTCTATTATGTACTATGTAAGACGTCACTGTTGAGTTATTAATGGGAAGACATGCAACACAGAAAAGAAGCAATATGTGCGTTGTGCACGTAAGTGCATTGTTACCTACAAATGTATCTTGTCCATCAGTGTGTGCTAAAGAAAGCTGTGACATCACAGTGGTCAGTCAGTCAGAGCTCAGTAATAGAGCCTCTTCTCTGTCTCTCCTTCCAGCCTGGTCTCATAGACTAGACGTAACATAGTACATGTAAATCCGGGACCCCCAAATTAGGAAAGGGGGATACCTAGTCAGTTGTCCAACTGAATGTATTCAGCTGAAATGTGTCTTCCGCATTTAACCCAACCCCTCTGAATCAGAGAGGTGCGGCGGGCTGCCTTAGTATGATATGTTACGTTTGGTATGGTTGCATAAGACAGATGGTTACTTGAGGAAAAAAATAACGTAGAATGGGTGGCCGAAAAACGTGAATGTCTAGCAACTCAAATGTTGCAAGTTTGAATCTCATCATGGACAATATTAGCTAATTAGCAACCCTCCCCTAACCCTAACCTTAACCCTTTCCCCAACCTTAACCTTAAGCATTTCAGCTAACCATTCTCCTAACCCCAACCCTAACCTTAACCCTTTAACCTAACTCCTCAACTTAACCCTAACCTTAACCCCTAGCCTAGCTAACATTAGCCAGCTAGCTAATGTTAGCCACCTAGCTAGAATTTGTAACATAAGTTTTGCAAAATAATAACATGTAGTACGTTTGCAAATTCGTAACATATCGTATGTTTAGCAAATTCTTTACATATAATACGAATTGGAATTCATAACATATCATTCAAAAAGTAACCTATCATTCTTAGTGGAGTGTTTTGGATTTATGTACAGAATAATACGAAATGCTCTGAGATTAGGTTGCTCCTTTCTATAATGTACTCTACTCTACACAGGCTTCATTGATATGAAGGGCTGGGCGGCCTGCCATGTGATCTATTCCACTACTCCCCATTCGACAGTGTTGCGGCTACTCTGAAGCCATTAGGAACAGAAAGATGAATGAATTATTATCTACTCAGGCTACAATTGACATTTGTCTGAGAAGTGCATCAAGAAAGAACACGCTTATAGTTTGTAGTGCACTTAGGAAGGCTTTTTTGAAGAGAGATACTCAACACTTTTCTCAGACTACTTTGCTTTGTATATTTTGAACGTGCTGCTTTTTTTCAATCTGTTTTTGGTTATCGGAGTTTTTAACTGCATTGATAGGTTATCAGTCCAAAATATTCCAGTGTTTGTAGATAATATCTGATGATTAGATCATTAGATCGAACAACCATGCTAAGGATAAGTAGCAGCCAGCCATTATGTCATGTATAATTGATTTACTTAAATAACAGCCCTTCTGGTGTGCAATGTACTGACACGCTATCACCTATGACCCATTAATTCCCATGTCGTTTTACTGCAGTAATCGAGGTGGAATTACTTGCTCAAGGGTTCGGAGTCCTATCCGCTATTGGAACCAACAGACCTGAGAACCAGATTTGTAGTGCAATTAACAACCATCCTCTCGTTTGCTACTGCTTTGACTTCTCAGCAGTGAGCTACTGCCTGAGGAATCAAAATAATTTCATCATCCCCCTATTTCACCGACTCACTCGGAGGGGCAGGCATATGATATGAAGTCTCCTTTGGCCGATTCATCCCAATAAATCCCAAAAGTGGTTTTGTATTGAATCTTACAGTATGATTGTCTCCTCATTCTCAGAAGCTGGAGAAGAGAGAGAGAGAGGGAGAGAGAGAGGGAACAGTTTCCTTTCACTACAGAGGCCTCCTCCAGTCGATAAACATCACATAAAAAAACCAATGCCTGTTTAGGAGAGCACATTAATATTCAGAGACGCCTCAAGGAGCAGAAATAGAAAGATGTGGAGGAAGATCAACCAGGAAGCTACCTCACTGTCCCTATATTGCTCAGCAAAGTGGGTTATCAATGGGTTGCTGACACTTTTAAACAAGCTGTTGCAACGATGCCTTGAACCTAAGCTTGAAGCACTGTACCTAGCATTACACGCGGAGTAATTTTGAATACAATTATAATTGCTTTGTAGAAGTAATGTAACACAAGTAGGTAGCAAGATTATAATGCGGGCCCATGAGGTTGAAACTGTATGAAAAACGGATTGTAAGCCTTGATTATATCTGCTCTACCTTTGGGTTGAAACTACTGTCACTGCCTGAAACAAACTTCATTATTCTACCAAATTACAATAAAGATGCTCCACCATATCATAGCAATTTTGTTCATCCTATATTGTTATCTAACCCGAAGTCCTCAGTTTGTTCCACACAGCATGACCTTGTTTAAATAAAATTTAAAAAACCGAAAACAAGCCGTCTTGACCAAAGAGGATAGCTTGAGCTGACTGAGAGAATGTGGCAAATTGCTCCACTCAGCCACAGTGGATTCCTCCATGTTAGTGTTTTAGTGCCACGTTGTCATTCCTGCTGTCACCCAGAGCAGCTGAGACCAGCCAGGGGGACGCCCTCCAACATCCCCATCAGACGGGACAAACACATTGACACATTTTGCGTTTATTAGCAAAATGTCCAAATGCATTTAACTGTCGCACAAAGTGTGGTGTTTTTAATGCTAATATGTTAAGACTTCCGTAATGTTTTGTAACAACACAGCAGTGCTTTATGTTGCGAGGTAAGTGATGAGCCTTCAGCCTCCAGTACTAATGCTGCAGTAGTTTGTGTCGGGGGGCTAGGGTCAGTCTGTTATATCTGGAGTACTTCTCCTGTCTTATCCGGTGTCCTGTATGAATTTAAGTATGCGCTCTCTAATTCTATCTTTCTTTCTCTCTCTCGGAGGACCTGAGCCCTAGGACCATGCATTAGGACTACCTGGCATGATGACTCCTTGCTGTCCCCAGTCCACCTGGCCGTGCTGCTGCTCCATTTTCAACTGTTCTGCCTGCGGCTATGGAACCCTGACCTGTTCCAGACCTGCTGTTTTCAACTCTCTAGAGACAGCAGGAGCGGTAGAGATACTCTTAATGATCGGCTATGAAAAGCCAACTGGCATTTACTCCTGAGGTGCTGACTTGTTGCACCCTCGACAACTACTGTGATTATTATTATTTGGCCATGCTGGTCATTTATGAACATTTGAACATCTTGGCCATGTTCTGTTATAATCTCCACCCGGCACAGCCAGAAGAGGACTGGCCACCCCTCATAGCCTGGTTCCTCTCTAGGTTTCTTCCTAGGTTCTGGCCTTTCTAGGGAGTTTTTCCTAGCCACTGTGCTTCTACACCTGCATTGCTTGCTGTTTGGGGTTTTAGGCTGGGTTTCTGTACAGCACTTTGAGATATCTGCTGATGTAAGAAGGGCTATATAAATACATTTTATTTGATGAATGATTGTGAAAAATCTATGGGGTGATCACATGCTGGACACTCCTTATTAAATGCACCACACCTTTGTTTGTCCCAGTGTGACTTGTGTACCTCACATCCTAAATCAGATAACAGTAGAGATTAGGTGTTCATCAGATAAGTGATTGGCTATCATCGTCAGAGTCACACTGCAAGCCACCCCTGTTTTGTATCTATTTTGTTCATATGCAGGAAAACATTTTCCAAAGTAGGGACATTTCGGAATGATGGATTGGTTTCTTTTTCATTTCCTGTGTGTGTCAGAGCCGATATGCCCAGTAGATTTTCTTGACTGGGACATGCAGTGTTCTGTACTGTGACATGCCAGGAGGGAACCAACCATCTGTCACACAGTACCTTAATAAACAGAAAGGTGCCATCTAACATCCTGTTGACTTCATCCAATGCCACTTTCTTTGATATCAGCTCTCTGTTCTGTGATGGATGGCTACATGTCGTTATATCCGACACATCAAACAGAAGATGATTGAAACACACAAGGCAGAAATGGAATACAAGGCCTTGTCTTTTAATCCATTCACAATTACTGTATAGGGAATTCGTAGTATCTCACAATGTTGATGTTTTCCTGAGTGTATGATATGCTACACAGCCTTCATGGATGTCAGATGTCTAACTACACAAAGTGAATTAACAATGCCAGGTCAGGGATGCCCTTGTGGTGGTTTTTTGTTTGAATGAGCATGGCACCAGGGGAGGTAACTGAGAATAATAATGGCAGTGGAAAACCTCAGACACACAAAAGGACAGATGGGATCTGGGATGTACAGAAGGAGCAGAATTTCTCGCAAGGCTGCCTCATTATTACGTGATACAGATGTTATTAATTATGTAATGCTAAGGAAACGTTCAGGCCAGCTTTCTCACTTTTTGGTTTAAGTGAGCTACCGGTAAAGGTACCACCACTCACTGCTTATGGGATTATCTGTTCAACCACATAGGGGCGCTAGAGAGTCAATAAGACTTGTCAGACATGCTGCTGGATGTCTGGACAAACAATGTGACACCCAGTGTTTTCCTCGTGGACAGGATAACACTGCCATTAACAATGTATTTTTCCCGCATCAGTAATGGCATGAGCCACAGCCTTGTGAAACACAAAACAATTACTTGTGTGGAAATTAAACATCTGCCAATGGAAAGAAATTGGCAAAAGCAATTATGCACAAAACTTAGATTAAAGGCACTGCCAATGTTTCATAAAATGTTATTTTGTTTAAGCCAAATATGGTTTCTCACTAATGATATGTCTCTTATAATGACATATTGTTTACCAAAACCAGGTTTACGTGACATGACACCTCTTATTGGGGCAGCAGTCTATGGCACTGCACCTCAGCGTAAGAGGCGTCATTGCAGTTCCTGGTTCAAATCCAGGCTGCATCACATCCAGCTGTGATTGGGAGTCCCATAGGGTGGTGCACAATTGGCCCAGTTGTCTGGGTTTGGCTGAGGTAGGTAGGCCATTATTGTAAATAAGAATTTGTTCTTAACTGACTTGCCATGTTAAGTAAAACAATGTAAAAAATATTCACCCCAGCTAGGAGGTTAGCTCTGATTGGTGGTGTTGATGTGAACAGCTGGTGAAAACCCTGAGAGGGTGAAAGTGTACCAAGCAGGGAGACTGTGGCTGCCTGTGTATTCTAAGTGTATAATAGGGTGGCAGGTAGCCTAGTGGTTAGCACGCTAGGCCAATAACCGAAAGGTTGCTGGTTAGAATACCTGAACCAACAACGTAACAAATCTGTCAATGTGCCCTTGAGCTCATTTTCTCCAGGGGAACTGTACTACTGTAAAAACAGCACATTTCACTGCATCTATCCCATGTATGTGACAATAAATCATATTTTTTTTAATCTATCCTGCTCAAACAAAACAGCAAACACTTTGGCTTGTTGACCTTCAGGTATATCACTGAGAAATGGAGGATACTGGGTCACTATGCCTTTGGTCTTATTATTTTGGATGACACAAGCAATAAAACCCGAGGGGGTGTGGTGTATGGCCAATATACCACAGCTGTCAGCCAATCAGCATTCAGGGCTCAAACCACCCAGTTTATAATAACTGAATAAATAGCTCGTCACCAGAGTACTACCCGGTCATTTCATTTACTGTACACCCATGTTATTGTGGCCCTATTTCTTACATAGAAAAACACAGTCTTAAGTAAAAAGTTTAAGGTTAAGATGGTGATGTACTATTGTTCAAAAGTAGAAGTCTTGAGAGTGTACAGTAAATTGCTTTGTTTAGTTAACAGAGCAGTGTGTCTGTGTCTGGCTGAGAGCACCATGATCTTGTTATCCCTGGTCAAAAGGTTCCTCTCTCTGCAGGCAGGGAGGCAGAGAGAGATAGGGCTGGTTAAAGTTTAACCCTGCAGGCTCATAAAGCAGCTCCAGGACAGTGAACCTTTGGAGTTTGATATGATGTAATTACCGAATCACCCCAGTGACACGTTTCAAAATCACTAGAATGAAGGACTGAGTCTTCCGGGTGGTGATCTCTGAAATTGCTCAGGTAAGCTTAGCTCACTAACTCTTCCTTGTTATGTCTCTGCTGCTTTGGAGTCTTGTAAGAAATCACCCCTTTGGAGATCTGCTCTCTTCCAGCATGCTGAGTCTCATTGAACTCACTGGGGATGTTTTTCGTGTGACTGACCTAACTGATCAACTGTGGTCAAGTGTTGTGTTAGGTGACTTGTATGGTACTGAGGACACAGTCAAGGTAAGAACCTAGAGGGAGGGGGACATGATTCGATGGTTTCATATAGATGGTTGGTTGTCATTTTCTGTTAATTGTGTTGATGTTGTAGGTGTCACATGTGTGACATGTCTGACGGGGAAGAGCCCTGTTTGACATAGTCATATTGTTCACTAGTTTATAATTTTGTAGCATTTGTATGTGCCAATTGTTGATTCTATTAAAGTCAGCATGTAGTATTCACAGTCGTGTGCTTACAGTTTCATATAAGTCAAAATGATTAACAGTAGTTCTTTTTGGTATGTATGTCAGATGCCAATGAACATATGGAACGAGTTATAGCTCCTTTTGAACTTTGAAGTCCTGTGGGAAAAGTACACTCTTAGGGGGGGGGGGAAAGGGTGGTATCTAGAACCTAAAAGGGTTCTTTGGCTGTCCCCATAGGATAATCTTTTGAAGAACCCTTTTTGGTTTTAGGTAGAAACCTTTTGGATTCCATGTAGAACCCTTTCCACAGAGGGTTCTACATGGAACCAAAAAGGGTTCTACCTGAAACAAAAAAAGGTTATAACTGGAACCAAATAGGGTTCTCCTATGGGGACAGCCGAAGAACCCTTTCGGAACCCTTTTTCTAAGTGTAGTAATAAAAGCAAGTAAACTTTAGAGACTACTCAAAATATGAAATTAAAGTCCAAACTATTTGATATGATTTCCATTATAAATCTTTTTGGACTTGTTTTTCCAGCAGCAAACACGGCCAACACAGTGGCATTTCAGCCATGTGTGTATTTAGCCTCAGTCAACAAAACTCCAAAAGGCAGCTACTGATCACCGCCAGACAAGGCTCCATCTAGTTATCTTGTTTACGCAAACGGTGACCAGGCTATCGTGAAGAGAGCCCCAGACACAGACAGAGAGAGAGGGGGGGGGGGGGGGGAGAAAGAGAGATAGAGAGTTTACATTGCTTTGGCAATGTAAACATGTTTCCCATGCCAATAAAGACCTTAAATTGAATTGAGAGAGAGTATTATTTATTTCACTTTTGTATGTTATCTACTTCACTTGCTTGTCAATGTTAACATACGTTTCCCATTCCAATAAAGCCCCTTGGATTGAAATTAATTGAGTGGAATTGAATTGAGTAATGGAGTCCTGTAGTAGTAGTACATCCACTCAAGGCCTAGAGCCTCATAATGACATCTTCTCTCCAAGCCACCCAGAACAGAAATAGAACCTAAAGACCGTTTCCCTCCCCAGGTGTTTGCATAGGCTCAAAGTGGCAACGGAACCCAATACCTCGTCTTTAACTGTAGAGATTCATTCAGTGTTTTCCTTGGTCAGGGAATAGTGCTGTTGCCATGGTTGGCTGCCTACGCCAATGTTCTGCAAGTGAATGATGCCGAAATAACTAATCTCTCTAGACACAGGCCTGGAGAGTATCATAATGACAGCTAATATTGAATTCACAGATGAAAATATGCGACCTGGGTCCCAGTATTGTTACTGATGATATTGTGAAATCAATCTGAAATCTTAAATGAGAGTGTGAAACCATGCCCCCTCTGGCTTGACTGTGGTGAATGATGGTCCTCGACCTGAGAGCAGGCCAACTCCAGTATTTTTTTATATTGCCTGGCATCTTGACATTTTCAACAAAGTCTTCCGGAGAGCCGTCGAGGAGAGTGGTGAGGAGTGAACAGTGAAAACAAAGCCATCTTGTGTGTGTTGGGAGAATTCATTGTCTTAAAGGAGAAATTGGTTTGACTATATTTGGGGGAAGAAGGTGTGTGTATGACATAATTTCTGTCATGATTGGCACTTGAGACCGTTTGAAGATGGTTTGTGTGGCCGTCACATACCCTGTGACCCCCTCTCTCTCCCTCTTTCCCCATCCCTCTGATCTGGAGAAGTGGAGCCGTGTCATCACCAGCAGGACCTCTCTCTTTCTCTTTGATCCATATGTGTGGAAAGAAACAAAGAGAGGCCTCTCAATCAGGATGGAAATTCTTGCAACACTCAGAGTGACCTGTTTACTGTATCTTCCTACTGATTTAATCAACCTCTCACCAACTAAAGGGATTATCTTGAAGTGGACTATAGTTCGCTAGCGTTGGGCGTCTTGCTGTGGCTTGTGATTGGCCATTGAGAATCAAAGGATTGATTAAGGGGCCCTTATTCAAAGCTGTTGCTTAAGGACTTCCTGTATGTCAGTATACAGTATGTCACAGTATATGAGTGTGAGAGTGTTGGGAAGATGTGTATGGTGGTGGTGGGTGGAATAGATTGAGACAAAGGGGCCTCAGTGGTTGTCTGCTGTTTAGGCTGAGTTGCGTTAATAATTACAGAGCTGTCCTTGACCTGGAACTAAATGAAATACGCTTCTCTCTACGTCATCATAAGATGGTGCATAACAGCTGAGTACCTGCTGGGGGTGCCATTCAGCCAAAATCATACCTGATCATTCTGTAAAGGTAATGGAGCGTTTCTGAGACCAAATATGTCTCAAAAGGAATTGACAATACATAGCACATTTGATTTACTATATGTGTAATACATTCATGCGTGATAGAGTACTGAAGTTCTGAACCAGTTTAAGAGTTTATGCCTAAAAGGTTCAAATAGTAGCAAAAGAAGGCTACAGTGTGATTTGATGACACATTGAGCTCCAGTTATGGGTTGTTTAGGATATTCTCTCTGATGTGTTCTGAACTGTGATTTGATTTCAGTGAGCACCCCTAATTTCGCTGATTTACTGCTGACAATCGCTCTCAATGGAATCTAATCAAAAATCTGGGGATGGACTGACGGGCATGCAGAAAGAGGTCTCGCTGCGTGCGCTCATTCAGCGCACAGGATACCAATTACTGCAGGTAGGAACCATATCCAAAGCATGTAGGGCTTTCGCCTAATCTATGACCAAATCTATGAGTGTTATCATAAGGCCTCCACACAAGTCATCCTTCCTTATAGAGTTTATGTGTAATGTGGAGAAGTGGAGCTCTGATAAAATCCGAGGTCTCTCCATCAGTTTCAAAGCTATTCACATGCGAGTGAGCTCTTTCCCTTGGACTTCGTTACAATTATTGATAATGGGGCGCCACCCTCTGGTGAAAGACACAAATGACTGGATCCCTCTGTCTTACTGCTGAAGTCTGGTCCATGTCAAAATCATTTGGTTGGGGATTCTACAGCTCATATTGCATTGTTATGGGGATTGTCTGGGCAATTTGTGCATAACTACAAGGTCATACCAAACAAAGATATATGGAAGATTTCTATATGAATGCTCAAATCTCTCATTCGGAATGAAACCTGCGTTACAAAGGACATCTGTACGCCTTACAAACCCCTGGTTACTCACCATCAGTCCATTGTGTCTACAGGAGAATGGTCAGAGGAGGTACGGCGGACCCCCTCCAGGCTGGGAAGGCCCTCCTCCAGAGAGGGGCAGTGAGATCTTTGTGGGGAAGCTGCCAAGAGACCTCTTTGAGGATGAGCTGGTCCCCCACTGTGAGAAAGTAAGATAGGTTTGCCAATTAAATCAGTTCCCAAAGTGTAACCTATTGTGTGTCCTTGGTTTTCAAATGCATCCCCTTTCTATTCACAGTTCGGGAAAATCTTTGAGGTTCGGATGATGATGGACTTCAACGGCAATAATAGAGGATATGCCTTTGTTACCTTTTACAACAAAAATGAAGCCAAGACCGCCATGAAACAGCTCAATAACTATGAAATCAGGTAAGCAATCACATGACACAATGGAATGAAATGGGGGAAAAGCCCTGTGTAGCCTAATGGTTAGCTGGCACAAACATACGCATGAGTCATGGAAAACTGAAAGCAGGACTACTAACACTCTCTTCATCACCCGACAGTAACAATATTGGATTTCATTGTGTGCATTGTTGACAAAAAATAAATCAATCTTTCCATTCAATCTAATCTGTTTCCTGTCCAGGAACGGAAGGCTCCTGGGAGTGTGTGCCAGTGTGGACAACTGTCGTCTGTTTGTGGGGGGCATCCCCAAATCCAAGAAGAGAGAGGAGATCCTGATGGAAATGAAGAAAGTAACAGATGGGGTGTTGGAAGTGATTGTTTACCCCAGTGCTGCAGACAAGACCAAGAACAGGGGCTTTGCCTTTGTGGAGTACAACAGTCACCGCGCTGCAGCCATGGCCAGGAGGAAACTACTGCCAGGTACTAAACCCATATTATATACTATTAACAGTCTTAGTACTGAGAATCCCAGTCAGTCAAGAAACAACACCGTTGTAACATACCCCTATGGAAGGACACAGTAAATCATACTGGACCATGATGACTTTGAGGCTTTGAAAAGAAACGTGTACCTTATTAGTTTGGGTGGGCTAATTGGCTGAAGTGTTGAACTTCCTGATCTCCTTCCCCAGGGAGGATCCTGCTGTGGGGGCACGCCATCGCCGTGGACTGGGCGGAGCCTGAAGTGGAAGTGGACGAGGACACCATGGCAACGGTGAAGATTCTCTACGTGAGGAACTTAATGCTGGCCACTACAGAAGAGACCATCAAGAAGGAGTTCAACAGTATCAAACCAGGCAGGTTCAATTACAGCTCAGTCGGATAGTGGGTCACGTTTGGGTTCAACAACGAGTTTCCGTATGTGACTGTGTTATAATGGGGTTAGTAAGCAGATGTATGCTGATGATCTACAGGTGCTGTAGAGAGAGTTAAGAAGATCAGAGACTATGCCTTTGTCCATTTCACCCAGAGAGAGGACGCGATAAGCACCATGGACGCACTGAATGGAAAGGTATAATCTCTCTCTCTCTCTCTCTCTCTCTCTCTCTCTCTCTCTCTCTCTCTCTCTCTCTCTCTCTCTCTCTCTCTCTCTCTCTCTCTCTCTCTCTCTCTCTCTCTCTCTCTCTCTCTCTCTCTCTCTCTCTCTCTCTCTCTCTCTCTCTCTCTCTCTCTCTCTCTCTCTCTCTCTCTCTCTCTCTCTCTCTCTCTCTCTCTCTCTCTCTCTCGAACATGTAATGTCATGGTGACACATGCTTTTATTTAAGTGAGTCACAGTTAGCACATATTGAGCACATTCAGTTCATGTGGGAATCAAAGTCTCATCCCTACCAGGCTCCAGCCGAACGATAAGCCATCAGAACCAAGCAATGTCATACAACAATGCATTATCCAGCCACAACCTGCCTCTACACGGAATAGATCCAAATGTCAACTTCTCCCCTAGCTGGTGGATGGCTCTCCCGTGGAGGTGACCCTGGCTAAGCCGGTGGATAAGGACAACTACGTGCGCTACACCCGGGGTACAGGTGGCCGCGGTGGGGCCCTGCCCCAGGGGGAGTACGCCTACACACTGGGCCAGGTGTATGACCCCTCAGCAGCATACCTGGGTGCCCCCGTGTTCTACGCCCCCCAGATATATGCTGCTATTCCTAATCAGTTCCGCTTCCCCATTGCCAAGGGGCTTGTGGGGGGCCGTGGCCTGGTGCGCACGCCCTCGGTCAGAGGTGGGTACCCTCTCTCTGATTCCTCTCCACAGCTAATCAGTGAGACAGACACATATATATATATGGCATTTATCTACCAATCTGTGTCTTTGAGTAGCTGATAAGGTCAATGGTATCTGCTATAATCACTTGAGATATTCAAATCCAATGCAAACCAGCCTCAATGAGTAGTTTCAGGATTCAACTGAAATTGGTTTGTTTGTTTGAATCAGAGAAAGCTAAAGTACTTAATTCAGTCTGGAGCCAAATCCACATTTTGCAATGATATACTCTGTATGTTCTTTCATTAATGTTTGATCTCCTAATAGAGATAGCGTACCTATGTTCATGCATTGAGCGCTATGAATAATGCTGTACTGCTTTATTTATAGCAGTAAGAGATTTAGGATGTCTGACTGTCATTCAAAATTTGCTCTCCATGGCTGCATATTACAATCTAGTATGACAAGTACGATCATTCAATCAAGTTGGATATGGGGGGAAATTTATTATGTCAAAAATGGAATCGCTGTACTGTGCTTGCCTGGATGACCTACGATCAGTCTTTACAAGGTATTGATTGCCTCCCAGGTGATTTCTGGTGATTTGATTCGATATAATGCCTTCTTGCATTCCTAGAAATTTACATGAATGTACCTGTAGGGGCAGCGGGCATACGCGGGATGGGTGGTCGCGGATATCTCGCCTACGCAGGTTTAGGCCGAGGCTGTGCCACCTACCAGCTAAAGACAGACAAGCACCCCGAGGACAAGCTCTTTGACCTACTGCCAGGCATGGAGCTCACGCCCATGAACCCCGTGAAGCCTCCCGGTATCAAACACACACCACAGGTACACACACACACACAGACACAGACACACACACAGACAGAGACACACACACACACACACACACACACACACACACACACACACACACACACACACACACACACACACATCCAGACCTAATGAGAACTGACGGGACAACAAACACATTCTCACTTAATTACTTATTAGCCGTAAATAAGGTATTCAGCATTCTGCTCACACACACTTAATTACTTATTAGCCGTAAATAAGGTATTCAGCATTCTGCTGACACAATAATTGAAATGTTTCAGAAAAACACATCTATTGATGTTTCATGTCTTCTTCCAGATCTTGGAGGATGTGTGTCAGAAGAACAACTGGGGGCAGCCAGTTTATCAGCTTCACTCTGCCATCGGACCTGACCAAAGCCAACTGTTCCTCTACAAAGTCACCATTCCGGCTCTGTCCACCCAATATCCTAATGTGTAAGAAACACAGCCACCTAATAGCCACATCTAATATGTTTCAGTAGTGGCTTCCTATATCAAAGGATAATATAACCCTGTAACCTTCTCCTCTAGCATTGCAATCATTTAGCAGACACTTTAATCCACAGTGACTTACAGAAGCAATTAGGTTGAAGTGCCTTGCTCAAGGGCACCCCGGCAGATTTTCACCTACTTGGCTTGGGGATTCAAACCAGCAACTTTTGGTTACTGGCCCAACGCTCTTAACCGCTAGTCAACCTGCCGGCTTCCTCTATCCAAGGATCCCTTGGATAATATAACCCTCTAACCTTCTCTCTCTCCCTTCCTTCCTTCCTCCCTCCCTCCCTCCAGGCATCCGTTCACCCCAGCCAAGCTGTGTACATCTGTGGATGAAGCCAAGGTTCATGCTGCGGAGCACGCCCTGAATACCCTGGGTCTGCAGACAGAGGGCGCTGAGGCCTCCGCTGCAGCCGTTGCCGCATTCCCAGGTATGTTGTGAATGTCCGTAAGACTAACCATCATACCACCCTCTCTCTAGAGTAGGTTGCTTAGAACCACATGACGGTATACACTACAAATACAAACCAAAGGCTGTTCATGAATTACATATGCTGGCAAGTGAAAGTTTGTGATAAAAAAAACGTGTTCAAACTGAACATCATACAGACTCCACAATAACGACAAGATATGAGCTTGAACAACTGAAATGCAATTTGAATAGCTATCTAACCCATGTCCTGTCTCCTGATCTGCAGGTTACACAATAGCGAACACCTCAGCCTCAGTAGCTGCCTCCCAGCTCAAACAGGCCGTCTCCCTGCACCAGGACATGGCAGCATACACTACCTACGAAGGCTATCCCGCCTTCACCGTGGCAACCCGTGGAGACGGTTATGGAGTGTTCTAGGGCCATCCTGGAACATCATCTCATTCACCAGCATTCATTCGTAGTTCAGACTATATAAAACTACACTGAACAAAAATATTAACGTAACATGCAAAAGATCCCAGAAATGTTTCATATGCACAACAAGCATATATTTCTAAAAGAAAATTGTTCACATCCCTGTTAGTGAGCATTTCTCCTTTGCCAAAATAATCCATCCACCTGACAGGTGTGGCATATCAAGAAGCTGATTAAACAGAATGATCATTACACAGATGCATCTTGTGCTGGGGACAATAAAAGGTCACTTTAAAATGTGCAGTTTTGTCATGCGAAACAGATGTCTCAAGTTTTGAGGGAGCGTGCAATTGGCATGCTGACTGCAGGAATGTCCACCAAAGCTGTTGCCAGAGAACTGAATGTTCACTTCTCTAAGCCACCTCCAACGTCATTTTAGAGTATGACTGGCCTCGCAACCGAAGACCATGTGTAACGACGCCAGCCCAGGACCTCCACATCTGGCTTCTTAACCTACGGGATCTTCTGAGACCAGCCAACCGGACAGCTAATGAAACTGTGGGTTTGCACAACCAAAGAATTTCTGCACAAATTCTCAGAAACCGTCTCAGGGATGCTCATCTGGGTGCCCGTCGTCCTCACCAGGGTCTTGACCTGACTGCAGTTTGGCATTGTAACCGACTTCAGTGGGCAAATGCTCACCTTCGATGCCCACTGGCACGCTGTGTGCTCTTCAGGGATGAATCCCGGTTTCATCTGTACCGGGCAGATGGCAGATGGCAGACAGCGTGTATGGAGTGGTGTGGGCGAGCGGTTTGCTGATGTCAACGTTGTGAACAGAGTGCCCCATGGTGGTGGTGGGGTTATGGTATGGGCAGGGATAAGCTACAGACAACGAACATAATTGTCTTTTATCGATATCGATTTGAATGCACAGAGATACCGTGACGAGATCCTGAGACCCATTGACGTGCCATTCATCCACCGCCATCGCCTCATGTTTCAGCATGATAATGCACAGCCCCATGTCACAAGGATCTGTACACAAATCCTAAGGCTGAAAATGTCCCAGTTCTTCCATAGCCTGCATACTCACCTGACATGTCACCCAATGAGCATGTTTGGGATGCTCTGGATCGACATGTACGACAGCGTGTTCGAGTTCCCGCCAATATCCAGCAACTTCGCACAGCCATTGAAGAGGAGTGGGACAACATTCCACAGGCCACAATCAACAGCCTGATCAACTCTATGTGAAGGAGATGTGTCGTACTGCATGAGGCAAATGGCAGTCACACCAGATACTGACTGGTTTTCTGATCCACGTCCCTACTTTTTTAAAAGGTATCTGTGACAAACCGATGCATATCTGTATTCCCAGTCATGTGAAATCCATAGATTAGGGCATAATTAACCGACTGATTTCCTTATATGAACTGTAACTCAGTAAAATCTTTGAAATTATTGCATGTTGCGTTTATATTTTTGTTCAGTGTACGTAGTATCCATTATGTGTTTTCATTTGATTGTGTGGATCTATTTAGTTGTAGAGGGCCCTAATTGGATGTTGTAGAGTCAGCAAATTGTCAGAGATAGTTTTGATTGGTTCTTATGTATTTTATCATTATTTTGACAGCCAATATTTTTTTTTATACTCATTGTCTATTTTATGACACAGCTGCTGGTTCATAGTGACGGACTAGTGGTCTCCTTTGACCCAATAGTGTAGAAGTTGAAGTTTCCCCATTTAAGTTGATTAAATTAGCCCTAAAAGTCTTATTTAGATTTCCTCATAAATCATCTATAGAAATATAGTTTTTAAATGTCAGGGATTTCTAGTTTCAAGGATGACTTTTACTTTCTACCTAAATGTGCTGCAAGTACCTTTTGATGTTGTTGCACGGTTGTACATTGTTAGACTAAAAACACTGGCGTGGTTCAGTCACTTTTGATAGTGAGGGGTTTCTTTTGTGCTATTTGTGTCTCAGTATTTACAAATGCAAACACAGAATTTGTTTCCCTCTCTTTTCTGATGTTATAGTGTGCGGAAAATGAAATCCATCCACAAGCTGCTGTGAAACTGAACTGCCTATTTTAAGATGTTAAGGGTTTGTCGTCTATGGAAAAGTGTTTGAGTCATGGTATATTTATTGTCAAAATGTATTGTTTTACATTGGAGTAATATGTCTGGAGTGTTAGCTATGGACAATCATCTTGACAAAGATCAGTGTCATTCTATTTAGCTTATTTCTCTTATTGCCTTACACCAAACCTAGGCCTGCGAACATGGACATAGGAAGTGTTAACACACTTCTCAGCGTACAAAACGACACTCTGATAAACATAAATGCCTAAGCAGTGACAGTATTAAAGTGTGTATAGCACTTCAAACTTATTTTTTATACCAGAAATCCGACAATATTTGTATAGTTATATTGTTTTTGGTTATTTCAAATTCTTTGTGCCTCAATAATTGATCTAAAAAAATCAAAAAGGAGAGAAATAAATACCAATCTGAAATGTAAGGAGAAATGGGAACCCTTTTGTGAAACAACATGTAGTACAGCTTGGTAATTCTAACGTTTCATGATCTGTAATTGCCTGTGATAAATGAACCAATTGCATTTTGAGACTAGCTTTCTTCCCTTTATTCCTTCTACATAAAACTAAGAAGTGTGCCACAATATTTAAATCATTTAATTCTATTCAAAATAAGCACTGTACATAATTACACACACAAAAAAACGTGAATAAACTGATCATAAACAAATGATCTTAATTTCCATGGGAGATGAGCTATGGAAGAGCACTGAAGCTGCCCTACATTCAAAACATATTTCCGCCGTCATCCTGTTGAGCACAGCCTCCATTCAGCGCAATGGCTTGTTGCCCGTCAACCCAAAGGCCGGTTGCGTATCGAAGCACTGGTCTTATTTAGTGCTTCAATGCTGTACATACATTGAACTGCATTGAAATAGAGAATATTAATACATCATCAAATGTGGGTCACTAGAAGTGTACACTATAATGTGCCCTATTTGGTCTTACTCAATGACCAGCGGATAGTAATAATACGTTCTTTTGGAGACTCTGAAGAGCTCTGACACACCCCCATTCACTGGAATCACAGGATCTGTGATCCCCTTCCTCTGTTTGTAGTGTGCAAAGTGTCTGATCCGGTAGGAGAACGTCTGGGCTGACAGGAGGATGTGCCACTCAATGCTAACATTACTCTCTGCTCCATTCTTTACCTAGTTAAACCTATTGTGAGAGGAGAGGAGACGAGAGAAGAGAGAGAAGAGAAAAGACAAGACAAGAAAAAGAGACAAGAACACTAAAGACATGAGGGCTCAGTGTCACCTTCCATTCACACCCCCCCACCTCTACCTCGGATGTTGTCAGGCTGATGTTGACTGAGCTGATCAAAGAGACTGTGACCTCGTTACTGTCACACAGAGAGACATCAGGCTGTTGGCACAGGAGAGTTCTGATCTTTAGAACACACTCACCATGACCACACCATGGAGGTTAACCGTAGACCAATACTGACCTCATTGTACAGGGCTAAATCTAACCCAAATTGGGCAAAACAAGCTCTAAAGACCACCCCTTAGCAACCATCTGGCCCAATCTGCCACTGCTTCTCTCAAAAATACGTCTTATGCTTTCAATTAATTGAGACACCCCCCCCCCCCTACTCAGACCTCTCCCAGACAGTCCTAGCAAAATTCTTGCTTGAGAAATTGCTCTTTGCTAAGAAGCATTTTTTGTTTATTTTTGACCATTTTAATTGAAAACAGTCACAGTAAAGTCTGTAATTAATTGTTACCCAGAAATGATTTGATATTGAGATAGAAACATCTGCATTAGACCTTTAAGCTGTGGGGTGATAATCAGCTATAAAACACTGACAATTTGATCAATAAGATGTCCTTGAGAAATAAGGCCTGATGCTAAATAAGCCAAATAATCAAACCAACCAGATAGTTCCAGGCGCTGCTAGTTGTTTATTTATTAATTTACAGTGGCCATTAAAGGGATATCACGTCCTACTAAAATGGATTGTGTCTGATATACAGCGCATATGAAATGAGGACGTTGAATAAACAGGAAGTACTCTACCTTGTCTCCCAAGATGCATCTGTGCGAACGTCATCCCAGTTTACTGTGCAGTATGTGGTCCTCACCTCTGCAATGGCCTCAAAACTTCTGGATATATGCAGAGATGGTGGATGCTCCTCTGCAGCGCTGGATCTTCGAGAAATAACCGTAATAAGTGATTGTCAGCCATTTTGCGATCAGATCCGGGGCAGCGATCTGATACCACTTAAAATCTCTCTTCTTCTCTCGCACCTGGTACTCCTCATAGGTGGTGATGTAATGAGTAGATGCTACACAGGCCAGCAACGACCACCTCTGCATTACTGAACGTTCCCTGAGCCTCCAGTTCCTTATCAACAAACAAAGGTCATCTGTATAACACATTCAAATGTAATACCAAAAAAATGCAAACAGAATATTTGCCTTAATGAGTGGGTGTGCATGTATGTGTGTGTGTGTGTGTGATATTTGATTCTCACGTGCTTGACGGCCTCCCCTGACATGGTGCTGCAAAACACGAGTAAAGTAAACAGAATTCAACCAACATGTCCTTCAACACGTCAGCTAAACAAACACTGCGGCCTGTCTGTTCTCTTCAAAACAACATTGATTTTCATTGTACTTTCATGTGCGCCTTAACGCGTGACCTGCGAGTCACAACCTATTCCATCTCAAGTCCAAGTCCAACACATCTGTTCCTTAATCACATTTTCCATGACAGCATTGGAAGGAAAATCAAATGAGGGTTTATTAAGTTCAACCACTCACACACGTTCAGACTGTAGCGGAAACTCACGTCATTTCTCCAGGGATAGCCACAATGGCCACAGGTCCTGTGGTGATCATCTGGACGCCCACAATGTTTGTGTGACACGGGAGGGCCCAGGTCAGCTAGGCCAGAGAGAACAGCACGGTCACATCTCCATGGTGACATCATGTTACAGTACACTGACACACAGTCCTAGCTTTGGAAACACAACTCCCCTAGGGTAACACCACAGTTTAAGCCCATGGAAAGTGTTAGGCTGCGCTGGGGCTACAATGGAAAAAGGCTGAAAAAGAACAGTGCTCACACCTCTCCAGTGCTGAAGAAAACAGGTTTGGGGTGGTGGCAGTCCTGTGTCTCATTGGAGGGAAGTCCAAGCAGTGTATCTCTAATGCCTTGCCAAAATGGGTCACCCTCAAAAAGCCCCCGTTTCTGAACAATTCAATACATTGAAGAGGGGTTATCTACATGACAATGATCTAAATATAGTACAATGAAAAGCAGAGAAGGGTTGCTAACCTTGAAATTGAGATCTCCTCCTCCGTTTATAGTTTCTGCGGTGAAGCTGTGGCCCCGAGCTGGTTAACAGGTCCTGCTGGGTCAGAATCACAAAATCACAGAATCCCACACCTCCTGACTGGCCTTACCATGCAGATCCTGTAGGGGGCAAACACAGCAATACAGCAGTCATAAGACAATGGTAGATGTGGATGATGTCTTGATGGAGAAGACAACAAACATCTGTACACGTAACTGGTTCCACAGATCATGGAATTATAATCGGCATCTCACTCCTAGTGACTGGTAAGATTTCTTACCTTTGCACTTTTGTAAATGTTCTCTCCTATGATGCAGGTGGTGTCAAACATGTCAGATCCTGCTGGACAGCGCAACACCCATTTTTTTATGGAAAGCATCAGAGAGGTGATGTACACATGTTGGTGCAGGCAGTATTTTTTTGTTGCTATGGACTCTGCTATAAAGTACACTTTTGAATTTGCATAGGAGTCTGCTACAGTATTCCATGTATTCCTATAGTTTTGTCACTCCAATAGGACAGGAGCTGTTGCGGCAATCACAGGGGAGTCCAGTGTTGGCACAGAAGGACCCTCTGGTGTCTGGGCTGGCATCTCCCAGGTAAGAGCAAAGGCCGCCACATACGGCCCCCTGGAACAAGACACAGTGTCACACATACGGCCCCCTGGAACAAGACACAGTGTCACACATACGGCCCCCTGGAACAAGACACAGTGTCACACATATGGCCCCCTAGAACAAGACACAGTGTCACACATACGGCCCCTGGAACAAGACACAGTATCACACATACGGCCCCTGGAACAAGACACAGTGTCACACATACGGCCCCCTGGAGCAAGACACAGTATCTGAAAAAGAGCGCCACCATGTAGTGGTGGACTTTGATAAAGGTGGTGCTTTAGATATGGATGCAACTGTCCCGGCGTCCCGGTTAGAGAACGTAAATGACCAGCAAGAGACAGGCTGTATCACAACCGGCTGTGATTGGGAGTCCCATAGGGTGGCGCACAATTGGCCCAGCGTCGTCCGGGTTTGGGTTTGGCCGGGGTAGGCCGTCATTGTAAATAAGAATTTGTTCTTAATTGACTTGCCTAGTTAAATAAAGGTTAAATAAAATAAATTACAAATACAATCCACACTTTATTACCACAAACCGAACAGACACACAAACCAAACAGACACACAAACCAAACAGACACACAAACCAAACAGACACACAAACCAAACAGACACACAAACCAAACAGACACACACACACACACACACACACACACACACACACACACACACACACACACACACACACACACACACACACACACACACACACACACACACACACACACACACACACCGGACACACACACACACACACACCAAACAGACACACACACCAAACAGTCACACACACCAAACAGTCACACACACCAAACAGTCACACACACACACACACCAAACAGTCACACACACCAAACAGTCACACACACCAAACAGTCATACACACACAGCAAACAGGAATAGAGGAGGGAACTAGTGGTTGTGGTTTGTAGGTCAGCGATGCACTAACACTAGTGTGAGTTGGGAGAGTCCAGGGAGCGCTGCAGGGGAAATGGTCTTTTGGAGTGCTGACAGACGATTGCCACTCACCAGGGGGACGTCTCCAGGGGGTCTGGTTCAGTCTGCTCTGCTCACCCAACATAATATCATAGGAAAACGTCATCCTGGCACGTTTCTCGCAAAAAAAGGTAAAATGTCACATTATCTGACGTTTTTCTTGATACATTGCAGTCAATGGGAAACGATGAGTGTCACAGGGTTGACGTTTTTGTCGTTTATCTCATGTCTGTCTCTTCTCACCCTAACCTCCTCTTTACCCCCCCTCATTCTCTTCTCTCCCCGTTCTTTCACCCTCTCCATCCTGCCATCACTCTACACCTTCTCTCCCTCCTCCTCCATTCTCTCTCGCTCCTTCTTTCCCTCCCTCGACCTCCTCTCATCTCTCTCCTCTCGCTCTCCCTCCTTCACCCTCTCCCTCTCTCTTGTCCCTTCTCTCTCCCCTCCCTCTCTCCCCCCCATCTCTCTCTCACTTCTATTTCAATCACATCAACTCTGTGACACTCATCTTTTCCCATTGACTGCAATGTATTGAGAAAAACATCAGCTACTGTGACACTTGCCGTTTTTTTCAAAACGTGCCAGGGTGAAGTTTTCAAACTGATAATGGGCTGTTTCCTGTGGTCCTGTTGTAGGACTGACCGTAGGCACTGGTTCCTCTGAAGTCAAAAACAATATTACACATCAGTTGTTAACACTATCAAAAATAAACCAGTTTTTATGAATTAGACTATTATAAATAAACTGAATGAAGATTTTATTCTTGGCCGTCATGTGTGAAGGAACGTTACTCGTAAATGAACCCCGTGACAAACCCCTGCTATCTCACACTAAAAAAACTACAAAGTTACCCACGAGCAAAATGAGACAAACATAGATAAACTCTTACGTGATCTGTCTTTCCAGTGAATAGCCATGACTGAGATTAACCCCACAGATACTGAGGTTATGACCACAAACAGAACCCCGAGGGTGACCTCCAGTGTGCTCAGAGCACAGCACACAGTCTTCCTCCGAGCCATGGCACAACGCTACGCGTAACCAACATGGTGTTAATATTGTTAATAAAAGCACTTCCTGGGCATGTGAGAAGTGCTTCATGAATGCAAGTCATTCAGCTTAAACCTTGACTGATGCACACCTGACTGATGCACACAAGCATTTCGCTACACCCGCAATGACATCTGCTAAATATGTGTATTTGATTTGATTTGAAATGATAAGCTGTATTAGCCAATTACAGCAAATAGAAGAAAGAGCTGTTTCTTGAAAAACATAAACGCTTATTTGAAAAGATATATATTTAACCTTTCTTTAAGCAGGGAGTCACAATTGAGACCAGGGTCTCTTTGACAAGGGAGCCCTGCTTGAGGTAATTAAATGAGATAATGCTACATTATGCTTTTGCATGGACACAATCAAATGGTGAAGGATCAGTATCAGCTGAGTGAATACTTCACCTAGCTCACACTCTGTCTAATATTCAATGACATTTCAAGATAGCAACAGTCAAAAGCAGAATAATTTCTATTATAACCTGGATGGTTCGAGCCCTGAATGCTGATTGGCTGACAGCCGTGGTATATCAGACCATATACCACAGGTCTGACAAAACATTTATTTGTACTACTCTAATTACATTGGTAACCAGTTTATAATAGCAATAAGGCACGAGGGTTTGTGGTATATGACCAATATACCCCGGCGTTGCGTAGTGCCTAAGAACAGCCCTTAGCCGTGGTATATTGGCCCTATACCACACCCCCCGTGCCTTATTGCTTAAGTATGGTACAGAATGACATACAGTGCTTTCAGAAAGTATTCAAACTACTTAAAGTATTCCACATATTGTGTTACAGCCTGAATTCAAAAGGTATTGAATATATACCCCATAATGACAGTGAAAACATGTTTAGACATTTTAGCAAATTTATTGCATATGGAATACAGGAATATCAAATTTACATAAGTATTTAAACACGTGAGTCAATACTTTGTAGAAGCACCTTTGGCGGCGATTACAGCTTTGAATTGTCTTGGGTATTGCACATCTGGATTTGGGAATTTCTCCCATTCAGATTTATTTTGTCAAAGCTATGTTAAGTTATATGGGGAGCAGTGGTGAACAGCAAACTTCATGTCTTTCCACAGATTTTCAATGGGATTCAAGTCTGGGCTTTGGCTCGGCCACTCAAGGACTTTCACATTCTTGTTCTGAATCCATCCCAGTGTTGCTTTGGCTGTATGCTTGGGGTCATTGTCCTGTTAGAACTGATATCTTCACCCCAGTCTAAGGTCGTTGGCACTCTGAAGCAGGTTCTCATTAAGGATTTGCCTGTATTTGGCTCCATTCATTGTTTCCTCTATCCTTACCAGTCTCCCAGTCCATTCTGCTAAAAAGCATCCCCATAGCATGATGCTGCCACTACCATGCTCATGGTAGAGATGGTTAGACGGGTGATGAGCTGTGACTGGTTTTCTCCAGACATAGCGCTTTGCATTAAGGCCAAAGAGTTTCATTTTTATCTCAGACCACAGAATATTTTGCCTTATGCTCTGAGTCTTTCACATGCCTTTTTGCAAACTCCAGGCGTGCTGTCATTTGCCTTTTTCTAAAGAGTGGCTTCCATCTGGCCATTCTCCCAAAAAGCCCAGATTGGTGAAGTGCTTCAGAGACTTGTCCTTCAGGCAGTTTCTCCGATCTCAGCCAAGTTCTGTCCGAGTGGTCATTGGGTTCTTGGTCACCTCCCTGATCAAGGTCATTTTTGCCCAGTTGCTCAGTTTGGTCAGATGGTAAGCTCTAGGCAGTCTGGGCAGTTCCATATTTTTTTTATTTCCCAAAGATGGAGTCCACTATGCTTTTGGAAACTTTCAACACTCAAGAAATTGTTTTATACTCTTCCCCAAATATATGCCTCATCACAATTGTATCTTAGAGATCTACGGACAGTTCCTTGTACTTCATGCTATAGTTTCTGCCCTGACATGCAGTGTCAACTGTGGGACCTTATATAGACAGGTGTGATTCTTTCTATATCATGTCCAAACAATTGAATTGGCCACAGGTGGACACCAATCAAGTTGTATTGACATCAAGGATGTTGAAAGGAAATTGGATGCACCAAATCTCAATTTGGGGTGTGAATACTTCCACTACCGGTCAAAAGTTTCAGAACACCTACTCATTCAAGGGTTTTTCTTTATTTTTTCTACATTGTAGAAGACTAGTGAAGATGTCAAAACTATGAAATAACACACATAGAATTATGTAGTAAACAAAAAAGTGTTAAACAATTCAAAATATATTATATTTGAGCATCTTCAAATAGCCACCCTTTGCCTTGATGACAGCTTTGCACACTCTTGGTATTCTCTCAACCAGCTTCACCTGGAATGCTTTTCCAACAGTCTTGAAGGAGTTCCAACATATGCTGAGCACTTGATGGCTGCTTTTCCTTCGCTCTGCGATCCAACTCATCCCAAACCATCTCAATTGGGTTGAGGTCAGCTGATTGTGGAGGCCAAGTCATCTGATGCAGCACTCCATCACTCTCCTTCTTAGTCAAATAGCCCTTACACAGCCTGGAAGTGAGTTGGTCATTGTCCTTTTGAAAAACAACTGATAGTGGGATTAAGTGCAACCCGATGTGATGGCGTAACGCTGCAGAATGCTGTGGTAGCCATGCTGGTTAAGCGTGCCTTGAATTCTAAATAAATCAGACTGTCACCAGCAAAGCACTCCAAACCTCCTCCATGCTTCATGATGGGAACCCCACATGCAGAGATCCTTCATTCACCTACTCTGCGTCTCACAAAGACACAGCGGTTGGAACCCCAAAAATTCTCAAATTTCGACTCATCAGATCAAAAAGGACAGATTTCCGTCGGTCTAATGTCTATTGCTAATGTCTCTAGGCCCAAGCAAGTCTCTTCTTCTTATTGGTGTCTTTTAATAGGGGTTTCTTTGCAGCAATTCAACCATGAAAGCCTGATTCACGCAGTCTCCTTTGAACAGTTGATGTTGAGATGTGTCTGTTACTTGAACTCTGAAACATTTATTTTGGCAGCAATCTGAGGTGAAGTGAACTCGAGCTTATCATCTGCAGCAGAGGTGACTCTGGGTATTCCTTTCCTGTGGAGGTCCTCATGAGAGCCAGTTTATCATAGCGCTTGATGGATTTTGCGACTGCACTTGAAGAAACTTTAAAAAAGTTCATGAAGTGTTCGGCATCGACTGACCTTCATGTCTTAAAGTAATGGACGTTTGTTTCTCTTTGCTTATTTTATATTCTTTTGCCATAATATGAACTAAGCCCTATTTGGTAAAAGACCATCTTCTGTATACCAACCCTACCTTGTCACAACACAACTGATTATCTCAAACACAATAAGGAAAGAAATTCCACAATTTAACAAGGCACATCTGTTACTTGAAATGACTACCTCACGAAGCTGGTTGAGAGAATGCCAAGACTGTGCAAAGCTGTCAAGGCAAAGGGTAGCTACTTTGAAGAATCTAAAAAACCTCAATAAAAATAGATTTGATTAGTTTAACACTTTTTTGGTTACTACATGATTCCATGTGTTATTTCATAGTTGATATCTTCACTATTATTCTACAATGTAGAAAATGTAAAAATAAAGAAAAACCCTGGAATGAGTAGGTGTGTCCAAACTTCTGACAGGTAATATATATGGTGGATTACAGAGTGAAACTATATTAGACATGACCAAATTGTGTACAGAAAGATCACTTCTCCAGTACATTAATAAAACAAAAGAAGGACAGATTAAGGTGTGCTAAATATTATTTATTTCCTTTTGGATTCATTTCTTCCATGGTTACACCATAACCACCCAATGAGAAGAGCTGATTAACGCGACACTTCTGAGGTATACATATAAGTTGAGGAGAGGGGCATTTGGGTCAGTCATCATCAGTAAGCTGAGAAATTGTCAGGACCACTTAATAAAACCTTGCTTTTAACCTCTCTCCATCACACTGACCTAACATTTGGGTCAAAGGACAGCCCAAACAATGCAGCTATTTGGCATAATAGGCAAGAAATGACATGGGAATCCAATATCCCAAGTAAAAACACAAGAAATTATCAATGTAATAAATAAATCAATGGAAAATAAGAAATTATTCAGGATTTTCTTTTTTTTAAGCAAACATGACTGCCTTAGAAAGACACGGATATGATTAAAAGAATTACATGATTCTTTACATTCAGAAACAGGGAGAAAATGTTATGGAGTCATAATTGCTCAACTGTCTATGCTGTAATCGGTGATCAGCGTCAGGTTCATTTAAGCACCCTCCTATCTGTTCAAGTGGAAATACTGATGTAGCACTTTAAAAACGGTCATTCAAGTCAACATTAATGAGGACACTGATACACTTACTGTACAATCACAACAAGAAAGGCACTGAGGAATATTGTTACTAATTTATTATCTCCTTTTTGCTCTAGTCTCCTAACTGTAAAAATCTAAAGCATTAATTTGAATAATAAACCTGTTATATGCTTAGAAAATAGTTTACACCTTGGCCAAGCTTATTTTAGACAACTACAAAAATGTAAGTCACTACAAAAAACGCCTCCTGCTTCAAGACAGGTCAGTCCTCAAAGCTATTTTGAACCAAAACTTGGTAAAACATCTGAGCATGATAACACCAAACTTTTGGAACAGCCCAATCGCTGTGACAAACATGTTTATTCAATAAAATTTCAGTAACCGGTTACAGAGGGAGATATTAGCCTTTAACTATAGATTTCCTGTTGCGAGCTGAAATAGATCTGGACCCACTTTTGAAATGCTTGCGATCCACCCACTGGAAACCATTACTTTCAGAGTAGCCTCGAGAGGATAGACTGATTGTTTTCCAATGTGAAATGTTTTGGCTGAAACGATGGTTGTCACAGTACTAGCCAGTTGGACTGGAGTGTATGTTACAGGAGAAAGTTAAAGGGAGATGGAACAGCATCAGAGTTCAATAGATAGGGCATCTTCTTGTGATTAGTTGTGGCACTTTAAAGAGTGTTGTTAAGAGACCCACCATCATGTCCTCCTGGGGGGGGGGGGGTGTCCCGCTGTCACGGGCACTGTGTGTCAATACGGCTGTACTTCACTTGACTCCATTGGGCCGGTGGCCATGACAGCGGCATCCGGTAGTTCCGAGGGACGATGCCGGTGACATTCTGTTCCAGGTACTGGAAAATTCGGTACCACCACACCCTTGAGAAAAAGTTGCTCTGCGATGATTCCTTCAGCACCTGAGAAACAAATTAAAATGTTCATGAACAACACCATGCCTTAACTGTTGATACACGTTGAACATGCAAGTAATACTAGTCTATTACAGGGTAATTACACAACTTACTTGTTGGTTGGCCATGGTGTGGTACCACCAGAATAGGCGTGTGGTGATGAAGTAAGCCACCACCACATCTATGGAGTAGTGGTCATGAGCCAAGAGAATGCAGAAGAGGCCTACAGCACAGAGCAGCCAGCAGATCAAATGGTACCACCAGAACCGTTTTGGAGAGTCTGCGAGAAACACAGAAAATACCTTTAAGTCAATGTGACCAATCAGATGTATGTTCTCTCAACAGGCATACATCAACTCCAACAGCTCGTACAGTTTACCACCGAGTGTCTCCTCCACTCCAAAAACAAACATCACAGACGTCACAGGCTTTCACTAAGAGAGGCTACGCCGTAGTGTTGTGTAGCCTACTTACATTCTTTAATGAAGAGATAGCTGAGTGTCAGCATGACTGTGTGGCCACTGTAAAGGTAATCCCCACACATGTGGTGCGAGCCAGTGATGGTGAGGCCTCCTCCTGCAATCATCTTCATGACTCGCCGCATTTGGGACTCCCAGTCACCAAACAGCTACAACAGAATAAAAAACAAAACACCACAAGTATGTCAAGTTAGTGTGCTCCAGAAAGGCAGAAAAACGCAAAATCAGACTTATTCAACAATAATACAGTAACAACATTTGTGTCTGTGAAAGGGGATGTGTTAGCCTACTATTAGGAGCTTGAACAGTACTAACTGTTCGCCAGTTAGAAGCTGATCATACATGATCAGACTAACTTGGAACAAGGCCTCCAGTCAGAAACGCTGGCCCACAGCCAATTGCTTTCAACAGTTGGAAAGCTATCACTAATTTGGTTAATTCAGTTAGATTAAATAGGAAATGTGGAATTGTCAGAAATAGGTGAGCCGGCAAATTTGGACTGATAACAAATGGTTTCCTCTAAGGGGATATCCTGGCCTGTGGTGTGCTGAGGGGATGAGGATCCTGGCCTTGTTCACTAGTTCTCTACTGTATGCCTCCCACTAACGTGAGGAACACTCAAGAGGAACTGTAACGCTACAGCCCTGCTTCATGACTGAATAGACCTGCTAAAAGTAGGGAGCATTGAGGTAAGCGGTTGTCACAGTAGGTGAACAATGTGGTCATACGCAGTCAAATAAATGTTCACAGCCATTGAGTCTTAAAACCATTTAAAATGTTGGCTACAGATATATCATCAACTTAATGTGAGGGAATATATCAGCTTTTACTATAGCATGGCTGAGAAACGGGTCTAAATCAAATTGACAAATGCCATCTACTATCCTTAAAAATATGACCAACATGCCACAAATAAAAATAAAAAACCTTCAAAGAGGCATAAATCATCTGTTGTCGTTTAACGTGAGAACATCTTCAGTTCTTTTTTTTTTAACTGCCATTTAAAATCCTGCCTGCAATGGAAAATTGGGACCATAGGGGGTCAACAGCTGGAAAATAATTTTGCTTTTCTCATCATCCACATAAAAAAATGCTATTCTCAGGGCCTTCTCAGTCAGCACTTTCAACATTGACCTCTGAGGTTCACAGACATGTTAAGACAAGCTACTAACTACATTTCACTTAGCATGCTACAGGTAACTGCCAAAATAATGGAAACACTTGAGTAATTGAGGGATACAAAGTATATTGAAAGCAGGTGCTTCCACACAAGTCTGGTTCCTGAGTTAATAAAGCAATTAACATCCTATCATGATTAGGGTCATGTATAAACATGCTTGGCAGGTCCTTCTTTTTGCTATTATTTTTGCTACCATAGCTATGCCCCCATCCACTGGGTACGAGTGGTCACCGAATGGTTTGATGAGCATGAAAACGATGTAAACCATATGCCAGGGCCGTCATCTCAACCCAATTGAACACTTATGGGAGATTCTGGAGAGGGGCCTGAGACAGCATTTTCCACCACCACCATCAACAACAAAAAACTAAATTATGGAATTTAGTGGATGAATGGTGTTGCATCCGTCCAATAGAGTTCCAGACACTAGCAGAATATATGCCAAGGTGCACTGAAGCTGTTCTGGCTCGTGGTGGCCCAACGCCCTATTAAGAAACTATGTTAGTATTTTCTTTATTTTGGCAGTTACCTGTATGTTTTTGCATAATTAAATAATGCAACAAAAAGGCTATATTTCTGAGCCCAGGGAGAAGAGGCAAGTACCTTAGGAGAGCACTTGAAATGCATTCCTGGCACAGGGAGTGTGGTTATGTACATGGTGATACACCTGTATAGGTACAGTGTGCCAACGATGAAGAAGAAACGTCGACCAACGATGGACCTGAGGACGAGAAAGTAGTACATGCAGAATCAAGACTTGCTGGGGCCCTTAATCAGCACATGGCAAAACATACTTTAACATGGAGTGGATCCTTCAATACGTTCCGGATGTTAGAATTCAAGTAGTTATCAAATTATTGTAATTTATCTTGTTCATTTACCTATATTTTAACAGTGTCAACTGTAGTAGCCACAGGCCGACCAGTATCATGCCGTTGATTTCGCATATGGAAAAAGCCCAGTCTACTCGGTCAAAAAAGTCAAAGAACTTGTCTGGCAGGGGCGGAGTAGCCTCTTTGGGAGGCACGCGTTCGTGGACCACGGAGATAATGA
This sequence comes from Salvelinus namaycush, assembly GCF_016432855.1. Lineage (NCBI taxonomy): Eukaryota > Metazoa > Chordata > Actinopteri > Salmoniformes > Salmonidae > Salvelinus > Salvelinus namaycush. Next base: position 10,797,199 of record NC_052310.1, read on the forward strand.
TGGTGGTGCAGACGAAGCAGACCATGGCGTAGATGCAAGCCACGGCAGTCTTCCCCCACTCTTCAGGGAACGGAGAGCGGTTGATCTCAGGCATGGGGATCTGAACCCGTTCCTTGTGAAACCCATTGATCAGACCATTACTCTTGGGCTTGTTCCCATTTACCTCATTGATGACGGTCAAGATGGAGTGTCCGTTGGCGTGCCCATTTTTATGTGCTTCAATGTGGTGCTCTATTCTGAGAGTCTCCATCTTGTCCAAAAGCTGTCTGCCTGTGTCCGAGGTGACAAGGACCAGAGTGGCCGTCTGGAAGTCCGCCTTGGAGAGCTGCAGGAGGCCCTGGCCGTCCAGGTGGCGGAAGGCCTCAGAGTATTCCTGCATTCCCTCATTGGTCAGCCACTGTCGCACGTCCTCCGTTGACCACTGGGCCACTTTCTTCATGTCAGTCCCCGTGCCGTACGAGTGGCAAACAGAGGGAGATACTTGGGTGGAAGAGTCCAGAGGTGTTAGCGGTTCGGTCTAACAAATCCAGAGTCCTCCTCAGGTCACACTCATCACGTAGAAAGGACATTGGGTGCTGCTGACACCTGGAGTGTCCAGTCAGGCAAATCTAGAGGTTAATCCATCCTACCAAGGTTTGGGATTGAACTTGCTGTGACAATTTTGTCCTAAAATGGGAGAGAGAAAAAAATCTAAAACAATTCATAACACATTCACACATTACTTTGACAAAATGTATTGTGTGTTACAAAGCCTATTATATAATGTATATAATCTATTGAATAGTGTGATGACAAAGCAGATTTAATTGTAGAGCAAACAAATAATCCATTTATAATGGTAAAAGTCAAATATTCATAATGTAGAGTGCATTAAAATCACCCATTCAACAGATTCTCACACACACGTTCAAAAGTTTGGGGTCACTTAGAAATATCCTTGTTTTTGAAATTAAAGCACATTTTGTCCATTAAAATCACATCAAATTGATCAGAAATACAGTGTAGTAAATGACTATTCTAGCTGGAAACAGTTGATTTTTAATGGAATATCTACATAGGCGTACAGAGGCCCATTATCAGCAACCATCACTCCTGTGTTCAATGGCACACTGTGTTAGCTAATCCAAGTTTATCATTTTACAAAGGCTAATTGATCATTAGAAAACCCTTTTGCAATTATGTAATCACAGCTGAAAACTGTTCTGATTAAAGAAGCAATAAAACTGGCCTTCTTTAGACTAGTTGAGTATCTGGAGCATCAGCAACTGAGCAAGAGGACAAGTACATTAGAGTTTCTAGTTTGAGAAACGGATGCCTCTCAAGTCCTCAACTGGCAGCTTCATTAAATAGTACCCGCAAAACACCAGTCTCAACTTCAACAGTGAAGAGGCGACTCCGGGATGCTGGCCTTCTAGGCAGAGTTGCAAAGAAAAAGACATATCTCAGACTGGCCAATAAAAATAAAAGATTAAGATGGGCAAAAGAACAGATACTGGACAGAGGACAGAGGAGCATCCCGGAGTCGCCTCTGCACTATTGACATAGGGACTACTGTTTTGCGGGTACTATTTAATGAAGCTGCCAGTTAAGGACTTTTGAGGCATCTGTTTCTCAAACTAGACACTATAATGTACTTGTCCTCTTGCTCAGTTGTGCACCGGGGCCTCCCACTCCTTTCTATTCTCATTAGATCCAGTTTGCGCTGTTCTGTGAAGGGACTAGTACACAGCGTTGTACGAGATCTTCAGTTTCATGGCAATTTCTTGCATGGAATAGCCTTAATTTCTCAGAACAAGAATAGACTGATGAGTTTCAGAAGAAAGTTTTGTTTTTGGCCATTTGAGCCTGTAATCGAACCCACAAATGCTGATTCTCCTAATACTCAACAAGTCTAAAGAAGGCCAGTTTTAATGCTTCTTTAAATCAGAACAACAATTTTCAGCTAACATAATTGCAAAAAAGCTTTTCCAATGATCAATTAGCCTTTTAAAATTAGCAACTTGGATTAGCTAACAACGTGCCATTGGATCACAGGAGTGATGGTTGCTGATAATGGGCCTCTGGACGCATATGTTGATATTCCATTAAAAAAATATATATAATAAAATTAATTCAGCAACAATGTCTGCACTGTATTTCTGATCAATTTGATGTTATTTTAATAAACAAATAATTCGCTTTTCTTTCAAAAACAAGGACATTTCTAAGTGACCCCAAACTTTTTAATGGTAGCATACACACGCACACATGTAAAGTACTTAAGTAAAACTTCTTTAGAGTCCTACTTAAGTAGTTTTTGGGGGCATCTGTACTTTACTATTTATATTTTTGATAATTTTCTTTAGGAATGTAGTGAAGGCAAAGTTATGTACTTTTTACTCCATACATTATTCCTGACATCAAAAAGTACTCATTACATTTGGAATGCTTAGCAGGAGAGGAAAATGGTCCAATTCCTACACATCAAGGGAACATCCCAGGTCAGCCCCACTGCCTTTGATCTGGCAGACACACTAAACACACGAGTCATTTGTAAATGATGTCTGAGTGTTGGAGCGTGCCCCTGGCTATCCGTAAATAAAAACAACCGTTCCGTCTGGTTCGCTTAATATAAGGAATTTAAAACTTTTACTTTTGATACTTAAGTACACTTAAAACAAAATAATTTTAGACTTTTACTCAAGTAGTATTTTACTGGGTGACTCAAAGAAACACGACTCAAGTAAAAGTAAGGTGGCTTTCCTTTTCCTCAAGTATGATACATACATATTGCACACAGGACCGCAGAATTACGACACAAGCAAGCGCTCTCTCGTTCAGGATTTGTGACTGCTACTTTTAGAAAACAAAACCTCAACTATCCGTTCAAATACCAGCGAAAAGTGCTTTCAGGTGAGGAATTAGCCCACAGCTCAGTAAAACTGTTATTTCATAAAAACACACCGCGTCTACGACTTTGTAACCATTTCAAAAATTTCTGATATTGTTATTGCCGTATCAATACAGTATAATGGAGAAAGCAAATTCCGTGTTGAGAGTCGTATACGTTTAAAATGTGTAGGCTACATTATTGCACGCTCTGTGGAATAATTGACGATAAAACGTGTTACCTTGTTGCTGCTGTGTTGCGGAATGAACAAATCCGGTTTGACAACATGCTACTCCTCATAAGAAATGAACCAACAGGCAAGTTGAGGCAACGTATGTGAAGCGCGGGTATGGGGAAACATCGAACATTCCAACAGTTTGCTCACAGGGTGGGGCACTGTTTACAAATCGGTCTTTGAGGGAGGGGGATGGTTGTTTATATTAGCAAAAGGCTTAAAAGGCCATAATTGTGCCACTTCTCCAGAAAATTACATCAGAAAAGAAGCCTCACTTATTTTATGTGGATGGGATGACACCCATATCGTCACACGTTATCCGTGATACACACAATAGCTCTGATAAAACTGACAGTAACAAAGTAAGCGCTAAAGTGTCGCCCATAATCAATTAATCCTTCGATCACAACGATAGACCAATTGTGTTTTGAGCAAAATGTAACAGCATCATCTGGATATGTGTGGAACAAAAGTTCAACATTCACCTTCTGCTACCATTTCTGTCAAGCCGTGTACACATACAGTTTGACGCACACGTTCGATAAATCCAACATATGCACCACACAGAACTCAATGCTGCAAGTCAAGCGCAGCGTTCCATTGTGAATTAATACACTTCTGGTGTAGCAAACTGCGTAAACACTGTCGGTGTGATCGAGGCATAACGAGGGGCAATGCGTTCTATGGGAAATAGCGCGTCGTGGAACACACCTTCCACAGAGTTGCATTATTTTCGAGAGAACGCATAGAACCCAGAGTTCATTATGGCTATAATTTAACACATTTGCCCGAGATAAGTGTTCATTTTCCGGTGTTGTGCCGAAAATCAAATCTCCCCTGCCAGAATTCTCCCCCCTTCGCGTTCTTCATTGCTGCGACTTGCTTGCTAGTTTAAATTTCTGCTCTTCAGGCCGTTGTCAGTTTAGCCTACATTTCACTTATATCAGTAGCAGAAAGCATTTGTCTGCAAATTTTCGGTTTGGCTATTTGTTTCACGTGCATGTGGCGGTTCTACCATGTATGGTGCCCTGTGCGATTTTTTAAATATAACTAAACCCTCTACTCTTCCTGCTTTCCCCCCCGACGCACACAAACTGAGCACGGGCGCCAAATCCTGCTCGCTTGATGTCGAGAAATAATGGGTGGTAAATTTGTAGGGGTTATTTTTCTTCAGACAAGTAGATGTCTGGAGTGAGATTGTTTTTGTGCTGTCAGTTTGTTTGTCTTTCAGTGTATACTTCATGTCTGTAGACAGTTGTCGCACTGACATTAACATTTTATTGTCGTCTGACATCGTTATGAAAAAGTATAAACACAAAAATGACAGGCTGCATGACATCAGCAGCCTAGTGGTTCAAATTAGCATAACAGGTGTATTTTAACAACACACCCATCCGTTTAAAAATGTATTTATTATATGTCAATCTAGCAAACCAGGCAGCTAAAATAAACAATGTTTGTTTGTTTATAACTTGTTAGCTAAATAACTAATGTTAGCTGGCTAGCCAGTTCAAATAATGACCATATCATAGCTGACAACATCTTAACTTTGGCACATTTGTATTCATTATGACAGGAAAATAAAAACTCTTAACAAGATCAGTTAATGGCGAGCTAATTACAGAAAATAGATTGAGGTTATAAGTATGACGAAATAAAAGCAGAGCATTCTACCGGAGAATTTTAGAACTTGAGCACTGTCTCCTTGCTGGCTCAGTCACGTAACCATTACAATGGACGCAGTGACATGGTCAAAGTTGAACTTCTCATCTGTGTGCGACAGGGAAACCGACAGTTTATTTTCATTTTATTAACAAATCAATACAGAAAGTACATAAGTAAACAAGTATATATAGATTATATATAATGGACAATCGAGCTAGGGGGTACAATATCACATTACAATTACACAAGGACCTTAAGGGACATAGAATTGTAATTGTAACAGCTTTTTTGTTAGTAGAGTGTTTAACTGTCTTAAAATACAGTTCAATTTCTTTTTGTAGGTTAAGAAAATGTGTTTTTTTTGTTAGTAAATTCACATTTGTGTATATGAAATTTGGCCAAAAGAATAATGAAATTAATGACATAAAAATGAAACCGACAGTTGCAGCAACGGTCTACAGACATTCCACCGGAGTAGAAATTAAAATGTTGTTTTGACCAGTGACACGTCGCATTCTAATTGTCTAGTACAAACCAGCCTTACCCCACATTTGTAACATTGCCATCGTCGAACGAAACAGTAAAATTTACTTTTTTGCCCCCCTCTTGCTTGAATCAAATCAGTAACGTAAACTCACCCCATTCCGTACAAATGTGCACAACCGCAACATTCAAACGAAGCTACAAAGAAAACTAAATGGGACTGAAGCGACTGTGTTGACTTCAAAATCGGGGGTGTGAGGTTTCTATTCAAGCGTTGATCGACATGGTAATGGCTCTATAGTATTGGAGAAAAGTTGAAAAAAACGGGCCCTCCGTTACATCGTGACGTGTCATGTCGTAATGTACAGCACGCATAAAGCAACTATTTCTGTCTTACAATCTCTCTCCACCAGGTGTAGCATTTCTCTCATCGTTTAAAAACAAGAAATGGACAGTGACAGGGGTAAGGGGGATACCTAGTCATTTTTTGCGTCATCATTGCATGCGATCATCATTCTCAAAGCCGTTGTTTACGTCTAAGATCACTTTAGCACCGCCCTAAACCCGATTCAAATTCGACACAAACCTTCAAATAGGTATGTAATGACACATTATATAAACTCTTTATAGTGTTTTATTTACATTTTAGAGGCGATAAGGTGATAAGTTGGACAGATCGAGTGGGAAAAAAGCAATTTTCCCACACAACATCTCTCCTTCTCACTATAACGCATTAGTTTCGCTTCCCCACCCGCCATTGCCTGCTTGAATTATGCAGAAACGGGCAGCGTTTAGGTCACGTAATTGATCATGTTGGAAAGGGGAGAAATTGTGCTTTATAATGGTATTGACATTTATGGTATTTACAGACCAAGGCGATGTACGAGTTTACGTTAAGGTAAAGATATTTTCTAGCTAGCTTGTTAATTAACATAGCTAGTTAGTAAGCAAGACAACATTGTTACGTCGATTGATACATTATTAATAAGCTGGCTAGCTAATATGTTAACAATAACTGGCGTCTGGCTAATGTTAGCTAAATTATCGCTAATGTAGCTAGCTAGCTAGCTAACGTTAACTTAGCTAGCTGAGACGTAGATAACATTAGCTTGGGTTAGGTTGTCACTTGGTTCTCTGTCTATGTGCACCTGTTGTGTACCTTATTAGAAATCATAATTATATTTTTTCAGCACAAAAAAAGAAAAAAATCCTGGGTAAAAAAAAGTCACATTAATTAAACCAGCTGGCTAGCTAGCCTGATTGATATGGAGGACGATGTTGAAGTAGGCTAATGTTATGTGGTGCAGTGAGTTTGTTCTTGGGAAAATTGTAGGGAAATTAATTACTCAGAGATAAGACATTAGCGCCTAGCTAACCTGGTACACATTCTAATTAACAACAATCACAGGTAGATTATGTAACGTTATAGGCACCACAGATGTTTGCAAACGGAATAATACATAAAAGACACAATACAAATGCTTTCATTATGGCCCGGGCGAGAAGGCTCCACAAGGAGCCAACTAGTGACTCGCTATGACTTGGCCTCTAATTTTTGTATGTGTAGTAGGTATCTATAGAGTGCTTACAGGGTATGGAGTTGAGGGTGTAGGACTTGGAATATGGTCTTGCAAGTCAAGTATAGGGTTACAGGTCATGCTCCAGGCTGCGAATGAGTGCCTCTGAACTCTTAATAGGACTCATTCTTATTAAATTAATCATTCATTGTATTTTGAAATGCCTGCTGCATAAGTAGTGACACTGCCATTTCTCATTCCTGGGAATCTAAAACATACTTTTGGTCATGTAGTGTAAGTAGTGTAAGTAACCTGCTCATCAAACATCTCATTCCAAAGTCATGGCCATTAATATGGAGTTGGTCCCCCTTTGTTGCTATAACAGCATCCACCCTTCTGGGAAGGCTTTCCACTATGATTCCATTCAGCCACAGGAGCGTTAGTGAGGTTGGGCATGGATGTTGGGCGATTAGGCCTGGCTCGCTGTCTGCGTTCCAATTCATCCCAAAAGGTGTTCGATGGGGATGAGGACAGGGCACTGTGCATGCCAGTCAAGTTTTCCCACACTGATTGACAAACCATTTCTGTGTGGACCTCACTTTGTGCACAGGGACATTGTCATGCTAAAACAGGAAAGGGCCTGCCCCAAACTGTTGGAAGCACAGAAACGTCTAGACTGTCATTATATGCTGTAGCGTTAAGATTCCCCATCACTGGAACTAAGGGGCCTAGCCCGAACCATGAAAACCAGCCCCAGACCATTATTCCTCCTCCACCAAACTTTACAGTTGGCACTATGCATTCGGGCAGGTAGCGTTACCCTGGCATCCACCAAACCCAGATTTGTCCGTCGGACTGCCAGATGGTGAAGCGTGATTCAACACTCCAGAGAGTGCGTTTCCACTGCTCCAGAGTCAAATGGTGGCGAGATTTACACCACTCCAGCCGACGCTTGGCATTGCGCATGGTGATCTTAGGCTTGTGTGCAGCTTAGGCTTGTGTGCAATCCATTTCATGAAGCTCCCGACGAACAGTTATTTTGCTGACGTTTCTTCCAGAGGCTGTTTGAAAACACCGTAGTGAGTGTTGCACTGAGGACAGACGATTTTCACACACTACGAGCTTCAGCGGTCCCGTTCTGTGAGCTTGTGTGGCCTACCACTTCGCGGCTGAGCTGTTGTTGCTCCTAGACGTTTCAACTTCACAATAACAGCACTTACAGTTGACTGGGGCAGCTCTAGCAGGGCAGAAATTTGACGAACAGACTTGTTGGAAAGGTGGCATTCTATGACGGTGCCATATTGAAAGTCACAGCTCTTCAGTAAGGCCATTCTACTGTCAATGTTTGTCTATGGAGATTGCATGGCTATGTGCTCGATTTTAAACACCTGTCAGCAACGGGTTTGACTGAAAAATACAAGTTCAAACTTGATTTTTTTTTTTTTTTTTTTACTCTACGTGACACAGACGGACTCTAAAATGCTAAAATGACAGGCTGTCACTGTCCAAAAGTATCTAGTTGGCTAAAGTACAGTTATAGTGCAGAAGACTGACAAACATTTCCTTTAGCAAGTTATTTAATGTTGTCACGGTGAGTAAAGATTTACAGATTGCATGATTTATTTAACCATGCTGGCTATCTTACCTGCTCAGCTAGCTATGTTTTTAGCATTGCGCTTGCTAAATCAATGACCCAATCAGCTAGCTATCTAGTCTGCAAACTCATCAGCCCATTTTAGCAAAACTTTTATTCTACTTTATCAACTCATTCAAACATTAGCGAGCAATTTCCAATTCATGCCGTCCAAGACTCAGACGCCTGGAGGAAGCCAAAGCCTGGTAACTGTGGCAATCCTGCGTCACAATACCAGGTCCGCCATGAGAATACCAGTTAGACTAACAGGTTTAGAGGTTCCAAGCCCATTCTATTAATTCTTATTAGAGCCAGATATTTCACAGTATGTATAAATGTGAAGCATCCGGTTGGCATTTCCACTCACTACCAAATATGGTGATGAGAGGAAGTCCAGTGGCCGGCAGTGGGAGAAGATGGAGCGAGATGGATTTTGGCCGACATTCAACAAATTTTCTCATCAATTAAACTATGACCTTCATACAGTTTCCAAAATTAAAATATGTAACAGAGTGGACTACTTTTTGTAGACTTTACCCAAAGGTTCCAAAAATTGTGGAAGAGCAAATTTAGTTATTGCACACGCACTTCACAGAGTAGGCATTCCCTAATGGAAAAATGCAAATAAATGCTAGAACGCGCCTAAATGCTAGAACGCGCCAAAAGGATCTCACTAGCTCGTACTTGGCTCTGCCCACCTCCATGCTTGTTCTGCCCACTATGATTAATTTGCTCCCATTGGAAACGACGGGTTCAGGTCCATCTTGGGTTAGTTATACAAATCTTTGTTGCTAGTTTAGCTAACCAAACCATCAGTCCTAGCTTGCAATCATGAAAATCGAATTCAACAATGCCAATAATGTTTTCAATTAGACTTGCTTTCAAAAGCAGCTCAAACATAGAACATGTAAGAATAAACTATAGCCATTTAATTCTACCGTGCTGATATACCATTAGTTAAGCAATAAGGCCCGGGTGGGTGTGGTATATGGCCAATATACCACAGCTAAGGGCTGTTTTTATGCATGATGCAATGCCAGGCAACGTTACCACCATAACAGGAAATCAATTTTTTTTAAGTGTGAGTAACTCAGGGTAAAGTTTAGCCTAAATACACAGTGAGCTAGAGAGGCTGGTGTTTGCAAGACTAGTTAAAGCTTGCCAAGAGCATGAATCAACAACTGCGAGCTGTTGGTCTCAAATGTATTTTTTTTACAAAATTTAGATAGTCATTAAAATACAATATAAATTGTGGGCATATTGTCACCTTGACATGCGGCCTATTAAATTGTACGTGCCACAAACGTGATGATTAAAGTGCCCTCTAATCAGTGTGAATAACAAGCCACAGAGGAGCCGTGGGAAAGAAACCTGAATGCCAAAAAAGTGTCTGACTTGGCTGTGTCCACCACCATTGAGATCAGTAATAACATATAGGCCTACAGCAGGGAGAGTAGTTATCTTTCTAAACATAAGCGGTGGCCCAAATTGACTGATTTTAAGCCTTCAACCCTGTAGGCCTCATAGGCCAGTACACTGGACCATACAACACAGGAGGATATAAAATAATGAAGTTATACCCCTTGTTGAATAGTTATGCGAGGCAAGATTGATTTAGGATATCTAAGATAATTCTAGCAACATTATCAGTCTGAGTTACTGTCCCTATTGAAAATCTAAAAGAGTTAACATGATCAAGCAGTTTTACAACATAATTCATGATAAGTCAGAATCATCCCACTGGGCGAATCCACGTCATTTCAAACAAAAACATCAACGTGATGACGTTGAATCAACGTGAAAAACTGATTGGATTTGCAAAAAGTATTTTAACCCAAATCCAATGACATGTTTTGTTGATTTGACGTTAGTTGACAACTCAACCAAATGTAACTCAAAACTAGACATTGAACTGACGTCAGCGCCCAGTGGGATAATTATGAGCACCGATTGCTTCATAGGATGAATCAGTTGTTACTGGAAGCCTACACCTAAAAGTACAAACTAGCCTTAGTACAAAGTTGAAGTAATAGCCTCTACAAACTTCAGTTCATTTCCTACTCAGGTCTCTTCAAACCATGTAAGGAAAATAACCACTGAACATGTGCATTGCGCACACCAGAGGAGGCTGGTGGGAAGGACTATAGGAGGACGGGCTCATTGTAGTGGCTGGAATGAAAAGAATGGAACAGAGTCAAACATGTGGGCTCCATATGTTTGATACCGTTCCATTCCAGCCATTACAATGATCCTTCCTCCTATAGCTCCTCCCACCAGCCTCCTCTGGCACACACAGTATTCCCAGTGACCTCACATGGAGACAACTAGTTGATGACAGAATCTCAGTTGGGAACCTATCCTTAGTAATAAAAACTGTGTGTGAGATACATTTTTAAAAATGTATACAAATAACACACACACACAGCCTTGCAAAAGTATTCATCCCCCTTGGTGTTTTTCCTATTTTGTTGCATTACAACCTGTAATTTAAATGGATTTTTATTTGGATTTCATGTAATGGACATGCACAAAAAAGTCAAAATTGGTGAAGTGAAAAAAATTACTTCTTTCAATAAATTCTAAAAAATTAAAAACAGGAAAGTGGTGCCTGCATATGTATTCACCCCTTTGCTATGAAGCCCCTAAATAAGATCTGGTGCAAACAATTAGCTTCAGAAGTCGCATAACTAGTTAAATAAAGCCCACCTGTGTGCAATCTAAGTCTCACATGATCTCAGTATATATACACACACACACACAGTTCTGAAAGGCCTCAGAGTCTGCAACACTACTAAGCAAGGGGCACCACCAAGACCAAGGAGCTCTCCAAACAGGTCAGGGACAAAGTTGTGGAGAAGTACAGATCAGGGTTGGGTTATCAGAAACTTTGAACATCCCATGGAGCACCATTAAATCCATTATTTAAAAAATGGAAAGAATATGACACCACAACAAACCTGCCAAGTGAGGGCTGCCCACCAAAACTCACAGACCAAGCAAGGAGGGCATTAATCAGAGAGGCAACAAAGAGACCAAAGATAACCCTGAAGGAGCTGCAAAGCTCCACAGCAGAGATTGGAGTATCTGTCCATAGGACCACTAAGCCGTACACTACACAGGGCTGGGCTTTACGGAAGAGTGGCCAGAAAAAAGCAATTTCTTAAACAAAATAAGCAAACACGTTTGGAGTTTGCCAAAAGGCATGTGGGAGACTCCCCAAACCTATGGAAGAAGGTACTCTGGTCATATGAGACTAAAATTGAGCTTTTTGGCCATCCAAGAAAATGCTATGTATGGCGCAAACCCAACATCCTCACATCACCCCGAGAACACCATCCCCACAGTGAAGCATGGTGGTGGCAGCATCATGCTGTGGAGATGTTTTTCCATCAGCAGGGACTGGGAAACTGGTCAGAAGTGAAGGAATGATGGATGGTGCTAAATACAGGGAAATTCTTGAGGGAAACCTGTTTCAGTCTTCCAGAGATTTGAGACTGGGACGGAGGTTCACCTTCCAGCAGGACAATTTATTAGATTTTCTTCTCACCTTTATTTAACCAATGACCCTAAGCATACTGCTAAAGCAACACTCGAGTGGTTTAAGGGGAAACATTTAAATGTCTTGGAATGGCCTAGTCAAAGCCCAGACCTCAATCCAATTGAGAATCTGTGGTATGATTTAAAGATTGCTGTACACCAGCGGAACCCATCCAACTTGAAGGAGCTGGAGCAGTTTTGTCTTGAAGAATGGACAAAAATCCCAGTGGCTAGATGTGCCAAGCTTATAAAGACATACCCCAAGAGACTTGCAACTGTAATTGCTGCAAAAGGTAGCTCTACAATGTATTGACTTTAGGGGAGGTGAATAGTTATGCACGCTCAAGTTCTGTTTTTATTGTCTTATTTCTTGCTTGTTTCACAACAACAAAAAATATTTTGCATCTTCAAAGTGGTAGGCATGTTGTGTAAATCAAACGATACAACCCCCCCCCCCCAAAAAAAAGAAATCAGGTTGGGCAACAAAATAGGAAATATGCCAGGGGGGGGTGAATACTTTTGCAAGCCACTGTACCTGTGATATCTAGAGTTTGAGCTGCCTGCTGTGGTCTTCCTTTTCCCACTCAGAGGCGCTACAATACAACAAGAAAAGCTCTGAGAAAAAGCTGTCCCAACCAGACAGAAAATGTTAATCACTCAACTCCTCAGAATTTCCACCTGGCTGCGTTGGGCAGTGACACTAAGCTGAGAACTTCAGTGAGTCCCACCCATCCGTTGCTGAACAGTCATTCGGGAAACGCTCAGTTGGTGTAAGCATCCCCGGCTGGCCAGCTCACAGCCCAGGCAGCATTTCTACTTTCATAAGAATCGTGAAGGCGTGTAGGGGAAGCTGTTAAGCTCTGTTAGCGAGTTGCCTGGTTACGCCTTGCATAATCAGTAACCACACCGAAAGGGATCTTTTAATATTAACTATGCCCCAAAGTCAAGATGTGCTTTCCCAGGGTTAAGTGTAGCGCACATTGTTTGCTCTGCAGTAACTCTATACTGCTTTATTGAGCTCACCGTTTAATCTGGGTGAGAAACTGTTACCCAGAAGTAAAATTCTTGTTAAAAATGTCACATCCCATTTAACGTTTATCTGCGAATCTGTCCACGAGAGATTCTGGATAACGGTGGATATTCCGTGACAATCGAGTAAATGAATCAATTAGGAATGAAGGCTGATATGGAATTCTAAAAGAATAGGGGACAGGGTGATTTAACCCATTGATACCCTGAACAAAGTCAAACATTTTCTCAAGCCAAAATGAGTTCGTAGTGGTGGTACCTTTAGTTCAATTAGATAAAGGATTCCTACAGCAGTCAAAATGTATGCCTAGTCAAGTGCTTGGCCACAGGAATGTCACACCCACTTTCAATCAGTCTTCAGATTTCTTATTCCCTGTGGAATTGTTTACAAAAGGGGTTCTCTGTTACAGAAATGAGATGAAGCTAACAAATAGTATCTTGCATTGAGCACAAATATACATACTACTCTCACCTGTATTGAATTTCACATGTCTACGTACTCACCTATGCTTACAAAGAAGTTGCTTATTGCACATTGTAAGGATGAAATAGGCCTACAGTCAGAAGACCCAAAAACAAAGCAGCAATGAGACACGTAGACTTTAGTTGTTCAACCCTCCTCTCACGTTCAATGGAAACAGACCTAGCTTACCAGTATGTACATTCAAAGCATTCGCATCCAGCCACCTAACAGGTGACATTTACTCACTTGGCCCAAATCAATTCAATAGGAAACAGACTGGAGTCCACAGGGAGAAACTAGTGAATAAGTCATTTTCTACTCAGACTGATGAGACGTTTTCACTGTGGTGTCCATTAAAGAAGCACATTCTATTTCAGGGCAGCTTCTGGTCACTCAATTCAATCTAATAGCCATTAGAAAAGATCATAGGTAGGAGTGTTAGACCATTTTACGGCTCTCACAATTCAATGGCAATTCAAAAACTCCTCTCAGCTTTTCAACAAGAAACGGCACATTTCCTTTATTCTCCACTGGAGTGTCATGCAGACAGAAATTGTGTGTAAAATGAAACTTCCATGTTGATACTATTGATTGAGTTATTTTAACAAACATGATAGCTAGGTAGGGTGTATTCTGTGTCTCATCAATTAATGGTGAATTCACTTTCAGCCATGATTTAGGGTAACCTCTGGTACTTGGACAAGATTTAGTCTAGGCCTACATGGAAATATAGGCCTACTTTAAAACTTTTCTGAATCTAGGATCAACTACCCTCATACCAGAATGGTGACACCTTTTAGGCTGCACCTGAGAGGCAGGCCAAAGGGTTGTGAACTGGTTCAGGCCTTTTAGCAGTGGTACCGGGGCACCAAAACACTAGCTTTAAATAATTTGAATATTAGGAACATCCCTTTAAGTGTATGACACAGATGTAGACTTTCTAAACCAATTAACACTTCAGGACAGATAGGCTAATACTTAGAAGAAAATTATTGACAATGTTCTTCTTAATATAAGATATTGAAGAGGAAAAATTCAGCAGCTATAAAAATCCTTTGGTCACTTCGAGGTCTACAATGCTATCTGCACCGGCTCTCTGATAAAGTACAGTACTAACATTGGGAATGAAGTATGCTGAGAGATAAAAAGTGGGTAACTTTGCCAGTTTATTCGCCTATCTCTGCAGTGACCTTTCCAGTTGAACAGCGGAGGACCATTGCATACTTTTCAGACAGTATGGATAACTGCCCATGCACTTCACACAGGCATTTATGTGGGAGCAAGCAACTGAACGTTCGACTTCGGTCCACACTTGTCTCAGTTATGACCCCGGGGTTTCAGGTCATAAATGAGTCATGACATTACTGCAATCCAAATGGCTGATTTCAAACTTCTCTAAATTCCTTCAACAAACCGTGGTGCTGAAGGCGCTACTGTGGCACAGACAGAAATTAAACAATGCCTCAACATCGCCAAGGTAAACTGATTTCCATCCACTTTACAAATACATTAGTTTTGCGGGCCAACAGGACAGCTCTTGGTAATGCGATTCATAGACTAAACAGCCAACAGACACAGGGTTTGTGTTTTAGGAATTTGCTCAGTCGATTCCCCCATACTATTTGAACAAACCAGTGCTTCTTTACCAACAAAAGCTAGCCAAGATCAAAACTCAAAGATTGGAGACATTGTGAGAGGAGGTCTACAGTGAGAGGAGGTCTACAGTGAGAGCCTGAAAAGTGCAGTGCGTGACCTTTGATTATCGAAAACCGGCAAGCAAGTTTATCAGCGCTCATGTTGTCACAACAAACAATCTTGACACCACAGCAGTGTGTCCTTTGGCCTTTGACCGACCATGAAATTAAATTTGCTGAATGCATGAATCTCCATCTCAAACCACTTCCATCTGGTGGGTGGGAACGTTGAAGTGAAACATAAACTAAGCTTGTTTGGTTAAATTATACAGTACGCTAAGATGTGAAAAGATCAGGCCAGTTTCAGACAATGGAAGGAAGGAATTCAGATTTTGTTACTGATGCCATTGGAAGCCATGCACAGCTACAATAGAATCAAAACCTCACAGTCTACAGCCTTACATTCAAAGCATAGTAGACTACCTACCAAACAAAGGCATCGTCTTTCAGACAGTCTCCTAGTAGCATAGGCATTATCCGATGAGAAAAACAAAATCACAGAACAGCCACAAGTAATGATAAACTCCTTGACCCATGAGTGTAGTTTACTCACCACAACACAGGGATCAATTACCATCATTCATTACCTTACTGTCTCAGTGGCACCGATGACTTCCTAACAAGGTCCGAGGACAGTGAAAAATGCCAGAACACAATAGGAACTGACGGCAGAGACCGAGACAGACACCACCTCTATTTACAGAGCATCTGTACCAAACCAGTGACATCAAGCTCAACCCTCACTGTCATGCAAGTCTTGTTTATCCATCTGTCAAGCCTAAAATAAACAATGGTGGTTTTAAGTGTTGACACAGAAATACATTAGGCCTTAGTTCTACTCTAGTTTACAGACGCAGTAAGTATAATTCACCCATTCAACGTAGGATTAACCATCCCAAAAAAATAGATAAATGATGGTTAGGCCTGAGGCTAACAAGCACAGGACAACAGCCTACCTGGCCTAATTGTGTTTACATTTTAACAACCTCCAAGGTAAAACAGTGGAGGTTACAGTGCTGGTAATATACCATGTTGCAAAGCATTTTTCTGTGAATAATCTGATCCATTGTAGCACAGCAAAAGTTAATTATTAATCCAAGAGATGGGTTCTATGACAATCTCTGGCATTTTAGTAATGCTGAGAAGTTCTCACCATAACCTTCTAGTGATTATCAACAGCAGACTTGTCAGGCAACAATTTGAGAATAATGATCCCTTCTCATTGATCAGGCTCCTAGACAATTTTAGTTTCCTGTTATAATGATTCTCTGGATCATTGTGAGAGTTTAGGGCTGACCCCAATGTTTGGTAGTTAGGCTGTTGCTTGACCGAGATTGTGTTAGTGCTCGACTAAAACACAACTCATCCCAAACCATCTCAATTGGGTTAAGGTCGGGTGATTGTGGAGGCCAGGTAATCTTATGCAGCACTCCATTAATCTCCTTCTTGATCAAATAGCCCTTACACAGCCTGGAGGTGAGTTGGGTCATTTTCCTGTTGAAAAACAAATGATAGTCCTACTAAGCCCAAACCAGATGGGGTGGCGTATCACTGCAGAATGCTGTGGTAACCATGCTGGTTAAGTGTGCCTTGAATTCTACATAAATCGTATACAGTGTCACCAGCAAAGCACCCCCACACCAACATCTCCTCCTCCATGCTTAACGGGGTGAACCACACATGCAGAGATCATCTGTTCGCCTCCTCTGCGTCTCAAAGACAATGGTTGGAACCAAATATCTCAAATTTCAGACGAATAGGACAGATTTCCACCAGTCAAATGTCCATTGCTCGTGTTTCTTGGCCCAAGCAAGTCTCTTCTTATTATTAGTGTCCTTTAGTAGTGGTTTCTTTGCAGCAATTCGACCGTGAAGGTCTGATTCACGCAGTCTCTTCTGAACAGTTGATGCCGAGATGTGTCAGTTACTTGAACTCTGAAGCATTTATTTGAGCTGCAATCTGAGGTGCAGTTAACTCTAATAAACTTATCCTGGGTCTTCCATTCCTGTGGCGGTCCTCATGAGAGCCAGTTTCATCCTAGCACTTGGTTTTTGGGACTGCATTTGAAGTAACTTCTTGTTCTTGAAATGTTCCGTATTGACTGACCTTCATGTCTTAAAGTAATGGACTGTTGTTTCTCTTTGCTTATTTGAGCTGTTCTTGCCATAATATGGACTTGGTCTTTTACCAAACAGGGCCATCTTCTGTATACCCACCCTACCTTGTCACAACACAACTGATTGGCTCAAATGCATCAAGGAAAGAAGTTTCACAAATTAACTTTAAATAAGGCACACCTGTTAATTGAAATGCATTCCAGGTGACTACCTCATGAAGCTGGTTGAGAGAATGCCAAGAGTGTGCAAAGTTGTCAAGGCAAAGGGTGGCTATTGAAGAATCTCAAATACATTTAGATTTGTTTAACACTTTTTTGGTTACAACATTATTCCATGTGTTATTTCATAGTTTTGATGTCTTCACTATTATTCTACAATGTAGAAAATATAGTAAAAATAAAGAAAAACCCTTGAAACTTTTAACTGGTACTGTATGTATGCGCGAGCACACACACACACCTCAGTGAACTAATCCATTGTGGAGGCCTAGAACTAAAAGCCAATTTATGCTTGATCTGAAAATGAGATCGGAGGCTCCATTTGGAGGGTTTGACGCAATTGCGGAGCCTCTAGTGGCATGCAGAGACAAAATTGAGCTCCATACCGCATCACCATGTGCCTCCCAAATTTTTTAACAATGCAGAGTTCTGTATAGCTCTGCATTGACATGATTGGTTGACGGTAGGTGGAAGCGGTACATCCTGTATAAACACAAACTCACTTCCTTGACAACGCTGCACTGCTCCACAAGAAGTATGAATGCCCTGACTTCTGCTGAGACCATATCACCATAAAAGTCATGTTGACCATGCACTTCTCTCCAGAATGTGCTCTCTCCCACCAATGTGCACATTCATTGTTTCATAGCTTCATTGTGAGTTGTTTGCGTATATCAACTCCCCATTACATACAGTGCTGTCGGAAAGTATTCGAACCCCTTGACTTTACACATTTTGTTACATTACAGCCTTATTCTAAAATGAATAAAATAAACAAAAACCCTCAATTTACACACAATACCCCATAATAAAGCGAAAACAGATTTTAGAAATTGTTGCAAATTTATTGAAAATAAACAGAAATACCTTATTTACTTAAGTATTCTGACACTTTGCTATGAGACTGGAAATTGAGCTCAGGTGCATCCTGTTTCCATTGATCATCCTTGAGATGTTTCTACAACTTGATTAGAGTCCACCTGTGGTAAATTCAATTGATTGGACATGATTTGGAAAGGCACACACCGGTCTATATAAAAAGGTCCCACAGTTGACAGTGCATGTCAGAGCAAAAACCAAGCCACGAGGTCGAAGGAATTGTCCGTAGAGCTCCGAGATAGGATTGTGTCGAGGCACAGATCTGGGGAAGGGTACCAAAAAATGTCTGCAGCATTGAAGGTCCAACAACACAGTGGGCTCCATCATTCTTAAATGGAAGAAGTTTGGAACAACCAAGACTCTTCCTAGTGCTGGCTGCCCGACCAAAATGAGCAATCGGGGGAGAAGGGCCTTGGTCAGGGAAGTGACCAAGAATCCGATGGTCACTGACAGAGCTCTAGAGTTCCTCTGTGAAGATGGGAGAACCTTCCAGAAGGACAACCATCTCTGCAGCACCCCAACAATCAGGCCTTTATGGTAGAGTGAACAGACGGAAGCCACTCAGTAAAAGGCACATGACAGAGTTTGACAGAGGCACCTAAAGACTCTCAAGACCATGAGAAACAAGATTATCTGGTCCAAGATTAAACTCTTTGGCCTGAATGCCAAGTATCACATCTGGAGGAAACCTGGCACCATCCCTACGGTGAAGCATGGTGGGGATGTTTTTCAGTGGCAAAGACTGGGAGACTAGTCCAGATCGAGGCAAAGATGAACGGAGCAAAGTAAAGGGGGCTCCCGAGTGGCGCAGTGGTCTAAGGCACTGTATCTCAGTGCTAGAGTTGTCACTACAGACCCTGGTTCGATCCTGGGCTGTATCACAACCGGCCGTGATCGGGAGTCCCATAGGGTGGCACACAACTGGCCCAGCGTCGTCCGGGTTAGGGGAGGGTTTGGCTGTCATTGTAAAATAAGAATTTGTTCTTAACCGACCTGACTAGTTAATAAAAAATAAAACAGATCCTTGATGAAAACCTGCTCCAACGTTCTCAGGACCTCAAACTGGGGCGAAGGTTCACCGTCCAACAGGACAACGACCCTTAGCACACAGCCAAGACACAGGTGTGGCTTCTGGACAAGTCTCTGAATGTCCTTGAGTGGCCCAGCCGAGCCCGGAATTGAACCCGATCAAGCATCTCTGGAGAGAGTTAAAAGTAGCTGTGCAGCAATGCTCCCCATCCAACCTGACAGAGCCTGAGGATCTGCAGAGAAGAATGGGAGAAACTACAAATACAGGTGTGCCAAGCTTATAGCATCATACCCAAGAAGACTTGAGGCTGTAATCACCGCCAAAGGTGCTTCAACAATTACTGAGTAAATTTTTACTTATGTAAATGTGATATCATTTTTAGCAAATGTTTAATTTTTTTTTGTCATTATGGGGTATTGTGTGTAGATTGAAGAGGGGGGAAAAAACAATACATTTTAGAATAAGGCTAACCTAACAAAATATGGAAAAAGTCATCAAGGGGTCAGAATACTTTCCTAAGGCACAGTACAGTTAGTCAGAAGTTTACATTCACTTAGGTTGGAGTCATTAAAACTCATTTTTCAACCACTCCACACATCTTGTTAACAAACTATAGTTTTGAAAAGTCAGTTAGGACATCTACTTTGTGCATGACACAATTCATTTTTCCAACAACTGTTTACAGACAGATTATTTCACTATCACAATTCCAGTGGGTCAGATGTTTACATACACTAAGTTGACTGTGCCTTTAAACAGCTTGGAAAATACCCAAAAATGTAATGGTTTTAGAAGCTTCTGATAGGCTAATTGACATAATTTGAGTCAATTGGGGGTATACCTGTGGATGTCTTTCAAGGCCTACCTTCAAACTCAGTGCCTCTTTGCTTGACATCATAGGAAAATCAAAAGAAATCAAATTGTAGACCTCCACAAGTCTGGTTCATCCTTGGGAGCAATTTCCAAATGCCTGAAGGTACCACGTTCATCTGTACAAACAATAGTATGCAAGTATAAACACCATGGGACCACGCAGCCGTCATACTGCTCAGGAAGGAGAAGCGTTCGGTCTCCTAGAGATGAACGTACTTTGGTGAGAAGTGCAAATCAATTCCAGAACAGCAGCAAAGGACCTTGTGAAGATGCTGGAGGAAACAGGTACAAAAGTATCTATATCCACAGTAAAACGAGTACTATAATCGACATAACCTGAAAGGCCACTCAGCGAGGAAGAAGCCACTGCTCCAAAACTGCCATTAAAAAGCCAGACTACGGTTTGCAACTGCACATGGGGACAAAGATCGTACTTTTTTAAAAACATCCTCTAGTCTGATGAAACAAAAATAGAACTGTTTGGCCATAATGACCATTGTTATGTTTTGAAGAAAAAGGGGGATGCTTGCAAGCCGAAGAACACCATTCCAACCGTGAAGCACGGGGGTGGCAGCACCATGTTTTGGGGGTGCTTTGCTGCAGGTCAGACTGGTGCACTAGCAAAATAGATGGCATCATGAGGTAGGAAAATTATGTGGATATATTGAAGCAACATCAAGACATCAGTCAGGAAGTTAAAGCTTGGTCATAACTGGGTCTTCCAAATGGACAATGACACCAAGCATACTTCCAAAGTTGTGTCAAAATGGCTTAAGGACAACAAAGTCAAGGTATTGGAGTGGCCATGACAGAGTCCTGACCTCAATCCTATAGAAAATGTGTGGGCAGAACTGAAAAAGCGTGTGCGAGCAAGGAGGCCTACAAACCTGACTCCATTACACCAGCTCTGTCAGGAGGAATGGGCCAAAATTCACCCAATTTATTGTGGGAAGCTTGTGGAAGGCTACCCGAAACGTTTGACCCAAGTTAAACAATTTAAAGGCAATGCTACCAAATACTAATTGAGTGTATGTAAACTTCTGACCCACTGGGAATGTGATGAAAGAAATAAAAGCTGAAATAAATCATTCTCTCTACTATTATTCTGACATTTCAAATTCTTAAAATAAAAGTGGTGATCCTAACTGACCTAAGACAAGGAATTTTTACTGGGATTAAATGTCAGGAAGTGTGAAAAAAACCAAGCCCTTCCCCAGTTGATATGTACTTGGCTAAGATGTATGTAAACTTCTGACTTCAACTGTATATCACCAGTAGTACATTTACTGTTAATTCCTATCATTTCTAATGTACAATGTTTTACTTTGGTTATGGTAATTTATTTTCATGCATTCAATATTATTATTCCAGTCTTCCCATTCTCATTGTTTGCAGAGTACACAACCTACGCAACACTTCTGAGAAACAAGTATTGGTTTATTTCATTCAATTTAAAAGTTTTGTCAATTCAGTCATTGTCTTTTGTTTGGAGTGCTCCTGTCAATGTTAAGGACACACACATAGAAATAGGCCTATGGGGGCGCTGGTGAGCAGCAACATGTGAACATGCGTTTTCTCGGTGCTCCGATCCAGGGCGAACAATTTACTATTAATACTTGACCAACACCTCCCCCACCGTGTTCATTTTGTAACATTTAAATTTGGAATCCAAACCAATTTACAAATCTGGCTTTTTTTCCAGAAATGTTTGTTACAAATAGCTATTCTCGCCACCGAGGTGAACATAAAGGTCAACTCCGTTAACGAAGACTTGGCGAGACATGACACCCGTCTGAATAGCCTGGAAGTTGGCGCAAATATTTTACTCCGACAAAGTGGTGACACTGGAAGAGCAAGTCACCCGGCTATCAGATGTCGTCAAACTCACTTCCAGGGTTGAGGACTTCGAGAACAGACAGCTCCGGGGGAACGGTCACATTTTTCGGTGTGAGATAGGGACTCGAGACCATAGGCGGAATGTGGCCTACCCTGTCCATAGTTAAACTGCTACAGGAAATTATAGGCCTAGAATAGGCGACATAATACTAACTAGCCATTGTGGGCTCATACTATGACCCTGCACTAGCCGTGCTAACGCGACTAAGGACCAACTAGTGAATTCATATCTTGATTAGAAACGTGCCTCCACCCTGCTGCTAAAAAAAGACAATTATTCAACATTATGAACAATTAGGGTATGTATAGGGTGACATGTTCTCACAAGGACAATATCGTTTGAATAGTATTTTATTTACAGTACATGGCACAATTAGTTTTTACCAACTAGCTGGGGGGGAAGGCCAGCATAGGGGTCTAAGGTTTTATGGGTATTTTTTTTTCTTTTTCTTTTCTTACTCTGACCTTTCAGCACACTGGCCATGTGATCATACATTTCTGATTACTATGACTATGCCTAATTCACATACTCTAGGCTCCACATGCTTTATCAGCTGGAACGTGAAGGGAATTAACCAGGTGATCAAGCGTAGCAGAGTGTATGCTCATCTTAAGTCCGGACATTGTTTAACTCCGGTCCAGCGACCGTGATAAACTTAACAGAGGATGGGTAGACCAACTATTTCACTCCAACTTTGGTGCCAAGGCCAGAGGAACAGCCATCCTTATTAGAAAAGGCACCCAGTTTGTCTCCTCCAAAGTAATTTCAGATACTAATGGAAGATATATTAGTGATGGGGAAATTGTTTAGCAGACAGGTTAATCTGGCTAAACTCCATGGTCCTAATTGGGATGACGCTCAATTTTTTCTGACCTCATGACACTTCCTGACCTTAACTCTGATCATTTGATATTGGGCGGAGATTTCAATTGTGTATTGCATCCAAGTCTAGACGGATCCAGACCGAAGCCCAACTATGTAATTTCAAAATCAGGCACAGTCATCAACTCATTTCTAGAATCCTACAATTTGTCTGATCCATGGAGAAGGAGCAATCCCAATGCTAAACAGTACTCCTTTTTTCCCTCCAGTCCACCGCTCATATTCTAGGATTAACTTTTTCCTGCTGGACAAAATAATTCTTCCTTTTGTAACTAATAGCCAATATCACAGCATTGTTATCTCAGACCATAGCCCTGTCCAGCTAGATATCCGCTTTCCGTACAGTACTGTCACAACGAGCGTGGCAACTTGACCCACTACTACCATCCTGTAGTGCCTTTAAAATACATAAAATACGTAAACTTACATTGATGTCTTTTTACAGATCAACTGCACCCATGACGTGTCTCTACTGTGTGCGAGTCGTTAAAAGCATTCTAAGGGGCCAAATTATTTCATACACAGCGTATGACAACAAACAGTGCACCAAACGCTTATCGGAGCCATCTCAACTCATTCTAGATGTGGACAACAGATATGCCTCTTCTCCGACTTCTGAACTCTTCAAAGAGAGACTGCGACACCAATCGAAATTTGACAATCTTTCCACCAAACAAACGAAGCAGCTTCTGTTTAATTCGAGGCAAAAATTCTATGAACACAGAGAGAAAGCTGGCAAGTTCTCACCAGCTTCATCAAGCCGCTGCTAGCAGCACTATACCTGAAGTCTGTGTTGCAGCTGATTTAACTTCTACCAATCTCAAAGAAATCAATTTAAGCAATCCTACTCTGCTATTTGCTCACCAGAGGCACTTCCTGACACATCTCGTATGCATGCATTGAGACAATCTGGACACCCCCCGTCTCAATTCAGATGAACAAACCAACATGGATGCCTCTAAGTGACGACAAAGCTACTCTGGCAATCCAGTCCATGCAGAGTGGTAAAGCCCCTGGGCCTGATGGCTTCCCTATTTAATTTTATAAAACATTCTCCTCTAAATTATCCTCCATCCTCAGCTCATTGTACAATGAAATCCTTTCAAGTCAAACTGCCACAGACACTTACCCAGGCGACTACTTCGGTTTTGCTTAAAAAAAAAATCCCCTAGAGAATCCCCTAGACTGTGGCTCATACCGCCCTATAAGCCTTTCGTGCTGTCATTTATAAAATTCTCACTAAGGTCCTCGTGCTGTTTAGAGACAGTGATACCTAATATAATTAACTCTGACCAAACTGGATTTATCTTTCTATAATAATATGCGCCGGCTATATAATGTTCTTTATTCTGCCTACTCAACAGCCAGAGGTTGTCATGTCTCTTGATGCTGAGAAGGCCTTTGACCGGGTTGAGTGGGAATATCTATTTACAATACTAGAGAGATTTGGGTTTGGCCCGTCATTCCTTTCCTAGATTAAGAGTTTGTACTTGTCCCCAGTGGCTTCTGTTTGCACCAACAATGTTACCTCCAGCTACTTCCCTCTCCACAGGGGGGCCAGGCAGGGTTGCTGTGCATCCCCTTTCCTATTTTATATGGCTATTGAGCCACTTGCTATCACCCTGTTGGCGGAGGAGAGGATTAAGGGAATATTAAGGGGCAACATAACTCACAAGATGTCCTTATATGCAGACAATCTTTTATACATCTCTAACCCTGTGGAGGCTATACCCTATCTCTTGGACATGCTAGAAGGTTTTGGGACATTCTCTGGTTATAAGTTAAACCTAACAAAGTGTGCTCCTCCCCATTAATCAGTTAGCAGAAGGAACTGGGTATGCCAATCTCCCATTTAAGGTGGGGCATCAGATCTTTACTTATTTGGGGATCAAGGTCACACTGATTTAAGGCTCTGTTTAAACATAACTTCAAAACCCTCCTGGAGCACACTAAGCAGGATTTCATAAGGTGGTCGTCTCTTCCTATTTCATTAGCAGGTTGCATTAAGTCTGTTAAGATGACTATACTACTTAGGTTTTTGTACTTATAGCAAATATTCCCATTTTTCTGCCAAAGTCAATGTTCAAACATCTGGACAGCTACATTTCCAACTTAATTTGGAATAAGTCAAATCCACAAATGAGAAATGTATATCTAGAGAGACCTAAGCCTGCAGGCTTAATACATCTAAATGTGTTTATTGGGTTTCTACATTTGAAAACAAGGATGGCCATCACGGAGTTAGTCAAGCCTTCCAACTTCTCCGGTCTCACTCCTGTGCTCCCCAATGCCCATGAACCTTGGAACCCATGTTTTGAACCCCATTGTTAAGAACTCCCTATTCCGAAGTCACTTTAGCCTTAAACAAGCAAGCGCCTTCTCTCCATTAACATCTAATCATCTCTTCTCAGCGTCACAGATTGACATGGCATTCCAGTTCTGGCATAGGAACGGTCTGGTGTTTTTTTGTGACCTATTCATTGATAACTCATTCGATACAGAGGGTTGACCATAATATTTCCAATACCCACTTTTTTTTTTCTTTTTTAGAAACCTGCAAACTCACAGCTTTGCCAAAAATGGTTTCCCTTCATTTCCACTCAAGCCTACTAAGTGCCAGTTTAAGGTTTTGCACCGTCTCCATTACTCAAATGACAGATTGGCAAAAATATACCCAAATGTTGACTAAGTGTTTGAGATGCCATCATCTTTGAGAGTCCAACGACTGTGGTACACATGTTTTCGCCATGCCAATCTTTGAGTGGCCTCTGGGACCCCATTTGAGGCATTCTCAAATGTGTAATACAACTGTTAGCCCCAAGGTTAGGTACACTGTGCATGGGTCCCGACAAAAGTTCGATTTAACCTGGTCCCCATTAATACAATATGTGGAGTGTAGAGGTCGATCGATTATAATTTTAACGCTGATACCGATTATTGAAGGACCAAAAAAGTTGATACCGATTAATATATGTACAATAATGACAATTACAACAATACAGAATGAACACTTAACTTAATACATAAATAAAATCAATTTAGTCTCAAATAAATAAACATTCAATTTGGTTTAAATAATGCAAAACAGTGTTGGAGAAGAAAGTAAAAGTGCAATATGTGCCATGTAAAAAAGCTAACGTTTAAGTTCCTTGCTCAGAACATATGAAAGCTGGTGGTTCCTTTTAGCATGAGTCTCCAATATTCCCAGTTAAGTTTTAGGTTGTAGTTATTATTGGAATTTATAGGACTATTTCTCTCTATACCATTTGTATTTCATATACCTTTGACTATTGGATGTTTTTATAGGCACTATAGTATTGCCAGCCTAATCTCGGGAGTTGATAGGCTTGAAGTCATAAACAACGCTGTGCTTCGAGCATTGCGAAGAGCTGCTGGCAAACGCAGGAAAGTGCTGTTTGAATGAATGCTTACCACCGCTCAGTCAGACTGCGCTATTAAATCATAGACTTAATTATAATAAACACACAGAAATACGAGCCTTCGGTCATTAATATGGTCAAATCCGGAAACTATCATTTCGAAAAACAAAACGTTTATTATTTTAGTGAAATACGGAACCGTTCCGTATTTTAATCGAACGGGTGGCAACCCTAAGTCTAAATATTGCACAAGCTTCAATGTCATAATTATGTAAAATTTGGGCAAATTAATTACGGTCTTTGTTAGGAAGAAATTGTCTTCACAGTTCGCAATGAGCCAGACGGCCCAAACTGCTGCATATACACTGACTCTGTTTACACTGAAAGTGACACAATTTCCCTAGTTAATATTGCCTGCTAACATGAATTTCTTTTAACTAAATATGCAAGTTTAAAAATATATACTTGTGTATTTATTTTAAGAAAGGCATTGATGTTTATGGTTAGGTACATTGGTGCTACGATTGTGCTTTTTTCACGAATGCGCTTTTGTTAAATCATCACCCGTTTGGTGAAGTAGGCTGTGATTCGATGATAAATTAACAGGCATGCAACGCAGGACAAACTAGTTAAACTAGTAATATCATCAACCATGTGCAGTTAACTAGTAATTATGCTAAGATTGATTGATTTTTATAAAGGCAAGTTTAATGCTAGCTAGCAACTTACCTTGGCTCCTTGCTGCACTCGCGTAACAGGTGATCAGCCTGTTTCCTCGTGGATTGCAATGGAATCTGCCATAACCGGCATCCAAAAATGCAGATGACCAATTGTTATAAACTTGAAAATCGGCCCTAATTAATTGGACTCGAACCAGGATCTCTAGTGGCACAGCTAGCACGGTGCTGCAGTGCCTTGCGCCACTCGGGAGGCCCATCTGATGGTATTTCTGATTGGTTTAATGCATCATCACTAATGACCTGTGGCACTTCTCAAAGTAATGTTTTCACTTCAAAACAGCAAGCAAATGAAATCTAGTTTCACATCCATTGAGAATTACAATAGTTCCTCAATGTATTTGAGAAATTGTTCCAGCACTCTCCCTTTCGATAACCACTCAGCGTGTAAGGGAAAAAATGTCATGCTTTAATCCAAAGGAAATGTCATAAAATAGGCCTACCTGATTACTTCTTATCAGTGCTTGACTTGGACTGAAATAGGTTCCGGTCCTCATTTTGGGTGTTGGTACAGTTTATATTTACTTTTGAGCTAATATTCTATAATATCTGATGGCGCCGGATGGGAAGGCTCCAGTCTTATCGGCTCTTAACCTACCATTTTGTTTTCTCGCGTTTTTCGTAACTTGTTTTGTACATAATGTTGCAGCTACCGTCTCTTATGACCGAAAAGAGCTTCTGGACATAAGAACTGTGATTGCTCACCTCAAACTGGACAAAGAGTTCTTCAATGAGTCGGACGGGAGGGATATAATACAGACACCCGACCAGGCCCTGATCCCCGTTATTCGCTGGAGAAAGAAACGCGATTTCGCGGAAAGAGATCAGAGTGCCCATACCTTCCGTCCTGCTAGCTAACATTCAATCGGTGGAAAATAAATGGGACGAACTGAAAGCACGTTTATCCTACCAACGGGACATTTAAAAACTGTAATATCTTATGTTTCACAGAGTCGTGGCTGAACGACAACATTAAGAACATAAAGCTGGCGGGTTATACACTCTTATCGGCAGGATAGAACAGCAGCCTCTGGTAAGACATGGGGCGGGGGCCTATGCATTTATGTAAACAACAGCTGGTGCATGATATCTAAGGAAGTCTCAAGGTTTTGCTCACCTGAGGTAGAGTATCTCATGATAAGCTGTAGACCACACTATCTACCTAGAGAGTTTATCTGTATTTTTCAGAGCAGTCTACATACCACCACAGACCGATGCTGGCACTAAAACCGCACTCAATTAGCTGTATACTGCAATACGCAAACAGAAAAACGCTCATCCAGGTGGCGCTCCTAGTGGCCAGGGACTTTAATACAGGGAAACTAAAATCAGTTTTACCAAATTTCTACCAGCATGTTAAAATCTTATTTTTTCAATAAAAAATAAATAAATAAATGTTTTAACTCGACCACCTTTACTCCACACACAGAGACACGTACAAAGCTCTCCATCGCCCTCCATTTGGCAAATCTGACCATAATGCTTTCCTCCTGATTCCTGCTTACAAGCTCAAATTTAAGCAGGAAGCACCAGTGACTGTCTATTAAAAAAAAGTGGTCAGATGAAGCAGATGCTAAACTACAGGACTGTTTTGCTAGCACAGACTGGAATATGTTCCGGTATTCTTCCGATGGCATTGAGGAGTACACCACATCAGTCATTGGCTTCATCAATAAGTGCATCGAGGACGTCGTCCGCACAGTGACTGTACGTACATACCCCGACTAGAAGTCATGGATTACAGGCAACATTCGCACTGAGCTAAAGGGTAGAGCTGCCGCTTTCAAGGAGCAGAACTCAACCCGGAAGCTTATAAGAAATCCCGCTATGCCGTCTGACGAACCATCAAACAGGCAAAGCGTCAATACATTACTAAGATTGAATTATACTTCACCGGCTCCGAAGCTCGTCCGATGTGGCATGGCCTGCAAACTATTACAGACTACAAAAGGGAAGCACAGCTGAGCTGCCCAGAGACACGAGCCTACCAGACAAGCTAAATAACTTCTATGCTTGCTTCAAGGCAAGTAACACTGAAACATGCATGATAGCATCAGCTGTTCCGGACGACTGTGATCACGCTCTCCGCAGCCGATGTGAGTAAGACCTTTAAAACAGGTCAACATTCACAAGGCCGCAGGGCCAGACGGATTACCAGGACGTGTACTCCGAGCATGCACTGACCAACTGGCAAGTGTCTTCACTGACATTTTCAACCTCTCCCTGTCTAATACCAACATGTTTCAAGCAGTGTGCCCAAGAACACTAAGATAACATGCCTAAATGAGTACCGACCCGTAGCACTCATGTCTGTAGCCATAGAATTCTTTGAAAGGCTGGTCATGGCGCACAACACCATTATCCCAGAAACCCTAGACCCACTCCAATTTGCATTACGCACCAACAGATGCAATCTCTATTGCACTCCACACTGCCCTTTCACATTGGGCAAAAGGAACACCTATGTGAGAATGCTGTTCATTGACTACAGCTCAGCGTTCAAGTGGCCTCAAAGCTCATCACTAAGCTGAGGACCCTGGAACTAAACACCTCCCTCTGCAACTGGATCCGGGCCTTCCTGACGGGCCACCCCCAGGTGGTAAGGGTAGGTAACAACACATCCGCAATGCTGATCCTCAACACGGGACCCCTCAGGGGTGCGTCCTCAGTCCACTCGACTGCACGGCCAGGCACAACTCCAACACAATCATTAAGTTTGCTGATGACAACAGTGGTAGGTCTGATCACCGACAACGATGAGACAGCCTATACGGAGTTCAGATACCTGACCGTGTGGTGCAAGGACAACAACCTCTCCCTCAATGGGATCAAGATTTATTTTTAAAAATCAGGATATTTTATACATGCAGGCTGCAATGTTTTTATTTAGGCTATTTTTACATATAGTTGGCATTGGCAATAGAAGTTACTTTAAGTTTGTATCATTTTCATTTAGATAGCATTTTAATTAACCAAATTAAACTTTCACAAAAATGTAAAATGTGCAAATGAAAACCATAACTGGCACATAGATCAGTAGAAATGGTAATATAAATTGGTATTCAACATGAGAAAGGTTGCCGACTCCTTTACCGGCAACTTCAGGAGAGTAATGGCAGAATCTGCAAAAGCCAGCAGGAGGAGAATAGTTGGGTCAGGTAAAGTTTTTTTTCCTTCTGGTCATCTAGATCTCTGACGCCCTCTTGAGGCATTGATCTTATTTCATCAAACCGTAAGCTTAAAGCATCATACAAGCTCAATGCTTATAGTTGATTTCATTAAAGCACATAGGGTGTGTCATATACATACACGGAAAAATACACAAAAGAACAGATGATTTTCGGTTGACCAAGATTTTCTTTAGGTCGGGGACAGCCCTATGTGAGACCATTCATATTGGCATTGTGTCATTGTTCTGCCACATGGAAGTCAACTCAATTTGAAACCGGCCAGAGGGCAAAATCAGAGGACACTTTGAAATTTCCCCAATTTCCATATTCTATTACTATTTCCTAAGAACACAATGAATTGCTGCCATCTAGACTCAGGGGTAGACGTAACATAGTAAATGAAAATCTGGGACACTCAAATTAGTATGATGTGTTATGTATTAAATTTGTGGATGTCCATCATCCATTTCTTATGATAGGTTACAGATTACCGTTTGTATGATATCGTACAAATTGCAATTCATACAATATGTTACAAATTCCAATTTGTTGTGGCTAACGTTAGCTAGGTGGCTAACGTTAGTTAGGCATTCGGATTAGGGGTTAATGTTAGAGTTAACTAACATGCTAAGTAGTTGCAAAGTACCTAAAAAGTAGTATCAAAGTTTCTAACTAGCCAAAATGCTAAAGTTGTCTGGAATGAGATTCGAACAAGCAACCTTTGGGTTGCTAGACGTTGACGTTTTTACCTTAATTAACCTTCTGTCTTATGTAACCATACCAAATGTAACACATTAATGAGTGTCCCAGATTTTTTGTTTACTATGTTATGTCTAGTCCATGAGACCAGCCTGGAAATTGACACCAAATTTTGTAATATATGGCATGGTATTATTCCATCCAGATGAAATACAAGAGCAGGCCAACAGCCCTATTGTCCAAAATAGCACCAGACCTTGTAGAATAGAATACATGTTCTCTGTTCTGCATGGTTATTTGGTAATAGCTAATTAGACATTGTAGATCCAATCACAACCTTTCCCCTGCTGGATCCTTAAGTTAATTAAGACTGTGCAGAAGCAGCAGCCCAAGAAGACGGGCAGGAACTTCAGAAAGAGTCTGCTCAAGGCCAACAACATGAAGCCGCAGAATGAACTGCTATACTAGTTAAGCCTATACTATTTCAAACTTTGAAGGTGCAAGTCAATCTGCATCCAAGAGCCCAGGGGCACCGGGGCCTGTCCAAGTTTAATTAATCCTAACGGGAGAGAGAGAAAATAATCAGGGATGTGAAGACAAGACAGCAGGGCTGAATCTCTAATTTAATTAAAGCTTAAGAGGCAAGTTATTGTTGCAGCTTCTGTCCTGAGTGCTCATTCATATCCTCAGCAATCATGTGATGGTGGAGACTCATGCACGTTGGAAATCTAGGCCTAACTTGCTACATGATCAAAGTTTTGATTGAGAAGAAATTAAATGCTCACAGAATATAGGCTAATCATTATCTGTTTGGCGACAGTGGTTGGTCTTACTGGCAAAACCAACACCATCTGTCTTCATTGTTTTACCCTACAGCCTTTTGAAATACAATGTTTACATTATCTAGATTCTAGGCTATAGGCAGACACTCAGTTTACATTATCTTCAGTTAGAAGAAAACAAGTAGGCCTATATCCTGGGCATGCATAAACATTCCACCCCCTGAATGTCACTGTGTGTTTTTACAAGATTCACATGACAGGATATGGAATTGACACATCATATACAGTAGCAAGAAAAAGTATGTGAACCCTTTGGAATTACCTGGATTTCTGCATAAATTGGTCATAAAATCTTCATCCAAGTAACAACAATAGACAAACACAGTCTGCTTAAACTAATAACAAACAACTATAAGTGTTCATATCTTTATTGAACACACTGTGTAAACATTCACGGTGCAAAGTATGTGAACCCTTAGATTTAATAACTAGTTGACCATCTTTTGGCAGCAATAACATCAACCAAACATTTTCTGTAGTTGGGGATCAGACCTGCTCAACAGTCAGGAGGAATTTTGGGCCATTCCGCTTTACAAAACTGTTTCAGTTCAGCAATATTCTTGGGATGTCTGGTGTGAACCGCTGACGAGGTCATGCCAAAGCATCTCAAATCAGGTTGAGGTCAGGACTCTGACTTGGCCACTCCAGAAGGCGCATTTTCTTCTGTTGAAGCCATTCTGTTGTTGATTTACTTCTGTGTTTTGGGTCGTTGTCCTGTTGCATCACCCAACTTCTGTTGAACTTCAAATTCGTAGAGCCTCTTACATTCTCCTGCAAAATGTCTTGATAAACTTGAATTCATTTTTCTGGTCGATGATAGCAAGCTGTCCAGGCCCAAACCATGATGCTCCCTCCACCATACTTTACAGTTGGGATGAGGTTGATGTTGGTGTGCTGGGCCTTTTTTTCCCTCCACAGTGTTGCGTGTTCCTTCCAAACAACTCAACTTTAGATTAATCTGTCCACAGAATACATCCAGGTGCTCTTTTGCGAACTTCAGACATGCAGCAATGTTTTTTTTTTGGACAGCAGTGGCTTCTTCCATGGTGTTCTCCCATAAGCACCATTCTTGTTTAGTGTTTTACGTATTGTAGACTCGTCAACAGAGATGTTAACATCTTCCAGAGATTTCTGTAAGTCTTTAGCTGACACTCTAGGATTCTTTTAACCTCATTGAGCACTATGCGGGGTGCTCTTGCAGTCATCTTTGCAGGACGGCCACTGCTAGGGAGAGTAGCAACAGTGCTGAAACTTCTCCATTTGTCTTACCATGGACTGACTTCTAGAGATACGTTTAACCCTTTTCAGCTTTATGCATGTCAACAATTCTTCATCTTAGGTCTGAGATCTATTTTGTTCGAGGCATGGTTCACATCAGGCAATGCTTCTTGTGAATGGCAAACTCAAATTTGGGGTTTTAGGGCAACGTAGCTCTAACCAACATCTATCTCGTGTCATTGATTGGACTCCAGGTTAGCTGACTCCAATTAGCTTTTGGAGAAGTCATTAGCCTAGGGGTTTACATACTTTTCCCAACCTACACTGAATGTTTAATTTTTTTATTCAATAGACAAAAAAGATACAATAATGTGTGTTTTATTAGTTTTAGCACACTGCGTTTACCTATTGTTGTGACTTAGATGAAGATTAGATCAAATTTGATGACCAATTCATGCAGAAATCCAGGTAATTCCAAAAGGGTTCACATACTTTTTCTTGCCACTGTAAGGTACGTGCTATATGGATCCCTGGGACATCCCTACCCTGCTGAAATTTTAAAAAAAATGTAAGGGTTAGATAAGGGTTGTAATTATAGTTAGTGTAGGGATGTCCCAAGGGTCCCAAATAGCAATGGCCCATCATATATGAAATGGTTTTCTGCTGATCTGTCCTTGAACTGTGATGGTATAGGAGGCTACCTTGATTTTGGATAGTAATTAAATGTTAGCTCTTCTTCAAGAGGGTCATGATCATTTTAAACCTCATGCTTCCCGTGTATGTGCTCTGCAAGCAGGTAAGCAATGTGTAGAATCATTGAAAGCAGTGTGTCCTGGCATGGCTAATGTTCGGCGTGTTCAGTTGCTTGTCATGGGCGGCAGGTAGCCAAGTGGTTATTAAGAGCGTTGAGCCAGTAACCGAAAAGTAGCTGGTTCAAATCCCCAACCGACTAGGTGAAAAATCTGTCGATGTACCCTTGAGCAAGGTACTTAAACCCTAATTGCTCCTGTAAGTCGCTCTGGATAAGAACGTCTGCTGAATGACTAAATTGTAAATGCTTACCACGTGTAGACGAAACATGCTCTAGCATCTGTGCCCTGGTTATAAAGTTATAAGAGTTATAAAATTTGAAGAAAAAAAATATTTAAATCTTGGCACAGCTGCAGACCCACACAAATCATACAATGGATCCATTCCTCCAAGGACAGTTTATACCTCACTGGCCTCGAGTGTCTCACTTTTTCCACACACAAAAGCCAAAGCTCTCAATGACCATGTTAAAACAAACCACAAGGAAACCACACAAGGGGCTTTGGTATCTCATTCTGGATGGCTAAAGGAGGCAAAAGTTGCCTTGGAAATTAATACCTCCCCTGTTTTAAAGCCCAAATATGCTGCTAAACATCCACTTAGGCTACAATTTGGAATAGTTGATTGCCTGCCTGAGGAACATTTATCTGTGATATGTCTTTCATGCTTGTGAACAAAAACATTTTTAAAAGACAATGCAAGTCATTTATATCTATACACCTATGATCATCAACTAGATTCAGCAACAGGACGATTTTTTCTTGAGTGGAATAAACTTGTAGACTGCAAATTGACCACAAGAAGCAAAATGGTATAATATTGGACAAAAATATAATTGCAAGCCTTGCTTACATTTGTATACAATCACATGTCTCTATTATGTGTGGGAATACTCGGGAACACATTGCAAAATTAAAATAACTTGGAGCTGACTTCCTGGTGTTTTTAGTCTTATGTCCAACAAAAATTCTAAACAAGTTTTTTTGGTTGTTGTTGAAAACGTGGGGCCAAATAATACCACCCGTCAGTTGGGGAACCGTGCTCTACACCTTTATCATGTTAAGAAAATCTATATCATGTGATATGTTTATCATTGCAGGATTCATTCTTTATAAACAATAAAAGATCCTATATTTCACTGCACTAGTGTCACTTCTCTCTGGAGATGGATCCAGCTGCACCCCTTTCTGTTGCCTGGGAAACGAAGGTAAGGAGTGGTTGATGAAAGGTGTCCTCCACTAAATACACCTTGGTGATTTCTAATGAGCCATGGATAGCCACTGACTCCTGGCATAATGCTAACGGGAAATGCCTCTCTTCGCTATCAGCCACTAGACCAAACTGTATTTACAGTCACGTTGATTGCAATGACTGAATATTAATGTCATTGGCAGAATTAGCCATGTAGTTGGCAAAAAGATCGAGAAATCACTGCCACGGGCGCGCCGAGTAAAGACAGATTTATCGAGTCAAATCACCTACCTTTATGCCCTCGCAGCGCCTACTCTCGTTAAACTAGCGATCCAGCAAAAGTTTATGCATGAAAGCTGTTTGGCATCTTATTTCATCCTCACCTTGACCTGAAATGCATCAGGTGTGCAGTCAGAAGCTCCCCGAGACACGAAACCTGTCAAACAGACCCAGAAATAGATTGTGTGGCGTACGATAGAAGAGTCCTTGCCTCCGATAAATGGAGAAAATGCAAAGGCACCCTATATTCCTACAGCAGTTTCACTAATGCACAGCCCAGTACTCGTTTTTACTGAGCTACTAATCACGAGCAGCTACGTAACTGTAAAATCCTGGAAATGTGCAAATCTCGGAGAATATATGTGCCTCATGCTCAAGCACATCAAAAGCTTTTCACAGTGCTCTTTTTATACTGTATGGCAGTCGCCCTCTGGTGGAGAGAAGCGGTATTTTCCTGATAGAAACCATATGGCAGGGAGCAAAAAAATAATACAAATACATTTTAAATAATTTTCGTTGTTGGACATAAACGACTGTAAAAATCACCGGGTAATCAGTTCAAAGTGATATTAAGTTAGGAAATCTGTTCTCAAGTATTCCCACGCATAAATAGAGAGGCATATGTGAGCGTATCCCATTGTAATCAAGGTTTGAAATGATTCTGTTTTTGCCAAACTATATCCGTTTGGTATTCTTGCGGTCAATTTGCAGTGTACGAATGATGTATAACTATGTTCCAGACCCCGAACATTCACCCAAGGAAAAATCTGCCCACTGCTGAATTTAAATTGGGTGCCATAGCGGGTAATCTTGCCTGTGGACCAGATGGTGAATTTCTAAATACACCGTTTGGAACATGACAGTGTTTGATTCTGGAAATTGTCCTTTACAAGCCGGAATGTTGCATACAATTATATTTTAACTTACTCTGCCGATTGTCTGTAGTTTTGGTCCTTCAGCTGGTCGAAAGTTGAGAGAAAATATCCACAGGAAAGTATTGTTTACCCGACCTTTAAGAGCGCCAGTACTGAAGTTGAAATTTCTATCACCTGGCACATGCGCAAAATCATGTAAAAACCTGCAAGACATCGTATACTATGAATGGCTCATGTGCAAGAGCAAAACACATATTGATTGCCACACACACATAGGCTGTGTTTAGACAGGCTGAACAATTCTGATATTTTTTCCACAAATTGGTATTTTGACCAATACCACTTTATCTTTTCTGGGGGCTGATCTGATTGGTCAAAAGGCCAATTAATGAAAAACTAAAAGATCAGAATTGGGCTGGCTGTCTAAAAGCAGCATGTGTGTAGACCTAGGTTTTGAAGTTGGTTTAATAATAATTTCCTGTGTATATTTTCTCTCAAATTTCAACCAGCTGAGGGACCAACTGGCTGAGTAAGAGTAAATATTTTTATTCTACGTTCCTGACAGACCAGGGACATTTAGGATTTTTCTTTGTAAATGTATATGATATTGTCTACATAATTTGAAGACTGGGGGTAATCAACTCAATGACATTGAATCCACTAAGGTAAAGAGCCCTTTCTGTGTTTACAAACATTTCCAAACCAGGGCGATGCACGCAAGTTGGTGGCAGAACAAGTGGGAGTTCTTGTAGAACGCCAGCAAAAAAAAGCCTATAATTACATGTTGTTTATGACTGCATTTCACAATACTTTTGGATTATAATTGTATTTTAAGGCTCGTATGAATGTCTTACTCAATAAAATGTTCGTCATCGCAAATCGACTGCATACTTCAACCAGTAAAATGACTCTTTGGCTAGCTTTTGCTATAGCCTATATCAACGAGCGTTAGCATTCTAGCTAACAACCGCTGCATCCAAAATAGTTATTTTGCAAATATAATCTTAGCGACTGTTCAAACAAGAATCCAAACATAATTGTAAGTATATGAGAACCACAAAAAAACATTGATTTTGTTTAGAAGTAATAAAAACATACTAGATTTATGTTGAATGGACGCAGATGGCAATGGCTTTCTTACTGCAACCAAGAGTCGTGTGCATAACGGCAGTGTGTCATGTACTGGAAAAGGGTCTATATGGTTGAGTCCCCGTCGTGGCGACAATACAACATTAGTTGTCGTACGCCATAAACTCTTAAAGAATGATGTTGAAACCACAGGGCTGTTTTTTGAATATTGTTTTGATTTCCTTCATCCCTGAACAACTTTTGTTTAATAATCTTGATTTCTGTCCAATTTCTAAAAAGGTCATTGATCCAGGGTTTTACCAAATATTTTTTTAGAACTAAACAGGGACCACCGCCTGTTTCGAAAACGCAGCGATATATTACGGTTGGCCGGCTGGTGGAGCTCCGTTTTTTGTGTTCAAAGTTCACAGCGAAACAACAACAAAGCAGGAAACAATGCGATAGCTTAGCTAACTTAGTTTAGTAGTTAAATAATCAATTGTTCCTACCTCAACTAATTTGACGAAATGACAACTGCGTTATCTAAACAAAGTTTGTTGTTCATGACATTTAGTCTTGCTTTGACCAGGTTTTCATACTGCTCAGTTGCAAATGCTAACGTCAATTCAAACATACCTGCGATTGCAAATCATTTTGGAACGAAAGGCAGATATGAGGAGGTTAACCGTTATCTCATTAATGACATTCTCTCGGTAAACAAATCCATTTTAAAACCAGTATGTACCAATAGCACGGCTATTCATGTGACCGCTATTATTCGGCATGGTACACGATATCCATCGACCAAAAATATAAAAATTATGCAACGGCTTTACGACCTTGTTCTAAACGAGGCAATGAATACTGATAAATGGCTGAAGGATATCAAAACCAAGTGGGAAATGTGGTACACTGACGACATGGATGGCAAGCTTGTGGAGAAGGGCCGAGATGACCATAGGCATCTGGCTGTCAGGTTGGCAACACTGTTTCCATCTCTGATATCCGAGGAAAACCTCAGAGCCCACCGTATCCGTTTCATCACTAGCTCTAAACACAGATGCGTGGACAGCATTGTAGCATTTCAAGAGGGCCTACTCAACCTTTGGAAAGTGACAGGGGAGTTTGTTTGTACAGCAAGGCTAGCTAGTTTTGTCGTTTTGCTATTCCTTGAATGATATTCACTCTCACACTGATTACTATTGTTACAGCTGAGAGGGATTTGTTGGGGGTGAGATCTGAGACAATGTACAATGTTTGGACTTATTGTATTCTGTTTTTGTCTTGTTGCAGAAGTTGGACCCAGCCACAAAATCAACGATGAGTTGATGAGGTTCTTTGACCAGTGTCAGAAATTTGTTGAGGACGTAGAGAACAACCAAACTGCCCTGGAAGAGGTCCACCTCTTCAAGGCCTCAGCAGAGATGAAAAGAGTGCAGATGAAGATGGCTGACCAGCTGCAAGTGCCATACAATCGCATCACACCAGGTTGTTTGGTTCCAAATCTTTGCCACTTTGTGTAGTGGAGGGAGTTAATCATGTTACAGCTGAAACTTACTACCCTATTGTGCCAGTTACATTTGTTCACTAATCCTCCTTTTTTTTGTCACCAGATCTGGTGGAGGCTGCATTCTTCCTGTGCTCATATGAGTTTGCCATCAAATCTTTGAACTCTGCCTGGTGCAACCTGTTTGATGAGACTGACGCCCAAGTATGTACACAACATCATGGGAGCGCTATTGCCTCTGCCACAAACAATGAAGAACCCAGTTCTGTCATAAAGATCAAATGTTCATTAATGCAATCACCTGTGCCTTTTCAGGTGCTGGAGTACAAAAATGACCTGAAACAGTACTGGAAGAGGGGCTATGGTCATGATATCAACCGCAAGTCCAGTTGCAATCTCTTTCATGACCTGTTCAATCGTCTTGATCAGGCTGCTCGTGAGATCAGGTGAGTTGGTTGTAAAGTTAAACCACAGTCCACATTAATTTTATTGTCCACCATAATCATGTAACTTGGACAAGTTCTTACAGTTCCTTCAGAAAGTATTGACACCCCTTGACTTTTTCCACATTTTGTTGTTACAAAGTGGGATTAAAATGGATTTCATTGTCAATGATCTACACAAAGTACTCTGTCAAAATGGAAGAAAAATTCTAACGTTTGTATATCTAGATCATGGTTACATAAGTATTCAACCCCCTCAGTCAATACATGTTAGAATCACCTTTGCCAGCGATTACAGCGGTGTGTATTTCTGGATAAGTCTAAGCTCACCTGGATTGTACAAAATGTGCACATTATAACTTATAAAAATTCTTCAAGCTCTCAAGTTGGTTGTTGATCATTGCTAGACAGTCTTGCCATAGATTTTTAAAGCCAATTTTAAGTAAAAACTGTAACTTGGCCACACAGGAACATTCAATGTTGTCTTAGTAAGCAACTCCAGTGTACAGTCGTGGCCAAAAGTTTTGAGAATGACACAAATATTAATTTTCACAAAGTTTGCTGCTTCAGTGTCTTTAGATATTTTTGTCAGATGTTACTATGGAATACTGAAGTATAATTACAAGCATTTCACACGTGTCAAAGGCTTTTATTGACAATTACATGAAGTTGATGCAAAGAGTCAATATTTGCAGTGTTGACCCTTCTTTTTCAAGACCTCTGCAATCCGCCCTGGCATGCTGTCAATTAACTTCCGGCCCACATCCTGACTGATGGCAGCCCATTCTTGCATAATCAATGCTTGGATTTTGTCCGAATTTGTGGGTTTTTGTTTGTCCGCCTGCCTCTTGGGGATTGACCACAAGTTCTCAATGGGATTAAGGTCTGGGGAGTTTCCTGGCCATGGACCCAAAATACCGATGTTTTGTTCCCTGAGCCACTTAGTTATCACTTTTGCCTTATGGCAAGGTGCTCCATCATGCTGGAAAAGGCATTGTTCGTCACCAAACTGTTCCTGGATGGTTGGGAGAAGTTGCTCTCAGAGGATGTGTTGGTACCATTCTTTATTCATGGCTGTGTTCTTAGGCAAAATTGTGAGTGAGCCCACTCCCTTGGCTGAGAAGCAACCCCACACATGAATGGTCACAGGATGCTTTACTGTTTGCATGACACAGGACTGATGGTAGCGCTCACCTTGTCTTCTCCGGACAAGCTTTTTTCCGGATACCCCAAACAATCGGAAGGGGGATTCATCAGAGAACATGACTTTACCTCAGTCCTCAGCAGTCCAATCCCTGTTCCTTTTGCAGAATATCAGTCTGTTCCTAATGTTTTTCCTGGAGAGAAGTGGCTTCTTTGCTGCCCTTGACATCAGGCCATCCTCCAAAAGTCTTTGCCTCACTGTGCGTGCAGATGCACTCACACCTGCCTGCTGCCATTACTGAGCAAGCTCTACTGGTGGTGCCCTGATCCCGCAGCTGAATCAACTTTAGGAGACGGTCCTGTCTCTTGCTGGACTTTCTTGGTCACCCTGAAGCCTTCTTCACAACTATTGAACCGCTCTCCTTGAAGTTCTTAATCATCCGATAAATGGTTGTTTTAGGTGCAATCTTACTGGCAGCAATATCCTTGCCTGTGAAGCCCTTTTTGTGCAAAGCAATGATGACAGCACATGTTTCCTTGCAGGTAACCATGATTGACAGAGGAAGAACAATGATTCCAAGCACCACCCTCCTTTTGAAGCTTCCATTCTGTTATTCGAACTGAATCAGCATGACAGAGTGATCTCCAGCCTTGTCCTCGTCAACACTCACACCTGTGTTAACGAGAGAATCACTGACATGTCAGCTGGTCCTTTTGTGGCAGGGCTGAAATGCAGTGTAAATGTTTTTGAGATTCAGTTCATTTGCATGGCAAAGAGGGACTTTGCAATTCATCTGATCACTCTTCATAACATTCTGGAGTATATGCAAATGGCCATCATACAAACTGAGGCAGCAGACTTTGTGAAAATTCATATTTGTGTCATTCTCTCAACTTTTGGCCACGACTGTATATTTGGCCTTGTTTTAGGTTATTGTTTTGCTGAAAGTTTAATTTGTTTTCCCGTTTCTGTT
Organism: Salvelinus namaycush; assembly: GCF_016432855.1. Lineage (NCBI taxonomy): Eukaryota > Metazoa > Chordata > Actinopteri > Salmoniformes > Salmonidae > Salvelinus > Salvelinus namaycush. The sequence continues at coordinate 10,838,556 of NC_052310.1, forward strand.
GGAAAGCAGACAACCAGGTTTTCTCTAGGATTTTGCCTGTGCTTAGCTCTATTCCATTTCTTTTTATCCCCAAAAAACTCCTTAGTCCTTGCCGATGACAAGAATACCTATAACATGATGCAGCCACCACCATGCTTTAAAATATGAAGTGGTACTCCGTGACATTATTGTGTTGGAATTCCACTTTTACATTATGGGGTATTGCGTGTAGATCAGTGACACAATCTCAATTTAATCCATTTTAAATTCAATCTGTAACACAACGTGGAAAACTAGAGGTGTGAATACTTTCTGAAGACAGTCCCCTTGCTTGTTATTGAAAAACTATTGGGACCCTGAGGGTATATACAACACTTCCTCTCCCATGGATTGTGTTACACCTGTTTTCAAAGGGGAATGTCATTGAATAGATTGTTTCTCCCTCTGATGCATTTCACATCACTTCCCTTAGTAGTTTTTTATTTAACTAAGCAAGTCAGTTAAGAACAAATTCTTATTTACAATGACGGCCAAACCCGGACGACACTGGGCCAATTGTGCACCAATCGAGACCGGATGTGATTCAGCCTGGATTCGAACCAGGGACTGTAGTGTCACCTCTTGCACTGAGACGCAGTGCCTTAGACCACTGCACTACTCGGGAGCCCGTGTGGCTGGTTATTATCATGATTTTTGAATTGTCACACTTTTTTTCGTTCAGGTTTGGGCATGTATCTGAGGCTGTGAGCATCCAGGTGGGTCATGCCGAGACCCTCCTGCCCCTGTTGGCCCTCATGGGCTTCTTCAGAGACGAGACGGCCCTGACTGCTGACAACTTTGACGTGCAAAATGGCCGCACCTTCCGTACCAGCCGCATTGTGCCTTACGCAGCCAACCTGCTCTTTGTGCTGTATGACTGCAGCGAAGGACTCCGGCTACAGTTCCTCCTCAACGAGACACCTCAGAACTTCCCTGACATAATGCACCAGGCTCCACTCTACGATACGGTCAGAGAGACCTACAGAGAGCTGCTGCAAGGCTGCAATTTTGAAAAAGAGTGCGAGCTGTCCAGACCCAACTCTGAGTTGTGAGCTTGGGGCATGTGAACGTAAAGGGCTCTCTCTACAGGGGTTGGAGGATTCAAATGTCTGTGTCATGCAAGAGAGGGGTTTTAACGGTTTTGGCCAAAGCAGTTCCTTTGTTAATGGTCTAGCTTTTTTTTAAGTATTCAAGTCAGGTTTTACAGATATACACGTTTCACAGATGGCGTTTACAGGTACACCCTTTTTTTAGGTGTCACTTTTTTTTCTTGGCCTTTTATTTAACTAGGCAAGTCGGTTAAGAACAAATTCTTATTTTCAATGACGGCCTAGGAACAGTGGGTTAACTGCCTTGTTCAGGGGCAGAACGACAGATTTTTACCTTGTCAGCTCGGGGATTCGATCTTCCAACCTTTCAGTTACTAGTCCAACGCTTGCAACCTTTCGGTTACTAGTCCAACGCTCTAACCACTAGGCTACCTGACTTTAGCATATGAGTTATGATTGCATTCTTTTCCAGGGTCAGAATCCAGGGTCTTCATTGAGCACTCTAAAAGAGGCGTGGGAGCTTTATATTTATGTAATTTCACAATTTTGTATTGATTTATATTATAACATATTTTTCAGGTGCCTTTGTGTTGGCATACAGTATGCATTTTCCAAAAGCAGAAAGAAACACTTTATAGAATTGTATGTCTGCCACTGGATACAGTGAGCTATTCAAGTATTAGGACGTTGACATTTTTGTTGTTTTTGGCTCTGTTCTCCAGCACTTTGGATTTTAACTCATACAATGATTGAGGTTAAAGTGCAGACTGTCAGCTTTAATTTGACAGTATTTTCATCCATATCAGGTGAAGTGTTTAGAAATTACAGCACCTTTTTTTGGGGGGGGGGGGCTCTGTACACCATTTGGGATTTGAAGTGATTCAATGACTGAGGTTAGTGTGGACTGTCAGATTTTAATTAGGGTATTTTCATCCATATCAGGTGAACCATTTTAGAAATTGTTCATAAACACTTCTACAAATGCTAACCTTCCCTGTTTTATTGTAATGGTGAGGTTAGCATGTCTTGGGTATGATATTTATGCTTCTGTCTCACTCATAATTTTTCAGGACTATCCATTGTCATGGTAGCATCCACATTAATGTGGAAGTGTTTACAAACATCCTATTCTTATTTACAATAAAAGTGTCTCCAAATTGACACAATACATAATTTACCATTAATTTCTATTGGGCACAAAATAATCTGAAACACAACCAAAAAGCAAATGCATTCAACAGGTTTGTAGAGTCACAAGCCTGATGTAATCATTGCACAAGCATTTTGCTACACTTGCAATAACATCTGCTAACCATGTGTATGTGACCATTAAAATTTGATTTGATCATTGCATGCTTGGAATATGAGACCAAATACTAAACCTTTGACTACTTTAATACACATAAGTGAATTTGTGCCAATACTTTTGGTCTCCTAAAATGGGACTACGTTTTTTAAAAAGTGCTGTAATTTCTAAATGGTCATTTCTAAAAAATACCCTGAAAATAAAAAATGACAGTCTCCACTTTAACCTCATAGTCATTGTATCAAAACATGTCACTAACCAGGTTTCCATCCAACCTTTTTTATGCAAGTAAAGCACATGTCGGATAAAACATGTAATGACAGGCCTAATGGAAACAACATTTTTAGGTAAACTTAACAAATGTCGACCAAACAAAATACCCTAGACAAGGTGGGATATTTTTGTCCCGGTAAAATTATTTATACGAGAAAAGTCGGTGGAAACGATTTTATGCGCAAATATTGATATAATAACCATATCGAAGTTAACTTGGGAGTCACGCGGCAACGTTGTGTGGTCCTCCCACTATGACTTCGGTAAAGCATGCAGTTTATTAGGCTACAGATGAACACTTTATGGACTTCACAGGGTGATGAAAATGCAAGGCGATGAGCTTGATGCGCCTTTCAAATAAATATCGAGGGTCTTATTCTGGTGACATGATAATCTATGCTCTACTGTTTGACAAATACAAAATGATCTATTTTGTTAATTATAGTGCGTTCTAGCCAACACCGTGCAGCACGTGCCAATACTGGCTACACTCGCTAATAACTCATTGTTTTGGTAAGAACCACCCGTAGAGTTGAAAATGTGACGGAAACCCATTTTAACGTTGTTTTTTTTATTTGGTAAGTGGCAATTTAACAGCAATTTTGTTTTATGTGCACTACGTCATCACGCACAGCCATTTATCTGCAACAAGTCAATTTGATGGAAACACATCTGGAGGGAAAAGGTGCCTATTTGTTTTTATGTGGATTTTAGAATATTCTCATGAAAATCTGTCAATTGGATGGAAACCTTGCTACTGTCCCAATACTGTTGAAGCTCACTGTATATGCGTTGGGTTTCCTTGCTGAAAATGACCCTTTGCAATGTTATTATATATATTTTTTGCTCAATAATATGAGTAATGTGTGATTTTATATTTGTACTCATTTTTTGAAACATTTATTCCAAAATTTGCCTTTTTTGTTTCAAACATTATTGGGACTGCTTTGTGAACAATACGTTTTTAAATTAGGGGTTACTTTACTTCATTATTTTCTACATTGTCATATAATTTGCGTTGAAATATTTCAGATTAAAGTAAATGCCTTGAGTTTTTCTTTTGACATTTTATTCTGTATCAAATACAAATTTAGCAACCCATTTCAAAATCAGTAAATTCTCAAATAACGTTCAAATGTTCCATGACAAACAGTGATTATTTGTAAATTAAAATATGCTTTTTTAATGATTATCTTCAAATATCATAAATCTTCAAATGCCATTAATGCTTTCTCCGATTTCATGGTTTTGCAGTTCTTTAGCTCAACCCAGTGTAATGTCGTGGCTCTGACGTTCTGTGAAATTGAGTGGGCACGAAAAAGGCAGGGCTATGAATATGCTACGTGTCGGATTAGAAATCTTCATTGGACGTCTCCCGTCAGATTTATTTCCGATAAATCACATAAACTCGTTTTTTTAGAAGGGAATATAGCTTAATCGTTACCAACATATAAATTATTAGGTCACCAAACTAAAACGTTTCAGAAGAAGCGGCGATGTCTGGGATCAAAAAACAAAGAACGGTAGGCTATGTCATTATGTTTGACTTTTGGTATGTTACGTTACTTATTTCATTCGGATCTGTGGTTGTTGGGTGGTGGGCAGACAGTGTATCAAATTGGATAACTTTTTTTCTATCTAAACATGTAGGGCACCGAAAGAGATACATTGGAGCAGAGTCGAAAGTTATTCTATAGCTAGCATTATTTCTAAACTGAAAGTTCTGTAGGAATGTTCTATGTTAAACACAATTACCTTACCCCCCCTTTTTCACCAGTTGTGTATAGAAAAATATAGCATAGAAGAATCATTCTTACCTGTTTTTAGTTAGTGGTCTACACAAGAAAGTGACCCAGTCAGTTTCAGCCACAAATCAGCGTTGGGGGTTCAGTAGACCTGTGGATTGACTGACCACTTCTCGGGAAATCACTGCAATGCGAAACTGATTCTTGGCCAATCAATTACTTTTCTAGTTATAACAATAGGTAGATTATACGGCCACATTATATAATATTCCACCGATGTTCTTTACAGTATTTGCATTTTATAGCCCTATAGATATTTTATAATAACATGTCGTTTATTGTATAGAATGTATTATAAGTCTTACTATATGATAGTGTATGATGTGCTTCACAATTTCAAATAGCTGAGATGTTATTAAGGCTTGTGACATATTTAGTGATGGTATCTAGGCTATACATTTGGATCTGTCTTATGGCCTCTCTAAACAGTGAACCAAGTTGTTCCAGTTGGACTGGTTTTAATTAAGTTTATCCATGTCCCTAACAACAAGGGCTCATTGAGGAGTTAGGTCTGCTGGAGCGAGGCTACAGTAACAGTGAGCCACTATGAGAGTCACTAATGAATGAAGCTCAGATCTCACGTGTCTGGGCAGGCCTGGGAGAGGCACAGCCTGGCCTTTGAGGGGTTCCAACCAGCGAGCATTGGGCCTGACTGCCACACTGCAGGACTGTATGAATGAATAGGCCTGTTTGTTTCCCCCTGTCCCTCTGCAGCCCCCACCAACCTGGTCCGCCTACACACCACACAGTATGGGAAGCCACAAAGATGCAATTAGGCAGGCTGGACAAGGACTTATTAGAAGAGGCTAGAGTGACATGAGTATACCTTGTTGTATCTAGATGATCTGTACAATTAAAGCTTCCCTGGGTTAGGGTTTATCTTTCTAATATCTGTATGTGCCTGATCAGTAGTCAAATCCCTTTTACACAGGGCTCTTCAATGTCAGTCCTGGAGGGCCAAAACACTTCTGGTTTTCATCCTCTCCTTCTAATCAGGGACTGATTCAGACCCGGGACACCAGGTAAGTGCAATTAACTACCAGGTAGAAACCAAAACCAGAAGTGTTTCGACTCTCCAGGACGGGAATTGAACTGCTCTGCGGTTTTACTTCTAATGATGACCCGATGAGCTGTAAACTGAGAGGAATTCTTTCAGACGGATTGTTCTGCTTGGCATTCAAACAAATGGGAAAGTATACATGTCTTGCAGAGGACTCCAGTCACTCATTATCAAGCTATCACTACAAATTACAGCACAGTTCAGTGTTTCTCAGCTGACTAAAATACTGTGTTCAGTTGCAAACCCCTAAGGCAGCATTTCTTTGTCCTGTGCTAATAGCTCAATTAGGAATGTGCAGATGTGCAATCGTGCAGTCTCTCTGTGGTTTCAGGACCTTCAGAGGGCCACTAATGTCGTGTACCAGGCTCACCATGTGAGCCGGTCCAAACGAGGCCAAGTGGTGGGCACCAGAGAGGGCTTCAGAGGTTGCACTGTCTGGCTCACTGGTAAGCAAATGCCCTCTTTATCTCTCCAATACTAGACCACAGAGTTTCACATAAGTTATGTTGGATAATGGATGTATTGCAAACTGTCACTGTGGACTAAAGGTTTGTCAGGTGCCGGAAAAACAACCGTCGGCTTTGCCCTGGAGGAGTACTTGGTGTCCCATGGTATTCCCTGCTACTCCCTGGATGGGGATAACATCAGACAGGGGCTGAACAGGAACCTTGGCTTCACCTCTGTGGACAGGGAGGAGAACATCAGGCGCATCGCTGAGGTGGCCAAGCTGTTTGCAGACGCAGGATTGGTCTGCATCACCAGCTTCATTTCTCCATTCACTAAGGTGAGTGAGTGAGGGACAGTTAAACAGACACGGTTCAAATTCTACTTGATATAAAATAATCAATTGGAAAATTGTCAAAGGAGCATCTCTAAGTCATCCATTGTGATTGATCCGAGCTCTGGCCTGTATAGCTGCTATACTGTGTCTGACTGCATTCACTTCCTTTGGTATTTGGTTTTGAGAACCTCTTTTTTTGTTATGGAATTAAAATCAAGATGGCAAACATGTTGATTTTTGCTACCCAGTCTCTTTCTCCTGTGCATAGGACCGGCAAGAAGCCAAAAAGATCCATGTACAATCTGGACTGCCGTTCTTCGAGGTGTTCGTCGATGCTCCCCTGGAGGTGTGTGAGAGCAGGGATGTCAAAGGCCTCTACAAGAAGGCCCGTGCTGGAGAGATTAAAGGTACTGATCAGACTGACTCTGCCCTCCAGTGTTCCAGTTCTGTTACAGTACATTACACACAGCTACATTTACAAGTATAGATCACATGGCTTCAAAGTCTACTACTTAACATGCTGTTAAACAAGCAAAAAGAGTGGGGTTATATAATGTACAGCCAAAGCACTATATTGACTCTGCACTAAAGAAGTGTAAATGATTGACAAAGTCCTTAACAGGTTTCCTGACCCCATCCCCTTAGGCTTTACGGGCATTGATTCGCCTTTTGAGAAGCCTGAGTCACCTGATCTTGTGCTGAAGACTGGAGAGATCTCAGCGAATGAGTGCATCCAGCAGGTGGTCGAGCTGCTTAAGGAACAGGTGAGTCTATCTATGGTCCCTGAGACCTCGCTGGGCCTCGCCTGTCTGTGGTGTATTCCTCATTGTATCTCTACCGTGAGGAAAATGTCCTAGTCATTGGAAATTGACTTGTTAATGTACTATCACATTGATCCTTTTGTTTTGTAGAACATTGTGCCCACTGGTGTGACAGAGGAAGTGACTGAGCTCTTTGTGCCAGAGAACAAGCTGGACTTGGCACTGAGCGACGCCAAGACACTGCCTACCGTCAGCATCACCAAGGTAACAAATCCTTCTTCTATGCACATTTTGGGGTTTGACACACACAATCTGACCCTTCATGTTGAGTGGTAACACCTGATGGGACCACACCCTACTGACGTTTTGTTCTGTATTTCCTGTAGCTGGACCTCCAGTGGGTGCAGGTGCTGGCAGAGGGCTGGGCCAGCCCCCTCAAGGGCTTCATGAGGGAGAGGGAGTTCCTGCAGGTTCTGCACTTCGACACTCTTCTGGATGGTAATACTGGTATTTTATAACTTCATAGACGACACAGTTTAATGTAGCATATGCTCATATCAATTGAATGGATTGTTCTTAATAGGGCCCATGTTCGTCTGTAATATCATGTTCTATTGACATGTTATGCACATGTAACAACACCTACTTCTACCTCACATAAAGTCAATAGCGCTCACAATGAGCCAACAGAGGTCTGTTGACTTTTCTGTCAGTGACATAGAATGACATGTGGTTGGCAGGTGGAAACATCAACCTCTCTGTGCCGATCGTCCTGCCCGTTTCCAAAGAGAGCAAAGAGAAGCTGGACGGCTGCGCAGCGTTCGCACTTGAGTTCAAAGGTTGCAGAGTGGCAATTCTCCGCAACCCTGAGTTTTATGAACATCGGAAGGAAGAGCGTTGTGCCAGGCAGTGGGGAACCACATGTCCTCAGCATCCTTACATCAAGGTTAGAATTGCCTTTTAGAACTGTCCCTGTTAATATCATGAACTTGCTTGTCAACAGAACATACTTGAATGAAAAATCAGAAATGTTAAAAATAAAGATAAAATCTCACAGATGGTTATGGAGGGTGGTGATTGGCTGGTTGGTGGAGATTTGGAGGTGCTAGAGCAAATCAAATGGAACGATGGTCTGGACCAATACCGCTTCACTCCAAGAGAACTGAAGCAAAAGTTCAAGGAAATGAAAGCAGGTGAATAGCTTATTATATTCTGTTTAATTCTCACTTCCTGTCCGCTGTCTCTCTTAGTGCTGCATTGTGTATGCTAATGTCTACTTAAGGCAAACGCTAAAAAAACACAGTGATGATGAAGAAGACTTAGCAGTCACTTAATAAGGAACCTCCTTTTTTGCGTTCCCCCAGACGCCATCTTCGCCTTCCAGCTTCGCAACCCGGTCCACAATGGCCACGCCCTCCTGATGCAAGACACGAAGCGGCGGCTGCTGGAGCGAGGCTACAAGAACCCTGTCCTGCTGCTTCACCCGCTGGGAGGCTGGACCAAAGACGATGACGTGCCTCTGGACTGGCGCATAAAACAGCATGCTGCCGTACTGGAGGAGGGGGTACTGGACCCAGCCAGCACCATCGTGGCCATATTCCCCTCCCCCATGATGTATGCTGGACCCACTGAGGTAGGGCAATGGTTCCCCCTGGTCTACATCTTAGATAGTTCAAACAGTGTAAGTGAAATCTAACTGGATACAAGTGGCGGTTTTATAATGTAAATCTTTTTCTTTTTTTTTGGACTCAACGTTGTGCTTTGCTCAATTTCAACAGGAAGGTGGTGCGGCGGTCCTTCAAGTTTTGCCCTGGAACTTTATCATCAATGTCTGGCATTCTCTGGATTTATGGTGCTTTCAAGACAACTGGGAACTCAGAAAAAACAAGGTCGATTAATAACGTCAGTGATCTTCAGGTCGTAGCTCTAGAAAAAGGCCTGAGTTCCCAACTTGGAATTCCGAGTTGGATGATCGTTCAAAACTTATTTTCCCAGTCAGAGCTCATTTTTTTCCAGAGTTCCCAGTTGTCTTGAACTCACTGAAGTCTGAGATTTCCCAGTTCCGAGTTCCAGTTGTTTTGAATGCGGCAGAATTCATGCTGGCTTGACAGCATGGCCAATGTATTCAAACTTTTCTGTTTATCCTTTTAAAGCTTGGAAAAGAGTCTCTTAAACGCAGACTTGGACCACACACCCTCTCCACCGAATAGCAGGCAGGGGAAGCAACATAGTGATTGCTTTGCAATGCTTGCAGTTAGCCACTGATTCCTTCCAAACCACTCATGGAAGAATTTGCAATTTCCAACTTGTTGTGTAATGTTTATGTCCAATGAGCACCTATATGTTTTATTTCTCTTCATATGACAAGGATTTGTCAATGCGATTCATGATGATGACTTGTTGTCTAGTTTGCTAGCTAAGCTATGGTAGATGTCACGTGATTTGACGTAATTTTATCTGTGACCAATGACCTTGAGCCTTCTTGGATGGGCACTTCTAATGTAAATCTATGGCAGCACCCAAGGGGGCTTGAACTTTCTATCTCTCCCCGAAGATTTTGCAACAACATAGTGTCCCAATGAATAACAGAACACTGAGCCAATCACTACGCAACTAGAAAAGATTACCAACCCCTGTGCTCTGCAAGGTCTCTGATTTCCTCCCTACAGGCTGTCTCATTGTTGTCGGTGATCAGGCTTACTACCTTTGTCGTTGGCAAACGTAATTATGGTGTTGGAGTCGTCCTTGACCAAGCAGTCATGGTCAACAATGAGTACAGGAGGGGACTAAGCACGCACCCCTGAGGGGCCCCGTGTTGAGGATCAGCGTGGCAGATGGGTTGTTGCCTACCCTTACCACCTGGGGGCGGCCCATCAGGAAGTCCAGGATCCAGTTGCAGAGGGAGGTGTTTAGTCCCAGGGTCCTTAGCTTAGTGATGAGCTTTGAGGGCAATATGGTGTTGAACACTGAGCTGTAGTCAATGAACAGCAGTCTGATGTAGGTCTTCCTTTTGTCCAGGTGGGAAAGGGCAGTGTGGAGTGCAGTAGAGATTGCGTAATCTGTGGATCCGTTGGGGCGGTATGCAAATTGGAGTGGGTCTAGGGTTTCTGGGATGATGGTGTTGATGTGAGCTATGACCAGCCATTCAAAGCACTTCATTGCTACAGACCTGAGTGCTACGGGTCGGTAGTCATTTAGGTAGGTTACCTTGGTGTTCTTGGGCACAGGGACTATGGTGGTCTGCTTGAAACATGTAGGTATTACAGACTCGGGCCAAGGTCAGGTTGAAAATGTCAGTGAAGACACTTGCCAGTTGGTCAGCGCATTCTCGGAGTACACGTCCTGGTAATCCGTCTTGCCCTGCAGCCTTGTGAATTTTGACCTGTTTAAAGTGTGATCACACAGTCGTCCGGAACAGCTGATGCTCTCATGCATGCTTCAGTGTTTCTTGCCTCAAAACGCACATAGAAGTAATTTAGCTCGTCTGGTAGGCTCGTGTCACTGGGCAGCTCGCGACTGGCTTCCCTTTGTAGTTCCTAATAGTTTGCAAGCTCCGCCACATCCGACGAGCATCAGAGCCGGTCTAGTAGGATTCAATCTTAGTCCTGTATTGACACTTTGCCTGTTTGATGGTTTGTCGGAGGGCATAGCGGGATTTTTTTTTTTTTACCACCTTTTTCTCCCCAATTTCGTGATTACAATGTTGTCTCAACGCTGCATCCCACCAATGGGCTCAGGAGAGGCAAAGGTTGAGTCATACATCCTCCGAAACATGACACGCCAAGCCGTGCTTCTTAACACCCGCTCAATTAACGCGGAAGCCAGCTGCACCAATGTGACGGAGGAAACACCATTCAACTGACAACCGAATTCGGCCTGTAGGCGCCCGGCCCACTAGAGCGTGATGAGCCAAGTAAACCCCCCCTGATGTGGTATACTCCTCAATGCCATCGGATGCGTCCTGGAACATATTCCAGTCTGTGCTAGCAAAACAGTCCTGTAGCTTAGCATCTGGTCATCTGACCACTTCCGTATTGAGCGATTCACTGGTACTTCCTGTTTTAGTTTTTGCTTGTAAGCAGGAATCAGGAGGATAGAATTATGGTCAGATTTGCCAAATGGAGGGCGAGGGAGAGCTTTGTACGCGTCTCTGTGTGTGGAGTAAAGGTGGTCTAGAGATTCTTTTTCTCTGGTTGCACATGTAAAATGATGGTAGAAATGAGGTAAAACGGATTTAAGTTTCCCTGCATTAGTCTTCAGCCACTAGGAGCACCGCCTCTGGAGGAGCATTTTCTTGTTTGCTTATGGCCGTATACAACTCGTTGAGTGCAATCTTAGTGCCAGCATCGGTTTGTGGTAGTAAATAGACGGCTACGAAAAATATAGATAACTCTTGGTAAATAGTGTGGTCTACAGCTTATCACGAGATACTCTAACCCAGGCGAGCAAAACCTTGAGACTTCCTTAATATTAGATTTTGCACACCAGCTGTTATTGACGAATAGACACAGACCGCCACCCCTTGTCTTACCAGAGGCAGCTGTTCTGTCTTGCAGATGTACGGGTTTGTATGCGGGTTTATAAACTCAATCATTTTTTTTTACATTGTTTGCAAACTGATATGTGACACGTATTAATGCCAAAATAACATACAAAAAAGGCACAAAAAATATATATATTTACAGTACCAGTCAAAAGTTTGGATACCTATTCATTCAAGGGGTTTTCTTTATTTTTACTATTTTCTATATCAAAACTATGAAATAACACATATGGAATCATGTAGTAACCAAAAAAAGTGTTAAACATATCTAAATATATTTTAGATTCTTCAAAGTAGTCACCCTTTGCCTTTGACAGCTTTGCACACTCTTTGCATTCTCTCAACAAGCTTCACCTGGAATGCGTTTCCAACAGTCTTGAAAGAGTTCCCACATATGCTGAGCGCTTTTCCTTCACTCTGCGGTCCAACTCATCCCAAACCATCTCAATTGGTTTGAGGTCAGGTGATTATGGGGGCCAGGTCATCTTAAGCAGCACTCCATCACTCTTCTTCTTGATCAAATAGCCCTTACACAGACTGGAGGTGTGTTGGGTCATTGTCCTGTTGAAAAACAATTGATAGTCCCACTAAGCGCAAACCAGATGGGATGGCGTATCACTGCAGAATGCTGTGGTAGCCATGCTGGTTAAGTGTGCCTTGAATTCTAAATAAATGTGTAAATATTACTTGAACTCTGTGAAGCATTTATTTGGGCTGCAATTTCTGAGGCTGGTAACTATAATGAGCTTATCCTCTGCAGCAGAGGTAACTCTGAGTCTTCCTTTCCTGTGGCGGTCCTCATGAGAGCCAGTTTCATCATAGGGCATGATGGTTTTTGTGACTGCACTTGAAGAAACTTTCAATGTTTTTTTTTTAAATTTTCCCCATTGACTGACCTTAATGTCTTAAAGTAATGATGGACTCTCGATTCTCTTTGCTTATTTGAGCTGTTCTTGCCATAATATGGACTTGGTCTTTTACCAACCTTTTGTATACCACCCATACCTTGTCACAACACAACTGATTTGCGCAAACACATTAATAAGGAAATAAATTCCACAAATGTACTTTTAACAAGGCACACCTGTTATTTGAAATGCATTCCAGGTAACTCGTGAAGCTGGTTGAGAGAATCCCAAGAGTGTGCAAAGCTGTCATCAAGACAAAGGGTGGCTACTTTGAAGAATCTCAAATAGAAAATATATTTTGATTTGTTAAACACTTTTTTGGTTACTACACGATTCCATATGTGTTATTTCATAGTTTTGATGTCTTCACTATTATTCTACAATGTAGAAAATAGTAAAAATAAATAACAAATCTTGAATGAGTAGGTGTGTCCAAACTTTTGACTGGTACTGTATATTATTATATATATATTTTGCCCCAACTGCCCTGAATGATGGGTTGCCACTGCTGGACACTAATCTCTGTATAAAATGTATTTCTAAGCATTGTTTTATTCAGTAGAATCCGGTCATATCTGTAGTCACTAGACAAGTGTTTGTCTTTCTACCCGTTAGGTACAGTGGCACTGCCGGGCACGAATGATAGCTGGTGCCAACTTCTACATCGTTGGTCGCGACCCTGCGGGCATGCCTCACCCTGAGACCAAGCAGAGCCTGTATGAGCCCACCCACGGGGCCAAGGTCCTCACCATGGCCCCTGGTCTCCCCTCTGTAGAGATCATCCCCTTCAGACTGGCTGCCTACAACAAGACTAAAAGATCTATGGACTTCTATGATAAGGAGAGGTACATTGACAGCTAATATTTTGGCCCATACGTTTTTCCGGACTATGTAGCCTGACCAGGAAAATCTCTGGGCTCTGGTTGTAAGCAATAACTAGGGCTGAGGAAAAACTTCACTACAATGTTAAAAAGTAACTGAGAGATTGAGTCAAGCTGCTTCACACACTTTGTCTTACCTTCCTTTCCAGACACCAGGAATTTGAGTTCATATCTGGGACCAAGATGAGGAGGATGGCACGCAGCGGAGAGAACCCCCCGGATGGTTTCATGGCCAATAAGGCCTGGAAGGTCCTCACAGAGTACTACAGCTCCCTGCAGAAGGACGAATGAACACGCACACCTTGGGTCTAACAGACACATCTTAAGCTTTTCTATTTTATATCAAGTACTGTAGACATCTAGGCATTAATGAAATGCATGCCTGAGCTTTTTTTTTTTTTTTTACTAAACATCATGTAAACCGGAAATGATCTAGTTTGATGTGTGGGTCAAAATAAATCTGTAAGCAGTGTAAAAAAATCAATATGAATGTTTTAACAGATCACTTTTGTATCTTTACTTCCAAGCTAGTAACTTAAAATGTATGTTTTTGAAGCTGTGAGAAGACTATGTAGTTGAGTGGAAGGGGTTTTAACTATCCCTGTGTAATGAATGAAACTATTTATCTAGTGATGCCATTGTACCTAATTTCTAAATGTTCTTATACTGCATCTAGCCTTTTTATATCAGGAAGTTTCAAGCAAATAAATGATTACGAACAACATTGGTGTAATTTATTTTAGCAGATATTCAGGGTAAAACAAATTCTAAAAAATAATTAGTCAATATAAAAAGCAAAGCAAGCATTTTACCTAAACCAAAGTTCCACCAATCCCAACCCCCCAAACCGTCCATAGAAAACTTGTCAATCACACATTCAATAGATTGCATGTGGTAGATACTGGAAGTTTGTCATGTAGAAATAATCAACCATTAAGCATCCTGGTCATCACAAGGGATAAACAGAAACTATAAGACATGACAATCACCAAAAGCAGTTATTAGATTCTACTGTAAATGAATCCTGGGCTGGAGACCAGGGCATAAAGGACTTGAAAGCACAATGCAGGTTTCCTGATATATTGCAGGTTTCCTGATATATTGAAGTTTTAAAAACCGAAGTACACACCTTAACATAAGCAGCTCATGATATTGAAGTAAATTACTATGAGGAAATGGAAGGCCATGTCACTTTACTCAAACATCTTTGCATCTGGTACCATGCTCTCTTCACAACATCCACAGTGATAATTCACTTTCAAATAGGAGTTGAATTGTTCTGATAAAACTTGTGATCTAATTCATAATTCTGAGAACCACTCAATGTACAATTAGCTAATAGTTGAACGATGACAGAGGCAAATTTTATTACAGATGTTACACTAGTTCGATAAACAGCTTTCTGAAGAAAAACAGCCCTAAACATACAGTACCAAAAGAAGCAACATGTGATGTTCAGATAAAAGCCCAAGGCTAAGTCAATATTGCTGTGTGTCATAAGTAATAGGGAGGCGATTATGTACTATCAAACCTGAAAGGATCCATGGCTGTGCCCATATTTTGCAGTCTCAGAGCCAGTTTGGGTGAGACCTTGATTGGCCAGAAACATAAGACACTAATGCCAACATAAGTATCATGTAACGCCTAACTTCCACATAACAAATAGCATTTTGACAGAAACATTTCATGTTGAATGCATTGAACTAAATGTTCTTAAAATAACAAATGATAAGCTAAGACGTTACAAAGTGATGTTATGATAGACATTACACTTATGTATATCTCTTCAAGTTCTCTCCACCAGTAAGTACTCTACATACAGAAAATAATAAGGAAAGCATATCCAGGCGCTTAATAGTTCTCCTTTGCATGTTAAGACTCAATCCAGAGTAGAATGAATCAGAACCGTCTGTCCGTCTGCCGACTTCGACTTCCTCATCTTCTGCCTGGCAGTCTGCATGTCGTCCTGATTGATGGACCGGATTTGATCCTGGATCCTGGAGACAAAGACAAGGTCAGTATCTTGCTGGTAACTACAGAAGGCACTCTAATAGTGTGAAAATCACTAATCACTACTAATGCTCATATGAAAAGCCAATGTAAAGACATTGGTATTGGGAGATCAAGTTAGGTCTCAAGAAGTATGTGTTTATACGGGCAGAATTGGGCTGCCTGTGTAATGTTAGGATTTGTGTTTATTGCACTATAACCCAATACTACATCATGTGATTGAATATTAGCAACTGTTGGCCTGGGCGCCTGGGTGTCTGTGTGTGGGCGCCTGGGTGTCTGTGTGGGCGCCTGGGTGTCTGTGTGTGGGCGCCTGGGTGTCTGTGTGTGGGCGCCTGGGTGTCTGTGTGTGGGCGCCTGGGTGTCTGTGTGTGTGTGCTGGAAGTAACAGTTAGCCCCAGATAAGTGTGCTGGGAAGCTGTGGTTAGCCGAAAATTGCATTTACCATTTATCGCTTGAGTTTAATAAAAATACTTAAAGTATATTCGGTGACTCAATCACATTTTGTCCTGATACCAGATTTGAATTGACACAAATTCCTTATAGTAAACGCAGTCAGAGGGGTGTGGTACCTTTCATCGGCATGGGTGTTATGGACAAAATCCCGCACACATAACAGGGCAGCATCCCGACACATCTCTCGGAGATCACTTCCTGAGAATCCGTCAGTCTCCTTCGCCATGTCAACAAAGTCAACACTGGGATCCACCTGGAAAATGCATGGGGAAGTTTAGTGGAAACACAGACAAATGTGTAATTGTGTAATTTAATTACCATGTAAAACTTACATTTTCATTTTTCAATATGAGTTTCAAGATTTCTTCCCTCTGCATGCGATTCTGCAAGACAATAATAGTTTTTAGCAGGAATGTAATACATTTCAGGTAATCTCATATAGTACTGCATAAATAACCATATTGGCTGGCTCAATTACCATATAACCGTGTTACTGACGGTTATGGATGAAGACCGCCATGAAAAGTAAATAACCGTCATAATATCTATATATTTTTGGGGAGGCCAGGGCGAACAGCTGACTGAAGACAGGACGGTTGGCATTCGTACTGTTGAGTCCGTTTCTGCGATAACATGGACTCTAAACAACGTGATGAAACTGTGTTGCGCCTTGCTGAAACAAGCAAGGCGTTGTAGCAAACAATGAATAGAATGGGCTTGGCACCTCTAACCATGGCAATCGAACTGGTAAACTCACAGGTAGGGCTGTTGTGGTGACTGTTTTACCACCACATATATTATTTAGTATATGTAAAAACAAGATTAAATCAAGAAAACTCTGACAGGTGACAATATTAGCCTATCACTTGTGAATTATATATTTTCACGATTCACAGCAATAGAAACAATGCCTTTTTTGTGACCATTTCAAAATCATAGTCGCACACCTCATTTAGCCTAGCCCATAGGCCTATACGTTTTAACAGGTTTGTATCACAACTAAAGGAGCCAAATAACTTTTAAAATTAAGCACATTACTCCGCTTAACAAGGGGTGTAGAGCCTAACTGGCATACATCTTTGTAACACTGCAAAAATCTGAAACTTTAAATCCAAAAATTATGCAGAAAAACTAATCCATGCTTTTGTCACTACTGCAATGCTCTACTTTCCAGCTACCCGGATATAGAATAACTATCTTCAAAGTAATGACTCGGGACGTCGGGTTTGATATGAAAGCTTCTTTTAGTAATAATACTTGATCACGTTACATTTAACAACTTTAGATTCTACAGAGCAATGCAAGTAAGATGCTAGCGCAAAGGAGCCAAAATAATCACCTGTTAATTGCACTTAACTAGCGCGTTCACTCTCTACTTCCTGTCGCAAGGCATTCTGGAACTTGCAGTCAAAAGCGTAATTCAATACTAACCAATACAATTACATATGTAAATAACTGTAAAGAAATATCTTTAGATACAGCTCAATGAATTAACTTAAACATTAACTCTGTAACACATTAAAGTTACAACACCGGATAAAGCACTAAATAAACTTCAGTTAGTGCTAAACACGGCTGCTAGAATCTTGACTAGAACCAAAAGATGTGATCATATTACTCCAGTGCTAGCCTCTAGCTTCCTGTTAAGGCTAGGGCTGATTTCAAGGTTTTACTCCTACCCATCTCTCCGATTTGGTCATGTCCCTAAAATTTCTAAGCAAACAGCTGGAGGCAGGGCTTTCTCCTATAGAGCTCAATTTTTATGGAATGGTCCATGTGAGAGACGCAGACTTGGTCTCAACTTTTGTCTTTACTGAAGACTCATCTCTTCAGTAGGTTCTATGATTGAGTGTAGTCTGGACCAGGGGTGCGAATGTGAACGGCAAGGCACTGGAGTGACAAACCGCCCTTGCTGTCTCTCCCTGCCCGGTCCCCTTCTCTTCACTGGGATTCTCTGCCTCTGACCCTATTACAGGGGCTGAGTCACTGTCTTACTGGTGCTCTTCCATTCCGTCCCTAAGAGCGGTGCCTCACTTGAGTGGGTTGAGTCACTGACGTGATCTTCCAGTTCGGGTTGGCACACCCATAGGTTCGTGCCATGGGGGAGATCTTCGTGAGCTATACTCAGCCTTGTCTCAGGGTAGTAAGTTGGTGGTTTACAGACATCCCTCTAGTGGTGTGGGGCTGTTTGCCCTGTATTGTCAGACGGGGCCACAGTGTCTTCCCAACCCCTCGTCTCAGCCTCCAGTATCTATGCTGCAATAGTTTGTGTGTCGGGGGGGCTAGGGTCAGTCTGTTAAATCTGGTGTAATTATCCTGTCTTATCCGGTATCCTGTGTGAATTTAAGTATGCTCCCTCTAATTCTCTCTCTCTCCTCTCGGAGGACCTGAGCCCATACCTCAGGACTACCTGGCCTCCTAGCTGTCCCCAGTCCACCTGGTCGTGCTGCTGCTCCAGTTTCAACTATTCTGCCTGCGGCTATGGAATCCTGACCTGTTCACCGGACGTAAAAATACCATAAAGATCACCTTAAAAATGCACCTGTATTATAGAACCATTACATGCATAATCACATTTGTGGTCACTTTTGATAATGGTGTTTTCCACTAAGGGAACATTCGCGCTTCTAGCCTACTGCAGTGTGCACATTGTTGCGCTTATGTGAAGAAATTGTTTCTCAACATTAAGCTAAACTTTCTGATCTGTTGAATCAGCCACATTTTTATGCTAGTGGTTGTATTAATTTGGGATCTATTGCATCCCACAACTATCCCAGACTATGTTTGGAATATTTATTTCTCGTACAGAATAGGTCAACTTCTATACTATGGGGGATAGTAGATTGACATAGGCTAGTGCTTTTTCTGTTCGTTAGGCCTACATCTTGTTGGCTGACGAAATGTAAAATGTGGACAGTTCATCCAATATCTTCAATATGCACCTAAGAATTGGATAAGGATGCATGCAGTTGCGTCCCCGATGTGTCTGTCTTCACTTGTAGCCTGTGAGAAAGACCCAATCACGTGATGGAGCGCGCAGCACTCAAGGAGAAGGGCACAACAGCCACTAGCCGCAAAAGGCATGGATTGTTTTAGGGTGCATTACGGCCACACAAACGGGATGCCGCCGTGAAATTCTAGGCATTATCAAGTGCTTGTCAAATTGTGAATGAGTGACTGATGTAGTGTTCAAAGCCTGCACAGAAAACAAAGCAGAGCTCATGCCTTTCAAGCAACTTTTTACAAATCATTAGTCATTAGAGCCTTACAATGTATTAAAAATCAAAACATATTGCCCAAAGTTTGTAGAACAACTAAAGTTACATGAATAACTCTAAATTAAGCATTTAAGAATACCTATTTCTTTGTTAACTGCTCAACCCAGAATAGCTGCATGTGCGCACTCCCTCAAATCGTTTGGAGAAAATATCCTTAACATTTTATTTTGCTTGTTCAATTGTATTCTTCATACTATAAAATAATGCCACGGAATTCTAAGCAAATCTTGTCTGCTAAATGAACTAGTGTAGCCCGGAGCCATATGGCATAGCCAGATCTGGACCTAACAAGACAACTCAGAGTATGCCATTTTGTTCTTCTGAAATAGACTACATTTTCTTCATATCATGCTTCTTTGAGACTTGTCTAAAATAAATAATGGATTTATTTTGAAGGTGTAGGCTATATTACATGGATTTATTAGACTTTTTAAAAAAGGGAACTGTTCCAAAAGGTCGGCATCAGTGGCTTGTAGGCTGTGTGTGGAAGCCAGGAGATGCTAAATGTGTTTGTTAATTAACGGTCAATCACCGTGAGACAGACAGTTATTTTCTTGACCATTACCAACTGACGAAATTTCGTGCCCGCCACAGCCCTACTCATGGGTACACTCGCAATGGCTGCCTACTATTGTGACGCAATAATTCCCATGGTAATATAGAATGTTCATTTCAATGATGTAAACTGATGTGGCTCATGCAATGTAATGTATTTTTTGTCATGCCAATTGAATTGAATCAACAAATTACAGCACATATTGATGGGTACACTTCCTGCTTTGCTCCTATGAGTACACTCACAATGGCGGCCAGTCCACCTATTATGCCATTATTGACTTGAATGGCGACATCTGTTCTATTCATTCTATTTCTATGGTAGCACATGCAGCCAAGACCAGATTTTGCTATTTGAACAGTTATTACGGAGACAGTGGTCATTTGTCTGGCCAATTACAATCATCCAAAATTCCAGGACCGTCACAACCATGTTCATAGTACTGTGTATATACTGAAAAACGTGTACAGTTTGTGAATAGACTCACAGGCTGATTTACGTGAAATCTTGTGGGCATTCTCCTCAGAATGGCGGAGTCGAGATCCTGTGGACGATTAGTGGCCCCCATAATGATGACCTACATGAGGAAAAGGTGAGAGGCAGTTGAGAGAGACTCAACCAGACAGGAGTCACATGATGATCAATGTATGTGAAAACCGAAACGTCTGTGTACGCCATCCCTGATGCAGTGAAATGAATAAGCTTTACGCAACATCTTTTGGAGTGCGGACCTGTCGCACCTTTTTGCTTTTCCTTCATAATGGACCCACCTGGCAGTTATAGTCCGTCTCAAGCCCATCCCACAAGCTCATGAACTGAGCCTTCATCATGGCTGTGGCCTCGTGGTCAGAGCTGGAACGGCTTCTGAGGAAAGAGTCTGGAACAGAACATTACAGGATCGACAGGAGCCGGGGATGATGACAACATAACTGGCTTAGCTGAAGTACCCAAACAAGATTTAAAGCACTGTATAGCATCTGTTAAAGATAATGGTAAAATAAGCATTTACCAATCTCATCTATGAAGATGATTGAGGGCTGAAGCTTAATGGCTAGAGAGAAGACGGCAGAAGCCAGTTTCTGGGACTCTCCATACCACTTGTCTGTGAGGGTGGAAGGCTGCAGGTTGATGAAGCGGAAACCAGCATCTTTGGCAGTTGCTTTGGCGATCAGCGTCTTCCCACAGCCAGGTGGTCCGTACAGCAGCACACCTGTTATCATAATGACAGGGGTAAGAGGAGTGGCTAAAGACTGAAGGCGGTCCTGTTGAACCTTTATATGCATTGTGTCTATCTAGGCTTTTGCACCGGTCTCAATAAGCAAATCTTGTATGAAAACAAGAGACTCACCTTTTGGTGGCTGAAGCAGTCTGGATCCCTTGAACAGGTGTCTCTTCTGGATGGGAAGTATGACAGTGTCTTTCAGCTCAGTGATGACTTCATCTAGGCCAGCAATATCACTCCATGTGATCTGTAGAGAGAGCATCACATCAGTTAGTTATGGAGAACAGACATACAGGTGACTACCAAAATAAAGGAAACACTTGAGTAAATGAGGGATTAAGTATATTGTAAGCAGGTGCTTCCACATACAGTGCATTTGGAAAGTATTCAGACCCTTTAACTTTTTCCACATTTTGTTACGTTACAGCCTTATTCTAAAATGGATAAAAAAATAAAAAAATCAATCTACACACAAATTAAAGCGAAAACAGGTTGACATTTTGGCAAATTATAAAAATTACATAAGTATTCAAACCCTTTGCTATGAGACTCGAAATTGAGCTCAGGCTGCATCCTGTTTCCATTGATCATCCTTGAGATGTTTTTACAACTTGATTGGAGTCCATCTGTGGTAATTGTGGTAATTCCATTGATTGGACATGATTTGGAAAGGCACACACACACCTGTCTATATCAGGTTCCACAGTTGACAGTGCATGTCAGAGCAAAAACTAATCCATGAGGTCG
This sequence comes from Salvelinus namaycush, assembly GCF_016432855.1. Classification (NCBI taxonomy): domain Eukaryota; kingdom Metazoa; phylum Chordata; class Actinopteri; order Salmoniformes; family Salmonidae; genus Salvelinus; species Salvelinus namaycush. The sequence continues at coordinate 10,860,210 of NC_052310.1, forward strand.
AAGGAATTGTCCGTAGAGCTCCGAGACAGGATTGCGTCGAGGCACAGATCTGGGGAAGGGTACCAAAACATTTCTGCAGCATTGAAGGTCCCCAAGGCCTCCATCATTCTTAAATGGAAGTTTGGAACCACTAAGACTCTTCCTAGAGCTGGACGCCCGGCCGAACTGAGCAATCGGGGAAGAAGGGCCTTGGTCAGGGAAGTGACCAAGAACCCGATGGGCACTCTGACAGAGCTCCAGAGTTCCTCTGTGGAGATGGTTGTCCTTCTGGAAGGTTCTCGCATCTGTGCAGCACTCCACCAATCAGGCCTTTATGGTAGAGTGGCCAGACGGAAGCCACTCCTCTGTAAAAGGCACATGACAGCCCGCTTGGAGTTTGCCAAAAGGAACAAGAAACAAGATTCTCTGGTCTGATGAAACCAAGATTAAACTCTTTGGCCTGAATGCCAAGCATCACGTCTGGAGGAAACCTGGCACCATCCCCACAGTGGTGACAGCATCATGCTGTGGGGATGTTTTTCCAGCGTTAGGGACTTAGACTAGTCAGGATCGAGGGAAAGATGAAAAGGGGTAAAGTACAGAGAGATCCTTGATGAAAACCTGCTCCAGAGCGCTCAGGACCTCAGACTGGGGCAAAGGTTCCCCTTCCAACAGGACAACAAACCTAAGCACACAGCCAAGACAACAAACCTAAGCACACAGCCAAGACAATGCAGGAGTGGCTTCGGGACAAGTCTCAATGTCCTTGAGTGGCCCAGCCAGAGCCCAGACTTGAACATCTCTGGAGATACCTGAAAATAGCTGTGCAGCGACGCTCCCCATCCAACCTGACAGAGCTTGAGAGCATCTGCAGAGAAGAATTGGAGAAACTCCCCAAATACAGGTGTGCCAAGCTTGTAGCGTCATACCCAAGAAGACTCGAGGATGTAATCGCTGCCAAAGGTGCTTCAATACATTTGCTGAAATTTCTAAAAACCCGGTTTTGCTTTGTCATTATGGGGTAGTGTGTGTAGATTGAGGGGGGGAAATGTAATACATTTTTTAATAAGGCTGTAATATAACAATGTGGGAAAAGGGGTCTGAATACTTTCCAAATGCACTGTAGGTGTGGATCCTGAGTTAATAGGGTCATGTATAAAAATGCCCAGTTGCCGATTATTTTGGCTACCATGGCTAGAAGAGATCTGTGACTTTGAAAGAGGGGTCTCAAAGGCACACAGGGGTTTAAAGGGTGTGTGTGCGTCAGTCACAGACCTCAAACCAATTTAACACTTAAGGGAGATTCTGGAGCAGCGCCTCAAGTGTTTTCCACCACCATTAACAAAACACCAAAAACAATTGGCATTTCTTGTGGAAGAATGGTGTCGTATCCCTCCAAAAGCATTCCAGACACTTGTAGAATCTATTCCAAGGCACATTGAAGCTGTTTTGAAGCTGTTCCAACAACCTTAAGACACTTTATGTAGTGTTTCCTTCATATTCGTTTCTGTTGGAATGTTGTTACCCAGCAAGACACCAAAAAGTGTAACTCAACCAGAATGGGGAACTAACAAAGAGTTACTGACAACCAAAACAAAACAGGTGGGGTTCTAGAAGTGGATCTGAAAGAAACTCGTCATGTTGTCCACTGAAAGTTGACTAACACCACCAACTGGGACCTACAAGAGACCCACCATGAGCGGCCACTAAATTTGCCCAAGAAGAGGCAAACAAAATTAAAACCCACCCCAAACGTAGACAGGAATCAAACCAAAAGGTGGAGCAAAACTAACAAGGAAGAACAGATAAAGGACAGTTTCTTAGAAATCATAGAGGGAGCGCCAACTAAAGGTGTTAACCCTCCACATCTCTCAAGGTAACTGGAGCACCCGCACTCAAATATCCCCTGTACCAGCACAGATGAAACGCCTTCTGACTAACGAGATGACAAGCCAAGCCAGCACAGGTTCAACACATACTGACTAACGAGGTGACACCAACCGGTGCACCCAATGTACTAACATCCAACCACAAAATATAAATGGAAAAACCAACGCTTGTAATAGTTGGGTTCAAGCAATGGTGTATTGAAGCCGCTCTCTTACCTGCATGGTCAACGGGTCCACCAGATGTGCTGCAATGCTCATCTCATACTCTGAGAGCTTGACATTCTGCACACCGATCTGCTTCATGAGTTTCTCTGCCTGAAAAAACCCACCTGTCAATAGCCATCTACCTAGCTTTGTACAGTACAATACAGTCCCAACAAACATGATAGATATCCACAGAAAACGCTCAGAAGCAAACAGGTCAAACTTGGCTACTGTATATTGAAAACTTCACCTGTTTCTGTGCTTCCATTTTCTGTTTCCTTGTGGGATCAATGGCATCAACCATCCACTTTATGGTGAAGTAAGTGACTGCACCAAATATGGTCAGTCGGAAGAGTAAACTAAAGACTTCATTCCGGCCCAAGGGCTGGGCAATACTTTCAGTTGGAATCTCCTTCAACCCCATCTTCTTAGATGACTGGGGGATGGAAAACAAAATGACATTCTCAAAACTTGATCACAGTTGAAAATGAACAACATAGCTTAGCTGCTATACAAGTGCTGCACTCTTATCCAACAAGAACAATGTGTGAATTCCACTTAAATTCAGAAAATCCTAATTGAAAATAGGCTTAGACATTAGCTGAGAAATTACATCAGTTCTTAAAAATGTACACTCAATCCTGTTTAGCTAGCTAAGATCACATGTTCATGTCCATCCTATAAATATTGTTAGCAGTTAGCCATATGTCATCATGTTAGCTGTCACAACACTGGCAAGCTAACAATGCCGGCTAAAAATCTCTGTACTGTTGCGTCCTGCTTGACACAGCATTTGACAGTTGTCAGCTAGCTAGTAATATGATATGACCTACATACCTGATGATGGAATTGGTGTTATTTTAAGTCTATATCTAAAAAGTGTTTGACAATCATCGAAACTGTGAAAAGACTAGCTAGATAGTAGTTTCACTTTGCATGTTACAAAACCGAAACCTTGACTTAATTTTGATAGCTTTGACCTCCAGTTAGCATGCAGCCTCGTGCCTAAATTACAGTCGTTACTTTGTAGAAAGAAATTCCCACTAGTAGGACACCTTGTGAAACGTGTTGTATTGATCCATGTATTTGTAATTAGAACTTTTAAATGATTTACAAAAACAAATTAACCATCACAGTTTGCTGGACTGGTCGTGACACTCACCTAGCGCTTCCACTCTTGCTCTTGTCCCTTTCAGCGTGAAGCTCGACGCAATTTGCTTGACAGATGCCCCCTACCGTTTTGGAATAGAAACAGTAAAATAATTTCCTCAATATTTCTGTGGCATGGGACAGCGTTGAACGAAGATTCTTCAAGGTAAAGAACAACACATGTAAAACTATGGATTTAATGATGTGGCTACAACCCATATGGTACAAAATAAGCTACTCCCCATCATAAAACGTTACTTTTTTTGTTACTCAATGTGTAGGTCAGGATTCTGTGCTTCATGTTCCAAGCAAATCTGACAGGTGGAGCCCTAACACAACTAACGTTAGTACAGTGACCACAACTACTGGCTCACAAGCTCCTGTCCGGGTAAAAAGTTAGGAAAAGTCAAGGTACCAAGACAGACACTGCATAATGTGCAACAACTGTGTATATTTTTGTTTCCTAGTCTATATGCATAGTGAAAACGCTACAACACACTGCATAATGTGCAACAACTTTGAAGTTGTCAAGTATCGAAACATATAGTGAAAGGTACTGTTTATTTATTTATCATTCTTGTTTTATAGTCTATACGCAAAATGGAAAGACAACAATGTATTGATTCCTCATCAAGGTCGTGACGGCAGGTAGCCTAGTGGTTAGAGCTTTGGACTGGTAACCGGAAGGTTGCACGATCGAATCCTCGAGCTGACAAGGTAAAAATCTGTCGTTCTGCAACTGAACAAGGCAGTCATTGAAAATAAGAGTGTCTTAAACAAAGGTAAAATTAAAAAAATACACCTGCAATTTGATCCAACATCTAGACATGCCATGAGACTTGTATAAAATGCATCAGGCACACCGAGTGTATATACTTACACAACGCAAATTCTCTGATTTGATTATATACATGTCAATGTCATGATTCCTAAATTAAATATTGGAAACTTCCCTAATTATAGAAACACGTGACTATAATAGAGACGCTAGTTCCCTGTTCAGTGCCCATGTCCTTCCGCCACCGACGAAAATAATATCTTATAAATGCAATTATACAATGAAAGATACATATTTCATGATATAATGTATTGCTTTGTCAATTTATTCTGCACTATTTTACGTGTTGTCCTAATCGCGTTTCGCCGGATAGATGTCTTTGAAGAACTATTTTACACTGCGGCATAACATTATGTCCAATCGTAGCCTTTCTCAATTGGAACGGAAGCCATGATGGAAGTTTGCGAGAGCAGCGAGAGAAACGAGTCAGTAGGGAAAGGGACGTGTCAGGGAAGAAGTGCGGGCGAGTAATATAATTACACAGATTTGTTAGCTATGGTTAAGGTGGAGGCTGTCAATTTTCCTGTCATATTTTTTAGTTCCGACGACGTGGATCGTTTTGTCGGATGAGTTCTTTTTTTGTTGTTGAAGAATTGACATGCTAACTAGATACGCTAGCCATATCTAGCTACGTGTGTGCAGAGATCGAGTGTGTGTCACAGTCACTATTCTGGGCAAGGAACGTCGGGGAGATTTCTCTCCGCTTTTCTGGCATAATCACGGCGCCTTGGGCGAAATCAGATACTTGGTACGCTCTTAAAATACAACGGTTCGAGGGCTGGATAATTAATCACCTATTCATCTGGAGGATTTTGTGTCAAATTGTGGCATCTGGGAAGCCGGGCCTGTGGTGGAACGGAGAGAGGCCCTCCTTTATGACCCAGCAGCAGCAGAAGCTATTCTAGCTAGCACGGCTAGCTTAGCTAACTAACGTTCGCTGTCAACGTTTGACACCAACGGGATTGCGAGGGAGAAATATTGGCAGCATTTCATACAAAGGCAACAACAATACTTTATCTTAATATAAAAACGTTAAAGACTCCTGTGACAGATATGGCTGCAATCATAAAGGAAATTGTCAGCCGAAACAAAAGGAGATACCAGGAGGATGGGTTTGACTTGGACTTGACTTGTATCCTTTTTGTTGAATGGCCGTAATATTAGCTGGCTAGTTTTTATTTCCATGTTCATCTGTCTCTATTAACGTTACCTTGCTAACTAGCTATAATACCTAGATTGCCAACTTAACCTTTCTACAAAAGAAGATTAGCTAGTTAACGTGAACTAATGTTAGTAAAGTTAGTCAGACAGAAGTCAGTGAGCATTAATTCAAAATATATATATATAGTTAGCAAGCTGTGAAAGCTAGCTAGGCAGCTAATGACAGAACGTCTGGTTGGTTGGCTCGCTCACTCGTCACTGGTTGGTCAACTAGCTGACTACCTGGCTAGGTCAATTAGCAACCAGGTTCTGTGCTAACCTACTCTGCTAAATTGCTACAGTATTTGAGAACGGTGTGTGACCTGTGAAACTAAACGCAGTTTTGATAACTAGATAAATCTCATAGCTTGCATAACGTTAGCTTCGCTAGCTAGTAGTTTGCACGTCCATCATCATCATCATCATGATAACTGAGCGAGAGATTCAACATCATGGATAACGTAGCTGGCTAATGTAGTGGTAGTTAACGTTATGTCTAGCAAATTGATCTTGATAAGTTGAGGTCTTAATTATTTGGTTGATGTCAACTGAAAATGTCACCGGTTAGTTGGCTAATATATAGTTAGCTTCCCCTGGATGGGGAACAAAGAGATCAACCTTTTTGCGACGCATTATTAAGGTCCTCTGGCCTACATAATAATGTAACAAGCTATAATTGATTAGATTCACTTTATATTCTCAATCAGTCCTCCTTCTAGCCAGACAAAGACCTACAAGCATTGAGTCATTATCAGAGTGAGAGGAAATGGTAGCTTATTAATACGATTTATAATAGCGCTATCTAGTTAGTGGAATGTGCCAATTTCAATGTGCTTGAATGAACATAATCATTGGTTTGGTCGTCTTCATATATTTTAACTTTTTTCGTCTAGCTTAATGAGCTCAGCATGTTTGTATTGATTTGAGCAATTGTTGGGGATAGTGTTTAGTGACAAATGACAGGAAAAGATCATTCTCAAAATTACTGTTCAGAAGTTAGCTTTGTCTGAAATGCGTCACCTAACCTTGCAAGGTATGCAATCAAATGGTGAAAGTGTAGGTGCATGTAGAATGCGTAGATAAAAGCCAGTTAAAGGTTATGAGCATAATTGGAGGAAGTGTGGCTTAGTACTGTTGTACAATATTGGCATGTTTAGTTGTCATGTCTTGCACTTCAATTGGTAAACTTCTCTTTGCTGTGGCTATGACCCTTTGATTGAGGATCAGTGATCTCAGGAATTGCTGTGCATTTTATTTTATACAAATAAAAAACAGAACTGGGTTTGCCTAACGTAAGTATTTTTTGAGTTAGATAATGTATGAGCGAAACATGGGATTATAGCTAAATCACCTTGTTCCATCAAACATATTTAGATGTGAGAGAACTATTGTGCCAGTCATTGTGTCGGTCATTGTGGCAGTGTTCGGGAAGGCAGTGTAGCCATGGTTGTTCCTGTTATGTAATGATTCCTCTCCATTTCTAGGGTTTGGCTTTAAAATAGTGATGAGATTTCACATCGGCAACAATGCCTCTCCACCAGATCTTAACTGTGCTATTACGAATATGAAAATGATTCTCCTAAATGGTGTTGCTGGAAAATGGCTTATTTTATTTAACCTTTATCTAGGTTAGTCTCATTGAGATAGTCTCTCTTGAAAATGAGATGTTTGGTCCAACCAAGAGATAACTATGTTCTGTGCAAAATTGAATTGATCCCATTCAGTCCATTGATTGATTTATTTGATTGGAACAGTTGCATCGTGAGGCTCTGCTCATGCTGACCAGTGCATTTGTCATTGCAGTAGTCTCGGGTACTTTTGGAGCATGACGTCATTGTGATTTTATGCCAGTTCAAATGTAGTAGTACACTATCATGATACGTTAGTGTGTGACAAGACGGCCTGGGTTTCAGTAAATGAACAGTAAACATGGAAGAATAATTTAGAGATCATGTTTTGTATGCATTTCATATAGTAGTAGCAAATTCTGATGAATTATTTGACCAAATAGGGAATCTTTGTATGCTTAAATACATTTTTTTGTGCTTGGATATATTTCCCAAGTGAAAAGGCATGCGCAAATTACAGCAACTTGAGCTTTGTTTATACCTGATGTGAGTGACGTAATGCTTTTTCTTTCGAAGAGGTAATGATGATGGGTGGGGGGGTCTGGTCTATATTACCCAGGCTCTGTCCTGTTGTCCATACTTCTCTGCCGTGATTGATCTGGCGTGATAAGCAATGCATGTTTGATATAAGCCATCTATGTTTGGGCATATCAAAGAGCTGTTTGTTTGTATTGTATACCAATTGTATGTGGGTTGTTGTATTGGTCTAGGTGTGTGTAATTCCTTTCTTTAGTCTCTGACCTTTAAGCAGCCAACCTCCTGGTTTCCTTGACTCCTGCGCTCAGATATTTATCCGAACATAATTGCTATGGGCTTTCCTGCTGAAAGACTTGAGGGTGTATACAGAAACAACATTGATGATGTAGTACGGTAAGTACTTCTCCTAAATGTGCATGTCGACGTCCCTGTCAAATAAACGAGGGGTTTCTTAGAACGTAAAGGAATGGGGAAAAGGTAAACTATGAAAACAGCAGGTAGTTAACTTGTCCTAACTACCTTAACCAAACCCAGTGGGAGCAGTTGGCGAGGCTGAACATTTGAGGGCCCCGTAATGTAAGCCAATTTCCAACAAATCTTAGAATTTCTCCAGGGAGCTGAGATATATTTTAGCATTTTAAAAGCTAATTTCCAGGGATTCTACATATTCTGCCATGGCATGTTCTCAAAGATAATTTTATTGAAAGTTATAGTTCAATTTATTTCAATTTATTTTTTCTACATACTTTATCTGGTTTTAGTTGTTTAAGTTTACACTTATCATTATTATAACTGTTTTACAGTTGGGACTTAGGTATCCCAAAAACCTGCCCAAGGGTTTGTATGGCAGAAAAATCCCTGATCCTTTCTCACTGTTTATCATTATATGGGCGACAGAGGTCGGACTGAATATAATGTTTGAAATGCATGCTGTTGTGCCAGCTTCAGAGGCTTGCCTGATGTGTCAACTGAAACCAAAGGAGTGACCTGCAAGCCACCTGTGAACTTAACCTGACCCTACTTATTTTATTGTGCACCAATTTCCTTCGATTTACGCAGGCCCTAAAAATTGTCAGACTCCAGCCACCCATGTCATAGACTGTTCTTTCAGCTATCGTATGGCAAGCGGTACCGGAGCATCAAGTTTAGGTCCAAAAGGCTCCTTAACAGCTTCTTGCTGTTTATTATCTATGCATAGTCACTTTACCCTTACCTACATGTACATTTTACCTCTATTACCTCGGACTAACCTGTATCCCCGCACATTGACTCGGTATTGTAACTTTTTTCACTTTTTGTTTATTTAGTAAATATTTTCTTTACTCTTATTTTCTTAACTGCATTGTTGGGTAAGGTCTACACCTGTTGTATTCGGCGCATGTGACAAATAAAAAATTAATTTGAGGATGTAGACTCATAGGTGTGGGCTTTTGGAAATGTTAACAGAAAAAAATGCCCTTTTCATTTCCCAGAAGCTGTTGTTTTTAGATATGTGCGCCAATCTGAGCGACCAACACCCTACTGATAGTCAATGTTGTAACACTGTATTATTTAGCTTGTCTGAGAGGCCGTCAGTCTGCCCCTCTGTCTGTGCCATTCTGGCATTATGCTCTGTTTTAAGATGGTGATTTAGAGGTCCGTTAATGTTTTAGAGGGCCGTTTAATGTTGGAAGTTAAGTCGGATCAGAATTGACTAAAAATGTGTTCTGGATGGAAAAGTAATTCTCCTCTTCTCTCTCTCAGGTTTCTGGACTCTAAGCACAAAAATCATTACAAGATCTATAATCTGTGAGTACCCTGGTATCTGTCTATTTTGCTTGTGCATATGCAGTATGGTCAGCAGCGGTTGCTGTGCTGCAAAGTTGTCTGATGTAATGCAGAAAATGTCTGTGGAATATAGCCCTGGAGGAGGAAAAGCCTTTCTGTTTTAGAATGTAAACCACAGTAGCACTTATTTGCCTTAAGTCATCAGGACCCAGTTGTCTATCCGGATTTGGCCTATCGTATAGGATTAAATGCATAGAACGGGAGTCCCCATTCAAGCAATGATTTGTCTATTCTATTTCTAGGCGTCTAATCCTATCAGATAGGCGAAATCCAGATCATTTTTTTAATACAGGGCCCAGTGGTTCTTGGTAGATAGGCCCAGGCATTGTGATGACGTTTCAGAACAATCATATCATGGTAACCGTTTGGTATAGTTTTACCCTGGAAAAGGAATTTACAACCATGTTTTCCTCACTCAGTATGAAGTCATTACCTAGTAGACTGGCACTGACTGACTTAACTGCGAGCTACAAAGATACTAAGGACCACAGGTTTCTCATTGATAACAATCATCTTAACTATTGAGAGAAGTAGAGAGAGCTCAGTAAAAACAATGGATATATTATTCAACAGTTGGCTGAATCTGTTTGGAATTCATGAGGTTGCGGTTGTTGAAATAATCTGTATGCTGACAGATCGATTGTACAAATGAAAGAATGCTCCCGTTTGTAGTCCACTACTACAGCAACATTTTTGTTTGTCCCTTTATAGGTGCGCTGAGCGACATTATGACACAGCCAAATTCAATTGCAGAGGTGAGACATTACATTGCAGTGAAAACATCACTTTCATTCAGGCTGTCATTGAATGAATCAATCTTTCACTAAAAACCCACGTGTGACATTATCTAACTGAGCTCAGTCTCTCTCCGTCTCTCTCCAGTTGCACAATATCCGTTTGAGGATCACAATCCCCCCCAGCTGGAGCTGATTAAACCGTTCTGCGAAGATCTTGACCAGTGGTTAAGTGAGGATGACAATCACGTGGCGGCGATTCACTGTAAAGCTGGAAAGGGACGTACGGGTGTCATGATCTGTGCATACCTGTTACACCGGGGCAAGTTCCTCAAAGCACAAGAAGCTTTGGACTTCTATGGAGAAGTCAGGACCAGAGATAAGAAGGTACATTTTATTGTTCCAGTCTGGCCCTCTAAGGCTGCGTTTACACAGGCAGCCCAATTATGATATTTGTTCTCTAAATGGTCTTTTGACCAATCAGATGAACTCTGAAAAAGATCTGATGTGAAAAGATCTGACGTGATTGGTCAACAGACCAATTGTTCAGTGGGAAAAAATATCAGAATTGGGCTGCATGTGTAAACGCAGCCATACTGTCTTGGAAACGGATCATCCACATTTTCCAGTTGGATCATTCAACCCTCTAACTCTTCCCCAGGCCATTTTCAACGTACCTCGCTGGTAACATAAGGGTTAAATGGAGGATTATGATGATAGTCGTCAACTCCACACCATAGGCCTGGTCGTCGTGGTTGATCCTAGTATATCTCTAATCATTGTCTTAATTGAAGGATACATTATGAATAGTTGCTTGAGTTAAGGCTTATCTTCCTAACTTGAACAGTTTTGAGGCTCCTATAAAGGCTTGTCATCATGATTTGATATTTCAAATTGTAAAAGTCCTCTACAGACGGAGAAAAAAACTTCAGTTTCTCTAAGAGTTCCTCTTTTCCCATTCAGGGAGTGACAATCCCCAGCCAGAGGCGCTATGTCTATTACTATAGCCACCTTCTGAAGAACCAGCTGGATTACAAACCAGTGGCTCTGCTCTTCCACAAGATGGTGTTCGAAACGGTGCCCATGTTCAGTGGCGGAACGTGTCGTAAGTGATTTCCTTGTCATTGGTCTCAATCCTGTTTCTTTCCTGTATCCTCCTGACCTTGGGCTTGTGTGCTACTGGCTTTCACACTTTCACAATGTGAGCTTCAGTTCATTGTCCTGCCTCTGTCCTCTGCTTTGCTCTGCACAGCTTTGCTTCTTGATGTTGCATGTTCTTTTGCCCTTTTCTCCATGCAAAGCTGACATTAACTACAGTGGAACGTACCGTTTTGTAATGAGGGTTATGCTCGTCAAAATTGTGTGGTTTCCCTGCTATTATTTTGTTTGGCTCACTGGTCATTTGACTTGGCTGTATAATCAGAGAATAAGGGGTTTATTCGTGCGTTCAAGACAGCTGGGAACTTGGGGGGGCGGACAAGGTCAAATCATGACGTCCGTGATCTTCAGGTCAGAAAGTCGGCGCTCTAGAAAGTTTCCGGAGACTGCTTAAAAAGATTTTTCCCAGTCAGCTCTTTTTTTTTCTTCACCCGAGTTCCTGTACTCTGACATTTCAGAGTTCCCAGTTGTTTGAAGGCAGCATATACAGTTGAAGTCGGAAGTTTACATACACTTAGATTGGAGTCATTAAAACTAGTTTTTCAACCACTCCACAAATTTCTAGTTAACAAATTGTAGTTTTGGCAAGTCAGTTAGGACATCTACTTTGTGCATGACACAAGCAATTTTTCCAACAATTGTTTACAGACAGATTATTTCACTGTGTCACAATTCCAGTGGGTCAGAAGTTTACATACACTAAATTGACTGTGCCTTTAAACAGCTTGGAAAATTACAGAAAATGATGTCATGGCTTTAGAAGCTTCTGATAGGCTAATTGACATCATTTGAGTCAATTGGAGGTGTACATGTGAATGTACTTCAAGGCCTACCTTCAAACTCAGTGCCTCTTTGCTTGACATCATGGGAAAATCAAAAGAAATCAGCCAAGACCTCAACAATTAGTAGACCTCCACAAGTCTGGTTCATCCTTGGGAGCAATTTCCAAATGCCTGAAGGTATCACGTTCATCTGTACAAACAATAGTATGCAAGTATATACACCATGGGACCACGCAGCCGTCATACCACTCAGGAAGGAGACGCGTTCTGTCTCCTAGAGATGAACGTACTTTGGTGCGAAAAGTGCAAATCAATCCCAGAACATGGGATGAAACAAAAATAGAACGGGGAGCCTTGCAAGCCGAAGAACACCATCCCAACTGTGAAGCACGGGGGTGGCAGCATCATGTTGTGGGGGTGCTTTGCTGCAGGAGAGACTGGTGCACTTCACAAAATAAATGGCATCATGAGGAAGGAAAATTGTGGCTATATTGAAGCAACATCTCAAGACATCAGTCAGGAAGTTAAAGCTTAGTTGCAAATGGGTCTTCCAAATGGGCAATGACCCCAAGCATACTTCCAAAGTTGTGGCACAATGGCTTAAGGACAACAAAGTCAAGGTATTGGAGTGGCCATCACAAAGCCCTGACCTCATACCTCTAGAAAATTTGTGGGCAGAACTGAAAAAGCGTGTGCAAGCAAGGAGGCCTACAAACCTGACTCAGTTACACCAGCTCTGTCAGGAGGAATGGGCCAAAATTCACCCAATTTATTGTGGGAAGCTTGTGGAAGGCTACCTGAAACGTTTGACCCAAGTTAAACAATTTAAAGGCAATGCTACCAAATATTAATTGAGTGTATGTAGACTTCTGACCCACTGGGAAGCTGAAATAAATCAGTCTCTCTACTATTATTCTGACATTTCACATTCTTAGAATCACCACTTTATTTTAACTGACCTAAGACAGGGAATTTTTACTAGGATTAAATGTCAGGAATTGTTCAACTGAGTTTAAATGTATTTGGCTAAGGTGTATGTAAACTTCTGACTTTAACTGTACCTCGCTGGATTGCCAGAAGACTTATATGGACCTATCAAATAGTGATGAGGGTAAAAAACAATACGTTACATATCACACAATTATTTAGTAATTATACTCAACAAAAATATAAATCCAACATGTAAAGTGCTGGTCCCATGTTTCATGGGATCTTAAAATATTCCAGAAATGTTCGATACACACAAAGCTTATTTCTCTGAAATGTTGTGCAGAAATTAGTTTACATTCCTGTTAGTGAGCATTTCACCTTTGCCAAGATAATCCATCCACCTGACAGGTGTGGCATATCAAGAAGCTGATTAAACAGCATGATCATTACACAGGTGCACCTTGTGCTGTGGACAATAAAAGGCCACTCTAAAATGTGCAGTTTTGTTTCACAACACAATGCTGCAGATGTCTCAAGTGTTGAGGGAGTGTGCAATTGTGCTGACTGCAGGAATGTCTACCACAGCTGTTGCCAGAGAATTGAATGTTAATTCCTCTACCATAAGCCAATGTCATTTTAGAGAATTTGGTAGTACGTCCAACTGGCCTCACAATCGCAAACCACGTGTAACCACACCAGCCCAGGACCTCCACATCTGACTTATTCACCTGCGGGATAGAATGAGACCAGCCACTGGGACAGCTGATGAAACTGAGGTGTATTTCTGTCTGTAATAAAACCCTTTTGTGGGTGAAAACTCATTATCCTTGGCCTGGCTCCCCAGTGGGTGGGCTTATGCCCTCCCAGGCCCACCCATGGCTGAGCCCCTGCCCAGTCATGTTAAATCCATAGATTAGGGGCTAATTCATTTATTTCAATTGACTGGTTTCCTCATGAACTATAACTCAGTAAAATCGTTTTTTTGTTCAGTGTATATTATATCGATACTTTGACTCCAATAATTATAATTTTTTTGTTAGCTATCGCTAGTTGGCTGTACCTGCGGCAACAAGTGTTTTTTGAATTTGAGATTTTCCCTGGCTGTTTATTTTTTATTTTGGTGGTTCTTAAAGATGATCTGATTTTAAAATATATATAGCTACATTATCTTTTCTAGATACTTTATATCTGGCTTTTAGTTGTCCTTAAGTTTATATTGAACGTTTTACCATATTTTTTGGGAGTGAAGGCAACGATTTAGCATCAGCAGCCCTCCGCTGCTAAATAAATCAGGGGAAACACTGGCCAAAAGTATTTTTTTAATTTTTATCCTATAGCTTGTTCTCCGTCTTTTTAAATAGTGAGCCAACATGTTTTCTGCACTTTTATTACCCCTGATCAAAACACATTTTCTCATGGTCTCATCTCTCTGCAGCAAAGACATAGTGAGCAGTATGTTTGGAACATCAAATCGCAGTATCGAATCGCAATACATATAGAACCGTGACAATCGCAATACAACTCGTGTCAGCACCTAAGTGTCGTGATATTATCGTGTTGCGAGGTCCCTGGCAGTTTCAAGCCCTGCTATGCTATAACAACCCCTGACTCTGTGTGATTGTCATCAGTGGCTGCTCTTTTGTATTTTTATTTATTATGGATCTCCATTAGCCGCTGCCAAGGCAGAAGCTACTTTTCCTGGGGTCCAGCAACATAAGAACATTACATACAGTTTCAAATAATACATTACATTTCATAACACCTTACCAAACACATTCTGTGTGTTCCCCTCAGGCCACCACTCCACCACCACCATATTTACAATACAACAGCCATGTGCACGTGGGTGTCTTGTCAGCTGTGTCTGGAATTTAACCTCTTCACTTCATTATTCCATATTTCTGTCGGTTGACCTATTGCCTGGGGCAAGTGAACTGAGCAGCCTTCTGAGGTTGGCCTATTGGGCAGGTGATTAAAAAAAAAAAAAAAACTGGTGAAAACATCCAACCTGAAAAGAATGCCAGTAGCTTAAAGCTCATCTTTCTGGTTCCAACCCATTGTTTAAGTGAAAGATGGAAAATTTATGGCATTCTGGCAAGTAGAGCCTGCACTGAGATTTAAAAAAAAAAAACTGATAACAAGCTAAAGTCAAAGAATTCCAGTACTGGTCTTTTCTGATTCGTCCCTTATGTGTCGGTGTTAGGCAGGCAATATATGGTACTTCTGCTTGTAAATGGCTAATTGACATTTTCGGGCAACCAAAAACTACTCTTGACTTGCCGATTGGCAAGTGCCTTTTTGGCTTTAATGTCAATCCCTGTTATTTTATCCCAATTCTAAACACACACCACTATGTGGTGTGTTCCCATTGCACAACACACAAAGTATTGAAGTGGTTTTAATTTCAACGCCAAAGCCCCTGCCCCTCATAAAATTAGTAGTAGTAGATGACAAAGTTTGTTTTCTGTCGTTTTCTTTTTTTGAAGGAAAATGTTAGTTGATGCTTATTAAGGCATGTATGTTAGGAAATGCATTACTATAAATATTATGATTGCAGAAAGGGCCGTTCCATAATTGTTATACTGGTTAAGGTCCTAATAACTTGACAACGGGAAGTTGCTGTCCGCATGTTGAAATGGTAAGTTAGAATCTGTTTGACTGGTTGTAAACATGTATATGCTACAGTGTGTTTGTACATAGCCTTGATAACCCAGCTCTACCCAGGCAGGGCTGCTGCAGGACTCTGTGTTAATCTCCTTTTCTCTTTCTAAGGGGACACTTCCGTTAAAAACAAGAGCGAGCAGATTCCACATGGTTTCAGGAAAGGGAATTGGCACTGGGGTAATAATGATCAGCTTTTCATCCAATGTTTACCTGTTGACTAGGAGGTTGTGTCGATGAAGGTGGTGTTGTTGAACTAGGTTGTAGATTATGTTGGTGGTGTTAAACTTCGTTGTGGACTGATCCTAGACCAGAAGTACTCCCTCAAATGAGCTTGGTTTTGGTCAACTCTTCTCTTCTTAGGGCCCTTTATAGCATGTTACTGTAACCGTCTTTTCTATAATTAATATTCCTGGCAGTGGTACTATGTAATTCTGTCCCTTTTCTGTCCTCCATTCCTAATTTACCGAGATGTAAATAATATGTACTTGGTTGTTGTCACTGTGTCTCTCCACCCACCAGGAGAGTGACTGGTGTTAACTTGTGCTCACCCACAGATCCTCAGTTTGTGGTGTACCAGCTCAAGGTAAAGATCCACACGTCCAACCCGGTGAACACGCGGAAGGAGGAGAAGTATGTGTTCTTCGAGTTCCCCCAGCCGCTGCCCGTGTGCGGAGACATCAAGGTGGAGTTCTTCCACAAACAGAATAAAATGATGAAGGTGGTAATGGGCCTTGTGGTTCTTGATTTTTATATGCACGTTAAATTAGGTATTGTAGACTATTCTGATTCACTATGAGGGAGGGTGAGATTTAACTTAAACACACAAGTTCTGATTGGAGTATAGCCTACATTCTGTGTCGCGGTTGAGATGATGTAACTGCTTTTGTAACTGAGTTACTGTAACTTTGTAACTAACTGAGTTATTATTAAGTTAGCCTTTTATTCACCCCCCCATGTATTTTTCCATCAGGACAAGATGTTTCACTTTTGGGTGAATACCTTCTTTGTCCCTGGACCAGAGGAGAACTTTGAGAAAGTTGAGAACGGGACGTTACCAACGGAGACGTTACCAACGGCGACGTTACCAAAGGAGCAGGCAGGAATCCAAACGGGAGGAACGGGGGACAACGACAAGGATTACCTGATCCTCTCACTGACGAAGAACGACCTGGACAAGGCCAACAAGGATAAAGCAAACCGATACTTCTCCCCCAACTTCAAGGTCAGTCAGGTGAATGAGACTTTCTTTGATTGGGGGTTGGGGAAAAATAAATTTTTTATGAATGTTTGGGGAAATATTTGACTTTTGTGCCAAGATGAATGCGCGGTACCACTTTATTTGAATAGTTAGTCTGTAGATGCTCTACAGACTATCTACTAACCCTAACCTTTATTCTAAACCTAACTGTTACATCAGCAAGCAGTTGCTTATCAACAGATGGTCATACTATCTGTAGAGAATCTACAGATGGATTATCCAAATAGTGTGACCAAATGCTCTCGCCGCTTCGCTCAGATAAAATGTAGTTTCCCCTTTGTATAGATCCATTGCCGTGTTTCAGTATGTGGATAATAACGTTTTCTCTGAAACTCCAGGTGAAGCTGTACTTTACCAAGACCGTGGAGGACATCTTCAACTCTGAGGCCAGCACTTCCACCTCGCTAACGCCAGACGTTAGTGACAACGAGGCGGACCATTACCGATACTCTGACACCACAGACTCTGACCCGGAGAACGAACCGTTTGACGAAGATCAACACACGCAAATAACGAAAGTGTGAGGTTTTTATGGGAAGTAAAAAAAATAATTAAAAAACCTTTCAGAGGGGAAAAAAGGAACTTGAATATAAACTGAAAAGCAAGTACCTTTTTCCGCACCAACCTACAGCAGCAGGACATTTGCGTCACGGAATATGCCACCAATTTTAGGAACAATGCTGACCAAGTTTTCTTTGTTCTTTTGAAATGTTTTGCCCCTCCCCCGCTCGTTCATCCGGAAAGTATTGAGACCGTTGTTGAGTGGGAAAAGGTTCAGTAGCTGTAGTGTTATACCTTTTTGTGTCAAAGACTATAGAAGAAGATTTCCGCTATCAGGAGATGTGAGATCCGGTATTGGAAAGGCTTATTGGAAATCATAAATTTCACTGCTCCATCTCCTGTGGAAACCAAGGCCAGTGCTTCTGTCACTTTCTCCCACTTCATTCGTTGCCCTCCACCATGCCCCTACCACCCCACATACCACCCCTTCCATCCTGTCTACTGTGAATGCTTCTTGTGCTTTTTGCAGGTGGTCTCACATGAGTTTGTGCAGTGTAAACTGCATGTTAGAATTTCTCCAGTCGACTTATGATTATTATTGTGATTATTATTATAATTATTAAGCTACATGACATCTAACCAATGTCCATACCTTCTATCATGTCTGTTCAAGGTATGCAGAAACCCAGTGTCCCATGTATTGTTGATGTTTTTATGTTAAGGTAAATAGAACACAAAACGGCAGGGAAGCCAGTGTTGCAATAACGTGAACACTATAGTTAAACGACAAACGGTGTGCATGTTATTGGAATCGTTGTTTAATAAATTGTATACCATGTTTTTCAACAACAACAAAATTGATTTCTAAAGCTGATTTTATTAGCCAGGAGGTCAAAAATGGCATCCTTTATTTTCATGGTATCTGCAGGTATAACTTCAATCTTTTGGCAAGCCATTTAGAATGGCCTTGTGTTTTATGATACAGTACATGGCGTCACGCCCCCCCCCCCCCCCCCTTTTAACAGTAACCGGATACAGTTTTGGCGATCATCACAGAGGACAATGGTATCATGTTTTGAATTCATTTTCAGTGTGTAATGTGCTTATAGAGGGGTAATCTGTTCCAAATGTGTACCTTATGACATGCGTACTGCAGCATGTATCCAAACCTGCATTAGTGCGTCTAGGTCGGTGTCCCCTCAGTCTCTAGAAAGTTTTTCGACAAACTGCACTTTTTGTCATCTTAGTATGTGCATGGACACACCAGAAGTGGTGATGCTGACCTAGTCTTGACACCTGTTCAGTAAGGCCAATAGAGGTGACGCTTGGTAAGAGACCGAGGCGACAGAGTGGGATTGAATGTTAAGCTTTGTCTGAACCGATCCAGAGGTGTTTAATGCAGGTTTTGATCAACCCAGGAGTGGATAATATGTGAACTTAGGTGCTCTTTAGGTTTTTTTCCCCCTCTTGAGACATCAGATCTTTTACTCCTTGAATGACTTGTTTTGCAGCCTTATCGTATCTGGTCCAATAAGATCCGGATCACTTGTACATCCAACAAAAGGTGCTTAAACTGCCAAGCTGCATGCTTACGATCCAACAACGGAGCCAAGAATCTGTACCTATCCTATGGTGCAAGTAGCTTCAGTGGCATACACTACTTCTGTGTGAACTTTTTAATGTGCACTCCCATGTGCATTTTTCTGCAGTTGCTGTCCCTAACTGGTTGGGGTTATTTCCCTTTTTGTTGCGTTTTTACGTTCTTCTCCTTTTCAAAAACAGGTTTCATTCCGTTGGGGAATGAAATTAGCGCAGCTACAGATTTTACAAAGTCTTGTGCTTGCTCATGAAATATACAGAGCCCTATATATGCGAATATTTAAATATGTATCATTTATTTTCAGCATGCCAAATTTTTTGTAACACCCAGGAATCTGCACTGAGGGTAGTGATGTAAGCTGCCTTTTCCTGTACTCTTGACATTAAGGCTTCCCTCTTTTCAACAATCCATCGCACATGCCGTTTCATCTCGCCTTGTTTTTAGACTATTTTCCCTAGGTGTCTGTCTGTTCTTTTGTCTGTTTTTCTTCATCGTAAAGTGTACCCTAGCCAACCCAGGAACACTTCATCTAGAATTCTCTTTTTTTGTTTACATTTTATGACATCACTGAAAACCTGCCAAAAGTAAGCTTGATAATTATTTCTTTTTGTTAGTTTTTTTTCTTTGTTCTTTAAGGTGGGGCCTATGGGAGATATTCTTTGCCTTACTTGAAGTTGACAAAGCTTACTCTGCTATTGCTTTGAAATCTACCATTCTGCCCAAGCACTGACTTGATAGTTAAAGTACTTATTTAAAGCTACTATTAATAGAGCAATAGACTTTTGCACTGTTACAGGGTTTTGCAGGGTCTCAGTCAGTGATTCAGTCTCTCCCCCCCCCCCCCCCCCCCCCCGTTGTTCCCCTTTGTAAAACAAAAGCCTTGCGATCAGTGAAGGACGGTGGAATAAAATGGCTAGGTGTACCTTAATCTTGTATTCATGCATCCCCCATAGAAACAACAATTTGTTACTTTGACTGAAAATGTCCTGATCCTTTTTTATGATTTTTTTTTAAAGAAAATAAATAAAAATTTGGAGAAAAAAATGGAATTAACTATTTGACGGTATTCGTGTTTTCTGGTAAAGACTCTGCAGGTAAACTATCGGGCAAAAAAATATACTATCTGTATCCATTTGCTTACTATTCTGGATGTTCAGCAGCTTAAATGTATGAATCTATTCAATGGCCTCACTATTAAGGAGCTTATGTTTAAGAGACATTTCTGAATGCTTCATATTCATCTCCAGCACCACCCCAACATCAACACATGTGAATCGCTTCTATGTTTAGTAGTAAAAAAAAAAAAATGCATCGTGTGATTTAAAAAAAATAATTGTAAATTTGTACCAATTATGATTAAGCTTTGTCTACTAATTGGTTGATGTCATTGGAAAGCTTAAAGGAAGATGAGTTTCCAATGACATCAACCAATTAGCAGGCAATGCCTACTCATAATTGGTTAGTCACACGATGCACACTGGTGTCATTGGAAACACTTATCGTCCTCTTTTCTTTTAGCTGCAAAACATAGAAACATGCCATTTTCACATGTTGGTGCTGGATTTAAGGCCACAGGCCATCCCCTAGACATCTGTAACCCCGATTCTCAAAACATGTTACCACAGTACCTTAAAGTACAAATTCCTAGGGAAACCTACGGGAACCTTTTGGCATGGGCTAAAACTTGTGGAGTTCACAGGCAGCATACACACGGTTCAGCTTAAAAACAAAGTAAAATTATTTTAAAGGTGCCAGTGTGTAGGTTAAGTTTCATGTCACTAGTTTTTAGCTGATTTGTGCAATATGTTATAATGATGCCTGTGGTTGCCACACATTGCCTCTCATTTACAGTTGAGGGGGATAAAAGAAATCTTATTAAATACTGTTCTAGAACATGTCATGCATGCAGATGGAAGGGGTGCAATAAATCAAGAGGTGTTACCTGCAGAAGTGGGCGGGGCTACCTCCCACCCGCCACTCCATTGTTTTGTTTGGGGTTTTTCTCCCTGGGATTAATTTTGTGCAGAGGTATGTTGGCTATAACTCATTCTATTTTCAATCTTTAAAAAAAAAAAAAACAGCCTTATTCCATTTCAGCCTGTTTGGATACTATTGTGCTGTGCAACAGTTGCTCTGTGTGTAATGCTATGCACTGAGAATACACAACCCACGATGTAAAATAGAAAAACTTGTACAGGTTATAATTATGCTCATACAAATTAGATGTCTGTTTGTTATTGTATGTGTAAACTGCCCTTTATCTTAGTGTTATAAACTTCACATAAATCCAATCAAGTCTCATTCTTGTCTCTGTGAGATACCTGATTTGTGATCGACCTTAATATTTTACGATGAAGATGACGCTGACCAGTAGAACGAGAATTCTTCGTCTAATATATTTGATGTATATTAATGCTTTCTGATTTCAAGTTGAAATAGATCATGGACAGTGCTAGCTATGGAAAAGAGGGTTGAGTCGATGTAAGTGTGAGCTGGTGTGCAAAGCCTCTAGGTCATTATGGTTTTCTCCACGCCAGGAAATGTTTACTGCTGTGTGTAAATAGCTTGCTTTTAAGATGCCAGAAGTTTGTGAGAAAATAATGTCAACGGTCTCGCTTAAGCGACCTATGAGTGGGATAATGAAGTGGTTGTATACACTAACTACAAGCCCTGTACATTTGACTGACCTCTGTTTTGGAAACATTAAGCCGTGTTATCCTAAAATAATGGTGCCATTGCTGTTCAGTGTGGTGAGTATGATCAGATGATACTTTCAAGGGCTGTGCTATTGAGAGTATTCATTACTTAGAGATCTGTGCATCAAATGTCCTTCACTGATTCTTTAATTAACACAGGAAACTAAGGCGTTCTCTTCATTGTCTGCTAATACTATCCAGTGTTCCTATTGCCGGTGTGAAGGGATCACCATTTTCTATCTCTACAGCCTTCGTTGTTCTAGGATGTGGCAATTGGAATGTGTTTTGCCCACAAAAAATCAGCAATTCACGTGGCCTGGCCTTTTGAAATGATAGGAAAGACATATTTAATGGAATTGTTCTTTGTGACATTTCCATAGAAACAGGAATTGTGAATACCAAAGTCCTAGATGAACGTTCCCTATCCCCTCCTGTATAACCGACTGCTCTACGTTGTTTGTCGTTACAAAACACCACCACAGCCCTGGTGGAAGCTGATATTTTCAGGGGATGAAAAAGGAGAAGCAAGAATTGAACATTGAGGCGTGCCTCTCAGTCTCGTGCTCGTTAATATCTCTCTAGCCTGTTGATAATCAAATTCCCCATGCGGCGCCCCTCAACTCAACTGCACCATTTCAGCTCGATGGTTCCCGTTTCCTTGTTGCCTTCTCCCCAAAGCGTTTTAGCAATGGTATCAAGGGTGGTAGCAACCAATGATTGATCTTCGTGTGAGTCATGTGTTTTTGCTTCTGTGGTTATATTCAGAGGGACTCTTCTGTGATTTGACAACTGCTAGCATCAGATATGTCTTTACAATCCATATGAACAGAATGTAAATGAAGTATTGGCAGTAGATTGTGTATTAATGTATGTTGGTTTGAGTACACACAGGATCTGATAATGGTTCATCCCTGGTGTTTAATGCAGACAGAACACACAAAGTTGTGTAATAGGTCTGGTGAGCTCAACATGTCTTACATGGATGACCTGAGAGACTGAAAATTGGGTCCCTCACTATCTCTGTGACCAACGGTCAAACATCCTTCAGTCAGTCCTTTCATACAGGTGTAAACTGAGAAAGAATAACGAGACAAATGGACCTCCTCAACTTGAATTGGTTCCAGTGAATGGTGCGTACAACCACAATATACGACTGGAGCTCGTAAAAAGGATCCAGGCCTGATGTTTTGTCCCCACAACGCTTTTAAAGTCACAGCAGAAGTCACAGACAGTGTCTGTCTGTCTTGTGTCTGGGTTTCAGGCAACTGCCTGAGACACCCTCCGTCACCCTCATGTTGCCCTTTTAACCATCATTTGTCTGAGGAGGATAAAAGGATCCTCATTGGCTGAGGGAAAGACAAATGGAAGCCACTAGTACCACAGGAGGTTGGTGGACCCTTAATTAGGGAGGACGGGTTCGTGGTATTGGCTGGAGTGGAATGGTATTAAATACATCACAAGGTTTCCATGTGTTTGATGCCATTCCATTCACTCCGTTCCAGCCATTATTATGAGCCAGCCTCCACTGACTGGTACACAGGGACAACCGCACGTCTACTGCAGTACACACGTTCCCATGTCACGGCACATTAGCTTTCAATTAACCTAACCCTCCATGGAATCTGGCTGGTAATGTTGTCTCCCCTATCTATGGTCTCCTACAAAGTTCAAAACAGAGAAAGGTGTCTATATGGGTTTTGTGGGGGGGGTTCTGCTCTGCAGCCTCAGTCAGATACATCTGATGAATAAAGAGTGGCCTGCTTGCCTACCGGTTCAGTCAGGCATGTTTGTTTTGTGAGGCTGTGACTGAGTGAGGCTAGGCTGAGTTACCTAACCAAACACAGCAGCGGCAGCACCACCACTAGGGAAACTCCCTGAGAGGCCTGTGACATAACTTACTCCCACACTCCTAGCTCGATCCAGCATCCAGCCTTCCACTCCACAGGCTTAGAGAGAGAGCGGGAGACATACAGCAAGATATATACAGTGCATTCAGGAAAGTATTCAGACCGCTTTACTTTTTCCACATTTTATTACGTTACAGCCTTATTTTAAAATGGATTCAGTAGTTTTTTCCCCTCATCTACATACAATACCCCACAATGACAAAGTAAAAAAAATGTTTTGACATTTTTGCAAATTTATTAAAAATAAACTGAAATATCATATTTACATAAATATTCAGAACCTTTACTCAGTACTTTTTTGAAGCACCTTTGGCAGCGCTTACAGCCTTGAGTCTTCTTGGGTATGATGCTACAAACATGGCACAGCTGTATTTGGGGAGTTTCTCCCATTCTTCTCTACAGATCCTCTCAAACTCTGTCAGGTTGGATGGGGAGTGTCGCTACACAGCTATTTTCAGGTCTCCAGAGATGTTTGACTGGGTTCAAGTCCTGGCTTTGGCTGGGCCACTCAAGGACATTGAGACTTGTCCCGAAGCCACTCCTGCATTGTCTTGGCTGTGTGCTAGGTTTGTTGTCCTGTTGGAAGGTGAACCTTCACCCCAGTCTGAGGTCCTGAGTGCTCTGGGGCTGGTTTTCATCAAGGATCTCCCTGTACTTGGCTCCATTCATCTTTCCCTCGATCCTGACTAGTCTCCCAGTCCCTGCCGATGAAAAATGTCCCTACAACATGATGCTGCCACCACCATGCTTCACTGTAGGGATGGTGCCAGGTTTCCTCCAGACGTGACACGTGGCATTCAGGCCAAAGAGTTTAATCTTTGCTTCATCAGACCAGAGAATATTGTTTCTCATGGTCTGAAAGTTCTTTAGGTGCCTTTTGGCAAACTCCAAGCAGCCTGTCATGTGCCTTTTACTGAGGAGTGTATTCCGTCTGGCCACTCTACCATAAAGTCCTGATTGGTGGAGTGCTGCAGAGATGGTTGTCCTTCTGGAAGGTTCTCCATCTCCACAGAGGAACTCTGGAGCTCTGTCAGCGTGACCATTGGGTTCTTGGTCACCTCTCTGACCAAGGCCCTTCTCCCCCGATTGCTCAGTTTGGCCAGGCGGCCAGCTCTAGGAAGAGTTTTGGTGGTTCCAAACTTCTTCCATTTAAGAACCTTCAATGCTGCAGAAGTTTTTCGGTAACCTCCCCCAGATCTGTGCCTTGACACAATCTGTCTCGGAGCTCTACGGACAATTCCTTTGACTTCATGGCTTGGTTTTTGCTCTGACATGCACTGTCAACTGTGGGACCTGATATAGACAGGTGTGTGCCTTTCCAAATCATGTCCAATCAATTGAATTTACCACAGGTGGACTCTAATCAAGTTGTAGAAGCAGCTCAAGGGTGGTCAATGGAAACAGGATGCAGCCTGAGCTCAATTTTATGTATTTTTTTTATTAATTTGCTAAAATGTCAAAAAACTGTTCTCACTTTGTCATTATGGGGTATTGTGTGTAGATTGATGAGGAAAAAAATTTATTTTATCAATTTTAGAATAAGGCTGTAACGTAGCAAAATGTGGAGAAAGGGAAGGGGACTGAATACTTTCTGAATGCGCTGTATACAGAGAGAAAAGGAGGGGATAGTTAAAGGTGAGAATAGAGGGGGGAGAGAGGGAGAACATGTAGAAGCCTAGATCCAGAGAGCCTGCTAAAGCCATCTGCTGAGTGTGGACCTGACTCTCCCAGCATCTGCTGAGATCCATTGTAGCAACTGTCAACGAAACGTGTAGCCTACAGTAAAGCATGTATGGTATGGGCTCCATTTGAGAATGAAGATTCAGTTATGGGCAGGGATGTCCTTCTTATTCTTATTGAGTTTGATGCTCCTCCCATGTTACTAGGAGGATATATAGGATACTAATGAAGAGGCAAACAAATGCAGGGATTTTGACTGGGGAAAGAATTGGATTAAACCTCTTTGTGTGTGTGTGCACGACTACACGTCTCTGACTGTGTGTGTGTGTTTGCGCACGTCTGTGACTGGGAGTGTTTTTTAATCTCTCACCCATGTATTTACAGTAAACCATTTTACCTGCACCTTGGAATTATTGTCAACACTCCTGCATCCCCTAGCCTGGCTGGCCAGGTTTAGTGTGTTATGGATGAACCTGGCAGAGGGGCGGGTCAGGTGCCCGGCCACACACAGGTAGGTCACTGTTCCCCTATCCCGCTGTCGGAGGAACATTGCCGAGTCAGCGTGCCCGGCTGCCAGCATGGCGGAAGTCTGGGAGGGAGCCCGGCGTCTGTGCCGCTCTATACACACTGCTAACCGCTTGCAGGGGCCTTGGCAACAAACACATAGAAACAGACACACAGAAACAGACACACACACACACACACAGCTGTTCTACACACAACTCTTTCAGGGGCTCTGGTACTACACTTAAGAGACTGTCTCCTGTCTCATTATCAGTGGAGGCTGGTGAGGGGAGGATGGCTCATAATAATGGCTGGAACAGAGCGAATGGATTCGATACATTCCATCAATTCCGCTCCGGCCATTACCACGAGCCCGTCCTCTCCAATTAAGGTGCCCCCAACCTCCTGTGGTCTTTATGTACTGGCTCTCGTATGTTTTCTTAAGTCATCTCACTCTGTAGTATTTACAAAACAACATTTCTATACAGAGTTGAAAGGCTTTAGATGAACTGTATATGCTGAGCCTGACTGGAGAGCATGAGTTTAGGTTTCAGCTTAAAGGTTCAGCGCAGCTGTTTCTGTCTCAATATCAAATCCTTTTTGGGTAGCAATTAAGTACCGTACTGTAAGTGTTTTTGATTAAAATGGTCAAAAAGACACAAAAATAGCTTCTTAACAAAGAGCAATTTCTCAAGAAAGAATTTTGCTAGGACTGCCCCCCCCACACACACACAGGGATGCTGGCTCATGTTGACTTATATGCTTCCCACTGTTGTGTCAAGTTGGCTGGATGTCCTATGGTTGATGGACCATTCTTGATACACACAGGAAACTGTTGAGTGTGAAAAAACCCAGCAGCGTTGCAGTTCTTCACAAGAACCGGTGTGCCTGGCACCTACTACCATACCCCAACGGCATTTAACCCAGTTTGGGAGTACCTGATCTAGACTGATTGAAGTGGATTTAAGGGATCATAGCTTTCACCTGGATTCACCTAGTCAGTCTATGTCATGGAAAAGCAGGTGTTCTTAATGTTTTGTATACTCAGTGTATCTAATGACAGGCAAATCAAATTTTTTACTGCACTGGGCCTTTAAGATCACTTTATACGCCACATACACATCCTAGTGAGATCAATTCTGTCTGGCAGCTTTGTTGAGGAGAAGCCTGCCATGATCGGGTATGGATTGTGGGAGGCGTATGCCCCTGGGCGCTATTGACTGTCCTGACTGGCCCAATCGTTGCGCCTCATGAGCAGAGTGGAGCTCGATGCACTAAATTGACAGACGAGGAACGTCAAAGTCAATTCCTGATCATGACTCTGCCTCAATGAATCTAATTTACTTCACAATAAGAGCGCAGACAGGCAAGCACCGATGTGTTTCACTGCTGAAGTTCACCATGTCTGTTTATCCACAATTCTTCATCAGGCACAATGGCCGTTTGATTATTGCACATAGATTGTTACATTCTATAGCTCTCCTGATCTGCTTTCCACGGAGTCGTCTCTTCACTGTTGACGTTGAGACTGGTGTTTTGCCGGTACTATTTAATGAAGCTAACAGTTGAGGACTTTGAGTTGTCTGTTTCTCAAAGGAGACACTCTAATGTACTTGTCCTCTTGCTCAGTTGTGCACCGGGTCCTCCCACTTCTCTTTCTAGTCTGGTTAGACCCAGTTTGCTCTGTTCTGTGAAGGGAGTAGTACACAGCGTTGTACGAGATCTTCAGTTTCTTGGCAATTTCTCGCATGGAATAGCCTTCATTTCTCAGAACAAGACTGACGAGTTTCAGAAGAAAGGTCTTTGTTTCTGGCCATTTTGAGCCTGTAATCGAACCCACAAATGCTGATGCTCCAGATACTCAACTAGTCTAAAGAAAGACAGTTTTATTGCTTCTTTAATCAGGACAACAGTTTTCAGCTGTGCTAAGATAATTGCAAAAGGGTTTTATAATGATCATTTAGCCTTTTAAAATGATAAACTTGGATTAGCTAACACAACATGCCATTGGAACACAGGAGTGATGGTTGCTGATAATAGGCCTCTGTACGCCTATGTAGATATACCATTAAAAATCTGCTGTTTCCAGCTACAATAGTCATTTACAACATTAACAAATGTCTACACTGTATTTCTGATCAATTTGATATTTTTTTAAGGGACAGAAAATGTGCTTTTCTTTAAAAAACAAGGACATTTCTAAGTGACCCCAAACTTTTGAACGGTAGTGTATATCTCTCTATTATGCATGGGATAACTTTGGAACAGATTTACAAAATGAAAATCACTTAGAGTTAATTTCCTGGTGTTTTTACTGTATTTTATGTCCCCAAAAAATGTACATTAAAAAAATATAACTCTGGGGGCCAAATAAAATGACCAGCAGACCAAATTGGGGAATTTGGGGAATCCGGTTGGAGAATCCTGTTAGGGAATCCTGCTCTAGGCTCCCAGTAAAGCTACTTGGCAAATCCTTGTAACTGACCATGAGGACCATACAGACCTGCTTGCCTCTAGTGGCCCAGGAGCTGTGAAGCTGTGAGCTCAGGAGTCCCCATCCAGAACATGAACATCTGCTGTAGGCCAGGCCATGGCCCAGTAGGTTGGATTCCTCTGTAGGCCTCTATCAGTGTGATGGGACCCGAGGTCCGGGGAGGCCCCTGAGAGATAGATGTCCTGTCTGGCCAAAGCTCCACCAGGCCCCAGTCTTAGCAGCCTGAGTAACCAGCCATTGAACCCCCTGACCTCACCCAGTGAAGAAGCTGAGGTGAGGAGTGGGTCTGCCACCAGCCGGCCCCCTTGGCTGCAGCCAATGGAGGGCAGGAGGATCCCTCTAGGGAGTCCTACAGCAGTTCTTTTAACTTCTCGGCAAGAGACGATTTCTCCTGGATTTTTTTCTGTAAAGGCGTGCTATGAATAGAAAACATGAATAGGGAAAAGGGGAGAAATTGTGAGGCAGTGTTTTTTTTGTTTTCCACTACTCTTTATCGTTATTTGTTGTTGTACATGTGTATGGCCTTGTTAGCGCAGTGGATCAAAAGCTCTGTGAGAGACGGAACAGAGAGCAACAGACAGGGGGCTTGTATTTCAAGTATAAATGTGTTTGTCACTTAACTTTTTAAGGGGTCAATTGTTCTCCGTGCCTTTAAGACATGATCACATTTCAGAACTTTATTTTCTGTATGTCCCTGGTCATATATTTTCGCTCAACTGGTTTCTGTGGAATTGGCTGCGAGGAAACATTCACAGCATGGAGAATGTTTTTTAAAATGATTCCCAACAAATTGGATTGGTTCGTTTCAAGATCATCTATCCACTCAATTAAACATTTGTTTCAGAATATAGTTAAGTCTATGTGAAATGAGACAGATGATAACCCCTAAAATATAAATACTGTATTGCTTTTAGATCACAAAATGATTTCACATCAGTGCCCCCTAAATATTTAAGACCCCTGTAGCCTAGACTGTCCTCAGAGTCCAGTGAATCAGCCTTGTGGGCCATTCAGTCAGCCTACATTTGGTGAGTGAGCAGTACAAAACCCTTAGGCCCTTAGCTCTAACCTGGTGAGTGTTTGCGGCACGGCCTGTATCAATAGCCTGCTGTGCACGATTCTCTACCACTGGTACTGTGAGTGCTGCTCCTCTCACTACGACTCCCTGGCTGGTTCCCACAATCTGTTAAAGCAGTTGAAACGTGCTTCTCGGCCCAGCGTCCCCCATGACGGCCTGCCTCCGCCCTCCTCTTCCTACCCCTCCCCGCCCCCTGCCGACTCAATGCACAGCTGTCTTGCATTTGGATTAAGACAAGAACAAAGCAGGAAGTGGAAATTAAACAAGGGTCTGAAAAAACCTGGTCCTGTAAGTTATCAAAGGTGTAAGAACCTGTCTTCTGACAGCTCGCGGAAAAGTCTATTTCCACTGGGCCAAAACACTGTGCATTCTTTTTTTTAAATACAGAGAAGAGAGAGAGGTGCAATCAAGCAGTCCTACCGTAGCCTCAGCCGCGGTACATTCATTTCCATTATTTATTTATCTGGGGGAGTGTTCCAGGATGATTGTCTAGCCTGGAAAAGCAGCCCCGTCATTTGTTTAAAGCCCGGAGAGAGCTATACATCATAAACCGGCAGATTAAAGAACAATTACAGGTTTGCAGCAGCTGTCAGATATTACTGGCCCCTGTTGCTCTAGGCATTACCTTCATCTCAGCACTCTGAAAATGCATCAACAGTATAGGTCTTTGGGCCAAGTCCGGCTCATTGTTCAACCCTGGGTCCCAGGTTGACACAAAATGGACACATGTCCCGTTTTGTATCTCATCAATCTGCACTGCTGAAAGACGGTTTTGTTTTATCACTGGCACACTGGAAACTGACTAGGCATTTGCCCCAAAATGGAAGCCCCTCTACTGGAGCTCCTGATCCAAACCAGAGGGATTGTGAGAAAGATGAGAGGAGGGGGGTTATACTATATGTATCCCACAGCCAGATACAACGACACCTGTATTGACACTGCGTTACTACGCCCTCTCCAAATGTGCACATTACGGCACCCTGTATGACGTTAAATGTTAATAGCCCTTAAGCTACTTCCCGCTCCTGCGTATTCCTGCATTGTGTCCTGCTTATGTAGTTACTACACTACATGGTTAAGTACTTTGACATTAATCCCATAGGGCCAGAGGGAGATTGAAATGATGTCGAGCTGCCAAATGAGTTATTTGGGATTAGAGGCCAGCTCTCTGTGCCTCTGACATATGTGGGAGTGGGGAGGACATGATGATCCAATGGAAGATGTGATGGCAGCCATACAACAGACTTGAAACTCCCAATATCTCATTGGACATAATGTGCCTTTTATCAGTACAAGCTCAACGTAGGGATTACACCCCTAAGTGCCAATGTGTTGTCATCTTTACTGTAAAAGACCAGTGATAACTTTCTCCTCATAAGAGAAATATCTAACATTTGACGTAAAAGTGAATCTTTCCTAACATTAAATTACGCCAGTGAGTATTATGAGACAAATGACTGTGATTTCTGCTGTATAGCCTTCATTGTAGGCGGCAGGTAGCCTGGTGGTTAAGAGCGTTGGGCCAGTAACCGAAAGGTCACTGGTTTCGAATCCCCTGAGCCAACTCGGTGAACAATCTGTCGATGTGCCCTTGAGCAAGGCACTTAACCCTAATTGCTCTGGATAAGAGCGTCTGCTAAAATGTAATTGTAGACATGTCTGCTGGCCTCTTTTCTGGCCTCCTCTGCTCTCTCATACAGAGCTCTGTGTGGTCTATTGTTCTGATCCTATTCAGAGTATCAGTTAGAGTTGGAAGGAATTGCTCCCTGTTCATTTCCTTAGTTGCTGTAAGACAAGCTAATATATTCTTCTGTCAGGCAGGTCGGTTGTGGGTCAGCAACATTGCTCGACTTGTTCTTTGTGTATGACTGTGTTACTTGGGCTTCGGAGGAGACAGACACATGGAGGCCGTTTGGCAACGACTGACCCTCTTCACGGGGGATGATGCAAGTACAACCGTGGACAGGAAGGGCGCATGTGTGTTTCTGTGTTTTGAACGTGGCGGCTAATCGAAAGCATGCAGTTTTAATAGCATATGGACCAGTAGAGGCTGGTGGGAGGAGCTATAGGAGGCGGGCTCATAATAATGTCTGGAATGGAATAAATGGAACAGAGGTTCCATATTTTTTGATGTGCTTGATACCGTTCCATTTATTCCATTCCAGACACAAGAGACCCTGCATAGTTGTTCCCGGTTCTTCAGACAGGGGCTGAGGTCACTCAAGAATCATGGGAGTTTTACTCTTCTTCACCAAGATCATGTCAGTCCAGGCCACAAAGATGTCCATCTGGACATTTTAGACTCAGACTATCTGTCTCTTAGCAGGTAATTATCTTGTATTTACTGAAATACTAGCTATGACATTTGAGCTTTGTGGGTCACCATTGGTGTTAGGGTGTGTAAGGCAGGGTGTCATTTAGCGAGACATTGATAAAACATAACCCTCGGGCTGGGTGTTTTTGGCCAGCTGACCCCACTAACGCAAGATGCCCTCTCGGCCATGGCTGAACTGAGTGAACTCCAAACCCAGTGAACTTCCAACCCAGCACTCCTCAGGGAATACCGCCCATCTCCCGCCTCCACAGTTCAGAAAAAGTGTGTGTGTGTGTGTGTGTGTGTGTGTGTGTGTGTGTGTGTGTGTGTGTGTGTGTGTGTGTGTGTGTGTGTGTGTGTGTGTGTGTGTGTGTGTGTGTGTGTGTGTGTGTGTGTGTGTGTGTGTGTGTGTGTGTGTGTGTGTGTGTGTTGCAATTCTGTGGATAAGTATGCAACAGAGACCATTCACCAACAAGATTCCTACAGAAACCTCATTGAGATTTTCTTAAGACAACCTCATTGTCTTTCCAAACACGAAGACAATAAAAAATGTCCCTCTGAAGATCTAAGATCTGTAGCTGTCCATATTTCATCTTCTTTAGACTTTTATGAGTAAACCACCCTAAATTATGAAGTTAAAAAGGACCATCGCATCAAGGGCAAGACTGTCAAGAGGTCCTGCATTTTACATATCTACCTATTAAAGTGATGCTCCAGAGCTTTTGTATAATTTCAGCCAGTGGTTTGGAAAGTAGTGCTCTCGAGTCAAAACGGGTCAACGAAAATTGTGCACAGTTGTGTACTACATCATCCAATTCATATTATATGTTACGAATTCCAATCGTACAAAGTGCTTAAAATCCCGGACTGCAACTTTAATAGTTCAAGTTCTAAGAATGTCAAGGACTCAAGTTTCACTAGAAGTTTACTGAACTATTCTACTCAAATAGAAATACTGTTACTTTAATTACATTTTACTCAAGTAGAAGTGCTGTTACTTTAATTACATTTTACTCAAGTAGAAGTGTTGTTACTTTAATTACATTTTACTCAAGTAGAAGTAATATTACTGGTGTGAAAAAAAACTAAAGTATAAAAAAAAAAGTAGTTCATTTTAAAAAGTACTCAGAGTAAAAGTAATTGAGTTACTTTTAAATTAAAACCATTGACCTTGATAATTAGCCAATTTCCCTAAGGTTACCTGAACGTTGTTACACATGATCAGTGGCGACCCGTCATTCAGGGCAGGTGGTGAGCCCCACATTTTTTGCAAAAAAATGATAGCATTTTTAAAAAAGGACATTTTGGGGGTGCTTGCCTGTTTAGCATGTTATTTTGGCATTAATACGTGTCACATATCAGTTTGCAAACAATGTAAAAAAATAAATATATCATTGAGCCGTGTACAAACATGGTCTCTTTTTTGTTTTCTTGAGTAAGGCAGCTCCAAAATGCAGGTGTTTCAGCCTAGCTCAGTGCTTTCTGTGGTGGTGGGGCAAACCAGCAGAAAATACGGAGCGTTGCGCTGTGATTGGCTCAGTGTTCTGTCACGTCACCGCCAAGACCTCAAAAATTCTAGCCCTTTGGGTGCTGCCATAGAGTTACATTGGAAGGGCCCATCCAAGAAGGCTCAAGGTCATTGGCCACAGATAAAATTACGTCAAATCACGTTATATGTACAGTAGCTTTGATTTGACTGATCATGTCAACGTCATACTTTCAAAATCTTGGCTAGCAGTCATCATCATGAATCAAGTCGACAATCTACTGGCAAATCCTTTTTAATCCTTGTCATATGAAGAGAAATAATGAAGAGAAATTATAGATAAAATGTATCGGTACTCATCGGCCATTGGACATAAACTAGGGATGCACGATATATCGGTAAACATATCGTAATCGGACGATATTAGCTAAAAATGCCAACATCGGCATCGGCCCGATGTCTAGTTTAACGGCAATGTGCAAAATCAATGTCAAAGCTGACGTACATACCTATATAACGTAGGTAGAGGATGAAAAATATAGCATTCCTAACCTAGCTCACAATGTCTGCTGTGTGGATCGAGCAGTCAACAAGTCGAGCAGTCATTTGAAAGAATAAGAACATTTCAGCGAGACAACTCAAAGGCGAAATCCATTAACGCCAAGATAATGGAATTCATTGCCCTTGAAAATCAACCGTTCTCTGTCATGGATGATGTTGGCTTTCGCCGACTGGTCGAGCACCGGTACACACTACCAAGTAGGCGCTATTTTTCAGATGTTGCATGTTGTGTAGTAAGATGTTAGTAGCTAAGTAAGTGGGAAGTAGCTAAGTAGCCCATGCGCCTCACCCTAAACATTTGGTCTATTTAGCCCTCTTAATTTCTCCTACTGTTCTGACTTGGTGGTGCACATGTAGCCTATAACCTGTTTTCGAGAAATGTAATCATCTAATATTGTAAGAGCTTTCATTGTCTGCTTATATGCCCCCTTTATTTATCCTATGGTTCTGACTTGGTGTACAGGGAGAACACTAAGAACGGCCCATGTTCTGAATTCTGTTGCTGTACATTTCAAAAGGGCTAAACAAATAGTTATATTGAGTACGTCCGTCCTAGCTCGCTCATTGTCTTAATGAAAATTGCGGATTGCCTCTTATCCGCTTGTCGTACCCTTATGCCATAGTTTGTACATCTCAATTGTTATTACAAACCACATTTGTTTAAGCAAGTCAGCCATATCAGCTATGTTTTTTTAAAAGGCAGTAAATGAGGCTGAATTAACTGTTTCGCTACCAGACAAGGCTCCGCTGATAGCCAGGTGTAGCAGTGGTAAGATGTTGGAACTGCTGTTGGGACAGCTTTATGTAGGCCCTATCAGTTTGTGGGCACCGTTTGTCACCATTACATGCTGACCACACCGCTCGCATCACGTACGCGAGCTTTGCAAAATAAATGTAAATATACATGTTATTCAATTACTGCACCCACACTGCTCGCGCGCGCCAACGAGCGTCTGCGTTGCCAAGCGCTAAAATAGAAGTCAGTTCTATTTGTGACGCTGAATGATGTGCAAGTCCTGCCTCTCCCATCTCCTCATTGGTTTATAGAAGCAGATACCCACGTGCCATCTCCTCATTGGTTATCCCCACGTGGGTGATTGAAAGATGAACTGAGGTCGGTCGGTCGTCGTGGTAACTATGAAAGTTAGTTGCCAATCACCTTATAAAGTCCAAAGAAGAAAAAGGAGCCTGGAAGGAGGAGAGATGAGTAGAAACGATTCGGTTGACCATTTTATGTGTAGATTAATTGTCGGAGTAGAGGACCTTCTGCATTTCAGGTCAATGTTTATGTCCCAGGATAAATTAGCTAGTAACAGCAAGCTAGCTAGCTAAATAGGACATATTAGCTAGCAACTACAAGCTAGCTAGCTAAATTGCCATAAATGTTTAATGCTTTTTGACCTGTCCCCAAATTAATATAATTGGTTCAGAGTTTGTTTTAATATTTCAACCTGCGTGTCGTGACTGCGTTTGGTGTGGGGGGACTAAATCAATTGGGCATGGTATTAGACTGCTTCTCCACTCGGGAGCCCACAATACCATATGTTGTCTCAGAAGAAGATGGGCCCTTTTTACAATGAACATATGTCTGTGTGTGAGGCCAAGCCAGAATCATCGCTATCTGCCTAGTGTCTAGGACAAAGTAAAGACTCCCTTCTCACCGATTCCCCCCTCCTCTCCCCTCTACTCCTTAAGTCCCCATTCCATCAATACTGTCTGTCTGGCTGGCTGACCTCCCCTCATTATTCTGGAGCCATTATCTCGTCACAAGGTCACAGCCATGCTACAGGGTCTGCTATATTTCGGCCCCTATTCTCTTTTGACAGACCCATATATGTTACAGCGGGGCCAGCACTTTCATTCTGCCACAGAATCCCCTTTCACTCTGTCCCGATTGGCTGTCTGACATACCACAACTGAATGCATGGTATTGATGACCACACTCTCCGGGGGTGTCTCGGGGTTAGTGCAAAAAACACATTTCCATTTCACACATTCATTTAATACACACTTGTACATGTGTGAAATAGGACAAATATAAGCACCCACCAAATTATTATTATTATTATATAAATATGTACAGTATGTCCTGGGTTATATTAATTCCAGTAATATGTAAAGAAGATAACATAAATACTGTAAACATTCAAAAAATGTATCTTGTGTACATGTGCGATACAAACACATGCAGTCACACACACACACACACACACACACACACACACACACACACACACACACACACACACACACACACACACACACACTAATAAATAAAAAAATCACACAGATGCTGGAATTCCAACCCTTATGGGGAAAATCCACTCAACCTATCTTTTGGTCTTTTTTTCAGTAGTCCACTGTTGATACAGTCCCAAAATGTCTCGCATGTCAGTAGTCCACTGTTGATACAGTCCCAAAATGTCTCGCATGTCAGTAGTCCACTGTTGATACAGTCCCAAAATGTCTTGCATGTCAGTAGTCAAGTTTTCAAGATATTGGACTTCCAAGAAGCAAAGTGTCACTTGCCACATCATCATAAAAAATATACCACAAGATAGTTTTTGGGTGGATTATTTCTTCAAATCACATTAGAAAGTCTGGATGGTAAATGAGAGAGCTGGTCGGGCCTCAGTGAGAACAAAAATAGTTAAAAGGCTTTCATCAGACAAGCCAAACCCGGCTTAACTGCCTTTAGTACAATAAACCGGATTGACATCAGATAACCCACATTAACAGCGGCGGAGATAGAGAGTTTTAGTCCAACAACAGAGTAATAAGTATCTTTACAACCAGCCTATTATTAAATGCCATCTGGTCTTCCTGCGTGAGTTGACCACGGTCGCCTGCCCTGGCTGAAGGGACCATGTCGTTTCAGACTGGCCTGTTTTTCCTATGTGTTCCAGTTCCACACTGGTCAGCTGTTACATAAAACAACGACGCACAGCGCTCTGGGCATGTGTTCAGAGGATATGTTAAAGTATACCACTGATAATGGAGTCACTGGGGGAAAA
Organism: Salvelinus namaycush; assembly: GCF_016432855.1. Taxonomy (NCBI): domain Eukaryota; kingdom Metazoa; phylum Chordata; class Actinopteri; order Salmoniformes; family Salmonidae; genus Salvelinus; species Salvelinus namaycush. The sequence goes on from NC_052310.1 coordinate 10,896,762, forward strand.
GGATGTCTTTATATGGTCACAAAGAGGAGTCCCAGTCACTAGTCCATTACTACAGGTCTGAGAACAGACGGCTCTCTCAGGCCGGGGACGAGAGGGGAACAATGTATGCATTTAGCCCTCTGCCCCCTCATGTGTCCTCTCTCTCCTCTCTGCTGTTGAGTGGATAGAGGAGGCTACACACTGCTAGTAGTACCAGTGATGTTGTGGGGACAACACAGACACTAACCCTCCCTCTACAGGAGAAAGGGTAAGGGAAGGAGGGAGCATGGGGGCTGGGGTGCGTGGAGTCACGTGACCTGTGCTCTAAATCCAGGAGTCCTGAGGGAAGGACTCCTCCCTACTGTTCAGGGACAGCGAGAGTCTTTAAAAAGAGTCACAATCGCCTCTTTCCACTGTCATCTCGTACGAACACTAAGTAAGTGGAGCTGATTATTATAATTTTTTTAATCATTGTAATTGTCTAAATGACAACAAAAAAATCACTGTATAAGGGTTTCAGAGTAAGCAAAGAAATGTTGGTGTGTGTGTGTGTGTGTGTGTGTCCCTGCGTGGCATGCACATGTGTGTATGTGTGTGTGTGTGTGTACTTATGCGTAGGGGGATGGAGTCGCCTCGTGCTGCCTGGCTGGCTGCAGCTGGGGGTTAACCCACTTTTCCAGGCACCCCATGGTTACCTCTTCTCTCTCTACACCCCCTCTTCCCCCATCACACTCCACCCCCCTCCCTGGCAGTTTAGCATCCATAATCCATGTCTGCATCACTCCCACTGCAGCCGCCGACCCCTTCCTCCACCCGTCCCCAAAAAACAACTCTCGCCTTCAGGTAACTCTCACTCCTCCATCAGGCGGAGAGGAAACTTGGACGAACTGCTGGGGGTGGAGGGGAGGGATAGCATTTGGTTGCAGTGAGGATGAATATCTATGGAACATCTGTGGAACAGCTAAAGGAGATGCTTTGCTCGTTTTCTCATGAGCCCTGGGCAGAACAAGGCTAAGCACAGTTCATCTCCCCATCTCAGCTCTCTCTCCTCAATGGCTGGTGTTTGTCTAAATTCTTAAGGGTCTTCGGACCAGCCCACACCAGCCCTGACACACAGGACAAGAGCAGGAAGTCAGCCCGGAGGTTTCATGTGTGATCAAAGCTAGCCCTGATCAGCCTCATATTTGTACCAAACCCCAGCTATTTTCAAATGGCTTTCATTCCAGCTAGGTAAATAATGTCTCAGTGTTCCGCCAGTACTTCCAACCCCTCCATCCCCCCTCACACTTTCCCCTATTACATCGATAGAGGGAAAGGGTATGTTGAGAATCTAGATTTCTCCACAGGATAATTAATTTGCTGGGTATTAATGCTGATTTCAAAGGAGTGTGTGTTATAATATTAATGCTCCCAGGGGGCCTTACATCAAAACCTCAAATACTTCATTCATGATGACAAGAAAGTCAGCCACATGGAGGGAGTGAGGGAGCTTCGCTCTTTGATTCTCCCTCTTTCCATGTTACAGTCCAGTAACAACATTGTTATTCTGGACTTGTCTCATTGTAAATTAGATTTCCAGTCTACTAAAAGCCATGTTCTTCTTGTCATGTCTTATGAAACCCAACACCTTTTCCCTTTTCTATAAGAAGGCTGTGAGGTCAAGTGGCCAAGAGTCCCTCTTTATCCCGAGTGGCGCAACAGTCTAAGGCACTGCATCTCAGTGCAAGAGGCGTCACTACAGTCCCTGGTTCGAATCCAGGCTGTATCACATCCGGCCGTGATTGGGAGTCCCATAGGGCGTCACACAATTGGCCCAGCATTGCTGGGGTAGGCCGTCATTGTAAATAAACATTTGTTCTTAACTGACTTGACTAGTTAAATACAGTTTAAATAAAAAATAAAAAAATCCCATTATTACGACATATGAGACGGAAACCGTACAGGCTTTTCTCATATAAAATATATTGAACAAAAATATAAGCGCAAAATGTAAAGTGTTGATCCCATGTTTCATGAGCTGAAATAAAAGATCCAAGAAATGTTACATACCCACAAAAAGCTTATTTCTGTCAAATATTGTGCACAAATGTGTTTACATCCCTGTTAGTGAGCATTTCTCCTTTGCTAAGATGGTCCATCCACCTGACAAGTGTGGCATATCAAGAAGCTGATTCAACAGCATGACCATTGCACAGGTGTGCCACTCTAAAATGTACAGTTTTGTCACACAACACAATGCCACAGATGTCTCAAGTTTTGAGGGAGCGTGCAATTGGCATGCTAACTGCAGGAATGTCCACCAGAGCTGTTACCAGATCATTTTATGTTAATTTGTCTACCATAAGCCGCCTCCAAAGTCATTTTAGAGAATTTAGCAGTAAATCCAACCCGCCTCACAACCGCAGACCACGTGTAACCACGCCAGTCCAGGACCTCCAGATTTGGCTACTTCACCTGCAGGATTGTCTGAAACCAGCCACCCGGAATGCTGATGAAACTGAGGTGTATTTCTGTCTGTAATAAAGCCCTTTTGTGGGGGCAGACTCATTCTGATTGGCTGGGCCTGGCTCCCCAGTGGGTGGGCCTGGCTCCCATGTGGGTGGGCCTATTCCCAGGCCCACCCATGTCTGCACCCCTGCCCAGTCATGTGAAATCCATAGATTAGGGCCTAATGACTTTATTTCAAATGACTGATTTCCTTCTATGAGCTGTAATTCAGTAAAATCATTGCAATTGTTGTATGTTGCATTGATATTTTTGTTCAGTATATACACTACCGGTCAAAAGTTTTAGAACACCTACTCATTCAAGGATTTTTCTTTATTTTTACTATTTTCTACATTGTAGAATAATAGTGAAGACATCAAAACTATGAAATAGCACATATGGAATCCTGTAGTAACCAAACAAGTGTTAACCAAATCAAAATATATGTTATATTTGAGATTCTTCAAATAGCCACCCTTTGCGTTGAAGACAGCTTTGCACACTCTTGGAATTCTCTCAACCAGCTTCATGAGGTAGTCACCTGGAATGCATTTCAATTAACAGGTGTGCCTTGTTAAAAGTTAATTTGTGGAGTTACTTATTTTCTTAATGCGTTTGAGCCAATCAGTTGTGTTGTGACAAGGTGGGTGGGGGGAGGTATACAGAAGATAGCCCTATTTGGTAAAAGACCAAGTCCATATTACGACGCGAACAGCTCAAATAAGCAAAGAGAAACGACAGTCCATCATTACTTTAAGACATGTATGTCAGCCAATATGGAACATTTCAAGAACTTTGAAAGTTTCTTGAAGTGCAGTCGCAAAAACCATCAAGTGCTATGATGAAACTGGCTCTCACGAGGACCGCCACAGGAATGGAAGACCCAGAATTACCTCTGCTGCAGAGGATAAGTTCATTAGAGTTAACTGCACCTCAGATTGCAGCCCAAATAAATACTTCACAGAGTTCAAGTAACAGACAAATTTCAACATCGACTGTTCAGAGGAGACTGTGTGAATCAGGCCTTCATGGTCGAATTGCTGCAAAGAAAACACGACTAAAGGACACCAATAATAAGAAGAGACTTGCTTTCGCCAAGAAACATGAGCAATGGACATTAGACTGTTGGAAATTTGTCCTTTGGTCTGGAGTCCAAATTTGAGACACGATGTTGGTGAATGGATGCTCTCCGCATGTGTATTTCCCAATGTGAAGCATGGAGGAGGTGTTATGGAGTGGGGGTGCTTTGCTGGTGACACTGTCTGTGATTTTTTTTAGAATTCAAGACACACTTAACCAGCATGGCTACCACAGCATTCTGCAAGGATATGCCATCCCATCAGGTTTGGGCTTAGTGGGACATTTGTTTCTCAACAGGACAATGACCCAACACACCTCCAGGCTGTGTACGGGCTATTTTACCAAGAAGGAGAGTGATAGCACAGACTGGAATAAGTTTTGGGATTCATTCAATGGCATTGAGGAATACACCACCTCAGTCATCGGCTTCATCAATAAGTGCATCGATGACGTTGTCCCCACAGTGACTGTATGTACATATCTCAACCAGAAGCCATGAATTACAGGAAACATCCACATCGAGCTAAAGGCTAGAGCTGCCGCTTTCAAGGAGCGGGAGACTAATCCGGACACTTATAAGACATCCTGCGATGCCCTCAGACGAACCATCAAACAAGCAAAGCGTCAATACAGGATTAAGATTGAATCCTACTACACCGGCTCTGACGCTCGTCGGATGTGGCAGGGCTTGAAAACTATTACAAACTACAACGGGAAACCCAGACACGAGCTGCCCAGTGACGCAAGCGTACCAGACGAGCTAAATGCCTTTTATGCTCTCTTCGAGGCAAGCAACACTGAAGCATGTACGAGACCACCATCTGTTCTGGATGACTGTGTGATAACGCTCTCGGTAGCCGATGTGAACAAAATCTTTAAACAGGTCAACATTCACAAAGCCGCTGGGCCAGACGGATTACCAGGACGTGTACTCAAAGCATGCACAGACCAACTGTCAAGTGTCTCCACTGACATTTTCAACCTCTCCCTGACCGAGTCTGTAATACCTACATGTTTCAAGCAGACCACCATAGTCCCTGTGCCTAAGGAAGCGAAGGTAACCTGCCTAAATGATTACCACCCCGTGTCCCTCACGTAGGTAGCCATGGTGTGCTTTGAAAGGCTGATTATGGCTCACATCAACAGCATCCTCACGGACACACTAGACCCACTCCAATTCGCATACATCTCAAGACATCAGTCAGGAAGTTAAAGCTTGGTCGCAAATGGGTCTTCCAAATGGACAATGACCCCAAGCGTACTTCCAAAGTTGTGGCAAAATGGCTTAAGGACAATAAAGTCAAGGTATTGGAGTGGCCATCACAAAGACCTGATCTCAATCCTATAGAAAATATGTGGGCAGAACTGAAAAAGCGTGTGAGAGCAAGGAGGCCTACAAACCTGACTCAGTTACACCAGCTTTGTCAGGAGGAATGGGCCAAAATTCACCCAACTTATTGTGGGAAGCTTGTGGAAGGCTACCCGAAACGTTTGACCCAAGTTAACAATTTAAAGGCAATGCTACCAAATACTAATTGAGTGTGTGTAAACTTCTGACCCACTGGGAATATGATGAAAAAAATAAAAGCTTAAATAAATCATTCTCTCTACTATTATTCTAACATTTCACATTCTTAAAATAAAGTGGTGATCCTAACTGACCTATGACAGGGAATTTTTACTAGGATTAAATGTCAGGAATTGTGAAAAACTGAGTTTAAGTGTATTTGGCTAAGGTGTATGTAAACTTCTGACTTCAACTGTAAGTCTACACACAGCCAGCTCTCCTCCAGTTCTGACAGAGATGTTTGGGAGATAAGAATGGAGATTGCATATTCTCCCCGGACCGCCGAGGAGCCACACAGTGGGAGGACGATAACAGTAAACAAGGCGAGGCTGAAAAAATAATATGCTGAAATCTGTTAGAGAAAAACTGGTCGGTCTGACGAAATTCGGTGACCTCTGTGCCTTTCCCACAGCCGTAAAACCCCCAGAGTCTAAAGGCCGGAGAAGGCCACTGTGGTGGGCAGACAGAATGCTCTCGCTCTCTCTCCATCACTAGCTTATACTTTCACTCTCTGTCTCTGTCTATATCTTTGTCTCTCGCTCCCTCTCTATCTGTCACTTCCTCAATCTCTTTCCCTCTGTATCTCTGTCTCTGTCTATATCTTTGTCTCTCGCTCCCTCTCTATCTGTCACTTCCTCAATCTCTTTCCCTCTGTATCTCTGCCATGCTCTCTCTCCATCAATTGATCGTTCTGTTTTGTTCTCTCTTTCTCCTTCGATCACTCTTTCTTCCTTTAGCTAGTTCCACAACTGCAAAACCAAAACTGACACTTCACGGCAAGGAATATGACCCAACAAACCCTGAAGCATGACTGATGCCTTACGCATGGTGACCAATCAATCTCATTCAGGCTTCGATGGTAATGTACCAAAGTGTCTGATTGGTATAGCGAGTAATAATTAATAATAATAATAATAATGTATTACATTTGTAAAGCGTTTCTCATTATACAGAATAATCTCAAAGTGCATAAAATAAAAAACAAGGGACAAGGACACCAAGAATCCCAGCTATCAACAGAAGTTTTCCTGAAGAGAAAGGTCTTTAGGCCTATTTAAAAGAGCCCAGAGTCTGTGGTGCCTTCAGATGGTCTGGGAGGGTATTCTAGAGGCTGTTGGCGGTTGAGCTGAAAGCTCGATCACCCAAGGAACGTAGTTTAGTCCTGGGTGCGTAGAGGAGCAGGCTATCGCTTGACTTGAGGGTGCGGGTGGGTGAGTGGCGAGATGAGATGTGTCTCTCCCCAGGTGCTGGGAACACCAGGGGGGGTAATTCATATAGTTTGCATGCTAGACTGAGCGTTTCAGATGGTTTCAGACTGTTTCAGACATCATATCGAGCTAGACCAGCTCACGCTGTACTGCAGCTTACCACAAAACACTCGTGATCAGCAAGGGATTACTACAGAGCGCAAAAAGAGAAGCTCTTGTTCTGACGTTTGTAGCGAAGAGAAATGGACAGAAACATACAAGAGGCAGAAGGGAGGCAGGAACTAAGGGAGAGAAAAAGAGAGAGAGAGAGAGTTTACTGTATCAACAGCACTGTATCAAACTGGTTGCATTAGCAAAGCTCTTGAAATGTTATTTTCCGTTTGTGACTCTCTAGCTTGTCTACGCAAACATTCTACCTTTAAAGTAGTTTTACACTCTAAGTGCATGTATACTTTATGTCCCAGATATGGACCAAAAATATAGCAATTAAGAAGGCTTTTGCAAGGTCATGAAATGTGTACATATATATATATATATATATATATATATATATATATATATATATATATATATATATATATATATATATATATATATGTATTTTTATAGATGAGAATTCTTCAGTGATCTTTACTATATCCCAAGCTGTTTCACATGCTTCCTTTAAGGGTTAACCTCATCACAGGTTTGACCTTTCACCTTCTCACCTCAGAACAGAGATTGTGGCCGAACATGAACACATGCCAGATGACACAGAAAGAGTTTCCTGTCTTTGTGGGAAGATGACAAGTGAGTGTGTGTGCATGTGCATGTACGTCTGAATGTGTGTGTGTGCAAGAGAGAAGGAGAGAGGAAAACTGTGAAGTCAGTGGACTAAATCATTCTTCATAGCTGTGAAACATGCTTATTCTCATGTACTCACAAACATGCTTAATAGAGTTGCTGTAAAACCAGTTTGAAACAGTCTTGCACTCAAACCACATTTGAACGATCACATATCCCAATTTTTCATTGGAGTCACAAACCATGTGATAAAATGGAAGGTTGAGAATTTCCTGTCAGCTTTATTGGAAGTACAGCTTGCATTGTCTGTGTTGAGATGAACTAGTGAACTAAATGTTCCCGTACACATTCAGTTTGTGTATCAACAACTCTAATTATTTGCAAAGATTAGATTCAGAGTCCTTGACCCATCGTTGTCACTTTTCCACCACAAAGGCCAGTTTGTAAATTGATGTGATGATGCCAACTCGAGCAACCAGAGCTGCCAAAAGTGCATAATAACAACCTCAAGACAACAAGCTGAATTTACAAGTCTGTAAACTTCCACTGATGGTGTTCTTCTCAATAGAATAGTAGCAAAGTACCTACAGTTGAAGTTGGAAGTTTACATACACTTAGGTTGGAGTCAATAAAACTCGTTTTTCAACCACTCCTCATATTTCTTGTTAACAAACTATAGTTTTGGCAAGTCGGTTAGGACATCTACTTTGTGCATGACATAAGTAATTTTTCCAACAATTGTTAACAGACAGATTATTTCACTTATAATTCACTGGATCACAATTCCAGTGGGTCAGAAGTTTACATACACGAAGTTGACTGTGCCTTTAAACAGCTTGGAAAATTCCAGAAAATTATGTCATGGCTTTAGAAGCTTCTGATAGGCTAATTGACATCATTTGAGTCAATTGGAGGTGTACCTGTGGATGTATTTCAAGGGCTACCTTCAAACTCAGTGCCTCTTTGCTTGACATCATGGGAATATCAAAAGAAATCAGCAAAGACCTCAGAAAATAAATTGTAGACCTGAAGGTACCACGTTCATCTGTACAAACAATAGTACACAAGTATAAACACCATGAGACCACGCAGCCGTCATACCGCTCAGGAAGGAGACGCGTTCTGTCTCCTAGAGATGAACGTACTTTGGTGCGAATGCGCAACTCAATCCCAGAACAACAGCAAAGGACCTTGTGAAGATGCTGGAGGAAACAGGTACAAAAGTATCTATATCCACAGTAAATCTAGTCCTATATCGACATAACCTGAATGGCCGCTCAGCAAGGAAGAAGCCACTGCTCCAAAACCGCCATAAAAAAGCCAGACTACGGTTTGCAACTGCACATGGGGACAAATATCGTACTTTTTGGAGAAATGTCCTCTGGTCTGATGAAACAAAAATAGAACTGTTTGGCCATAATGACCATCGTTATGTTTGGAGGAAAAAGGGGGAGGCTTGCAAGCCGAAGAACACCATCCCAACCGTGAAGCACGGGGGTGGTAGCATCATGTTGTGGGGATCTTACTGGTACGCCCAACATATGGAGTCTTAATGAGTTGAGATTAGATGAAACAGGGATAAATGATTAAGGTATTAAATATATTATTAATGAAGTAGGAATATTAATGCTGCAATTAAAAAAGTCACAATAATCCCAAAAAGTGTCCCAGTCAGAAGTAATGAGTGACTAGACTGGACTGAGTAGCTAGCAGCTCTATACACTCTCCCCTCCCCCACTCCTCTTTAATCAAATATCAATGCAGGGCAGTTTTCACAGATTTTGTCCTCTTTCTCCCAGTCTAAAGTTCAAAGCTGTTACAGATGCATAACCAGGGAAGGCTGTTGTGGGTGTAGTATTCGCCGTGCAAGTTTAATCTGTGCTGAAAGGCTTAGAATCACAACAGACTACCCTGGCCTGCAAGCCTTGTCAGCGGCTGGGCCAGACCAGTGTGTGTGTGTGTGTGTGTGTGTGTGTGTGTGTGTGTGTGTGTGTGTGTGTGTGTGTGTGTGTGTGTGTGTGTGTGTGTGTGTGTGCGTGTGCGTGTGCGTGCGTGCGTGCGTGCGTGCGTGCGTGCGTGCGTGCGTGCATTTCATCCACAAGCAGCTAGAATGAGAGGGAATACTGATACAGTGCACTTTAATACTACAGTACACAATAATACTACAGTACAGTATAATACTAGAGTACACTATACCATTATACTACAGTACACTATAATACTAGAATGCACTATACTACCAGAGTACACTAAAATACTATTCTACAGTACACTGTAATACCATTCTACAGTTCACTATAATACTACAGCACACTATAATAATATTCTACAGTACACTATAATACTACAGTACACTATGCTAGTATACCATGGTACACTATACTACCAAAGTACACTATAATACTATTCCACAGTATACTATAATACTACAGTACACTGCATACTACAGTACACTTTAATACTTCAGTACACTAGTAATACTATACTACAGTACACTGTAATACTAGAGTACACTATAATACTATACTACAGTACACTATAATACTAGAGTACACTACTACTGCAGTATACTATAATACTATACTACAGTACACTATAATACTATAGTACACTATAATGCTAGAGTACACTGTACTACTAGAGTGCACTGTACTACTAGAGTACACTATACTACTATACTACAGTGCACTATACTACTACAGTACACTATACTACTACAGTACACTTGAATACACAGTACACTAAATAATATACTATAGTACATGAATATTACAGTACACTAGAATAGCACAGTACACTTTAAAACTACAGCCCATTATAATACTACAGTCCACTATAATACCAGAGTATTCTATACTACTACAGTACACTATAATACTAGGGGGTACTATAATACTACATTGCACTATAATACCACAGCCCAATATAATACTACAGTGTACTATAATACTACAATATACTATACTACAGTCCACTGTAATACTACAGTACATTCTACTACTACAGTGCACTATAATACTATGGTCCACTATAAAACTACTGTATACTACAACACTACAGTAAACTATAATACTGCAGTACACTATACTAATATACTATGGTACACTATAATACCAGAGTACACTATACTACCAAAGTACACTATAATACCACAGTACATTGCAATACTACAGTGCAATTTAATACTTCAGTACACTAGTAATACTATACTACAGTACACTGTAATACTAGAGTACACCATAATACTATAGTGCACTATAATGCTAGAGTACACTGTACTACCAGAGTACACTATACTACTATACTACAGTACACTATACTACTACAGTACACTTGAATTCTACAGTACACTAAATAATATACTACAGTACACTAATATTACAGTACACTATAATACTACAGTACACTATACTACTATAGTACACTATACTACTAGAGTACACTATAACACTACAGTACACTATACTATAGTACACTATGCTACAGTACACTATAATACTACACTACACTGTACTACGATAATATAGTACACAATAATAACACAGTATACTATAATACTACAGTGCACTTTAAAACTACAGCCCATTATAATACTACAGTCCACTATAATACCAGAGTATTCTATACTACTACAGTACACCATAATACTAGAGTATACTATAATACCACATTACACTATAATACCACAGTCCAATATAATACTACGGTGTACTGTAATACTGCAGTATACTATAATACTACAGTCCACTGTAATACTACAGTACACTATAATACTACTTTACACTATACTACCACAGTACACTATAATACTACAGTACATTATACTACTACTGTGCACTATAATACTACTGTATACTACAATATTACAGTTCACTATAATAGTACAGTATACTACAGTATACTATAATACTACAGTACACTATAATAGCACAGTACAATGTAAAACTATAGTCCATTATAATACTACAGTCCACTATAATAATACAGTACACTATATTTCTACAGTTCACTATAATACCACAGTATTATAAGTATATTATATTATAATACTACAGTACGCTATAAAATACTACAGTACTCTATAATACTAAAGTATACTATGTGTATCTGAGACTGGGCAAAAAGAAAACCGGCAGTCACAGAGATATGCCACAAAAAAACTTGAATGACAAAATTATATAAAAGAGTGAAATACATCAGCCTTGACTATATAACTAATACAGTATAACTTTGTAATATCAAATCAAATCAAACTTTATTTGTCACATGAGCCAAATACAACAAGTGTAGACCTTACCATGAAATGCTTACATACAAGCCCTTAACTAACAGTGGAGTTCAAGAAGAGTTAAGAAAATAAACTAAAGTAAACAATAATACAATAAAATAACAATAACGAGGCAGGGGGTACCGGTACCGAGTCAGTGTGCGGGGGTACATGTAGGTAGGGGTGAAGTGACTATGCATAGATAATAAACAGCGAGTAGCAGCAGTGTACAAAACAAATGGCGGGTGGGTGGGAGTATCAATGTAAATAGTCCGGTGGCCATTTGATTAATTGTTCAGCAGTCTTATGGCTTGGAGGTAGAAGCTGTTAACTTCTTGTCAATAGGGGGTGCTGTTAGCACTTTGTAATAATTACGTTCCCAAATTAAACTGCCTTGTACTCAATTCTTGCTTGTACAATATGCATATTATTATTACTATTGGATAGAAAACACTCTCTAGTTTCTAAAACCATTTGAATTATATCTGTGAGTGAAACAGAACTGGACTTAGAGCAATTTTCCTATGTGGATGTGAGAATGCAGAATTCTGCAAGCTGCTCTGAGATCTGTTTATAAATCTGCCTGTCTTCTATTGGTTGAGATGCACTGCATACGCCTTCCCCTGGATGTTAGCGAATAGTGAGACTTGAAATGGAGTCTCTACGTAGATCTGAAAGGTTATAAATAGCTTGGCAAGGAGGTGTCTGGTCTTTTCCCTCTTCGCTCTGACGCACGGAGGACCTTGGCATATTGTACTAGAACCTTCGGTTATAGCTCTTAGAAATATCCGGCTGTGTTTTTATTCGATATAGGCTTTAAAGACATCATAATGTTGTTATTTTAAACCGAATTATATCAGTTTATGTCAGTATATTGCGATTTTCGGGTATTTATTTTTGTGGCGTTCTAGGGAGTTGGGTATCTCTGGCTTACACGCTAATGTTTACTGCTAATTGCAACGTTGAAGACGACATTCTACAACCGAGCAACGATTCTTTTGGACAAAGGACACCTTTCCCAAGATTCTGATGGGAGTTCATCAAAAAGTAAGAACTATTTATGCTGTTAATTCGTTGTTCTGTTGAAAAATGTAAAATGCATAAGCCGCCATTAATTTCAGTGCAGCCTCGCTTTAACGCACGCTGTATGTTGTAGTAACGTTAATTTTAAAAATATAACACAGCGATTGCATTAAGAACTAATTTATCTTTCATTTGCTGTCCAATCTGTATTTTTTAGTCAAGTTTATGATTACTTATCGATTAGAATAGGTGCCTTTCCCAAGATTTCTCCTGACATTTTCTTTGCAGCTTGGCTACTTTTCTCATTGTATAACCACGATTTGTGCCGCTAAATATGCACATTTTCGAACAAACTCTATATGCATTGTGTAATATGATGTTATAGGACTGTCATCTGAAGAATTCTGAGGAGGTCAGTGAAAAAATGTATATCTTTTGCTGGGTTATACGTTATCGCTATTTTTGGCTTGAATCAATGCTGTTGTGTGGTTTGCTATTGTGGTAAGCTAATATAATGCTATATTGTGTTTTCGCTGTAAAACACTTAAAAAATCTGAAATATTGGCTGGATTCACAAGATCTGTGTCTTTCATTTGCTGTACGCTGTGTATTTTTCAGAAATGTTTTATGATGAGTATTTAGGGTAATTCACGTTGCTCTCTGTAGTTATTCTAGTCGCTTTGGTGAGAGTTGTGATGGTGGCTGCAATGGTAAACTATGATTTATACCTGAAATATGCACATTTTTCTAACAAAACATGCTATACAATAAATATGTTATCAGACTGTCATCTGATGAAGTTGTTTCTTGGTTAGTGGCTATTTATATCTTTATTTGGTCGAATTTGTGATAGCTACTGATGGAGTAAAAAAATGGTGGAGTAAAAAAGTGGTGTCTTTTGCTAACGTGGTTAGCTAATAGATTTACATATTGTGTCTTCCCTGTAAAACATTTTAAAAATCAGAAATGATGGCTGGATTCACAAGATGTGTATCTTTCATCTGGTGTCTTGGACTTGTGATTTAATGATATTTAGATGCTAGTATTTACTTGTGACGCTATGCTAGGCTATGCTAGTCAGCTTTTTTACTGATGGGGGTGCTCCCGGATCCGGGTTTGGGAGGAATTAGAGGTTAATGGGGGCCTGTTCGGCCCAACGTTTCCTGTAGTCCACGATCAGCTCCTTTGTCTTGCTCACATTGACGGAGAGGTTGTTGTCCTGGCACCACACGGCCAGGTCTCTGACCTCCTCCCTATAGGCGGTCTCATTGTTGTCTGTGATCAGGCCTACCACTGTTGTGTCGTCAGCAACTTAATGATGGTGTTGGAGTCGTGTTTGGCCACGCAGTCGTGGGTGAACAGGAAGTACAGGAGGGGACTAGTACACACCCCTGAGGGGCCCCAGTGTTGAGGATCAGCGTGGCAGACTTGTTGTCTCCTACCCTCACCACCTGGGGGAGGCCCGTCAGGAAGAGGGAGGTGTTTAGTCCCAGGGTCCTCAGCTTAGTGATGAGCTTCGTGGGCACTATGGTGTTGAACGCTGAGCTGTAGTCAATGAACAGCATTCCCACATACAGTGGGGCAAAAAAGTATTTAGTCAGCCACCAATTGTGCAAGTTCTCCCACTTAAAAAGATGAGAGAGGCCTGTAATTTCATCATAGGTACACTTCAACTATGACAGACAAAATGAGAAAAAAAAATCCAGAAAATCACATTGTAGGATTTTTAATGAATTTATTTGCAAATTATGGTGGAAAATAAGTATTTGGTCACCTACAAACAAGCAAGATTTCTGGCTCTCACAGACCTGTAACTTATTCTTTAAGAGGCTCCTCTGTCCTCCACTCGTTACCTGTATTAATGGCACCTGTTTGAACTTGTTATTAGTATAAAAGACACATGTCCACAACCTCAAACAGTCACACTCCAAACTCCACTATGGCCAAGACCAAAGAGCTGTCAAAGGACACCAGAAACAAAATTGTAGACCTGCACCAGGCTGGGAAGACTGAATCTGCAATAGGTAAGCAGCTTGGTTTGAAGAAATCAACTGTGGGAGCTATTATTAGGAAATGGAAGACATACAAGACCACTGATAATCTCCCTCGATCTGGGGCTCCACGCAAGATCTCACCCCGTGAGATTTGTGTCCCTGGCGGCGTAGTGTGTTACTGATGGTAGTCTTTGTTACTTTGGTCCCAGCTCTCTGCAGGTCATTCACTAGGTCCCCCCGTGTGGTTCTGGGATTTTTGCTCACCGTTCTTGTGATCATTTTGACCCCATGGGGTGAGATCTTGCGTGTCCCCCTGCTTAAGCCAGTACATGTCCAGGCCCGTCTGAAGTTTGCTAGAGAGCATTTGGATGATCCAGAAGAAGATTGGGAGAATGTCATATGGTCAGATGAAACCAAAATATAACTTTTTGGTAAAAACTCAACTCGTCGTGTTTGGAGGACAAAGAATGCTGAGTTGCACCCAAAGAACACCATACCTACTGTGAAGCATGGGGGTGGAAACATCATGCTTTGGGACTATTTTTCTGCAAAGGGACCAGGACGACTGATCCGTGTAAAGGACAGAATGAATGGGGCCATGTATCGTGAGAATTTGAGTGAAAACCTCCTTCCATCAGCAAGGGCATTAAAGATGAAACGTGGCTGGGTCTTTCAGCATGACAATGATCCCAAACACACCGCCCGGGCAACGAAGGAGTGGCTTCGTAAGAAGCATTTCAAGGTCCTGGAGTGGCCTAGCCAGTCTCCAGATCTCAACCCCATAGAAAATCTTTGGAGGGAGTTGAAAGTCCGTGTTGCCCAGCAACAGCCCCTAAACATCATTGCTCTAGAGGAGATCTGCATGGAGGAATGGGCCAAAATAACAGCAACAGTGTGTGAAAACCTTGTGAAGACTTACAGAAAACGTTTGACCTCTGTCATTGCCAACAAAGGGTATATAACAAAGTATTGAGATAAACTTTTGTTATTGACCAAATATTTATTTTCCACCATAATTTGCAAATAAATTCATTAAAAATCCTACAATGTGATTTTCTGATTTTCTTTTTCTTATTTTGTCTGTCATAGTTGAAGTGTACCTATGATGAAAATTACAGGCCTCTCTCATCTTTTTAAGTGGGAGAACTTGCACAATTGGTGGCTGACTAAATACTTTTTTGCCCCACTGTAGGTTTCACCCCTTTAATGGTTAACCATGATCTGCCTCTAGTTAACTTCTAAAATGAAAGTGTTACTTCAGTACATTCAACATTTCCTTCTGGTTTGGGAACCTCTCAGTCAAGAGCAGAGATGTTTTGGTGATATTCTACTCTCGTGTATTTCGTGTCTTGTGTCTTTATAAACAATAATTAATGAACAACTAAATAGGTTACAAGGAACACAAGGACAATGCGATAGATATAATGCCTTTTATATTCAATAACAAGCACACGCAAAGAAATAAATGCAACAGCATGCAATGGAAGGTAGTTGAAATGGGTAGTTTTGCAGTTGAGTTGATGCTAATCAGGCCCTCTGTCTCTTCTGATCAGTTCCCTCAGGCTCTGAACTTCGTGGGCAAAGGGCTGATTCCCGTGTCGTCTTCCAGGTGACCCTGGTCACACTTGAGACAAGCACACAGTCACTGTCCTTATCTGACCAAATATTTTATTTTACCTTTATTTAAAAATATAAATAATGCACTTAATTTCAAGCACTTTATTCAAGTCACCCAAGTACACTTGTACATAGGAGAGAGTACACAAAAGCAAGAAAATGACAACATAAAAAATAGCGCAAAACAGAATATACTGTATACAGAATAGTTTCTTCCAGGATGTGCTTGAAGGTGGCACTGCCTCGTTCTCTTCCAGGGGACCCATGGTGGCACCATAGGGATGAGCAAACTGATTCTGTCGCTCTCTGCTGAGAGAACCTTGGAACAATAGAGGTGTTCTCTGGTGAGTCTTCTGGCTGGGGACTGCCTGGTCAGGATACTGCCTGGCTGACTCCCCGTTCATTGGCACCACCATAGGGACAATAAGGACACAGTCGGGCCCTCTGGTCAGACACATAGCCACATTTGTAGTCAGACTCGTAATCAGACTAATTTTCATAGTGATAGTAGCCCACCTCTCGGGACTCTTTTGGCTTCTGACTCAGAGTTGAACACGTAGCCATAGTCGCCCAAATCAGTCAGAGTCAGACTCAACCTTATCAGAGTCGGACACGTAGACAAAGTTATAGTGACGATCCAAATTTGTTCAAGGTGTCTCAAAACAATGTGTCTTCCCAGAAGGTGTGGTTATTTTTGAGGAGAATATTGAATCTCTGGAATGTTGGGACATAGCATGGCAAACCAAGTTGATTTCTTTGTGATCAACTAGATACATGCAGGTGATGGCATAATTAGTGGTTATGTGGCCAGGGAAAGATGGAATTTCAAATTCAAATAACTATGGTATTTGTTCCCGTCAGGGAACTTCATAAAGAAGTATAGGGAATAGAGGACATTATATAAATGAACAAACAACATTTAAAAAAAAGCAGTCAGTGTGTATACGTTTACAGTATATGCTGCTCTTTCTCTTTCTCCTGAGAGCTTGACTGTGCACACTTCCCTCAGAGTGGCTGTGATGCTGCTGTAATAACCTATGGTCAGTTAGAGAGTATTAAATATCCTCTTCATAAAATCCCATTCTTTCAGGTTGGATTTCTTTAACAGTCATGTCTTTGGCATCTCTACTAAACCAATCAGTCTGCCCCTCCCTCCCCCTGTCCTGGCCCCGGATTTAACAGCAATGATTGTAGGAGGCCCCTCTTCTCCTCTTGTCTGAAGCTGAACCACTCTCTTATCAGTTCCTGAGGGCCCCGGGGCCTCTAATCACAATCCTCACATCACTGACCACTTGCACACAGCTCAATGACAACCCTTCTCCCCCCCTCACATTGCAGCGGAGTTTGGGTGTCTACACACACACGTAACCAATTCAACTGAATGATGAGAACTGATCTACGATGTTGCAATCAAAAGCTGCATGTTATGCAAAAAAACACATTCTTCAGTATTATTCATGTGCAGCACGACACGTTTTAGGAGGATTGTTGTCTTTCGGCCAATTGGGGGAGAGAGAGAGAGCAGTAAGAAGACAGGAAGTGTTGTGTGACTCGGTGTCGGGCCTGACAGGAAGCAGTGTGTAGTTTGTGGCGTGGCGTCAGTTCACCATTCCCGCTGCGGATGGCATGGCCCAGAGCCTGATAACGTCACACACGGCAGGAGACAGACAGGGCTGTCATTCACTCTTTGTCTATTCTCAAAAAACAATTCCTGCAAAGCGGGAGGCCCACACTGGTCAGACGAGTTGGGCTTGACTCACCTTGGCAGCCCTGCAGATTCCAGGTATTGAGTAGCTTGCTCGGCTGGCTGGGGCGCAGCACAGTAATGACAGCCAGCAGTAGCTTTACAATCACTGGAACTGGCTGAGGAATCGACACACCATTAGGCACATGTCATTCTCTTGCTGCTGTAGACAGTACACCACCTCCTGGGCTTTACTGTAGTGTTAATACCTCTGGGCTTTACTGTAGTGTTAATACCTCTGGGCTTTACTGTAGTGTTAATACCTCTGGGCTTTACTGTAGTGTTAATACCTCTGGGCTTTACTGTAGTGTTAATACCCCTGGGCTTTACTGTAGTGTTAATACCCCTGGGCTTTACTGTAGTGTTAATACCTCTGGGCTTTACTGTAGTGTTAATACCCCTGGGCTTTACTGTAGTGTTAATACCCCTGGGCTTTACTGTAGTGTTAATACCCCTGGGCTTTACTGTTAATACCTCTGGGCTTTAGTGTTAATACTTCTGGGATTTGGTGTTAATACCTCTGGGATTTAGTGTTAATACCTCTGGGCTTTAGTGTTAATACCTCTGGGCTTTAGTGTTAATACCTCTGGGATTTAGTGTTAATACCTCTGGGATTTAGTGTTAATACCTCTGGGATTTAGTGTTAATACCTCTGGGCTTTAGTGTTAATACCTCTGGGATTTAGTGTTAATACCTCTGGGATTTAGTGTTAATACCTCTGGGATTTAGTGTTAATACCTCTGGGATTTCGTGTTAACACCTCTGGGATTTCGTGTTAACACCTCTGGGATTTCGTGTTAACACCTCTGGGATTTAGTGTTAACACCTCTGGGATTCAGTGTTAATACCTCTGGGCTTTAGTGTTAATACCTCTGGGCTTTAGTGTTAATACCTCTGGGCTTTAGTGTTAATACCTCTGGGCTTTAGTGTTAATACCTCTGGGCTTTAGTGTTAATACCTCTGGGCTTTAGTGTTAACACCTCTGGGATTTAGTGTTAATACCTCTGGGATTTAGTGTTAATACCTCTGGGATTTAGTGTTAGTACCTCTGGGATTTAGTGTTAATACCTCTGGGATTTAGTGTTAATACCTCTGTGTGTTGTCAATGTGCAGTGACATGATGCATTATATTAGAGCAGTGATGTAATAGTCACTGCTTACTCTTGCGACACAGGGTTTGATTCCTGAACGGCACCCCCAGAAAGCAGTAATGGTGAAGGGTTGGGCATGGGGATAGTAACCCCAATCGTAAAATCCTTGTGCTCATGAAACATCAACAAATAGAGGTGATGCTACTGATGTGGCTGTATAGTGGGGGTGCTGAGGTAATGAGTTGGAGCTCTTTAGTAGAACAAGTCTGTATGTTTCTGACTGACTGTCCCTTCCTCCCGGATCAATAGTGAGCTCTTAGGCGATCCACTGACTGTGCTCAGAGGGCTGTGCCTGCCTGCCTGTTTCTCAGCTCTGCCACAGAGAGAGAGAGAGGAAGAAAGAGAGAGACGGCTGCTATGGTGACGTCACCTCCAACGGGGAAGCGCACCGCCTCTCTCCTTATCCAAGCCTGGGCGCTCTGGGGTGTTGAGGAGGAGTCTTAACATCCTAATCTACTGTCTGGCACACACACACACACACACACACACACACACACACACACACACACACACACACACACACACACACACACACACACACACACACACACACACACACACACACACACACACACACACACACGATTGTATACGCGTGCACATGCACACATATCCATGCATGCACACACATACATTGTTGCATGCCTGTGCACATGCACGTATGCACACACAAACTTGTATGAATGTGCACTCACACAAGGGGCCACAGAGTGGACTCACTTTTCCTAAAAACCCAAACCCATTTTCCCTCATGTCCTCCCTGTAGACATATTTTCCCCTGGGCAGATAGCCTTCCACCAGCAGAGTAATCTTATTAAGAAATGCTCTTGGATCCGAACACCCCCTCCCCCTCCATCCCCAGTGGGAACAGAGTAGAGTGATCGCTCTGAGACTTTTCATCCCAATCCAGGGGAGTAACATGACAAGCCATGACCTGAATCCTGCCCTTGTTGCCCCAGAGGGAGGGCTGGGGGGGTGGAGGTAGAGGGCGGTGGAGCTCAGGAGGTTGGTGGCATCTTAATTGGGGAGGACGCGCTCATAGTAACATGGTTTCCATGCGTTTGATGCCATTCCATTCGCTCCGTTCCAGACGTTATACGAGCTGTCCTCCCCTCAGCAGCTTCCACTGGAGTGAGGGGGTGGGGGGGGGGGTGGAGGTAGAGTGGTGAGTGGTGAGTGGCGGTAGGGGAGATGGAGGTGGGGATGGAGGTAGTGGGGGTGGAGGTAGGGGGGTAGCTACTACCTCCTCAACCTCTGGTGCCATCTGCCAGTGACTTTGCAAAAATGCAAATCGGCTACCCACAGTGCACAGCAGACGCGAAGCGCGCTCCATCGGAATAGCCTACAAAAATAGGTCAGACGCACCATGAGCCTAGTGTCTTGGGCAGCATGCTTTACTGCTTTGTGTAACGGGGGGTGGGGGAACTTCACAGAGAGAGACAGAGACAGAGACAGAGAGACAGAGACAGACAGAGAGAGAGACAGAGAGAGAGAGAGAGAGAGAGAGAGAGAGAAGGGGTGGATAAAAGTGAAAAGGAGTCGGGGGAACATTTTAAATGAGTGCTGGCAGTGAAACAAAGGCTTCGCTTGACTTTGTCATTTACCAAGCGCTCTGCCAGCCAGCCAGTGAGAGTGGCACAGTGCCTGCAGCTCTTCTCACTGCTCCAAACGCAACGCTGCTCTGTTCTGTCTCTCGTCCCGCCGAACAATCACACAGCAGTAACCATCCAACCAGCCACACACAAGCCCACCAGCAGACCCAGGTTTACTCTAACAGCACCGTCCTCCACAACCCAAATCCCCAGCATTCTTCTCCCCTCCGCAGCCTAACTCTTCATCCAGAACCAATTCTTTCTTATCGGATGCTAAAAAAAGATCAAAGACCCCCAGCTGGGGATGGGTGTGTTAATGAGAGTCAGACAGGCAAGCAGGAAGAGAGGCAGGCAGGCAGAGGCAGGCAGGCAGACAGAGAGGCATGCAGAGGCAGGCAGACAGAGCCGAGGCAGGCAGAGCAGAGGCAGGCAGAGAGGCAGGCAGCTGATGCAACGTTGTGGCAAGGCTAGTGCAATCCAGGCAGCTGACTTCTTTTTCTTGCAGGATGACTCTGATGAATTATGCATCCCCTTGGAGCAAAAAGCTTCCCTTTCGCCCCCCCCCCCCCTCGCCTGCTGCAGTTCTGCTCTGTTCCACCTAGTCTCTGGATGAGCATTAGCATGTCATCTGAGCAGCTTCCATCTCTCTCCTCCTGCCCCTCATGTGAAGCTTGGTGTGGCATGAGGGGTACAGTGACTGATGTACTCTGTGTGCTTAGTCAATGTCTTGCGTTGTGCGACCTGCTGAGTGAAAATGTTACAGGAGATCACACACATACAGTTGAAGTCGGAAGTTTACATACACTTAGGTTGGAGTCATTAAAACTCGTTTTTCAACCACTCCACAAATTTCTTGTTAATTTCTAGTTTTGGGAAGTCAGTTAGGACATCTACTTTGTGCATGACACAAGTAATTTTCCAACAATTGTTTACAGATAATTTCACTTATAATTCACTGTATCACAATTCCAGTGGGTCAGAAGTTTACATACACGAAGTTGACTGTGCCTTTAAACAGCTTGGAAAATTCCAGAAAATGATGTCATGGCTTTAGAAGCTTCTGATAGGCCAATTGACATAATTGAGTCAATTGGAGGTATACCTGTGGATGTATTTCAAGGCATACCTTCAAACTCAGTGCCTCTTTGCTTGACATCATGGGGAAAAAAATAAATAAAATTGTAGACCTCCACAAGTCTGGTTCATCCTTGGGAGAAATTTCCAAACGCCTGAAGGTACCATGTTCATCTGTACAAAATACTATGCAAGTATAAACACCATGGGACCACACAGCCGTCATACCGCTCAGGAAGGAGAAGCGTTCTGTCTCCTAGAGATGAACGTACTTTGGTGAGAAAAGTGCAAATCAATCCCAGAACAACAGCAAAATGACCTTGTGAAGATGCTGGAGGAAACAGGTACAAAAGTATCTATATCCACAGTAAAACGAGTCCTATATCGACATAACCTGAATGGCCGCTCAGCAAAGAAGAAGCCACTGCTCCAAAACCGCCATAAAAAAAGCCAGACTACGGTTTGCAACTGCACATGGGGACAAATATCATACTTTTTGAAGATATGTCCTCTGGTCTGATGAAACAAAAATAGAACTGTTTGGCCATAATGACCATCGTTATGTTTGGAGGAAAAAGGGGAGGCTTGCAAGCCAAAGAACACCATCCCAACCATGAAGCACGGGGGTGACATCATCATGTTGTGGGGGTGCTTTGCTGCATGAGGGACTGGTGCACTTCACAAAATAGATGGCATCATGAGGCAGGAAAATGATATGGATATATTGAAGCAACATCTCAAGACCTCAGGAAGTTAAAGCTTGGTCGCAAATGGATCTTCCAAATGGACAATGACCCCAAGCATACTTCCAAAGTTGTGGCAAAATGGCTTAAGGACAACAAAGTCAAGGTATTGGAGTGGCCATCACAAAGACCTGACCTCAAATCTCTACTAAATGTGTGGGCAGAACTGAAAAAGCGTGTGTGAGCAAGGAGGCCTACAAACCTGACTCAGTTACACCAGCTCTGTCAGGAGGAATGGGCCAAAATTCACCTAATTTACTGTGGGAAGCTTGATGAAGTCTACCTGAAACGTTTGACCCAAGTTAAACAATTTAAAGGCAATGCTACCAAATACTAATTGAGTGTATGTAAACTTCTGAACCACTGGGAATGTGATGAAAGAAATAAAAACTGAAATAAATCATTCTCTCTACTATTATTCTAACATTTCACATTCTTAAAATAAAGTGGTGATCCTAACTGTGGTGATCCTAAATTTTTACTAGGATTAAATGTCAGGAATTGTGAAAAACTGAGTTTAAATGTATTTGGCTAAGGTGTATGTAAACTTCCGACTTCAACTGTAAATAGTATTGTGTGCACATTGCATGCATGCACACACACCTTAGGGCCTTACAATTACACACTGGTGCCAGTTGTGGTAGGTTGGCTTCATATCACACTCCTATTAGAAAGCAGACCGTCCACACCGCAGTAAAACTGCACTTACTGGAAAGGAAAAGCTTCAATTTGATTCTACCACTCTGTTTTTATAGTCACATATCAGTTAACCCTGAGAGAAATGTGCTTGTATCTGACTCTAAATCCCATTATCTGGTTTTAATGTCCATTCCAGAACGCCCTTCCAGCCAATCAGAACCGACTATTCAACAATGCTGTGGTATAATTAAGCAATAGGCCAGGGGGGGGGGGTATATGGCCAATATACCACGGCAAAGGGCTGTTCTTAAGCATGATGCAACGCAGAGTGCCTGAACACAGCCCTTAGCTGTGGTATATTGGCAATATACCACAAACCCCGAGGTGACTTATTGCTATTATAAACTGGTTACCAATGTAATTAGAGCAGTAAAAATAAATGTGTCATAACCGTGGTATACGGCTGTCTGCCAATCAGCATTCAGGGCTCGAACAACTGTTACGTATTGTTCAGTGACAAGTGTTAGATCAAGAAAAACCCTCCAAAAACAGGGCAAACCCTTTGAGAATAGCGAACCTCCCAAGCATGAAGAATACTACCCAAACTCCACAAATACAGCGCATGATGCTGCATCAGTACCCGAACCCCCCCTTCCCGTCTCTCATTTCTTTGGATAGTTTTGGCCTCTTCAAGCCAGTGTGTGAAATCTGTTCAGTGGGATGTTCATAATTCGGCATTCTGGGGTTTCTGTGGCACACTGCGTTGATAGTGGTAGCATGCGAGACGGCATAGCCTAATCACACACAGACCAGTGTGGAGGCAGAGCCTGGTGCCATAGCAGGTGTTACTGCATGGTGCGGGAGAGCGATGAGGGCCCGCCGCTGCACTTTTGCCCATAGACGTGGGAAGTATGGGTGCTGCAGCACCCCCTGATAAATGTTTTATAATAATAATTTAAAAAATAATACCACAAAATCAGTGAACTAGGCCTTTATTACTCCTTTACGAGAGGAGAAACATACTCATCAGCACCCCAACCCAAAACATCTTCCTGCGGCCATGCGCTGTGTGTGTACACACACACACTGTAAAAACACTAAGCACATATACATGTGTGTGCATGTGTATGTAGGCATGTGTGTGTGTGTGTGTTAACCCCGATCTGGGTGCTGCTTGGTGCTGCAGACTAAGTTGAGTGGAGAGGAGAGTGGAGGGCCTACTACTACCCCAGCTGCAGCAGCCCGGGGCCCCGGCCCAAAACGCTGTAATTATGTAGGATTAGTCGGGGGGGGGGGGGGGGCTCTCCCTCTCCAGACCGGCTGCCAAACATTTTGTCCCAGATTACTGCACTGCCACTAAGCAGCTGAACTCAGCCAGCGTCGGGCGGCTGCCCCGGGTGGAATTACACTGCCACGGACGGGGGGTGGCAGGGTCACAGGGCCCTTACCCCAGATCTGCCCTGTGCCCATGGAGGCTAAGTCATGTCAGACAGTCATACCCAGAGTCCTCCGGCTGTACTAATGCCAGGGGTCACACAATGGTGGGTGAGATCTGGTATTACTCAAGCACTACGTAGTGTGCCTACTTTGCCTAATGCATTTAGATGTCATTAAGGGATCTTGATTGCTTTCTAATTGCTTTTTGACTGCCACATCCATTTTGTACGACTTTTCTCTGAGCTCTGTGTGGATTGGTTGCCATACCACCTGCCATCTTCCTGTTTATCAGTGCGAAACGCAAGTGGAGTTAAAGACAAAGTGGGAGATAGTTAGATTTTTTTTTTATTCAAGCTTAATCAAAATGAGGTGTTTAGAGAGAAATCCTGAGTAACAACACAATTACTTACAAGTACAGTTTTTCATTTTGCCTGAACAAGGCAATAGAACAGAATCATTGTACACCTTTTTAAAAGAGCAGGTCAAGGGGTGTGTTAAAGACAACTGTTTTGCATCAAACTACACATGAACACAGCATAGCCTCCTGTTCATCCTCCAGCATATAAACACCAAATGTATTTGGACATTGAATTTTTTACATTTATACTCATTTTGGATTTGAGATTAAATGTTTCATATGAGGTGATACATAAAAAAGGTGACATTTTGTACTGAGGGTAATTTCATACCATGTAACCATTTAGAAATGAAAGCACTTTATGTATCGAGTCCCCCCCATATGAAGAAGTCATAAGGGAAAGGGGGATACCTAGTCAGTTGTACAACTGAATGCATTCAACTGAAATGTGTCTTCCGCATTTAACCCAACCCTTCTGAATCAGAGAGGTACGGGGGGCTGCCATAATCAACATCCACATCTTTGGGCCGCCGGTGGAACAGTGGGTTAACTGCCTTGCTCAGGGGCAGAACGACAGATTTTGACCTTGTCAGCTCGGGGATTCGATCCAGCAACCTTACTGTTACTGGGTTACCGGCCCAACGCTCTAACCACTAGGCTACCTGCTGCCCCTTTAATTCACTTAGTGTATTAAAGTAGTATTTGGTCCCATATTCCTAGCACACATCAAGCTTGTAACTACAAACTCCTTGGTTGCATTTGCAGTCTTATGTTTTGCCCAATAGTAACTGAATGGTGAATGATGACTGGAGTCATTTTCTAAGTGAGTAGATCACATGTTTCTGAACAGTTCTAAATGTATCCTGATATTGCCATGATTATTAAAAATCCTGAATGAATTTATTCATAATGATGAGTGAGAAAGTTACAAAGGCTACAACAAAACATGCAAACACCTCACCATTACCAACAACAGGTTAAGTTTGTTTTTTGGGGGGGGGGGGGGGGGGGGGGGGGGGGCGACCTTTGTGCCTCTAACTTTCTCACTCATCATTATTCACAATTATCCATTCATTATGGCATTCATCCACATTTATAATAAAAGTGACACAAAATTCAGTTCCTATTGGGCAAAACATTATCTGAAACAACCAAAACAAACTGCATATGCATCCAACAAGTTTGTAGTCACAAGCTTGATGTAGTCACTGTGTGCTATGAATATGGGACCAAATACTAAACTTTTGACCACTTTAATACACTGTTAGTGAATTTGTCCGAATACTTATGCCTTCTTCAAATGGGGGTACTAGATACATAAACCGTAAAAACAGATATATATATGAACATTTCCTCCAAAAAAAGGTGACATTTTGTACTGTCGCTCAAATCCAAAAATGCTGGAGTAAAGAGACATTTTAAATTGTAGCTTCACTGTCCAAATACATATGGTGTTGACTGTAGTGTCACACAACATATCAAGTACCTCAATGGATGAAACTGATCTGTTTTAACAGATTCCATCCATTCACAGAGATCGATCATTACTCCCCCCCCATCTCTGTGAATGGATGGAATCTGTAAAACAGATCAGTTTCATGCCACCCTCTCTGGGCTAACATGCTGTACACATAGAACCCCACCACACTATTCTCCCAACCCCAGAAGGCGGCATCAGAGAGAGTGCTTCAGAACGTCAAACACCTTCAGGGCAGACTCGATACAGCCGTCGAAATTGGAATGCGTGAAGCCATCGCCCCCACACACCAACAGAGGCTGGGACAGCAGCGTCATCTGCCCCGGGCAGTCGGCCACCGAGCTCCTCACCTAATTAGTCGAGAAAGAGGGGGGTAGAGAGTGAGGGGGGTGGGGGGGTCCTTCTGATTTTTGCGGTATTTCACGAGACTCTTTGGATAAATTTGAATTATTACCGATATTGACATTTTCAGGAAAATATGAATCTCTACACTACTTGCCACATATCTATTCACACAGATATAGTAGAACGAGAATTGAGAGAATTATTTGTTTGTACTACAATTATCCTGAAATCCCCAAAGTATTTTCTAACAGTCTGTGCTCAGGGTAGGTCTATACATGGTGGGATACAATGGAGGCTGCTGGAGGGGAGAACAATTCATAATAATGTCTGGAACGGCACCAAATACATGGAAACCATGCGCTTGATTTATTTGATACCATTCCACTCCAGTCATTACCACGAGCCCGTCCTCCCAAATTAAAGGTACCACCAACCACCTGTGGTGGGATAGTACAGATCAAGCCAGAAAAATGCACTGTCTTTGGCTAGACGAGCAGATATGAAATCAGCCTCGCAGCCAACGGTCTTCCTCATGTTTCAACCCTGAATGCCGAGAGTTCAGTGTGTTAATGATTTGGGAGTGTAAACACACAAGTCTGTGTACGTGTCATAGCAAGGGCCATTTTTAGAGGCTTCTGCTGGCCTGCACTGAGGTACAGTGCTAAGGGTAAGGAAATAGTATCCATTTCCTGCTGGGGCTTTTAATAGCCTACTACTGTGTGCTGATATCAACTCCCACTCTCCATCTCCCTCCATCCCCACTCCTCCCCAAAAACTAAATATTGTGTTTGCCCATGCATTTCTGAATGGTAATCACCATGTAAATCAATTGATAAGCATTCTTGTTGAAATCTAGCCATGGACAAATTGTTTGGTTTACTCTAGTGGTAAGTTGATACAGCAGGCCTGAGCTCTGCTGTCTCCATATACAGTGTGAGGCTGATTTTCCAGGGGAAAGAGCACGGAGAGTGAAGGAGGAGGGTGGTTTTGGACATTAAGATAAAATGCCCCAATATAAACACGTTTTATAGCAAGGAAAGCATGAGATTCTAGCAGCTGAGAATATGGCTGTTTCATGGCCAGGTCGCAGTTATAAATGAGAACTTGTTCTCAACTGGCCTACCTGGTTAAATAAAAGTGAAATAAATAACATAAGTATCTAAAGAGAGAGCAACCTATAACCTACATCTAAGCAACAGTTAACTACTATAACTTTTAGGATAAATAATTTCCTCAAGTTTAAATATATATTTTTTTACACTTGTCATTTAGCAGTCGCTCTTATCCATTTTTGTACTGGTCCCTTGTGGGAATTGAATCCACAACCCTGGTGTTGCAAGTGCCATGCTCTACCAACTGAGTCACACATGTTCCTCGCTCTCACAATGGTCTTTGCTAGAATGTCTGCTTGTGTATTTGACAGGGAGCTGATGTGTGTATGGTATGAGTGTGTGTGTGTATGAGTGCATGTGTATTACAGTATAAATGTGCATGTGTTCTATCATGGCCCGTCCAGTTCGTGGGCCTTGGCCCATGCTCTGGCACTCCCAGTGATGTGCCTCCCACACAAATGTTCTGTGGCCTCTGACCCCCAGCCCAGTCTCGCTTAGCAGAGTGTGTGTGAGTGTGTTGGAGAGGGAGAGAGAATGATAGAAAGAGCGAGAGAAAGAGCATGAGAGAGAGAGAGAGAAAGCAAGCGAGAGAGAGAAAGAGAATGATAGAGAGAGAGAAAGCGAGCGAGAAAGAGCGAGCGAGCGAAAGATCATGATGGAGAGAGCGAGAAAGAGCGAGAGAATGATAGAGCGAGAGAGAATGAAACCGAGAGAGAGAAAGAGCGAGAGATTGAGAGAAAGAGCGAGCGAGAGCGAAAGAGAAAGAGAGCACGAGAGAGAAAGAGCGAGCGAGAGAAAAAGTACACGAGAGAGAGAATGAAACCGAGAGAAAGAAAGAGGGAGAGAGAGAATGAGAGAGAAAGAGGGAGGGAGAGAGACATGTTCTTGTTCGACTTCAGTAATTAAAGCTATAGTGTCTGGTCCAAGAAGCTCAGAAATTCAGGGAAACATCACAGTAAGTAAACAGGACATTGGAGCTACTTGAAAAATGAACACCGTGTCCAACCAGTCTCCATTCACTATACTCATGTAGTTTATACACAAGCAGAGAAATGTAATGCACTGAAGTTTAATAGGGTTTGATCATGATAGATACAGCATGTCAATCCTCTACGTTGACCTTCTTTCCATGCATCGTGACAGGACTGTGAAGTAGAAACAGTTATTAATGAAGTAATGAAGACAAACCTCTTGACAGTCTACTTTATCTTCTCTCAAAGAAGGAATGCGGTAAAACTCCTGACCGAGTAACCCCACTCACCTGCGAGTATCTCCACTTCTGGCATTTGATGCTGTCGGGCTGTGGCAGGCCGGGCAGCAGCTTGTTCAGCTCCTCCAGGATGAGAGGCTCCACCTGCTCCTTTGCCTCCTCCAGGTGTTTGATACCAAAGGGAACACTGGTGTGAACCACCATGGAGGTACCGCACTCAGGGGATTCTGCACAGAAAGAAAGCACAGCACAGTTCAGAACCAATACCACCATGGATGGACTAACTCTGCTGACTTTGAACAGCACCACACAGGCATAGCTAAGAACACAGTGCAGTTACGTTTACAATGCAGGACAGTAGAAGTATCAATAAAAAATATATAAATATTTTAAGACATTTATGTTTAGGCCATACTGATCATTAGAAACAACTTCTAAGACAGTGAACTCTTAAATCTCACAGCTGAACAGTAAAAAAAAAGAAAGAAATACAAATCCAAAACCCCTACTGAATGTGTCCTCAATAGCGGGTCATGAGACGATTCGTTTTCAGAAAGAACTAAGACCTCAGATTTAAACAGCTGGAGATGGAAATAGCTAAGATGTTGAATAGAACCGAAAATCATCCTTGGCATCAAGATCGGTCCCCTAATCTAACAGCGGAATTCTTTGATAGGATTCTGACTCCAGGAAGAAAAAAAAGCACTTCCTTATCTCTGTCCTGATGTTTAATTAAGAGTTGCATGCCAATACCAAACGGGGGTCAAAACTGTGCACGCCGCCGACAACATACGTCATGGCTTTTTAATGAAACAGACTCCTGGCCCCAGAATCCCCTGTTTCTGCTCAACTAATATGACCAGCTTGATTTGTAATGCAAATGTCTCCCTCAGTCAGAGGTTGTTGTGTGTTGCATGTACAGGTACTGCCAAAAAGGTAACGTCAATGTAAAGTGTCTTGAAGCTGTTCTGGCCACCACGAGCCAGAATAGCTTCAATGCGTCTTTGCATAGATTCTACAAGTGTCTGGAACTCTATTGGAGGGATGCGACGCCATTTTTCCATGAGAAATTCTATCATTGTGTTTTGTTGATGGTGGTGGAAAACACAGTCTCAGGCACCGCTCCAGAATCTCCCATAAGTGTTCAATTGAGTTGAGATCTGGTGACTGAGGCCGCCATGGCGTGTGGTTTACATCGTTTTCATGCTCATCAACCACTCGTACCCTGTGGATGGGGACTTTGACATCCTATGGGAGCATAGCCATGGTATCCAAAATAATGGCCTGCCCAGCATTTTTACACATGACCCTAAGAATCATGGGATGTTAATTGCTTAATTACCTCAGGAATCACACCTTTGTGGAAGCACCTGGTTTCAATAGACTTTGTAATCCTCATTTCCTCAAGTGTTTCCTTTATTTTGGCAGTTACCTACATGTTGTGTTTTTGGTAACTGTACACACAACCGAAAGGCTTGTCTGCTGTGGGTCCGGCTGTGTGATGGTGACATCATGCAGGGAATGGACACAGTAAGGTCCTGTTTCTAATGACTGACAGACAACAGGCACAGACAGACAGGGCTCTGACCCATAAAGGATGCTTTGCGTTGATATATCGCGGCTGTACGTCGTGAAGTCATCTCTCTGATGAAAATGTCTTATAAACATATTTAAACTGATTGCGGAGAATAATAGTTTACCACAGCAAATAAACACGTCCCGCGATTGACTTGCCGGAGCGGGACACAGAGTTACCAGAAGGTCAATAATCTCTTCCTGCTCAGTTCATTTTTTCTTTAAAGCGGCAGACGAGACCATGTCGCGTGACTGAGCGTACACACAAACACAGCCAGCTGTTTTGTTTGGAGCTCAACTGGAGATGCTAAACTGACTTGTGGGAAACTTGGGAGCTGGGGATGCTCACTGTGGGGTCACAGAGACTCTACAGCACACATTCACTGGGGTCCAACTTTTGTCCAGTGGGCCATTCTGGGTTGGCTCATGGGTAAGAGAGACACTCTAACCAGTGTTTGGCATCACTGTGCCCAGGCAAAGGGCCAGCTAGAGAGAGAAAATGAGAGCGGGAGAGAAAGAGGAAGACAAACAAAGAGAAAGACAGAAAGAGGTGCGAAACCCAAACAGCGTATCCTGTGCGGAGGATATTTGTTGTCATGGTGACTGAACCCACAGATGACTGTTTCCCCCTGATCACTTGAGATGTGTCATTCCTGGAAGCATCTGCCGTTCTCCTCCAACAAAAAATTCAGTTCAGATGGATAGGGCAGAAATGGAGATGGAGACCATGTTAATATGACAGGGTTCTCCAACCCTGTTCCTGGAAAGCTACCCTCCTGTAGGTTTTCAATCCAACCCCAGTTATAACTATCAAATACATTTTTATGGTCACAAACATATATAGCAGATGTTATTGCGGGTGTAATGAAATGCTTGTGTTCTTAGCTCCAACAGTGCAGTAGTATTTAACAATACACACATCTAAAAAGTAAAAGAAACGAATTAAGAAATATTAGGACGAGCAATGTCGGAGTCCGGAATGTAATGGGATGTATAGACAATATGGACAGTATATAGAGTAAAAAATTTAGTATATCTGACGAATAGTATATGTACAGCGATTGTTAAATAGGATAGGCCTCGACTAGAATACAGTATAGAAGTATGATGTGGGTGAAACAGTACTGTATGTAAATATTATTAAAGTGACCAATGTTCCATGACTATGTACATAGGCCAGCAGCCTCTAAGGTGCAGGGTGGAATAACCGGGTGGTAGCCGGCTAGTAACAGTGACTAAGTTCAGGGCAGGGTACTGGGCGGAGCCTGGCTAGTGGTGACTATTTAAACAGTCAGATGGCCTGGAGATAGAAGCTGTTTTTCAGTCTCTGTCCCAGCTTTTATGCATCTGTACTGACCTTGCCTTCTAGATGGTAGAGGGGTTAACAGGCCGTGGCTCGGGTGGCTAAGATGCTTGACCTTCTTAGCCTTCCTGTGACACCAGGTGCTGTAGACGTCCTGGAGGGCAGGCAGTGTGCTCCCTGTGATGCGTTGGGCAGACTGCACCACCCTCTGGAGAGCCCTACAGTTGCGGACGTTGCAGTTGCCGTACCAGGCGGTGGTACAGCCCGACAAGATGCTCTCAATGGTGCATCTGTAGAAGTTTGTGAGGGTCTTAGGGGCCAAGCCGAATTCCTTCAGCCTCCTGGAGGTTGGAGGCTGTTGCGCCTTCTTCACCACACTGTCTGTGTGGGTGGACCGTCTCAGATTGGCAGTGATGTGTATGCAGAGGAACTTGAAGCTTTTACCTTCTCCACTGTGGCCCCATCAATGTGGATGGGGGCGTGCTCCCTATTACGGTCTCCTGAAGTCCACGGTCAGCTCCTTCCTACAGGACGGTATCTCTGTAGGAACCTACAGGACGGTATCTCTGTAGGAATGGTGTTAGGCGAGCCCTGTTATAATATGTAGGATATGACACAGAGGAGATGGACAGAGGGCTCTTTTGAAATTCATATCTCGGACTGTGCAAGGCCATGGTATAAAATATTAGATTTTTTTAATGGTATATGGCACCACTAAAAGGTGTTTGAGTAGCTGGTATTTAGAGCTCACAGAATCAGTTATTGGTTGTTTTATACGTAGGTAGGTAGAGGCTGGCACCAACTCTGCTTCCGAGGTAGAAGCAAGAGACTACAACGTTCACCAGGTAGAAAAACAAAGACAGGCTCCACTCAGAGCAAGTTGGCAACCAAGTTATGCAGTGTGCAATTTGCATTGGTTAACTTACTTTTATATGACACAGGGGCCCATTGTCCTGTCCTGTGGACTGACACTTGGTCACAGCAAGCGCCCCGTTTTAGACCACTGCAGAGAGTTGGAGAGACACTCCACAGCTATTCTTACAGCGCCTCTCCTGCTCTCTGCATTCACAAGCTATCAAAGGGCCATTCAGAAATAATCTGAGAGAAGTTTGCTTGCACACTACTACCCTGCTTAATCAGGCGGGAAGTGAGCTGGGAACTGGCGGGTTGATGGTATCAAATCCATTGCCTGCAGTAGTGACCTTGAGCAAGCTCCCCGGACACCCAGTGTGGCAGCCCCCCACAACTCTACAAAAACCCGGATACAGTGAGTTCGGAAAGTATTCAGAAAATTACTTTTTCCACATTTTGTTACGTTACAGCCTTATTCTAAAATAGATTAAATATTTTTTTCCCCTGATCAATCTACACCACACACACAATACCCCATAATGACAAAGCAAACTTTTTACTAATTTATAAAAAAAGAAATACTGAAATATCACATCTACGTAAGTATTCAGACCCTTTACTCAGTACTTTGTTGAAGCACCTTTGGCAGTGATTACAGCTTTGAGTGTCTTGGGCATGACGCTACAAACTTGGCACACCTGTATTTGGGGAGTTTCTCCCATTCTTCTCTGCAGATCCTCTCAAGCTCTGTCAGGTTGGTTGGGGAATGTCGCTGCACAGCTATTTTCTGGTCTCTCCAGAGATGTTCCATTGGGTTCAAGTCCGGGCTCTGGCTGGGCCACTCAAGGACATTCGGAGACTTGTTCCGAAGCCACTCCTACGTTGTCTTGGCTGTGTGCTATGGGTTGTTGTCCTGGTGGAAGGTGAACCTTTGGCCCAGTCTGATGTCCTGAGTGCTCTAGAGTAGGTTTTCATCACGGATCTCTTTTCTTTGCTCCGTTCATCTATCCCTCAATCCTGACTAGTCTCCCAGTCCCTGCTGCTGAAAGACATCCCCACAGCATGATACTGCCACCACCACGCTTCATGGTAGGGATGGTGCCAGGTTTCCTCCAGACGTGATGCTTAGCATTCAGGCCAAAGAGTTGAATCTTGGTTTCATCAGACCAGAGAATCTTGTTTCTCATGGTCAGTCCTTTAGGTGACTTTTGGAAAACTCCAAGCGGGCTGTCGTGTGCCTTTTACTGAGGAGTGGCTTCCGTCTGGCCATGCTACAGTACCATAAAAGCCTGATTGGTGGAGGGCTGCAGAGACGGTTGTCCTTGGGGAAGGTTCTCCCATCTCCACAGAGAAACTCTGGAGCTCTGTCAGAGTGACAATTGGGTTCTTGGTCCCCTACCTGACCAAGGCCCTTTTTCTCCGATTGCTCAGTTTGTCCGGGCGGCCAGCTCTAGGAAGAGTCTTGGTGGTTCCAAACTTCCATTTAAGAATGATGGAGGCCTTGGGGACCTTCAATGCTGCAGAAATGTTTTGGTACCCTTCCCCAGATCTGTGCCTCGACACAATCCTGTCTCGGAGCTCTATGGACAGTTCCTTCAACCTCATGGCTTGGTTTTTGCTCTGACATGCACTCAACTGTGGGACCTTATATAGACGGTTGTGTGCCTTTCCAAATAATGTCCAATCAATTTAATTTAGCACAGGTGGACTCCAATCAATTTGTAGAAACATCTCAAGGATGATCAATGGAAACAGGATGCACCTGAGCTCAATTTAAAGTCTCATAGCAAAGGCTCTGAATACTTATGTAAATAATGTACTTACATATATTTTTTAAATTATTATTATTATAAAAAAAAAAATGTAACCCCCTTTTTCTCCCCAATTTCGTGGTATCCAATTGTTAGTAATTACTATCTTGTCTCATCGCTACAACTCCCATACGGGCTCGGGAGAGACGAAGGTCGAAAGCCATGCATCCTCCGAAACACAACCCAACCAAGCCGCTTCTTAACACAGCGCGCATCCAACCCGGAAGCCAGCCGCACCAATGTGTCGGAGGAAACTCTGTGCACCTGGCAACCTTGGTTAGCGTGCACTGCGCCCGGCCCGCCACAGGAGTCGCTGGTGCGCGATGGGACAAGGATATCCCTACCGGCCAAACCTTCCCTAACCCGGACGACGCTGGGCCAATTGTGCATCGCCCCACGGACCTCCCGGTCGCGGCCGGCTGCGACAGAGCCTGGGCGCGAACCCAGAATCTCTGGTGGCACAGCTAGCGCTGCGATGCAGTGCCCTAGACCACTGTGCCACCCGGGAGGCCCCTGTATTTACATTTTTAATACATTTCTTAAAAATGCAAAAAACGTTTTTCGCTTTGGCATTATGGGGAATTTTGATGTCATTATGGGGTATTGTGTATAGATTGATTAAATACATTGATGAGGACAATTTTAGAATAAGGCTGTAACGTATCAAAAATGTGGAAAAAGTCAAGTATGTATATGTTTGTGTGTCTTTAGGAGGGGTTGTGATAAAAATCGAAATGTACATTTCGGTTGGACCTTGTGGAATTGACCGATGAAGTGATCTTTATCTTAATACCCCCCCCCCGTACTGTGAGACATCCATGTCTTCATCACTAGAAAAGACTAAAGGTTTGATATCATTTAAAAGCTTCAAAACATGGCTGTGAAACAAAGGAAACATTTCTGTAATTTTTTTTATAAAAAAACATTTAACCTTTAACTTCTCTAGGATAGGGGGCAGCATTTTCACTTTGGATGAATAGCGTGCCCAGAGTGAACTGCCTCCTACTCTGTCCCAGATGCTAATATATGCATATTATTATTACTATTGGATATAAAACACTCTGATGTTTCTAAAACTGTTTGAATGATGTCTGTGAGTATAACAGAACTCATATGGCAGGCAAAAACCTGAGAAAAAATCCAAACAGGAAGTGAGAATTCTGAGGCTG
Organism: Salvelinus namaycush; assembly: GCF_016432855.1. NCBI lineage: Eukaryota > Metazoa > Chordata > Actinopteri > Salmoniformes > Salmonidae > Salvelinus > Salvelinus namaycush. The sequence continues at coordinate 10,932,359 of NC_052310.1, forward strand.
GTCGATTTTCAACTCATCGCCTATTGAAATCCCAGTGGGATATGGATATGTTTGCACTTCCTACGCCTTCCACTAGATATCAACAGTCTGTAGAACGTTGAATGAAGCTTCTACTGTGATGTGGGGCCGGATGGGAGCTGTTTGAGTCAGTGGTCTGGCAGAGAGCCAGTTCCTGGTCACGCGCATTCCACATGATATCGACTTGCGTTCCATTACTTCTATAGACACAAAGGAATTCTCCGGTTGGAACGTTATTGAATATTTATGATAACAACATCCTAAAGACTGATTCTCTACTTAGTTTGACAAGTTTATTCGACCTGTAATATAACTTTTTGAAGTTTTCGTCCGACGTTCGCCTGGATCTGCGCGAGCGTTTGGATATGTGTACTATACGTGCTAACAAAAGTAGCTACTTGGACATAAATAATGGACATTATCGAACAAAACAACAATTTATTGTGGAACTAGGATTCCTGGGAGTGCATTCTGATGAAGATCATCAAAGGTAAGGGAATATTTATGATGTCATTTCGTATTTCTGTTGACTCCAACATGGCGGAGAAATGTTGTTTCTATCTGCTTTTTCCATAATTTAAAAAAAAAATCTGACACAGCGGTTGCATTAAGAACAAGTGTATCTTTAATTCTATGTGAAACATATATCTTTCATCAAAGTTTATGTATTTCTGTTATTTGATATGGCTCTGCAATTTCTCCAGATATTTTGGAGGCATTTCTGAACATGGCGCCAATGTAAACTGATATTTTTGGATATAAATATGCACATTATCGAACAAAACATACATGTATTGTGTAACATGATGTCCTATGAGTGTCATCTGATGAAGATCAAAGGTTAGTGATTAATTCTCTCTCTTTCTGCTTTTTGTGACTCCTATCTTTGGCTGGGAAAATGGCTGTGTTTTTCTGTGGCTATGTACTGACCTAACATAATCGTTTGGTGTGCTTTCGCCGTAAATCCTTTTTGAAAGCAGACATGTTGGCTGGATTCACAACAAGTGTAGCTTTAATTTGGTGTCTTTCATGTGTGATTTCATGAAAGTAAGATTTTTATAGTAATTTATTTGAATATGGCGCTCTGCATTTTCTCTGGCTTTTGGCCAAGTGGGACGTTAGCGTCCCACATATCCCAGAGAAGTTAACATCAATTATCTAAAAACACGTAAAAAATGGATTCATTTTTACATAATCTGAGGTGTTTGTGTCGTGCCCACCATCGTTTGAGACACAGCATACTCTTGAATACATGGTGGGTGTCATGTTTTGGCTGATAAAAGAACTCAAATAGGGAATTTATATTTTCAAAATGGTAGCACGAAGATGGTTGGAGGTCCATACATCAGAGAATGTTGGCTTGAATGGGAATATCAGTTTTTTTTAATTATACTGTCAATCTTCCATAGGAAACCTATTGAAATCAAAGACACAGATAATGAAATATACATTCCTATTTAAGTTGGCATTCGCCAGTGGGTGGACCAGAAAGCCACCTTTGTGGTAGTAATTGTGAGATAAAACTTCAATTCAAATAACATTTCAATGATGTACCAACTAAATGATACTGGTCTGAAAGTAGATTTCAAATCTATTAATTCTATTTCTATGATTGAAATGACACCCACACTTTATTCAAGAGTATGCTGTGTCTTAACCGATGGCGGGCACCACAAACACCTCAGATTATGTAAAAAGGGTATAAAAAAATGTAAAAAGGGTATAAACTACATATGTATAATAAAAATAAAATAAATGATATATATATTTTAAATGGCTTATATATATATATATATATATATATAAAGCCATTTAAAATGTTTCTTTTTAAATTGATAAGGATTTAAAAAAAATAAAAAATTATACAAACTTTTTTTCAAGGAATTACAAAATACTTTGACAAAACTGTTTGTAAGGATTTCAATGATATAAAACTCAACCGTTTATATTTTCCAGTGATGAAGACATGGATGTCTCATGGTATGGTAGGGTATGCAACATGGGTCAACATTAAGCACCTTCATCCCCTGAATGTTTTGGCATTCAGGTCAAAAAAGTAACTTTATGAACACTTCTATGATGGGCAAATATGTACGGAAAATGGTAAAATTTGTCTACTATTCTTGTGGGGACTTCTGGTCCCCACAAGTATAGTTAAACATGTCCACACACACAAATACATATATTTCTCTCTCTGAAACACACACACACACAAACCCCTCCAGGTGTGATATAAGAGGATGTTGTTCCTTCTTATAGCAGCCGAGAGGCAGTGGTTTTGTAGCAGAGATCAGAGCTGTTAATGAAGGCTGGTGCATGTGCGTGTTCGCAGAAGCCTGACCTCAGGGTGCTGTGCTCCCCTGCTCAGCGTCTAATGAGTCTCCCTCCTGTGTTCAATCAGTAATGAAGCCTGACTACCAATGGACTGACTGGGCAAGCCCAGCACTCAGGGAGCCAATCGAAAACTTAGGACTATGGAGGGTCTCCCCAGCACCATCAAAAAAAGGTTGAGTTTGAATGAAAACATCACAACTTGTATATTGGGATTTTGAATGCACACAAAATGCAGCTTCATAAAGTCAAGGAAGAATTCGGTGGACTGAAGGCATAAGCTGGCATGGAAAGTTACATGCCTGCTGAACAGTGGTACTCAATTAGAGAGAAATTCTGACGCATGCCTTCCAGAGAGGGAGAAAGAGAAGCAGAAAATCAAACAGAAAGAGAGAGAGTGAGTCAGACAGAGAGAAAAAGAGAGTGAGTCAGACAGACAGGAGAAAGAGAGTGGGAGTCAGACAGACAGACAAAGAGAGACAGACAGAAAGAGAGTGGTAGCACTGACCTAAATTGGCTTATCGCCAATGGCGATGAAGCAAAAAAATATATTTTTTAATTGATTAGGTAAAAAAAAAAAAATAGATTAATGCATAGCGGGGTAGGGTGAGATGAGGCGGCGGAGGGGTGGGGAGAGAACGAGAGAGCGAGAGAGAGCGAGCAAGAGAGTGAGACAGAGAGAGACACAGGCAGAGAGAGAGAGAGAGACACAGGCAGAGAGAGAGAGAGAGACATGGCAGCAATAAAATGGTAGCACTGACCTAAATTGCGCTTTTTATCATCAATGGCGATGAAGCGAATGCAGGGATTATTGGAGATGTACTTGGCGGCCCAGGGGACGTCGATGTGAGCCTGGGCTTTGTAGAAGAGGCCCAGCGCATAGCGCGACGAATAGCTCACCGCCTCAAGCTGCTGCCGCTGACTCTTCTCTAGCACTGCAGCATAGAGAAACAGAGGGACAATGTCAGGGTCTATACGCCTGTTAACATGCCAGTATCAGGTAGCCTAACCTGGACACACACAACCTACACTTACAATGAATACCACTGAGGTGATGGGACTGTGTACCAAAGTCTAGGTCCCAGTCAAGCTAACATTTACCAGTATCAGGCTTCACTCATTCATTCCCACTGAGCCCTCAACAACGGGGCATTAATGGCTCTACACAGTAGTCTACGAAACGGATCCGACGGAGGTTCGTTTGCGTTGCTCTCTACAAAGTCAGATTGCGTAGACTGTGACACCACTGTGGAGAGCCCTTCAGATGACATAGATTACATTTTCTTAAAGGATTTGATCCAAGCAGGTTTACAGCAGCGACATTAATGCAATCTTGAAAAAATAATTAAAATACTCTGCATGTTAGGCTCCAGTTATGATATGAATTATATTGTAACTTGACCCATATAAAAGCATGTCTAATGAGGTGCTCAGAGTATGATCATTGAGCAAGCATTCAGTCTACTGAGGCAAGATAGCTACCGCCTATCAGACCACATGCATAAGATTGGGTGCAACTAAACGAACATCCATTATTGCAAAGACTGAGTGGAGGGCGAAAAGAGGTTCTCTCCTTAGTTTATTTATAAGTGTTTGGATTTTTTTTATTTTTAAAATGCTGTTTCGTCTGGAACATCTGTTGTTTATTGGCCTCTGAAGCATCAGCTTGGCCGTGCTTTAGTTATTTAGGGCCCCAGAGTGTAGAGCATATACAGGTCAAAGGTCAACGCTGTGGATTCTAATACATATTTCTACGAGACACGTTGGAAAGAAAATCTTCTCATTGAGGCCAACAGTGGGTCCTAAGAAAAAGCAGCAAGTAAACTAACCCTATGGTCGTCTCTGGACGGTCCTAAACAAATACATGACTGAGGCAATTCCAGGAGAGCAGAATCAATATGTGGGTAGAACGATGTCTCACTAAAGTTCACGTATGACCGGTTGTGCGACAACCATTTCTGAATCCGAACAACGACTTACAACAGGTCAATAGAAAATATATTTTTTTAACTGCAAACAAGATTTACCAAGAATGTAAAACAGGGCCAAAAGGGCCAAAGATATAAAAAATGAAGTGAGGCTTACAAAGCCCCCAAAAAAGTCCATGAGCACAAGTCATGTTAACATATTGCATAGTACAAATAACAAGCACCACATCTGTACGCTTAACATCCCAGCGACAAAAGCTATTAAATCAACAGAATGAAAAATGATCCGCCCAGTAGTCCCAATGCTGTAGTTTCACTACTGCACGGAACACTTGCAAATGGTCATCTAATTAGCGCCACACCGAGCTGACGATGGGGGAATATGACAGTGCCAGTCACAAGGTCACATGACTTTCCCAGGATATGGAGCCTTTTATCATTATCTGTGTCATCCAGGAACATCTGGCCCAGATTAGGCCCATGTAAATGTGGCTCTTGGTACGACCGGGCAATCTGCTGCAGCATCGCACAAACACCCGGCCAGCGCGCGCACGCACGCACGCACGCACACAAAAAGGGGATAATGCAAAACCACTATCTGATAGATATATAAAGATATATATCTATCTATGAGGCTTTCTGTTTCTCATGGAAATTAAGCAAGCCCATTGTTAGCTGCTGTTTAAAGATTTCAGACACAGGCAGGGTAGGAACCAATCTAGTCAAAATATACCATTTGAGACAGTAAAGTCCCACACCAACTGTGGATTCAGTACTCTATTCACAAACGCATTACGCTTAACTACAGTCAGACCCTGAGGTAACATTTGGTCATGGAACATACTTGAATGATCTGAATAGAGACAAACCTTTTGAAAGGCTTGTTCTACTGAGCGGTCAGCATTGGGGTCCACCTAAACCTCACTCACGGAGCTGTTTAAGATATAGCCCTAGTAGATCGGAGGGGAAAGAGAATTTCGGCTCAAAATGATCCTGAACAATGCTGCTTGTTCCAATGAGCTGTTCATGGAATCCTCAGACAGTCCTCCAGCCACGTGAAGGCTGCTCCATTCCATCTCATTAACCTTTTTCTACTAAGTCTGACCTGATAAAGGCTCATTGAAGGTTCACTCATCCCGCTTTCTTCAGTGGTGTGGACTCAAGTGTTTTGTTGTGGGTGGCTGTGAGAGATGCCGTCCAATGTGACGATCATCTGGGGGGAGTTATTGTGTCCAGTGCACCAATTCTAGCACAGACGTCCAACAGGTTGTGGTAGGAACACTTCTTGGTATGAACAAATATGGAACGGGTATATGTGTCAAATACCTTGTGTTCAGGCCTGTAAATATACAGTGCATTACAACATTCTGTAAATATCTATCAGTTAAAGTAATCAAAACACTAGGAACCATTCCTTTCCATATCTATTGCTTTACTGACTAGGACACTCAATATTCATTCTGCACAACAAGACGACGACAGATAAATGTGCAAAAGGCTGGGGCCTCTTTGGTCCTCCAAGCAGAAGGGAGGGCCTCTCCAACCCCCTTCATTCACCACGAGACAGCACTACAACACACTCACACGTGCTCACAAACACACACACACACACATGCTTGCACACACACGCCATCCTCACACACACACTTGTCACCACGGAGGCCTCTGGGGTGGGGGTGCCTGCACTCTGTTTGTTCATACATTCCCTCGGGTCCTCTCTGCAGAGACCTGGCCAGCTGCCGTGGCAGGCCTGAGAGAGTGGCTCCCTCCAACCCTGGCAGCTTTGAACAAATGCTTTACAGCTCCTATAAAAACACATTCAGAGCATACGGTTCATCACCAAAAGAATCCATATGAGCCGGCGGCTTTTCTATATGATCACCTGGATGTGTAGCAGCCAGGGATCTCTATGAAGGTCTTTGGTGTGTGTGTGTGTGAGATGAAGATAAAGAAAGAACAAGTATGTGTGTATGTGCACGCACGCGCCGACACAGTTGTGTGAGTGCAGATGAGAAGGTTCACATTTTCCAGCGTGGTTGTGGTGCATTCAGTGTGGCTGCCGCCGCTGTGTGTGTGTGCGCGTGCGCCAGTGGCCGCCCTGATCTTTGATGTAGGAGTGGGCTTGCGTGCACTGCACACACACCGCTGAGACACGTGTTGACAGGAGAACTCTGGAGGCCCATACGTAGTCCTCTGAGATACAGATATGACACGGACACCTGGCAGAGCAACAGCCCCTTCACTCCTAACGGAGGTCCTGGTGCCAGCGATGGGTGGGCAGAGCTACAGCCCCTTCACTCCTAACGGAGGTCCTGGTGCCAGCGATGGGTGGGCAGAGCTACAGCCCCTTCACTCCTAACGGAGGTCCTGGTGCCAGCGATGGGTGGGCAGAGCTACAGCCCCTTCACTCCTAACGGAGGTCCTGGTGCCAATGATGGGTGGGCAGAGCTACAGCCCCTTCACTCCTAACGGAGGTCCTGGTGCCAGCGACGGGTGGGCAGAGCTCTCAGCAGGAGCAGGGTTTCATCCAACCAGAGTCTCTCTGGGCCATAAGGCCCAAAGCTGTAGAGATGCATCTACTATAACACTGCCTTCTGTTCTATTTTCCTAAATGTGCAGATAGTGCATACTCATTGGCTGAATGCACAGCACATATAGTATAGTAGCAAAGGTAAAACGAACAATTCCTTTTAAAAATGCCCCTCAGGTATGCTTTATGGAGGTCTTTAAATCACAATTGGGACTGTCTATGGTCTATACCCCCCTACTTTAAGGATTCATGCCACCAGTCAATTACAATGGACCCTCAGGCTTATTGTCTGATGGCTATCAATGCCTTAATTACAATGCATTTCTTTATGAAAGAGGAAAAGGGAGGAGCTTTGTATAGTGAAGTGAAAGGTGGATGTGGAACTTACAGTATCTATTGTCATCACCACAGTAAGGGCGGGAGGGAGGGGAGGCATACTGGAAAGCGTGAAAGAAAAAAAAGCTTCCACTAACGCGTGCTCAATGTTAAGGTCATGGTCCATGGCAAACAAATAGCACACAGAGCTTCCTTATCTGGTTGTGTGTTATGATACCTAACAACGTCATCCATGGTTGACCACAGAAAGCCTTTAACCCCATTCAAATACATTTGAAAAACTTCTAACCTAATTTCAACATTCACCATGAGGTGTTCAGAAGACACGCAGCGGTTACAATTTGGAAGAAATACATTGCACTTACGTACATTGATGTATGGTCAACTGGGACATGCAGTGAATGATGTATGGTCAACTGGGACATGCAGTGAATGATATATGGTCAACTGGGACATGCAGTGAATGATGTATGGTCAACTGGGACATGCAGTGAATGATATATGGTCAACTGGGACATGCAGTGAATGATGTATGGTCAACTGGGACATGCAGTGAATGCACATCACAAAATTGCACTCGTGAAGGACATCCTATGAAGGATACAACGCATCCTTGGAAAAATGTCAAATTGCATTTCCTCGATTCCTCACATCCTCTCTCCTCGCCTCATCCTCCAAACCCATTGGATGAGAAGGTCAGAGGGGCGGGATCTCTAACCTTCTCATCCAATGGGTTTTGAGAAGGAGGCGAGAAGACGTGAGTAAATCAGGGAAATGCAATTCAGATTCTCCCCTGCTCCCCTCTCCTGTGTCCACCTGTCCTCTAGTCAGGAGACATGCTCCCCTCTCCTGTGTCCACCTGTCCTCTCGTCAGGAGACATGCTCCCCTCTCCTGTGTCCACCTGTCCTCTCGTCAGGAGACCTGCTCCCCTCTCCTCTAGTCAGGAGACATGCTCCCCTCACGTCGCCGTCCCTGGAGGAAACCGCTTCATCCCTCCACGCCGCAATCTCTTTTCACCTAATTGCATTTTTTGTCAAACCTTGTAAAGGATCTGTGCGGGCAGCAGAGCGGCAGCCATGCGGAGTCACGTGTCACTTGCAAGGCCCGGTTACACATCATAAACGGCAATGCCTCTTCCCCATCTGGCAGGGGCAAGGCTGTAAAAGAGAATGTTATTGTGAAACACGCTCGACAGCTCACATCCAATCAATGGGAAGTAAAAGGGAGAGAAAGAGAGCGGAGGAAGAGAAACGTGCAGGCCAGGCATTTTCATATAAAATCCCAAAGTTCAAAAGTTAGAGGCATAAATATCATACCCCCCCCCCCAAAAAACTCTAACCTCTCCTGTCATTGGTAATGGTGGTGTGCTCTTTACGCCTCTGTAAATTTCTCACTCATCATTCATGATTATCCGTAATTATGGTAGCATCCACATTGTGTTTAAAAACATATTCTATTCTTATTTACAATAAAAGTGACTCCAAAATGACAATACATTATTTACCATTAATTTGAGCGCAGCATGATCTGAAACAACCAAAATAAACTGCAAATACATCCATCATGTCTGTAGAGTCACACGCTTGATGTAGTCATTGCGTGCTAGGAATATGAGACCAAATACTAAACTGTTGACTACTTTAATACACAAGTGAATTTGTCCAAATACTTGTCACCTTCAAATGGGGGGACTAGATACATAACATGCTTTCATTTCTAAACGGTAAAACAGGTATGTATGAAAAAACCCTAAAAATTTAAAAAAAAGGGTGACATTCTGTACTTTCGCCTCATACGAAACATTATCTCAATTCCAAAATGCTGGAGAATAGAGACATATTAAAATATTTACGTTCACTGTCCAAATAAATACATAGGGGAGTGTATACAGCATTTTTAACTTACTGCGTCAGGGTGCTAGCCAGCCATGCTACATAAAGCCTGCTCTGGGCCAGATTTATAGGCCCTGCAGCCTGGGCCAAGGAACCAGAGAGAACTGCAGCCCTGCAGTGCTGTTGCTGGACTCCAAATGAATGTGTAGTGTGAGCAGGGTGTGTGTACAGGTAGGCACTGTTAATCACTACAGGTCTATTGAGGAGTCAGGAGGTCTAGTTCCCTAAACATACTACTTCCACACTCAAGGTGGATGTTTCCCCCCTAAAACCACAGGATCAGATGACCCTCCTAAATAGTCCTAACTTTACCAATTAAGGGAATGAAACAACACAGGCCTGGCTTGACTAGTGATTTGGGGGGAGGGATCTCCTCCCTCTCAATATGGTACTGCAGACAGAGCTACCGTCACGGTGCTCTGAGGATCCAAGCTATGTCCATTACTAAGGAGGAGAACCTGACATCCATTCTAGGTGGTGACAGTCACCATGAACATCATATTTGACCAGGTTAGACACCTACTGCTGGCTAATGGGCTGAGATGTGTCACTACACAAGGGGATAGAGAGAAGAGGGGACAGGGAAATGGAGTGTCCTTCATCTATGATGAACATATAGAGGAGAATCTGAGAAGATCCTTGTAAGTCCCTCTCACTATAACAAGGATGTTCTGTCCACCAACACCAACTCTATAATAAAGGGCTGGCAAGAACAAAAGGAAGGCTAACCCATACAGATGTAGGATCTTACATTTCAGACAGTTTGCTACAGCAGGACAATAATCCTGCAGCAACAGGAAATGTGAATTATTACGTGGATTATAATTATTGGAAATGTATAAATTTTTTGTATGGGAAAATCAAGTCTGAAATTTCAAAGTAGAAATTACAAACTTCAGAAGCCTTTTTAAACCTCAAATTCACTACACGTTTTAAATGTTCTGCAACAGGGTGATCAAATTAAGATCCTACATCTGTAGAACAGCATAGTGAGACGACAACACTACAAAAACACTGACCACATCCACCGGCCTGTTAACACATACCTAGGTGTCAAACCATGCAGACTCTTTCCTTCACAGTGTATTATAAAGTGTGACAACAGTTCAGTAACAAAGGTTTGATAGGATGTAAAAAGAAGCGCATCATCTCTGTGGTGTCCACACACTGTGCCATGCTTAATTTATAAAGCAAGATGTGATACGCAAAGAATTAACTGAGCCACAAAAACCAAGTACTCAATGAAAAGAGCTACATTGAGTACTGACACTCTCTCACCTGCAAGAGTGTTTATTTACCAAAGCATCAGAGTCTGCTGATTTGAAAAACAGGGGTGGTAGGAGATTTTTTTTTTCTTCACGTTAGTATAGTTTTTAAAAAATGACATTGCTGCGAGCGAACACAAAAGTTTGAATGGGTCGCAACACTACTCCCATCCATTCTCCATTGTTCCCAGCCAGGACCTGGTCTTTAACCATTTCCCTAGGGGGGCTCGGGTCCGGTACCATGGCAACGCATTGAAAAGTTATTCAGCTCTAGCTGCACCGTTCCCCCAAGTTATGATCTCAGCCCTTTAAAGGTTGATTTAATATTTGCCTGAGAGGTTTTGGACGGCATCCCGTTAGTTAGAAGGAAAGAAAAGGGAGGTTGTTTTGCTAACCTTTAATGCACTTGTACGTGAACTGTGTCCGACAATAAGTACAATATTTATTGGGTAGGGTGAGTCATTGGCGTGCGTAGGGAGGGGGGAGGAGACGGGGCGGTCAGCGGCTCGGCACTGAGTGTCTGTCAGTGGTCAGAAAGCCCCTACACAGGAGCGACCAGGCTCCGTCATTAGCCCCGTTTCCTAATGGATCCCATTTGAGCCCTAATTTGTTGGAATAACAATGTCGTAGAGGATATATTTTAGGAAGGGGGCCAAATTACGTTTCCAACTGCAGCACGCATCTAGACACGGGTCAGTTTAGTGAAGTTCTACAGAGAGAATGAGGTAGTGTGTTGGCCAGACAGAGGAGACATGTCTGTGCTGGATGAAGTAGCCCATTAGAATAGGTCAGAATCTCTCATTCAATCATTATTTATCATCTCGGACTGTTTGGCTTGCTTCTGTTTGTGTCTTTTTCATTATTAAAAAGACAATTCCCAGACAAAGGTCTCTGAGCCAAGCCAGTAATTGACTCTGCTGCTACTCACCACAACAAAGATCCACGTTCAGCGACCACCTTCTTTTCCCGAGCCACAGAGTCAGACTAGAGACCTGAGCGGCCAACATATCGACCGCTCTGGACATTCATACATCCGCTCTCTCTCGGTAGTGTGCATCTTGCTTCAGCAAATCTGTAAATTAAAACTTCAGGCCTCTTTACCTCTGGGGTGATGCATGGAGGACGGTGAGGAAAAGCAGATCAGATTTTCACTGACTCCACAGCTGCAGTCTACTTTTAAAGCACACGTTTTCAGGGATGTTTATTAATGCATTTGCTGGAGGGGCTTTTGTCTCTTGCTGCAAACAAGCAACCCCCTTTGTGAAGCCAGGCAAATGAAGATGGCTTGCTCGGATGTCACAGATTTTTTTTATTTTATGGGATGAATAGAGCAGTGCAGGGCAAAAGCGGCTGGGTTTATTTCAGAGATAGCGTGTGTTTAATTCTGTCCCAAACAGAAACATTTAGAGTGACAACCTGCAGGCTCCAGGACTGACGTCAAGCCAGAGTGGTTATTTTAAGCAGGGAGGGAGTAAAAATGTGCCAGTTCCACTGTATTTTTATAGGGGGAGCTTCACTTGTCCTGACCAGCCAAACCTATACATACTGCCCAAGCTACTCATATGGTTATTGCATCATCCAAACAGAAATAAAGCTACCTTTCTGTTTCAGACTTTGAACTGGGCTGATGGATAGCTACCAAGTACATTCATAACGGTTGCAGTAGTTCCTTTAGATGACTCATATTTAGTAGGCTATCTGTGGAACTCCCTCTCCCCTCTGTAGAAGCCACTGCTGCAGAGTCAGAGTGCTGCAGAACAGAATAACAACAGAACAGGAAATCAATATGCCCCATTTCAAAATACACAACAGTTCCTCTACGAATGAAAGCCGTTGGCACAACTGGGGGAGTAAAAAATAATCTACTTAGTCAAATTCAGCCAGTGAGTTGGGAAATGGAGAATTGCATACCACCCATTTAGTACAGAGCTTTGGCATCTATACAACCCCTAAAATGGATGTGTTTGGTGCTTTTCTATTGATGACATCTGTGCACACTGGCAGGCTTGTGAAACCACTAGCTGTCATATTACCAAGTCACCATGCTCTGCACAGCAGAGTCCTGTGAGATATCTGTGGCCATAGCTTCTATTTTGAATAAAAGCGCTGGTAGGTAGAAGTCAGTGGAGGCTGCTGAGGAGACAATGGCTCACATTTGATACCACTCCACTAATTCCACTCGTCATTACCACGAGCCCGTTCTCCCCAATTAAGGTGCCACCAACCTCCTGTGGTAGAAGGCTGTGGCCATATTTTGTGGGACTTACGGGTGAGCGAGAGTATGCAAGTTGGGTTGACACGTTGAGTGGGTGTGAAATGTTTCAACCCAGGTGATAACATTTACATTTAAGTCATTTAGCAGACGCTCTTATCGAGAGCGACTTACAAATTGGAGACGTGGAAACCTGTGGTGATGCACCTCCGCTACACCTGTAAAATGTCTTCATCAGTGAGAAACCACTAAACCATTCAATTCTACTCATTTCATTACCCTTAATAAGCAACAGCAAGTCCATTCTATATTTTCACATGCACTTGCAATGCAGCAAGACAAAGCTGTGAAAATAGGGTTGCTACTGGAAACAATCTGCGGGTGTGATTTAAAATTATGTGCATGCATGCACACACACACACACACACACACACACACACACACGCAAACGCAAACGTTCAAAAGTTTGGGGTCACTTAGAAATGTCCTTGTTTTCGAAAAGAAAACTTTTTTTGTCCATTAAAATAACATCAATTTGATCAGAAATACAGTATAGATTTGATTTCTTTCAAGGACATCTCTAAGTGACCCCAAACTTTTGAACGGTAGTGTACATGCATACAGAAAATATACTGTAGCCTACACCCTAGCACCATCAAGTCCTCACCATATATTCTGACACATATTGCACATCTGTCCCCTCTATGGTGTGCATTTGTAAGATGACATAGAGCAGGCAGGAAATAAGCAATGTGTCTCTGACAGTAATCAGAGAGAAAGATTGCATCATTTCGTACACGTCAGACTGTCGCGCTGCTGTAGCTGCCCAGGGCCGACCTACACTCGGGCTGTGTTTCAAACTCAAAGTAGACAACCATCGACCCTAAACCCTCAGCCCTTGAATGACGTTTTACATCGTCACATCCGAGTGTACCTTAAATGTCCCTTGCCCAAGCGAGGGAGTGTGATGGTCGGAGAGGCAACATCCTTGGAGGAAGTCTTGAAGTTGAGCTTAACAACAACCAACCTAAAGCTAATAATGTACCTAGTAAGCTAACATATCTAGCTAGCACTCCTGTCAGATAGCTGGCTAGCTATTTTTATAGTTTGGTCATTTATTCCAATACATTTCAGAATTGAAAAAAATATGTTAAAAAAATATATTATGAATCTAGCAACATTTTATAGGCTCCTCATACGAGACTAAGACAATTTGCCAACGCTTATATATATTTTTTTAGCAAGCTAGCTTCATACTTTTTTCTGACATGCTGGAAAAACAACATGGTTGATTAAATTTGACACTTCACGGCTACCAGAGTTTGACATGTGACTACAGTTCATTGAATTGTGTGTCATGTCAACCCCGCAAGTGACCATGGTTGTTTACTCGCTCCGTTGAGCTAAATCGAGGGCCGAGGGGGCAACGTTAGTAAATTGGACCTCCACTTAAGATGGCTATCAAACTGCATCCAGTTTCGACGGGGATCCCCCTGAGGGAAAGTGCCTAGCGCAATGGCTGAGGCGGTAATAATAATGTGTTTGGACTGCAACGTCGGCCTTAGGTCTACACAAGAGTACAGTCAAACTATAAAGACGTACCTGTTCAACGCATACAACTGTATAAATAACTAAGGGTATGATTGTTTCAACTTTGAATAAACTAAAATGTGCAATATGGCTGTTCACTAATGAATTTGATAAACAGTGTGGGGGGTCCATCAGTGTGAATACTATTAATCTCAAACTATCAAAGCCACAAATCAAACCCGGCTGCCAAAAAGACAAATTACCACACAAGCGAGGCGAGCCTGCCAAGAAGAGTTTGTAATTTCATAAGATCTTAACAAGAATGATGTTTGTCAATATCAGCCTGGTGTGGGAGCCAAATAAGAGAAGTGGACGTGAGGGTTAAAATAATGGGAAGTGAGTGACTGCCTGCCCTGCTTTCTCCATAATGCTCCCCCCTCTGCTCTATGCTGCAGTCCTAGTTCTATTCTGCTGTAATTATCTGTGGCTATCTACAGCTCAGGGAACTCAAAGCAGTGGCCTAAAGCCTCTCAGCACAGTGCTGCGCAACAGGAGTCACCAGACAGAACAGGACAGATGATGTCATCGGAGAAAGGAGAGGAGACTGCTGGGATCCATAGGAAGTGTAGTCCAGCCAGAGGGACAGATGATGGCGGGATGAACGGAGGGTGGGAGATCAGTTCAAGTCCCCCCCCCCCCAATGACACAGCCTATGGGTAATAATAGCCACCCGTCTGTTGAGAAAATCTGACGCGGTAGTTTAGGGAGAGCGGAGGTGAAAATGCTGTGAACCTGCAAGGATGTCATAAAGTACATTTGAGTGGCTTATGATTCACAGCTTGGTGGAGGCATGCTATAATTTCTCTGCAAAAATAGTTGGGCCTTGGCTTAGAGGGAGCTGGAGAGGACCAAGTGCACTTTGATCTCGTGGATCTGTGGCTAATTGGTTTGACAGACGATAACACCAGTGCAAAGGGAGTGGCTACACACTGAAACTTTGATATAAATTCTGTAGAAGCAATGAGCGGTTCTACAGATGCACCATTGAGAGCATCCTTTCGGGCTGCATCACCGCCTGGTACGGCAATTGCACCATCCGCTACAGCAGGGCTCTCCAAAGGGTGGTGCGGTCAGCCCAACGTATCACTGGGGAACACTGGCTGCCCTCCAGGACATCTACAGCACCCAGTGTCACAGGAAGGCCAACAAGATCAAGGACTTCAGACATCCAAAACTGCACCTTTATCTCGGTTCTTTGATAAGGTCAGAAAATAAACTACCAGTTAGTCTCACGCCTACTCACTACATGGCCAAAAGTATGTTGACACCTCTTCAAATTAGTGGACTCGGCTATTTGACGCACACCCGTTGCTTTATACACCGACAGGGGTATAAAATCGAGCACTCCATAGACAAACATTGGCAATCTCCATAGACAAACATTGGCAGAATAAGGGGCCATCATAGGATGCCACCTTTCCAACAAGTCAGTTCATCAAGTTTCCGCCCTGCTAGAACTGCCCCGGTCAAATGTACGTGCTGTTATTGTGAAGTGGAAATGTATAGGAGCAATAACGTCTCAGCCGTGAAGTGGTAGACCACACAAGCTCACAGAACAGGACCGCCGAGTGTGAAAGCATATAAAAAGTGTCTGTCCTCGGTTGCCACACTCACTAGCGAGTTCCAAACTTCCTCTGGAAGCAACATCAGCACAATAACTGTTCGTTGGGAGCTTCATGAAATGGGTTTACATAGCCAAGTAGCCGCACACAAACCTAAGATCACCATGCGCAATGCCAAGCGTCGGCTGGAGTGGTGTAAAGCTCGCCACCATTGGACTCTGGATTAGTGGAAACATGTTCTCTGCAGTGATGAATCACACTTCACTCTCTGGAAGTCCGACGGACTAATCTGGGTTTGGCTGATGCAAGGAAAACGCTACCTGCCACAATGCATAGTGCCAACTGTAAAGTTTGGTGGAGGAGGAATAATGGTCTGGGGCTGGTTTTCATGGTTCGGCCTAGTTCCAGTGAAGAGAAATCTTAACACTACAGCATATAATGACATTTTAGACGATTCTGTGCTTCCAACTTTGTGGCAACAGTTCGGGGAAGGCCCTTTCCTGTTTCAGCATGACAATGCTCCTGTGCACAAAGCGAGGTCCATACAGACAGTTTGCGAGCCAGGCCTAATCGCCCAACATCAGTGGCAGACCTCACTAATGCTCTTGTGGCTGAATGGAAGCAAGTCCCCGCAGCAAAAGGGGACCAACTTCATATTAATGCCCATGATTTTGGAATGAGGTGTTCGATGAGATGTCCATATACTTTTGGCCATGTAGTGTACTTTTAACGCTTCCTAAAATCAGAATGGATCATGGCAAAAAGTGTTTTAGTTCCGTGGTCTTGGAATTCTCTCCAGACCAGCTTGAAACACCAGGGTCTTGTTTCCTTGGAGGAGTTTAAAAGTTTGGTTGACTCACATTACTGAGGAATGTGATCGTCATTAGGACTTGATGCGGTGGTACATATGATTGATTTTCTATATAGGACGCTTGTATGGTTCTGCATTTGGAAAGTATTCAGACCCCTTGACTTTTTCCACATTGTGACGTTACAGCCTTATTCTAAAATGGATTTAAAAATATAAAAAAAATCTACACACAATACCCCATAATGACAAAGCGAAAACAGGTTAAGGAATTCTTGCAAATGTATAATTTTTTTTTACAGAAATACCTTAGAAGTATTCAGAACCTATGCTATAAGACTCCAAATTGAGCTCAGGTTAATCCAGTTTCCATTGATCAGCCTTGATGTTTCTATAACTTGATTTGTCATCTATGCATAGTCACTTTAATTAACTCTACCTCAACAAACAGGTGCCCCTGCACATTGACTCTGTACCGGCAACCTGTATATATTGTTATTTTTTACTGCTGCTTTAATTACTTGTTATTTTTCTCTTATTCTTATCCTTATTTTTGAAACTGCACTGTCGGTTAGGGGCTCGTAAGTAAGCATTTCACTGTAAGGTCTACACCTGTTGTATTCAGCGCATGTGACTAATACAATTTGATTTGAGTCCACCTGTGGTAAATTCAATTGACTGGACATGATTTGGAAAGGCACACACCTGTCTATACAAGGTCCCACAGTTGACAGTGAATGTCAGAGCAAAAACCAAGCCATGAGGTCGAATGACTTGTCCGTAGAGCTCCGAGACAGGATTGTGTCGAGGCACAGATCTGTGGAAGGGTACCAAAAAATGTCTGCAGCATTGAAGGTCCCGAACACCACAGTGGCCTGCATCATTCTTAAATGAAGTTTGGAACCACCAAGACTCGTCCTAGAGCTGGGTGCCCGGCCAAATTGAGCAATCGGAGAAGGGCCTTGACCAGGGAGGTGACCAAGAACCCGATGATCACTCTAACAGAGCTTCAGAGTTCCTCTGTGGAGATGGCAGAACCTTCCAGAAGGACAACCATCTCTGCAGCACTCCACCAATCAGGCCTTTATGGTAGAGTGGCCAGACGGATGCCATTCCTCAGTAAAAGGCACATGACAGCCCGCTTGGAGTTTTCCAAAAGGCACCTAAAAGGACTGACCATGAGAAACAAGATTATCTGGTCTGATGAAACAAAGCCTGAATGCCAAGCTTCACATCTGGAGGAAACCTGGCACCATCCCTACGGTGAAGCATGGTGGAGGCAGCATCATGCTGTGGAGATGTTTTTCAGCGGCAGGGACTGGTAGACTAGTCAGGATCAAGTGAAAGATGAAAAGGGGTAAAGTACAGAGAGATCCTTGATGAAAACCTGCTCCAGAGCGCTCAGGACCTCAGACTGGGTCGAAGGTTCACCTTCCAACAGGACAACGACCCTGAGCACACAGCCAAGACAACTCAGTAATGGTTTCGGGACAAGTCTCTGAATGTTCTTGAGTGGCCCAGCCAGAGCCCGGACTTCAACCCGATCGAACATCTCTGGAGAGACCTGGAAATAGCTGTGCAACGACACACCCCATCCAACCTGACAGAGCCTGAGAGGATCTGCACAGGAGAATGGGAGAAACTCCCCAAATACAGGTGTGCCAAGCTTGTAGCGTCAGACCTAAGAAGACGTGAGGCTGTTATAGCAGCCAAATGTGCTTCAACAAAGTACTGAGTAAAGGGTCTGAATACTGTGTAAATGTCATATTTAAATGTCATATGTAAATGTCATATTTGCGTTTTTTTATTTTAAATAAATGTGTCACGTGTAGATTGATGAGGGGAAAAAACAATGGAATCAATTTTAGAATAAGGCAGTAGCGTAACAAAATGTGGAAAAAGTCAAGGGGTGTGAATACTTTCCAAATGCACTGTATTTGTCTGTCCCCAAATTGTTATGGTGTGTCGATGTCTGTCAGTTGTTACAGAACGTCTGATATTTGTCTCAAACATTGTTCCCCCCAGCTGCTGTCTTGGTTGGACCTGGTCTCTCTTGAAAAAGAGATTCTCAAATGAGACTAACCTGGATAAATAAAGCTTTAATAACAAAAAGTAACACAGGTCAATTTAATATTTACATATGGTTTACCCACTTCATATGTTTATACTGTATTCTAGTCAAGGCTCATCCTATAAATCTACTGTACACACATTTTATATTCATATACTGTCCATAATGTCTAAACACACCATCATATATAAATATATTTATATTCTGGCATTGCGCGCTCACATTTCTTAATTTCTTTCTTTCAATTTTGGGGATTTGTGTGTATTGTTTTGTATAGTTAGGTATTACTGCACTGTTGGCGCTAGAAACAAACATTTCGCAAAAAATGTGTACGAGACCAATAAAATTGGATTTGACTTTCACCTCTAAAAAATGTAACACGTAAGCTTTGACTACGAAAGCGATCACACTCAGATCCACAGATAACATGGAAGATATCTACATTAGTTCAGACAGTAAGACTGCCTTTCACTAAGGCAATACATGTAATATATTGTAAATCAGTAAACCTCTACCCAGGGGCGCAACTTTGGTTTTAGAAGTGTCCCCCCTTCCCCAGTGAATGTTGCACCCCTTCCTCAACCTATTTAGAGGACAGGGAAAACCATTACACTGTACATACTATACAAAATCATTATTTCCATAAAAAAACACCACTCTTTTCAATGGGTAAGTAATGTTTTTATAAGCAGAAAGTGAACAAACTTCCGCTTTTGTCCCATTCTTCCTTTACCCACAAGAACAGAAACAGTTCCCCTGATGCTATAACAGTATGTGCCAAAGTGGAAGTGAGTTTATATGACATTCTAATTTTAAAATGGCCTTACTCAGCCCTTCTGCATTGTTCCAGGACTGGGTTAACCACCTGTTAGCAATTACAACCTCTGATGTAAAATATACCAATAGTGCTCCACTTCTGGCCTAGATTCAGATGAATTCGAGGAAAGTGTGGGCAAGAGAAGGGTTGTATAATGTTTCATGGACGGTTTCCAATGTGAGTACTGGGCGTGTGTGTGTGGGTTGCGGCTGGCTGTAGGGAACACACCGCACCAACAGGTGTCCCTGTGAATACTGCAGAAGACACACTGGCCCTCAGAAACCATTCAAAAATCTTATGTCATTCAGAGAACTCTGCCAGCTCTTGCAAAACCAAACATTCCTGCCTCTGTTGTTAATTTCTGGCAGTTGGCTTACGTTGTCAATGAAATCAGATATATTGCCAGAGTAAAGGGGGAAAAGAGGAGACATTCTGCAAAAGCTCCCAACATTAAGACAGGGAATTCACTTCCCTGAACTAAAAGAAAATAATTGTCCGTAAAGCAATTGGCTGGGGTAGAATGCATTAGGGCTCTGGCACAGAGGTTGGCAAGCCACCCTGGATGAAAGGACACCTCTGCCCCTAAAACTAGTGCTCCAGGAACCCTGTCAAACCGCTGACCCAAAATCCTCTGCGATATATTATGGGAAACAAATAAGCCAGGAGACCGCAGAGATTTATATCAGGCGTGCCATGGCCCGCCAGTGCTCCCTGAGTTCATTCATCTTTTGCAAACGTTACATGGTCCTATTTCCCTGCGCTGTGAGGGCCTTGACAAGCCACGCAACGCCTCAGACGCTGTGCCCGAGTATTCTGCTGGATACCAACCATAAAATCCAAACATTTCGGACGAGACAACATGAACTATATGTTGAGTACTTGCCCACTGTACATTTGACAGCATGGATATGTGGTTATTTGAAACCAAGGGTTTGATTTCTGTTGGTTGCAGTTCTAAATTGTAGCTCTAAAGTAACTAAGGCAATACGACCGAGAGAATCTGAATAACATGCACATAAACAGTCCAATCATCTTCAATCTAATAAAACAACTATGCATATGTACTCGTGTACACTAGATCTATACAGCCTGTCAGTAAACAGTTCGAGGAACAGATGCAGACAAGTCTTCACAATACTCCTAACTTCAGTTTGTTCAAAGCAAGTAATACTATGAGGGATACAGTACCACTTTTTGCAAATAGAGCCATGCCATATTGAAACCTTAAGAATAGACCCATATCTCAACTATCATTTGTATGTTAACCACACTTAACAAAAAAAAGACTCAAGACTAACAGCATTACAAAGAGCTAGAACTTTCAGATGCTTAAAAAAACATTGATCACTGCGGAGGCTCAGACAAGGTGATTCTGGGGGGGGGGGGGGGGGCCAAAAACCTTGTTAATTTCAAAAAGGGTCTGCAGAGAATAGATAAATCCACATTGTTTGGTGAGATCAAAAGATGATTATATGACCCACTATTCTGTGAACGGTTAGACCGTGTGTGTGTGTATATATATATATATATATACACATACATACATACATACATACACACACACACACAATTTGTATATATTTTTTTTAAATTTAGTTTTGCAAAGCAAATAATGTATGTGAATTATTAATTTATAGTAGGGACAGATCAGCAGCAAATACAAAAAGACTGCTGAACAATTAATCAACTGGCCACCCAGACTATTTACATTGTTTTTATACTGCTGCTACTCGCTGTTCATTATCCATGCATAGTCACTTTACCCCTACCTACATGTACACATTACCTCAACTAACCTGTACACCCACACACTGACTCGGTACCAACCCCCTGTATAGAGCCTAGTTATTGTTACTTTTTTTTTTTTACTTTAGTTTATTTTGTAAATATTTTCTTAACTATTTCTAGAACTGCATTGTTGGTTAAGGACTTGTAAGTAAGCATTTCACAGTAAGGTCTACACCCGTTGTATTCGGCGCATGTGACAAATACTATTTCATTTGAAACATCTAAAGAATAAGCTACTAGCAAAACAAGCGAGTAAGAATTGTACTTAAACTCCCCCCTCATACTCATCTGGAGGTTGAGCATTTTTTCATCTCCATGTAAAAAATGTTTTTATATATTTTTTATAAAAAAATAATAAATAAAAATCGGGACCACAATGGAAATAAGTCCAACTTTATTGTGCAATACCGGTCACTTAAAAAAAAGAAAAAAAGAATTGTGTATATGTATTTTTTTTAACTAACAAATCAATAAATCTTAACTGTGCAGCGGCCAATTGATGAACTGAAAGAGACATCTGTTACAAAACGCCAAAAAGTTTAATGACATTCAGAGACTGTCAAGCCAAGCCTTCGATACTGGGTAGGCCTACAAGGGAGGGAGGAATGTATTTTCTGTTTGTCGCAAACTATGATATTGAAGTGTCCTAAGTCAGTAGGCTTTGTTTATTGGTTGTGTGGTGCATTGGCACAGAAACCTTAGTGGAAAATGTGTTGCATATATTTTATATAATTCTAAATATGGCATCAAAATGTTGAAACTCAGATTGCCCTCTAGTTGATGATTGTCTGCAGCTGGCTCTGATTGTAGTGTAATGAAACAGGCAGGGAGAGGGAGCTCATTCGTGGTTGTCGGTGAACCGTTTATAAACACAGAGTCACTACAGTTATTGTTATTTGTGGTCGTAAACATTATTTTGAGTTAATTCTACAGTTTATTTTACAGTACAAGGGGAGGGTCATGTGAAAATATTTTTAACGTTGGGGTAGAGGGCGCATTTTTTTATGACACCTTGAGTTGGACCAGCCCCCCAACCCGTCAATTTCGATCTGTTCCTAAGAAGTGTGGCTTGAGCATGATCTACTATAGGCTTGGTGTAAAAGTCAGAGTTGATTCCTGCAAATTATCCGTGTGATTTTTCTATTCTACATAACGACAACACATTTCTCTGCGTCTCATATTTTCAGAATTTTGAGCAACCAGGACCGAGAAGGAAGTGTGAAGCAAGGGTTATTTTGGAGCTTGATTCTGTTTAAAATTACTTCCAGATTGCATCCTCATGGGGCAGGGACTGGCCCCAGCTCACCTGTTACTGCCCCCCTCTGTCCAGTTCCTCACACTGCATCACTATCAATGACGTCTTCAAATAATTCAGGACCTTTTTACACAATATGCCTCATAATGAATGAATCTGACAATAAAGCCAGTCCTACCACCGACATTTAGGAAGTGTATCTACTGTATATTATATAATCTGTATCTAATATATAAAGACAAACCAATGTGTGGTGGTCCTCCAGAAATGTTATATCAATATACTGTATATTCAGCTTTGGCTTGTATGAGCCTGAAGGCTGTAAAAGTACATCCCCTGAACAGGACGCTGTCTATTGCAAGGCCTGAGTATATTCGTACAGTACCAAACAAACTTTTCCTTTCCAAGAGGTTGATTGTTGGATCTAGAATGATCTACACATTCTAGAACATTTGCTGTTACTTAAAAACACACCCCATGAATACGTACTTACAATCAATCCATGATGAGTTAGACACACTCTATATGGAGACGGATGGTTCGGTTGGACCAGATTTAATTTGACCGAAATACTATAACGAGAACAAAAATATCCAAGTGTCAGAAGTTGTGTGTATAAATGAAACAACAAAGGAGACGGGCCTCTGAAGAATGCTCCCAAATGACTCTGTTTCTGTAAAGCAGGGCCATTTGTATGGATAGAGTTTCTCCAAAAGGCACAGAGCACATTTCTCAAACGAATCCACAAATCCATTTCTAAGTCAAGGGGGCTTTGAAGTCATTTTCTATGGCTTTGAATGAAAGCAGTCAAACTGGGCTGACTTACATGCTTCTATTAAGTGAACTCTAGCAGCTCATCATGCCCATCCCCAACTGAGAGAAAGAGTCAAACATTTCCTCCAGACAACTCTGAAAATATTTTAGGGACAGGTAATTCAGTGTGCAATACTTTCAGAGGCTCGGTCTTAATTGAAAGAAAACTATTCCCCACTGAGATTTCAGTGAATCTTGACATGGACTGACATTTCCTGTATGCACCAGTCCCAGTCATACGGTGTATAGTAACTTAGGGGACACCACTACTTCAGTCAGACTATGGTTCCTTTCACGTGTACCTCTCAGCTGTCACTCAGTGCAGCACACTTCCAGAAGATAATGCTTCACCAACTCCTGCTCTAACTCCATACTTCGACCATCCTCAACCTTCTGTGTGTGATGCCACACGAGTCATTCAGCATCTCAGACCATCTCTTCAACCTAATAGCAATAGGCACCGATTCCTCCACCCTTTTCACTCGTCTGGTTCCCTTGTTCCGTCCAGCGGCTAATTTGGAATGCAACCATTTTTTTGAAAGCAGCGACTTCTGCTCGCGCTCTGCATTATTCAGCATTTCCATGAAACTCTAGGCACCCTGGAGGACTATGCCTTCCTCTCTCATTTCCATATTTGTCCTGTAGGACTCTACACTACGCCGCGTTAGGGTTTAGAAATCTTACTCGGAGAATACCAATTTGTGGATGAATGTGAGCCCCTCGCAGCCAGAGAGACACCTGGAGACCAATTTAACAAGCAACTGGAGGGATCCGGTCAGCGGTTGGCAGCTAAGGACAGGCTCTGTGTCTGTCTGTCTGTCTACTGGTGTGGCCGTGACCCCACTCTCCGAGTGTGTCTCAGGGGGAGGTGGGATATGCAAAAACCACATTTCCAATTCACACATGCATATAATACACACTTTTACATGTGTGAAATAGGACAAATATGAGTACCCACCAAATTGTTATTATTAATATTATTATAGTCACCCACCGACCAGCCAGTCAGCTGTCTGTCTGTAATGAGAGGCCAGAGTGATACCTTCATATATATATGCATTGGAGTGAGGAGCACCCAATTTTTCCAAGTCAGAGGAACGATGTTGCGCTTATTCATGAAAACAAATTAAGTAGAAGCAGCTTGTTACACAGGTAACTTCCCAAATAAAGGAAACACCTAAATAAAGTGTCTTAAATGGGCGTTGGGTCACCATGAGCCGCCAGAACAGATTCAATGTGCAGTGCTTTCCCTAAGCTACGGCCGTCGACTAAACAGACGATAACAGACTTATTGTCAGCCGGCTACTTTTTCCACTTCATAAGGTAACTAGGATTATTTTCATTGAAAAGTTTCAATTCGCTAGTCAGAAATGTTTGTATAGCCTTCTCGCTCTAGAATGAACAACATGCATCTTCTAGCGATCAATTGATAGGAAAGGCGCATGTCAGTCACAAAGCAAGCAATGACAGAGAAACACTGCTGGTTTGTCAGTCTGCTGTCTATCCAGCCTCTCTGTACCAGTGTTATTTTTGTGCGATGTGGTTGGCTGCAGTTTAATTTCTCTTCACGGAGGAGGGAAAACATGATGCTTCTTCATCGTCTCCTGTGAGTGAATTTAATGAGAAGTTGAAATCCACTTAATTATTGTTTTGTTGCACATTAATTTATTTTCTTCCGCGTGTTACATATGAACTATATGCATCTAGCCAGACATGGAGTTGGGAGCATGGGCTATTGATGACAGAATAGCAAGTGTTGACTAGTTCATAAAAGGTGTCGAACTGACTGAATAAAGTAGATATCCTATATCCCTTTGCTATTCATAAATCATACAATGTAGTTACACTTAGTGTACGAAACATTAGAAACACCTTCCCAATATTGAGTTGCTCCCCCTTTTGCCCTCAGAACAGCCTCGATAATTTATTGGGCATGGACTCTACAAGGTGTCGAAAGCATTCCAAAGGGATGCTGGCCCATGTTGACTCCAATGCCTCCCACGGTTGTGTCAAGTTGGCTGGATATCCTTAGGGTGGTGGATCATTCTTGATACACATGGGAAACTTTTGAGCGTGAAAAACCCAGCAGCTTTGCAGTTCTTGACACAAACCGGTGCACCTGGTACCTACTACCATACCCCGTTCAAAGGCACTTAAATGTTTTGTCTTGCCCATTTACCATCTGAATGGCACACATACACAATCCATGTCTCAAGGATTAAAAAGCTTTCTTTAACTTGTCTACTCCCCTTAATTTACACTGATTGAAGTGGATTTAACAAGTTAAATCAATAAGGGATAATAGCTTTACCTGAATAGTCATTTTCATGGAAAGAGCAGGTGTTCCTAAAGCTTTGTATATCGCATCGGGACAATGGTATTTTATTAGGATCCCCATTAGCTGTTTGTAAAACATGAAACATTACATAATACAGAACATTAATAGACAAGAACATATGAAGGACAGAACTACATCAATTTAAAAAAGGCACACGTAGCCTACATATCAATACATGTATACAAACTATCTAGGTCAAATAGGGGAGAGGCGTTGCGCCGTGAGGTGTTGCTATATCGACTATGAAAAGACCCCTGGTGGCATGTCTGGTGGGTTAAGTGTGTATTTTCCTAGGATTCGAAGCCCATGTCGAGACTTGCCAGTGACCGCTAAAGTGAATTGCTAGTGTAGCCTAGTGATGGGTTCATTCGGCTCCCTAATTTGCATACTGGTAGGCTACTACTACTTTTTTGGCAGTTATCTGCAGATAAATTATGAAAACATTTGATAAAGATGTTGAATCCTCACTGCAGGAACAATAGGAAGTGGAGAGAGCCTCAATCTGGTCCAAAATATGATAAAAGAAAACATTTTGAAGGTTATAAAAGCTAATGATAGTATTTCAGATATTTATATAGGCCTACTGAGTTGATTAAAGTGTCAACAATGGAGTAGTCAACTGCTGCTTTCTGTGTAGCAAAGCCCATGTTTAACACCTGCTTCATTCTTCAATCATACCTGGAGGTCTATTCGTGGTTACCTGACTTTGTCACGCTGATTCGGTGAGCGGGTTTATTAGCAAGTGCATCGGCGATGTCGTACACACAGCGTCTATTAAAACATTCCCAAACCAGAAACCGTGGATTGATGGCAGCATTCGCGCAAAACTGAAAGCGCGAACCACTGCTTTTAAATCAGGGCAAGGTGACCGGAAACATGACCAAATACAAACAGTGTAGTTATTCCCTCCGCAAGGCAATCAAACAAGCTAATTTGTTTAGTATAGAGACAGTATAGAGACAAAGTAGAGTCACAATTCAACGGCTCAAACACGAGAGGTATGTTGCAGGGTCTACAGTCAATCACGGACTATAAAAGGAAAACCAGCCACGTCGCTGACCAGGATGTCTTGCTCCCAGACAGACTAAACAAATTCTTTGCTCGCTTTGAGGACACTACAGTGCCACAGCCCGCTACCAAAACCTGCGGGCTCTCCTTCACTGCAGGCCCAGACGGCATCCCCAGCCGCGTCCTCAGAGCATGCGCAGACCAGCTGGCTGGTGTGTTTACAGACATATTCAATCAATCCTTATCCCAGTCTGCTGTCCCCACATGCTTCAAGAGGGCCACCACTGTTCCTGTTCCCAAGAAAGCGAAGGTAACTGAGCTAAATGACTATTGCCCCGTAGCACTCACTTCCGTAATCATGAAGTGCTTTGAGAGACTAGTCAAGGACCATATCACCTCCACCCTACCTGACACCCTAGACCCACTCCAATTTGCTTTCCGCCCCAACAGGTCCACAGACGACACAATCGCAATCACACTGCCCTAACCCATCTGGACAAGAGGAAAACCTATGTGAGAACGCTGTTCATCGACTACAGCTCAGCATTTAACACCATAGCACCCTCCAAACTCTTCATCAAGCTCGAGACCCAAGGTCTCAACCCCACCCTGTGCAACTGGGTCCTGGACTTCCTGACGGGCCGCCCCCAGGTGGTGAGGGTAGGTAACAACATCTCCACCCCGCTGATCCTCAACACTGGGGCCCCACAAGGGTGCGTTCTCAGCCCTCTCCTGTACTCCCTTTTCACCCATGACTGCGTCGCAATGCACGCCTCCAACTCAATCATCAAGTTTGCAGACGACACTACAGTGGTAGGCTTGATTACCAACAACGATGAGACGGCCTACAGGGAGGAGGTGAGGGCCCTCGGAGTGTGGTGTCAGAAAAATAACCTCACACTCAACGTCAACAAAACAAAGGAGATGATTGTGGACTTCAGGAAACAGCAGAGGGAGCACCCCCCTATCCACATCAACGGGACAGTAGGGGAGAGGGTCGAAAGTTTTAAGTTCCTCGGCGTACACATCACGTACAAACTGAAATGGTCCACCCACACAGACACCGTGGTGAAGAAGGCGCAGCAGCGCCTCTTCAACCTCAGGAGGCTGAAGAAATTCGGCTTGTCACCAAAAACACTCAAACTTTTACAGATGCACAATTGAGAGCGTCCTGTCGGGCTGTATCACCGCCTGGTACGGCAACTGCTCCGCCCATAACCGTAAGGCTCTCCAGAGGGTAGTGAGGTCTGCACAACACATCACCGGGGGCAAACTACCTGCCCTCCAGGTCACCTACACCACCCGATATCACAGGAAGGCCAAAAAGATCATCAAGGACAACAACCACCTGAGCCACTGCCTGTTCACCCCGCTATCATACAGAAGGCGAGGTTAGTACAGGTGCATCAAAGCAGGGACCGAGACTGAAAAACAGCTTCTATCTCAAGGCCATCAGACTGTTAAACAGCCATCACTAACATTGAGTGGCTGCTGCCAACATACTGACTCAATCTCTAGCCACTTTAATAATTAAAAATTGGATGTAATAAATGTATGACTAGCCACTTTAAACAATGCCACTTTATATAATGTTTACATACCCTACATTACTCATCTCATATGTATATACTGTACTCTATACCATCCTCTGCATCTTGCCTACGCCGTTCTATACCATCACTCATTTATATATTTTTTTATGTACATATTCTTATTCATTCCTTTACACTTGTGTGTATAAGGTAGTTGTGAAATTGTTAGGTTACTCGTTGGATATTACTGCATTGTCGGAACTAGAAGCACAAGCATTTCACTACACTCGCATTAACATCTGCTAACCATGTGTATGTGACAAATAAAATTTGATTTGACCTCGGATGTTTTTCCCCCCCATGGCTCCTAATTGATAAAAAGATAGGATGAAATAGGAGCAGCATACATTGGCCCTCAAATCTGAAGCTGTGTAACTCTGGTAGAAGTATCATGATAAACCATGCATACAGTATGTGTGTTTCGGTGATGGTAGGTAGATCAGTACTCACAGGAGCCCACGTCTCCTTGCAGCTGTAGGATCTGCGGTACTGGCATAGTGAGGACCACGGCGTCAAACTGCTCCGGGGCCCCGCCCTTCCGACACACCTCCCAGATGGCGCCCTTCTGGTAGATGTGGGTAACGTGGTGGTCAAAGAACACCTCTGCCCCTGCTTGGGTGCAGAGACACAGAGTTGGCATTGTTGCAGTGAAAGACAGGGACAGATGGAGGAAGAAAAGGAAAGAAAGAGTCGGTTAGGAAGAAATCCAGAGAGGATGTCAAATATAGAGGAGACTGTTTGATTGTGCACCACTGGGGAAATGATTAAAACTTTGTGGTTAATAATACATACATCTTGGATATGGTTACATACACTCTCTGGCGCACATGGTGGTGTCAAGAGAGTTCTAGAAAGGCATGCTACCTCACTTCATTCCGTTCCCAAATTACAGATAATGAGGAGAAAAATGCAGGAAGAGATTGTGAATTAGAGAAAAGATGCACAACTCCTCTCCCTGAGGATGCCGAGTTGTACATTCCAGAATTAGACTACAGTATAAAGAAACAATTTTTCTCTTTAAAGATCAAGAACAAGGTTAGGAGCGTCGTAGAGGTCCAGAAAAAAATATATAGATAGAACCCTCAACCTTTTTTTTGTGGAGACCAGAGATAAAATAACAGTTGTTGCTTGAGGGTTGTTATTTGATCTGCTAATAGTGTACCATTAGGTTTTGTTCTATTAGTTGATTACTCTACTGATTAATCAGATGTGGAGGTAGTATATCAGGCCTCTATTCATCATTCATAACTCATTCTAAAAGGCCTGGAGTGGGTAATACTGTAGATATCCCTACTTTGTTTGGCCTGCTAACAACTTGTGACCCACGAACTCTTATAACATTCCATGGCTTTGACCTAGCGTGACACTCTGCCATCTTTGAATTTCAATGACATTATTTGTTATCACTTTTTTGATCTTGTATGACATTCACCTTGATTTACTGAAATAGACACTTCAGTAGGGGTGAAGCCGGGTTAATGACCTAATCATTACTGACCAAGTTAAAGGCAATATTTTGGATTAACTGATTCATCTTTTTTCAGAACTTGCTGTCAACTAAAGCATTAGTTGATCAATCAGTTTGATTAATGGATTCATCTTTACAGCCCTAGTTTTGAAGTCAAAGCAACATCCTGCAATGTCCCTGCTTGATATCTAGTTGGGCTAGGCCTTCATTATCTGGACTCAGTAAGGTTTAGACAATATAAATCACCCTATGAAATCTGGCCTTATTCACTCCTCGCCCTCTAGGAACTTGGACAAATAAATGAAAGCTGGATGAGTGGGAGGACATGAACCTCAGGACATGAGCTTCTTGCAAAAATATTTGTTTAATTAAGAACAGAAGGAAAACATCTGTGAAATACTCAACAGAAAACGACGCAAGTAAATCATTTCTCCAACAAGGTCCTTGTCGAAGATATGAGACTGACATAACGTGTGCTCCTCAAATACAAGGTAAAAGGGTAGGAGACAGGGCTACCTGACTGCTTAAGGAAATGTTTGACGATGGCGGACACTCCTGTTGGACTGACATAGTTTTTATGGCCTCCATCCTTCATCACCTCCCCTTCCACAGAGGAAACCAGGGGCTTCAGAACACCATGGGCCAGCAGCTCTTCATAGAAGCTGAAACACAATGGGATGAAGATGAGAACCATCTTGGAACACAAAGAATAACTTGCTCAAAGTTAAAAAACAAACAGACACCAATGGATGGACACATTTGTTGTGTCCCCTAACAAGTATCATTGGTCTTTTTTTTTTTTTTTTACTGATTATGCTAGTAACATACTGCCATAATAGTTATGGTGCTGTGGGTAATAGGTAGACCCTACAACAACAGATTTTTAGAAGTTTGGGACATGATATGCATTGATCGTGGAATACAGTACTTTTGATGCATTTTGGCATAGTATGTCGTGGCAGTAATGTACTGTGCACCAAGATCAACTATACAGGAGGCATCAGACGGACTTCTGCTGGTGGACATCCTTCCTCCTGCAACACAGAAACATTATGTATAAACAAAAACATTGAAATTATATTTTCTCAAATTACATATCAATAGACTGACTGGAAAAATAGACAAATTATAATTGTTTACTGATGAGATTTCATGAGTTTTGTTGACAACATTCACGTCAACTCAAACAAAACATCTGCATGTGGGCCTATGACTGTCACAGGAAGGTCGACAGCAGCAAACATAGATAGATCACTTTATTGGTCAATTGTGCACAAGGTCCAACTGAAATTTGACTTCTGCTTTTAACCCAAAGCCTCCGACACACACACACACAGGTGACAGGTGCGGGGGGGCTGCCACACTGGATGCCCAGGGAGCTGTTGTTGCGGGGGGTTAAGTGCCTTGCTCAAAGGAAACAACAGCAGGCAATGGCAACCCCCCGGTTGCTGACTAGCCTCTCTAATCGCTATGCTACCTGTCGTTTAGGGTTATGTAACCTATACATTAGGGTTAAATATGATATATTTCTAAAAACCAACATGCTCCGATACAGCTTTAAGCCCCAAGCCATCAGATTGCTAAATAGTAAATTAATGGTTTTATTTGTATTTTATAGTGCATATCAGTTAAGAACAAATTCTTATTTACAATGACGGCCTACAATGGTACCCAAACTATCTGCACTCACTAGACTGTATATACAAACCATATACACACACTCACTAGACTGTATACAAACCATATACACACACACACACTCACGCAAAACACTACATTGACAATCCCACACACATTTACTACATATGCACACACACACACACACACACACACACACACACACACACACACACACACACACACACACATAATTTGCTGCTGCTACTCTGTTCTTTATTTTACTCTTATTATCTATCCTGATGCCTAGTCACTTTACCCTGCGTTCATGTATATATCTACGTTAAATACCTCGTACCTCTGCACATTGTTGATTTTGACATTTTATTTTTAGAGACAAAAATATGTTTTAAACTCCATCAGTGGCTTGTCAACGCGGTCACTGATGGCTAACCCTTAAGGTCTTCTTTTTGGTATCTGTACATTACTTTAGTATTTTTATTTTGGACTTTTACTTCACTACATTCCTAAATAAAATAATGTACTTTTTGCGCTACGCCACTGAATTTGACCCTCTCATTTTTACGGTTCTCTATAGAATAAGCACGCAGCCGACATTGTAATTATATAATTTTGTATGGCAACTTGCATCTGGCCAACGTAATGTACATTCTGTGCATTGCAACATTGTGACACTCATTATTGCCTCGTATAGCGGTATGCTACGCTTCTGCTTCGGAAACATTGTATCTAAATAAGTCAAAATGTAAGAACTTTGTCGGCAACTGACACAAACTTACCTGCTCCTCGCGATTTATCCCAGACAACAATAACTTTGTTTGGCATTTCTCTTCGCAGAAGACAAGCGCATAAACTGCCTGTCAAACCTGCACCAACTATAAGAACTCGAGACATTATCACCTGAAATATAAACTATTTTCTTTGACAATGTTTGACCGCACCAAGCTTCTTTGGGCGTGTTTGGTAACGCTGCAGATTTAACCTCTATCCTATAATTGTAAACATGAATGGCTGTTGAATGGCTGTTGGCCGACCAAAATGTTCCCTTGGTTGTATGCATGGAGAAACAGTTTATTGTAGCAAAATAAACAAACCACTTAGTTTCCATTACAAAATCGCACTGAAAACGTTATTGTTACATCTATATGACTGACTAATTAGGCTACTAATCACCCATTGTGGTTGATACAAGCCTTTCACCCAATCGGCAATAAAACCAGCAGGATGTGTAATCATTACTCCGAACACATGCCAAACGCAACGAAAACTAGCGTTTATATTGGACAGGTTCAGGAAATAGGGCGGGACCTAACCGAAACTGTCCAATGGAAACGCTGGTTTTCGTTGCGAAACAGAACGTTTTGTAACTTGAGTAATGATTACATCCCACTGGTGCCTCTGACGTTTTATCACGCTGCTGCTCTTGTGACTTATTCCTCTTTCGTCGGCCAACCAAGAATAATACAGTATTCTAATTCTACATAGAAGTTGTCCGGGTAAGTGTTTGGACATGGACACATTGTAGCTATCGTAAATTATATTTTTGGGGATATTGGCTATTTGATAGCTGATTTTTTGTTGTTGTTGCGTTTTCCATATATCACCAACGTGATATGTGGCAATAGTTTAGAAGTTGTCAGTGACTCAGTGCAGAGCACAGTGTGAAGAGCTACGTTTGGGAATACTTTTGGGAATAGAGTAGATATAGCACCAGGATTTTCATGAGTAAGTGAAAGTTTAAATCTCTAGCCTTTAAAATAGAAAATGTTAATTAAAAGACCTAACCTACAGCATGCGTTGAATAGGAAGGCTTAGCAAGGCTTCCGGATCGCTCCGGCCAAACTAGCGTTTCTTGTCCATGATTAATGAATGGAGCGATCATAGAGCAGCGGAATGAAATTCAGGATGAGTAGTCAGACAAAGGCTTCATTGTACTCATTAAAATGCCCTTTTTGCTCTATTGACTGCAAAGGCAACCTTATAATCAAGTTTGTTGTTCTCTAACTAATCGGCTATGAGACTCAATCATTTGTATTTATTATTTTACCTTTATTTAACTAGGCAAGTCAGCTAAGAACAAATAATTATTTTCAATGACGGCCTAGGAACAGTGGGTTAACTGCCTTGTTCAGGGGCAGAACGACAGATTTTTACCTTGTCAACTCGTGGATTCGATTTTGCAACCTTTCGGGTTACTAGTCCAACGCTCTAACCACTAGGCTACCTGCTGCCCCAAATAGCTCAATGTCAAAATCTGGACCCACTCAATAGCAATATTTATAGCATTGATCTATTTAGTGATAATTCTTGCCACAATCCCAAAATATTTTGATATTACACAAACATATGGCTAACTTTGAACTTGTATCAAATGCAAAAACACTATCAAGCCATATCTCATGGCAAAGAGAAGAAAAGGCAGCTGTGAAATCCAAAGAGTAGCAAGTAGAGACAGCAACATTTGGATTGCAATAATCTCGCTTAACCCAGAACTAAAATCTTGCGTTATTATTATGTTCGACGAGAGATTAGGATCGCAATGATACGTTTAATGTATTAAGTGCCCTTTGACCATATTTATATGTCCAGGTGTGTGCTGCTGCATAGGTCTTGACCTAATGTGGTCAGAAAATGTATTATTATAATTTTTTAGGTTTATAACACATGTATTATGTGTTTCAGAGTGAAGATGGTGTGGGTTCTACTGTTAGTGGCTTTCCTGAACACTGGAGCGGTCCAGTGTCAGAGATCCTCGCTGAAAGACAGTAAAAGACTGGACCCAGAGGTCAACATGAACATTGTGAGTTAGATCAAATCAATAACCGAAGCTGTGTTCTCGTAAACAAAGTGGCCAAATACTGACAAATTGTATTTATCCAAACTGTTTTTTTTCAGACAGGCTTCAAATACACTACTGGACTTCATGGTTCATAGAGCTCATTAACAATTCATAGAACTAGGCAATCTTCTGGGCCTCACAAACAAATAGTCATGGTGGTTACCTCATGTGGGGAGTACTGTTTTAGCCCATGTTCTGCCCTTTGTACCCCATATATCCCATTAGTTATTTCAAGGAATGTCATAACATGTGATAGTGGGGCTGTTGCAGTGACTGTTTTACCTGCAATCAGTAGTCATGACCACAGTCAAATGAGTAACTAGGCTTCTCCAAAACTGCACTCTGATGTCGCTGATGGTGTTTAGTAGCCTACCAGACTTGCTAATGGCCTGGTACTCAGCGCTCTATTTAAGCAATAAGGCATGGGGGGGGGTGTGGTATATGGCGTCGTGCCTGGACACAGAACTTAGATGTGGTATATTGGCCATATACCACAAACCCCGAGGTGCCTTATTGCTATTTGAAAAAAGACTAAAAAAGGCTAAAAGACTATTTGAATCCCATTGTTGGATACAATAAGGTGTAAAATGCAGTATGTTCATTTAACATGATGAACAGGAATTACATTTATGCTCACGGGTGGCCAATAAGATCTGCCTTAAAGCCACACCCCTAATAAGTCACGCCTCCTGAAAACAGGATTTCATCAAAAAAGACCCAGCTGCTAGGTCAACCAAGCATGAGAGTAAAAAATATCCAATTGATGGTTAAATTAACCCATGTTTGGGTAATCACAACCACCCAACATGTTGGGTTATTCACGCAACACAACTGGCTGGGTCAAAATAACCCAACATGTGTTCTGTTCACTATTTAACCGGCGCTAGGTTACCAAATAACCCAAATTTGGTTGTTTTTAGCCCATCATTTTTTAGAGTGTGGCATATTTAGAACATAACCGCTGGAAGCACGTCCTCCATTCGCTTATTTGAGTGCAAGCTACGGATTACATGTTTTTTATTTATTTATTTATTTCACCTTTTATTTAACCAGGTTGGCTAGTTGAGAACAAGTTCTCATTTACAACTGCGACCTGGCCAAGATAAAACAAAGCAGTGCGACACAAACAACAACACAGAGTTACACATGGAATAAACAAACATGCAGTCAATAATACAATAGAAAATGTCTATATACAGTGTGTGCAAATGAGATAGGATAAGGGAGGTAAGGCAATAAATAGGCCATAGTAGGCCATGGGGTGCGAAGGAGCAAAATAAATAACAGTATGGGGGATAAGGTAGTTGGGTGGGCTATTTACAGATGGGCTATGTACAGGTGCAGTGATCTGTGAGCTGCTCTTGACAGCTGGTGCTTAAAGTTAGTGAGGGAGATATGAGTCTCCAGCTTGAGTGATTTTATTTTCTCAGTTCGTTCCAGTCATTGGCAGCAGAGAACTGGAAGGAAAGGCGGCCAAAGGAGGAATTGGCTTTGGGGGTGACCAGTGAGATATACCTGCTGGAGCGCGTGCTACTGGTGGGTACTGCAATGGTGACCAGTGAGCTGAGATAAGGCAGGGCTTTACCTAGCAAAGACTTATAGATGACCTGGAGCCAGTGGGTTTGGCGATGAGTATGAAGCGAGGGCCAGCCAACGAGAGCATACAGGTCGCAGTGGTGGGTAGTATATGGGGCTTTGGTGACAAAACAGATGGCAGTGTGATAGACTGCTTCCAATTTGCTGAGAATTGGAGGCTATTTTGCAAATGACATCGCCGAAGTCAAGGATCGGTAGGATAGTCAGTTTTACGAGAGTATGTTTGGCAGCATGAGTGAAGGATGCTTTGTTGTGAAATAGGAAGCCGATTCTAGATTTAATTTTGGATTGTAGATGCTTAATGTGAGTCTGGAAGGAGAGTTTACAGTCTACCCAGACACCTAGGTATTTGTAGTTGTCCACATATTCTAAGTCAGAACCGTCCAGAGTAGTGATGCTGGACGGGTGGGCATGTGTGGGCAGCGATCGGTTGAAGAGCATGCATTTAGTTTTACTTGTATTTAAGAGCAGTTGGAGGCAATGGAAGGAGAGTTGTATGGCATTGAAGCTCGTCTGGAGGTTAGTTAACACAGTGTCCAAAGAAGGGCCAGAAGTATACAAAATGGTGTCGTCTGCGTAGAGGTGGATCAGAGAATCACCAGCAGCAAGAGCGACATCATTGATGTATACAGAGAAAAGAGTCGGCCTGAGAATTTAACCCTGTGGCACCCCCATAGAGACTGCAAGAGGTCCGGACAACAGGCCCTCCGATTTGACACACTGAACTCTGTCTGAGAAGTAGTTGATGAACCAGGCAAGGCAGTCATTTGAGAAACCAAGGCTGTTGAGTCTGCCGATAAGAATGTGGTGATTGACAGTCTAAAGCCTTGGCCAGGTCGATGAATACAGCTGCACAGTATTGTCTCTTATCGATGGCGGTTATGATATCGTTTAGGACCTTGAGCGTGGCTGAGGTGCACCCATGACCAGCTCGGAAACCAGATTGCATAGCGGAGAAGGTACGGTGGGATTCGAAATGGTCGGTGATCTGTTTGTTAACTTGGCTTTCGAAGACCTTAGAAAGGCAGGGTAGGATAGATATAGGTCTGTAGCAATTTAGGTCTGGAGTGTCTCCCCCTTTGAAGAGGGGGATGACCGCGGCAGCTTTCCAATCTTTGGGGATCTCAGACGATACGAAAGAGAGGTTGAACAGGCTAGTAATAGGGGTTGCAACAATTTCGGCGGATCATTTTAGAAAGAGAGGGTCCAGATTGTCGAGCCCGGCTGATTTGTAGGGGTCCAGATATGGGGGGGTGCATTCTAAACCAAATATAATTCCACACATATATTAGTAGGCTCTATTTAAAGACTATATTAAATTGAGAATAGTCTTATGGGTGAGATTATTCTAATGTGCTTGACAAATTGTGAATGAGAGAATGTGTGTATGCAGCCTGTGCAAAAAATCTGAGCAGAGCACATGCCTTTCATGCGATCTTTTATTTATTTTTCGAATCATCATTAGAGCCACATAAATGATGTGGCATCATGCAGCCTTGGAATGTATTAGAAATGAAAACATTTAGCCTAAGGTTTGTATCACAACTAAAGTTTCATGAAAGCCCAGAGATGCTGATCGTGTTTACGTTAATTAACGGCCAATTACTGTGAGACCGGTAGTTATTTGCATGGGAGTTACCGGCTGACAAAATGTCATGGGAAGTCCCTCTGTCATGTGTTGAACTTCAGCATAGATGTATCTCTAGATTGGACAATATCACAGCCCCATGATATACCTAAAACCTTCAGTCTAAGATCTGTCCTAATGAAACTATATAAAAACGTGTAAATTGCAGTAGAATATATTTGTCTGTATCCTCTTGCTCCAGTGTTTCTATATAATAATGATAATGCATATCATTATTATCATTTAATAATAATAATAATTATTATTATTAAGGTGTAATAACCCTTGAATTGATCTTGGGTTGTTTGTTGTAAGCTAAAAGAGTTTTGATAGATCCATTCTTGAAAAGTGAATGAATGCCTAAGGGACAAATGGTGATTCTGTGTGCTTAGTGATATCAGTATCATTTGTGCTCCAGGAGCACACACAGGCATACAGTAGTTGAAATATTTGACATGGCAATCAATCAAATGCGTTCACCACAATTTGTCAGAAAATATACAATGTATGTTTATTCATATCTGAGGTATGCCAATGGTAAAATAAACGTGTGGATTTGGCGCCTGGTGCATGTCAGTGGTTATCCTTAAATATTTGATAAGCACAGTAACACAATATCATGATCCTGAATCTAGTGTCTAGTTAGTATACAGTATTTGTCATTGGAAACTACACCGTCTCAGTGTTATAATCCTAATACAATTCCCAGTAGTAATGGTTCTCACATGCTAATGTTTCTTTCTCCCATTGTAGGCCTGCAAGCACATACCCTCTCAATAGCTCTCCTCCCCACACGCAGGTCACGTGACATGAAATTATTTTCAATACTCCCATTTCCCTATGTAAAACCAGACCCAAATGAGACAGAGCAGAACACCGATTCTCCCCTCCACCCCTGGGCCTCTGATACCTCCTCAGTGTGTGTTGAGCATGCAGAAGGTTTATCACAGTCCCACAGTCAGTAGAATATGTAGACTTGCAGCATAGAGGGAGGCAGGAAATGGTGGTGGGTATTAATTATGCATGGCTAGATTGCATGGCAGGCCTGGCCGGAACCAACAGGCTCACACGCTTTCTTTTGAAGGTCCAGATTAGCGTATATAATATCTGGGAATGGGCGTGTGGGAGGGAATGCAACAGGGGAAGAATGGAATTTTTTTGTGACATGCTGACTAGTAGAGGCAGCGGAAATAATGTTGTCTGCTTGAATTTTACTGTAATTTCACAG
This sequence comes from Salvelinus namaycush, assembly GCF_016432855.1. Classification (NCBI taxonomy): domain Eukaryota; kingdom Metazoa; phylum Chordata; class Actinopteri; order Salmoniformes; family Salmonidae; genus Salvelinus; species Salvelinus namaycush. Next base: position 10,970,910 of record NC_052310.1, read on the forward strand.
TGAGTAAAGTATGGTAATAGGGCTGTAAAATAAAGTGTTACCATAGAAACCCTTTCTGTCAGAATTCCGAATATATTTGACTGTTTGTTTGTTTTTGTCTTCTCTCTCTCCCACACAGAGTGAGATCATCAGGCATTGGGGCTACCCGACAGAGGAGCACGACGTCGTCACAGAGGACGGCTACATCCTGAGTGTCAACCGGATCCCACACGGTCTGAAGAATGGTGACGGTGTGTATAAAAGGGTTCATGGCCGTAGCATGGGGTTAATTCATATGGTCAGTGGCCTTAATTCTTTTAAACACAGAGTAGAGGTCTGCATTGACGTGCACTTTGGAAAGCCAGGGCCTCAAGCCCTGTAATCAGATCCACATATCAAAGACCAACACACACACACAAACACCGTGACTAACATCTGAAGTGCTGATATTTCCCACATTGTCAAACATTAGTACTGAGTCAAGATCGAAAATTGAAGTGGTCTTCAGCATTAGTCACTCTTGACAAGAGCGGAGGAGGACTCCATTTCTATGTTTTGCGATTGCACCGCCCAGCCTACGCCTGACCTTTTGTTGTCAGAAGGTGGCTTGTCCTGTCATCACGAGCTATAATATCACATGCATCCAGTGAGGCTGTCTAGCTGCAAATAGTTTACCTCTATGCTTCAATCATTTTGAGCCCAGACTACGATTGAATTGAATTTCTGTGGCATTTTTATTTGTTTGGTATTCCTCATAATCCGTCCCTAGCTTGAGCTGTTTCAAATGTAGCTCGGATCATTTTCAACCATCTCATTTATTAGGCTGTTGTTCAAATGTATTTACAGTGTATTTTCAATATGTGATGGGAAAAGTAATAGTTACAGTAATAAGGAAGAAATGTTTTGATTTAGTGTGTTGGGAATGCATAATGGTATTCAAAGTTTTACATTTCTTCTTAAGAGCAGTTGTTGTCTTACAAGTTTAGGCGAAAATACCGTGATCCACTGCTTCTGTCAGACGGAGCTACACTCGCTCTCCGGTTCCTACGAATCAGTATTCAGTTTCTCTTGCCTGTGTTGCCGCTATATTTCATTAATAAGCAAAGTGATTGCTGAGCCTCACACTAATCTCATTGGGTGAAACCATTCGAGTGCAAAACACATTCAGATGCTATAAACTATGCTTTTTCCTGAACACAGTGTCTCATATCATTCTGAACAAGAACTCATGTTCTCGACACAGATCTCTCTGTAGGTGAATTTAAGTGCCTTGAGTATTAAACACTGGCCTTGGCTCCGGTCTTGTTTTTACTCCATTCGATTACTTTCCAAAACATGAATTAGTAAATGAACTACTTCAGTTGACCCTCTCCAATGATTTAAAATGCAAATTCAGTTTAGTGTTAATATTGACATTGGTTTGTCATTAGAAATGCTTCATAAACTAGCCAGGGGTTCCACTTGAAAGATACCCCCCAATACGATGTGATATGCCAGGGTTGAGCTAGTCTGGGGAGTTAAAAATCTCAATAATATATTCTGATATCCTCTAAATAAGTAAGGAGCCATCATGTTGTTTGTATCTCTTGATGCTTCGCGCTCCCTGCTCTGTAGTATGTGGCAGCAGCAGCACATCCAGTCAGGGAGGCAGCAGGGCTCTGTGATAGGCTGGAGATGCATCTCATTTCCTGCTGTCCCACTTCCCTTGCTCACACGGGAGAGCGTATTGAGGACTCCAAAGGAACACAGCAGAGCTGGAATTATTTCAGCCCCCAGATGGGGTTTTGTTCTGAAAATCGTGCTAGTTAGAAGAGCTAATGTTGGAAATCTTTAATGTTCAATCTAGGAGAGATACTGTAGATTTGGTCTTCTTGCACACAGCTGCATTGTGGCGAAGTGGTTGAGACATATCATTCATAATGTATAACATTTGAACAGATAACACTGTGTTCATGTCTTTGACTATACATTAGACTATTGTTAAAACAAAATCCCTCTTTGTCCCTTTAACTCCTTAGCTATTGTAACAGTGAATGGCAGTCTTTTAATACTAAAATATAACATAGATACTTAATAAACACACACACACCCATTTCACTGTAAGACAACAGTCAGGACTTCCCATCAGCACCCACTACAAAGCATTATGTGTGTCTCTTGGGATCACCTGGGAATTATGTTAAATCTAAAAAATCTCTCCAGCAGCATGCTGGAAATTCAAGTAAAGGCAGTCTCAGCAACAGGGTAGGCTAGGGGTCCATTCCCTATATCAATGTTCATTGATCACGTACACAGATTTGCAAGTGTTCTAGCAGGTGCAGTGAAATGCTCTGACAGTGCAATAGAGGGATAGTACCCAATCCTATCATCTAATGGTCTGTTTATGCCACAGATCCTGTTTCTGACAGATTTCTGGGATTTTTAAAGCTCCCAAAAATGAACTGGGAGAGTGCTGAGCCACAAGGAGAAAGGCTGCCCTGCAGCTGGGATGTACTGTAGCTTGGACAGACACGCCCTCTGGTGGTGACAGTCAACACAACACTTGAATTATGAATTGACCAGTTAGTTATTAAATCCACTTTCAGTTGATGTATTTTTGGTCATGTTGGAATATGAATGTATTCTTCAGCCATGTTTGAGAAGAATGGATAAATATTACATAACCACTATGTTATGCCTATGATCCTTGCTTTACTTTGCTACAATATTCACCCTATAGCATTATGCTCAATTAAGTCAATTTCTCATCCTCCTAGATCCCAAGCCTGCAGTGTACCTCCAGCATGGTCTCCTGGCTGCGGGGAGTAACTGGGTGACCAACCTGCCCAACACCAGCCTGGCTTACCTGCTAGCAGACGCTGGCTATGACGTCTGGATCGGCAACAGCAGGGGAAACACCTGGTCCAGGAGACACCTCACACTCAGCCCTGACCACAACGAGTTCTGGCAGTTCAGGTAGCTTCAAAGATTCATTCCACTTATACTGATCCTTGCTTGCGCTTCACGTCATGGCTATGCACCTAGGCCTGGATATACACTCAGTGGCCAGTGTACCAGTTAGGTACACAAAAATGGTTAGCTCCTACAGAGAGTCACGAGGCTGTGGCGCAGTACAACAGCGGAGCGCAGAACGGCATCTCGGAACGCACAACTTGTCTGTCCTTGTCACAGATGGGCTATTACAGCAGACGACCACACCGGGTTCCACTCCTATCAGCTAAAAATAAGAAGAAGCGGCTCCAGCAGGCACGCGATCACCAACACTGGACAATTGAGGAGTGGAAAAACATTGCCTGATCTGACAAATCCCGTTTCCTGTTGCGTCATGCTGATGGCAGATTCAGAATTTGGTGTAAGCAGCACAAGTCCATGGCCCCATCCTGCCTAGTGTCAACAGTACAAGATGGTGGTGTAATGGTGTAGGGAATGTTTTCCCGGCACACGTTTGGTACCTCGAAACCAATTGAACAAGGTTTCCACGCCCCGAAGCATTCAGGCTATTCTGGAGGCAAAGTTGGGTCCGACTCGGTACTAGACCTAATAAACTGACCATATGAGTGTATATCCCCTGTGCTCACCAACATAATCACAAGAGGTTCCAGTAGAAACAAATGATATTGTATCAAATGTCTATTTAAATAGTCTTATTATGGCATTTAATGAGTTTCTTCTGTTCTTATTCTTCAGTTATGATGAGATGGCAAAGAAGGACCTGCCAGCAGTGGTCAACCACATTCTGAAGACCACAGGCCAGGAGCAGATCTACTATATCGGCCACTCTCAGGGAACCACTATTGGTGAGATGGCTTGATTGTTGGTTATGTGTCATATTACATGAAGCAGAATATGGTTCACCTGTAGTTTGGCACTGCTATCTATTCTACACTGTGGTTTACCGTTTTAAACCATGAAATGTTTTTCTGACTGCTTGTCTCTGTCCCCGTAGCGTTTGTTGCATTCTCTTCCATGCCTGAGCTGGCAAGCAAAATCAAGATGTTCTTCGGCCTGGCTCCAGTGGCCACTGTGGCTTTCACTGCCAGCCCCATGAGCAAGCTCTCCATCTTCCCTGATTTCCTTATTTGGGTGAGTAGAAAATTACTTTTTCTTACACTGTATTATGTCACAATTTATTCATACAATACGTCTAACCTGTGGCTTACCTATCTTTGGCGGAAGTTTTTTTTATTTGAACAATCGGTCAGAATCTTTGATTATTTCAATACTGACTAATGCTAATCCATTGTTTGGTTTCTGTATGCTAGGATGTGTTTGGGAAGAAGGACTTCATGCCTCAGAGTGCTCTCATTAAGTGGTTCGCCACCAACGTCTGCAGTAAGAAACCTCTTAGTGAGCTGTGTGGAAACCTCTTCTTCGTCCTCTGTGGCTTCGATGAGCTGAACCTCAACATGGTGCGTCTCCACAGCGCTCACATTTTGGTTATCGCTTATTTTTTTATTGTACAGTATTACTGTTGTAGACTTCCTTAAATCTACTTTCCTCAAGCCAATTCTATAGGTATGAATGAAGATGGGGAAGATGTTGATTTCTATATTTATTTGTTTTTGTCCAGACTCGCACACCTGTGTACACCTCCCACTGCCCAGCAGGGACCTCAGTCCAGAACATGATTCACTGGTCTCAGGTAAGAACATACCTGATGAGAGCCTATCAAAATACCCAGGATCCAATATGATTCACCTCACTTCTTCAAACCTATACATCCCGCCCCAACCCCTGTTTGTTAAAACTGTCATGTAGGCCTACCCTAGATGGCAACCTATATATCCAGGAAGGCTGGAGTGCAGGCAGCACAGTCTGAATCGAGAATGAGTTTGCTCTTCTTAAACCACGCAGTTCTAATAGCTCCTATACTGTACGAGCCTCCATTTCCCGAGCACTAGCCGTGGAAGTAAGACGTCCAGTCAAAGACCAGAGGGATCAGAGCAGACACAGCTTTGGATTAAGTTCACAGCTGCAGTCAGATGTACTCCCCGACTGACTGAGTCTCCCGGGCAGACTTTACTCACAACACCCTGCTCTGATCCCCCTGTCTGGGTGCCTTTGATGTTCCTTTCCCTTTTACAAGTCTCATATCCTCCCTTACCAATCCCTCTATTCCCCCCATCCTCTCCCCTCCAACCCCCAAGCCTCCGCTCCGTCCTCACTAGGGTTGCTTGGCTACAGGTAATTTACCAAAGTTACTTGAATCTATGGTATCTTTGGTAATTTATACTTGAATAACTTATTTTTTTTTAATGTTATATATATATATATATTATTCATTTTCATATATACTCGTTTTCATATATATGTGTCCATGAGTTTCTAGTGGATAGACTACGGTTCCAGAGAAAATAGCCCAAATAATTTAAAAAAAGCATCTAATCAACAATAGCATTATTTTTTATTAACTATGCAAATATTCAAACTACAGTTTGGTTCCAAAACATTTACAACAGAGACATATTGACATAGTAAAATAAGTACAATTATATAAAAATGTGCCTCTTTTTCATTTTAAAATCATCTTATTTTATTATTTTATATATTGTACATGTGATAAGGTCAAACGGAGCGCCTGAGATAATTACAGACGTGATAATCGGAAGTACCCAAAAATACCTTGAAAGTTACAAAAATGTTGGTTGTTCACTGGTTTCCAGTTATATACAGTGCATTTGGGAAAGTATTCAGACCCCTTGACTTTTTCCCCATTTTGTTATGTAACAGACTTATTCTAAAATTGAATAAATGTTTTTTTTCCATCATCAAATGACACACAATACCCCATAATGACAAAGCAAGAACAGGATTTTATTTTGTTTTTTTTGTTGCTAATTCATAAAATTTTTTAAACGGATCACATTTACATAGGTATTCAGACCCTTTACTCAGTACTTTGTTGAAGCACCTTTGGCAGCGAGGTATGACGCTACAAGCTTGGCACACCTATATTTGGGGAGTTTCTCCCATTCTTCTCTGCAGATCCTCTCAAGCTCTGCCAGGTTGAATGGGGAGCGTCGCTGCATAGCTATTTTTAGGTCTCTCCAGAGATGTTTGATCGGGTTCAAGTCCGGGCTCTGGCTGGGCCACTTAAGGACATTCAGAGACTTATCCCTAAGCCACTCCTGCGTGGTCTTGGCTGTGTGCTTAGCGTTGTTTTCCTGTTGGATGTTGGAAGGTGAACCTTCACCCCAGTCTGTCCTGAGCGCTCTGGAGCAGGTTTTCATCAAGGATCTCTGTATTGCTCCATTCATCCTTCCCTCAATCCTGACTAGTCTCCCAGTCCCTGCTGCTGAAAAACATCCCCACAGCATGATGCTGCCACCACCATGTATCACCGTAGGGATGGTGCCAGGTTTCCTCCAGATGTGACAAGTGGCATTCAGGCCAAAGAGTTTAATCTTTGTTTCATCAGACCAGAGAATCTTGTTTCTCATGGTCTGAGAATCTTTAGGTGCCTTTTGGCAAACTTCAAGCAGCCTGTCATGTGCCTTTTACAGAGCAGTGGCTTCCATCTGGCCACTCTATCATAAAGGCCTGATTGGTGGAGTGCTGCAGAGATGGTTGTCCTTCTGGAAGGTTCTCCCATCTCCACAGAGACCTCATGGCTTGGTTTTTGCTCTGACATGCACTGTCAACTGTGGGACCTTACATAGACTTTTTATTTATTTTATTTAACCTTTATTTAACTAGGCAAGTCAGTTGAGAACAAATTCTTATTTACAATGACGGCCTACCCGGCCAAACCTTAACCCAGACGACGCTGGGCCAATTGTGCGCCGCCCTATGGTACTCCCAATCATGGCCGGTTGTGATACAGCCTGGAATCACTCCTCTAGCACTGAGATGCAGTGCCTTAGACCGCTGCGCCACTCGGTAGCCCAGGTGTGTGCCTTTCCAAATCATGTCCAGTCAATTGAATTTATCACAGGTGGACTCCAATCAAGTTGTAGAAACATCTCAAGGATGATCAATGGAAAAGGGTCTGAATACTAACGTAAATAAGGTATTTCTCTTTTTTATTTGCAAACATTCCTAAAAACATGTTTTCGCTTTGTCATGATGGGGTATTGTGTGTACATTGATGAGGGGAAAAAATCATTTAAATTTTTGGAATAAGGCTGTAACGTAACAAAATGTGGAAAAAGGGAAGGGGTCCGAATACTTTCCGAATGCACTGTACCTTCCCTTCACAACCCTAGTCCTCATCCATTCAGGATGCATGGCTCGTCTGTTCATTGCTTGCAACAGAGGCTTTCATGGAAACCGTTACATTATGAAGGGGGATATGTCAGAGGAGATTTTCACTTTTATTTTCATGTTTGCAAATGTAATGTCCCAGATACTTTTTGATGCAGGGGAGTTATTATTTATGTCAAACCGACACTGATTTCACAAGCAACTGAGCAAAAACAGACACTCAGGACATAAATAGATGATCTCAAAGACATCGATAAATTATTTCTCAATGTTTCTGTGTCATAAATTATTACTTCACCCTGTTTATGACACAGTTTCACACCCAAGTCAACTATCATCGACATTCCGCTGTGTGAAAAGGAGCGGCAGACATTCCTGATACGCCCAGACTTATTGACTTAAACACGCCCATTTTCCCCACTCAACGATTCAGTGTTGTAGAAATGAATGAACCTTGAGTAAAGGTCAATCCCAGATTTACCAAAGACAACTTTAACCTTACTGAAGTTGACCTATTGTTGGACTTGGTGCACATAGTACTCTCCCATGGGCAGATTCTGCTTGTAGACTGAAGGATCTGCCGGGACTGAATAGGATCCGTGAGATGATGAGCAGCATTAGTTACATTTTAGTTTTTTTTGTCACTGGTTATTTGGACGAATCAGGATTGGGTGAAGGTGGTGCTTGAACTGCTTGGCACATGTGTCTTTTGCGAGGGTGGAGATTTTGTCAATTTCTAACATGTATGAACACAGAAGTTGATCACGCAGCGGACCAAATTTCGTAAGATTTTACTTCTGGGTTGAGATTCTACCTTTACATCCAGGACCACCACGTGTTCAGCTACCTAGAGTCCAAGTATTTGTGATGTGTATTCTTTTTACAGGCAGTGCATAGTGGAAAGCTGATGGCCTATGACTACGGGAGAGCAGGGAACATGGCTCACTATAACCAGGTAAGGCCAGCTCAGAGCTCATTAGTCTGTCAAAATACACACACACCACTTCACACTGAAGTTGTTTTCCAAAGCTCTCAGAAGCTCCCACCTCTTTCTGAAAGTACCTTCTCTTTACTGCTCCGTATCCACTGTGCCCTTATGGTCAATCTATGCCTTTAGCTGACATCTTGTCCCCCTCCAGTCGACCCCCCCGCTGTACAACATCCAGGACATGAAGGTGCCTACGGCCCTGTGGTCCGGAGGTCACGACACCCTGGCTGACCCTAAGGACGTTGCCATGCTGCTCAACCAGGTCCCCAACCTGGTGTACCACCGCCACATTGAGCACTGGGAACATCTGGACTTCATCTGGGGTCTGGACGCCCCCCAGGAGATGTACAGTGAGATAATCAAACTGATGAGTCAGCAGGACTTGGTGTGAACAGTGGATTGACAGGGAGAAATATGGACAGTTTTAGCCTCAGCTCTCAGCACACTAGCTGAAGCGATTTTAATATTGTATCTGAAACATATTGGGAGACATATCGCAGTGCCTGGCTGCGAGTGTGTACACACGTTTGAGCACTTTGTGACTATAAGCATGTGTAAAAGCGAGTATTCGCGTAAGTCATGCTCTCAAGGAGCAATAATCATGTACCTCTAAATTGGGATGGTGAGGAAAACAAGCTGTGAGTTTAGGATTCAGTGTTGTGAGGAATCCTCTATTTTGTGATTTTACTACCACAGTCAGAACACTTGAATGGATTTTAGATGTCTTTAAAACAAAATAATTTTACCTTTTAACTAGGCAAGTCAGTTAAGAACTAATTCTTATTTACAATGACGGCCTACTGGGGAACAGTGGTTTAACTGCCTTGTTCAGGGGCAGAACGACAGATTTTTACCTTGTCAGCTCGGGAATTAGATCCAGCAACCTTTCGCTGACTGGCCCAACTCTCTAACCACTAGGCTACCTGCCGCATTTAAGAATGTCCCAGGTCCGTGAAGATATACTAGTAACAAACATTCCAGGTTATAATCCTACATGAGATGCAGGTTATGAATGTAGCTTAAGTCATTGGTACATTCTCATGAGAAATGTCCAGGGTCCAGTTCAACATACAGTACTTCTCTACAGAACTTGCACTTTTCAAACTGTCATCACCAGGACTTTATTGCGGTGTTGTGTTGGTTAATGTTGCTGTGCCTTTTTTAATCAAACACATTCAATTTGTGTTTACCTGTCCCTACTGATACTTGTCATTTTGTGACAGAGATTAAGTATTTTTATTGGATCTTAGGTAAGGAAGGGTGCCGACCAATGAATGACTGACACGTTTGTTCATTCATTTTCTACTTCCGTTGTGTTACAATAAAAAGCAGCATACATAAATATTCTATCCAACTACTCAATAAAAATTCATTAAATCTGTTGTACAATTCAATTTATTGACAAGTGCTTAAGAAACTGAGTATCTACTCATAGAATGCTTTAATCTGTAACAATGTTTAAATTCACTTACTCCTATGTACAATATCAAAACCAGGAACTCATCCGTTTCTAATTTACATATATTATACAATATACAAATATTTTGAGACGCATAGTATGAATTCAATTAATGTCATATTTCAAGGAGGTTCAACCATGAGACTAAAAACAATTTCTTGGCCATTTATATTGGTATGAACTTTAACGAATGGTTGCCAGACAGCTGAGGCCAAAGTGTCGAGTATGAACCATAGATTGTATACATATGAACAGAGATCATTCCTCAGTCGGACAAAAGATGCCTGACGAGAAGGTGATGTTGCCATGGTGAAAAATTCCCCATCGTCTGCAATCCCCCCCCTCCCCCCCTCCCTTCAGTCAGGCTTTTTCAGCATTGTAACAATATTCTTGAACTGCAGTCTCCTTGCTATATCGAGTGGGGTCTCATCATCCTAAAGGACAGGGTAATACATTATATTACCACCAAAGCTTAGTGAAATAGTAACATAAAATGTCCTCTTATGCTTTATCAGAGGCGTCGAGCAGGTTAGAGAAGAGATGAATAACCATAATGCAATTTGCAAAAGTGACCTCATACCTACTTTGTTTTTAATAGAAACGTCTGCCTTTTTCTCCAGTAACAGTGGAACGAGTCTGTGACTCTTCATCTGACAGACATAGTGAAGACCAGTGTTTCCCTGCTGAAATACACAGTGAACACAAAAGGTCAAATAAGTCACACAGAATGATCATTAGCTCATCATTCTAATACTACAACTATATACTTCATCTCAGTACTCACATAGTCCACAGCGTCAACCTCCACTTTAGTGCTCAAAACCAGATTCATTAGTTTCACATTCTTCCTTTGCTTGTCTTCCTGTTGAAAGGAGGAAGGTTTATACCACAGTGACCAACAACAACACTTTCCTATTGCTCTTGCAGTGTGGCTGGTCTGGGTAGCCATGACTGATGAGAGACTTAAGACTTTGCCCCACTGTATTCCAAGGTCAGCGTTTCAAAGTATATCCTACCAGAATGAAGTATCCAATCAACAGAATTGGCATGAGGATAGTGATCATCAGGTAATCCAAGAAGGAGAAGGTCCTCTTTGCAGCATAGTGCAAACATGTCCTCTGTTTCTACAGGCAGACAGGGAGAGAGAGCATGGATCAGTGCCACACATTTCACAAGACGCCCAGTGTTGGCAGGCTCCTCATTGAGAACACTAACATATTCCTGTATTGTTTATTCAATTGCATCACCTAATTGAGGAACATTCTCATTTCCACTGTAGATTCCTACAAACATTGAAGTAAATTTCACACTTGGTCTGATAGTATCCTTTTTTACCTAATATTTACATATAAATGACATAGTGACATAGTAAATAATAACTACTGTTTGTGTATTTGGTAGTCATAGAAACAAGCATAAATAAAAGTTACACAACTACTGTCCAAATGTCTCAGAACTCCATTTCCACTACCTTGTTCCTTATAACTACATCTGCCTTCAGGTCCAAAAGGTACTTGACCACTCTGATGTTTCCACATCTGCAGGCAGCTATGATTGGTGTATCGCCAGATTCCTCATCTTGAACATTTAAAGTCTTGGCATCCTCTTTTAGAATGTGGTACACCTTTTGAAGGTCGTTATCGTAGGCAGCTTGGCAAATGGGCTGCGGAAATAAGCAAATGGTAGCATGTAAAGTAACTTCATAAACCAGTTCATGCATTTGTAGGCTACGTATGGTAAATCAATGCATGTTGATTCGTCTTGACTTCACACCTGGGTCAAGGGTTTATTGAAGGATAAACAAACCAACAATGAAACAATGCCAACATCAGATACGGTAAGTGAGCCTACTGCTGCACTGAGAAGGCGCCCTTCTGTAGCCAGCGGCAGATAAGATGAGCAGCAAAACAGGTCATTCCTGTCTCACTTCAGTTATAACCGTGAGACAACCAGCAAGCCCCTCCTTAGGTCACATTCTTTATAAAACACAGATGACACCTGAGAGCGGTCAAATACAGGTCACCTCCGGTTTCTGTCAGATGGCTAGTGAAATATCATAGCTTATATGGGTATGGCCAACATTGCCCTTTAACAAGACAATACATCTGTGGGAGACCCCAAGTCACAGAGGTGCAACTTTCACATGACCCTCCCAAATAGTGAAATTGCATTTTTGTCCCCCCCAGTTTTATCATTGCACTGTGACACAAAAAGCGTCATCAGTGTGCTTTAGGACCATGCGGACGCCTCAGAGCGGCCGGCTAGGCTGTTTGGTGGTTTCAGCCAACTAGATTTAGGGCCGCGTGGACACCACAGAGCGTGCCAACAGAGGCAGCTGTTATCTATGTGTGTTATGCTTTTTCTCTGAGTTGTAAAAGCAAGTAGAACAGAAAATGAGTACTTTTTATTTAACTGATGTAGCTGGCAAGGTAACTGCTGTTTGACTAACAGAAAAAATAAGAAAAACAATTCCAGTGCTGAGCTAGTAGTGTAACTGACATGTAACATTAGCTAATGTTTGATCCCCTCTCGACTCAAGTTATATCTTAAGTGAATGAACAAGCTAGCTAGCTAGTAACTAGCTACCACAGCCAGTTCAGCTCTAGCCTCTAGCTATCTGTCAGGTAGCAGTATCTAACAGTTGTTGTGTGTATGGAAATGTTTTGTAGCTTTTGTTTTGTACCGTTTCAACAGAAGTAAATTAACTTGGCACGTTTTCGCCAGTTGATGTACCATAGAGCTAGCCAAAAGTTGGCTGACGTTATATATTATTTTTTATCCTCAATCACAGTCAGTATAGCAATGTAACGTAATTGGTCTGTCAGTTTTCCTACATAATTCCCTACTTTTCACACTGACACGGTATTAACAGCTCTACAGGCTTCAGTGTCATGGTGGACACTCAGTAGAAAACACTATGCTCATCATGTCTTAGCACGATTAGATGGTGACAGCAGGGTCTGACAGCCAGGGAAGACCAGTCTACGGAGCTCAGGTGAATTTTACAGATGCAACACTTTATTCTCTTGGTGCAGCAAACACTGGACAAGACAGAAGCTTCAAAGATTGAAATTATTTTAAGGCCGTCTGACAAACCTCAAGTTGATTTACAAACTGTAGCAAGGGTTGATAGAGGCTTTTCCTGATGACACTAAACATGTAAAACAAAAATACGAGGAAGACCTGGGAGACACTATGGATGATGATGAATGGATACAGATATGTTTGAATGCCCAGTCATGTTCATATAATCTCAGACATAAATTACTGCAGTTTAAGGCTATCCATAGAACATACTATATGTCAGTGAAACTGAATATCATGCATTCAGAAATGCAATACCTCTGCTGGAGGTGTAAAACACAAAAGGGGCCATATTTCAATATGTTGTGAAGGCTGGCTGAATTCTGGCAAAGAGTATGTACTTTATCTCAGCATGTCTACAAACTCTCCTTTCTCCCTGTTTTTCTTTGCTATGAAATGTTGATATGGGAGACTTGTCAGAAGAAACTGTGTAACCTACCATTTATAGTGGCTAAGAAATGCATTGCCATTAATTCGAAGGTTGGTTATCCTCCCACAATGTCACAATGGTTGAGACAGTAATGTCAAGTTATGCATCAATAGATTTGATTTATTTCCAGATTAAGGGTATACTGTGCAACTTTCATACAGTTTGGATGTCTTATATTGAATACTGTGTGACAAAAGGAGTCTGTATTGAAAACATGCCCACGTCATGGGAGATACCTATTTAGGCAATCCCTGCTGGGCTGCTCAGTCCTGGCAATGGGGGTCTATTGGTTGTCACTCTGGCCTAACACACCTGGAACCAATAATGAATGTTTCACTAAGATCCTAAAGCTGAGTGGAGTCTGTTGGGTTGGGGCGCTGTAGGGCGGTGGACCCATAGGGACAGGACGGAGCTCTACAGTACCACTAGGCCTATGATATGAATTACAGTGCCCTCCGTAATTATTGAGACAGTGAAGCATTTTTTATTCTTATGGCGCTATACTCCAAAAGTTTGGATTTTAAATCAAACAATGACTATGAAGTTACAGTGCAGACTGTCAGCTTCCACTTGAGTGTAATTTCATCCATAATCGGGTGATCCGTTTAGAAATTACAGCACTTTTTGTACATAGTCCCCCATTTTAGGGGCGCAAACGTATTGGGACAAATTCACTTGTATGTGTATTAGTAGTAGTAGTAGTAGTAAAAAGTTAAGTATTTGGTCTCACATTCATAGCATGCAATGACGACATCAAGGTTGTGACTCTACAAATTTGTTGGAAGCATTTGCTGTTTGTTTTGGTTGTTTCAGATTATTTTGTGCCCAAATGAAAATAATGGTAAATAATGTATTGTGTCATTTTGGAGTAACTTTTATTGTAAATAAGAATATACACTGCTCAAAAAAATAAAGGGAACACTAAAATAACACATCCTAGATCTGAATGAATAAAATATTCTTATTAAATACTTTTTTCTTTACATAGTTGAATGTGCTGACAACAAAATGTAAATCAAATTTATCAACCCATGGAGGTCTGGATTTGGAGTCACACTCAAAATTAAAGTGGAAAACCACACTACAGGCTGATCCAACTTTGATGTAATGTCCTTAAAACAAGTCAAAATGAGGCTCAGTAGTGTGTGTGGCCTCCACGTGCCTGTATGACCTCCCTACAACGCCTGGGCATGCTCCTGATGAGGTGGCGGATGGTCTCCTGAGGGATCTCCTCCCAGACCTGGACTAAAGCATCCGCCAACTCCTGGACAGTCTGTGGTGCAACGTGACGTTGGTGGATGGAGCGAGACATGTTGTCCCAGATGTGCTCAATTGGATTCAGGTCTGGGGAACGGGCGGGCCAGTCCATAGCATCAATGCCTTCCTCTTGCAGGAACTGCTGACACACTCCAGCCACATGAGGTCTAGCATTGTCTTGCATTAGGAGGAACCCAGGGCCAACCGCACCAGCATATGGTCTCACAAGGGGTCTGAGGATCTCATCTCGGTACCTAATAGCAGTCAGGCTACCTCTGGCGAGCACATGGAAGGCTGTGCGGCCCCCCAAAGAAATGCCACCCCACACCATGACTGACCCACCGCCAAACCGGTCATGCTGGAGGATGTTGCAGGCAGCAGAACGTTCTCCACGGTCTGTCACATGTGCGTGTGAACCTGCTTTCATCTGTGAAGAGCACAGGGCGCCAGTGGCGAATTTGCCAATCTTGGTGTTCTCTGGCAAATGCCAAACGTCCTGCACGGTGTTGGGCTGTAAGCACAACCCCCACCTGTGGACGTCGGGCCCTCATACCACCCTCATGGAGTCTGTTTCTGACCCTTTGAGCAGACACATGCACATTTGTGGACTGCTGGAGGTCATTTTGCAGTGCTCCTCCTGCACCTCCTTGCACAAAGGCGGAGGTAGCGGTCCTGCTGCTGGGTTGTTGCCCTCCTACGGCCTCCTCCACGTCTCCTGATGTACTGATGTACTGTCTCCTGGTAGCGCCTCCATGCTCTGGACACTACGCTGACAGACACAGCAAACCTTCTTGCCACAGCTCGCATTGATGTGCCATCCTGGATGAGCTGCACTACCTGAGCCACTTGTGTGGGTTGTAGACTCCGTCTCATGCTACCACTAGAGTGAAAGCACCGCCAGCATTCAAAAGTGACCAAAACATCAGCCAGGAAGCATAGGAACTGAGAAGTGGTCTGTGGTCACCACCTGCAGAATCACTCCTTTATTGGGGGTGTCTTGCTAATTGCCTATAATTTCCACCTGTTGTCTATTCCATTTGCACAACAGCATGTGAAATTTATTGTCAATCAGTGTTGCTTCCTAAGTGGACAGTTTGATTTCACAGAAGTGTGATTGACTTGGAGTTACATTGTGTTGTTTAAGTGATCCCTTTATTTTTTTGAGCAGTGTAATATGTTTCTAAATACTTTTACATTAATGTGGATGCTAACATGATTACAGCTAATCCTAAATGAACTGTGAAAAATTATGAGTGAGAAAGTTACAGATGCACAAACATCCTAACCCCAAGACATGCTAACATCGCACCACTACACTAATAAAATAGCTTAGCATTTTTCAAGGGGTATGATATTTGTGTGTCTATAATTTTCTCACTCATCATTATTTACAATTCCCTCAGGATTATCCATAATCATGGCAGCATCCACATTCATGTAGAAGTGTTTAGAAATAGATATTCTTATTTACAATAATAGTGAATGCAGGAAATGATGAAAGTCTTTCTGGTATTATGAAAAGTGTTTGACTTATTTCCTTTTCCTTCCTCTCCAATAGTTTTGTAAGTGTAGGCTGCTATCTATCATGTTCTACATACAATTTATTATGTAAGTACATGATGTGTTATGTTAATTAATTATAATTTAGCAGTGAATTTATTAAGTAAACCAGGTTTGTCGGCTATATGACTCGACGACTGCACCCATCTTCGATTCCCGACGTCTGCTTTTCACTGGAATGTGGTTTGCACGAAATTAACTGTTTTGTGATTTTCTTTCACCCTTTTACTCGAGACACCGATAAAGTTTCCCGAATAGTCCTTTAAATATCGTAAAGGCTAGGATGATGGCTCTCCAACCCTGTTCCTGGAGCGCTACCATCATGTAGGTTTTCATTCCAACCCCAATTCTAGCGCACCCGATTCTAATAATTAGCTGGTTTACAAAATGGGGTTGGAGTGAAACCCTACAGGAGGGTAGAGCTCCAGGAACAGGGTTGGAGAACCCTGGGCTACAGGTAGTGCTACTCAGCTGCGAGAAATTGCGTCTACCTGGCTACACCTAGCAATCCACATGCTGCACTGCGGAGGGACTATATTGAGGGGCATCCTACTAAAACTTTCTCAGAGACTAAACAACTACACACAGACTAAAAAACGTTCCCATTAAACGCGTTTAAATGACAGCTCACCTCTGAGTACACTATCCCCATGTCGCCTCTTCTTCAGTGACAAAATACTTCCCCCGCTAAAATAAAACACTTGACTTTTATTTTTAGAAGCCAGTCAAGTAAAATTTCTTCAGAGGTAGGCTAATATTTCCACAGCCGATGTATTAATTTTTCAGTTACGCACCTATCAGATTCATCATCTGGTTCCCCATGCTAGTAACGCATCTACTGTAGGGTGTGGCTTGTTTGAGACATTACCATAGAACGTCACCTTTTTTTTTTAGGTGTGTTCTAAGGGCCTTTTCACGAAGATACGTTTGCCTACACAAACCGTATTAGGCTACAGTTGAAAGCTATTGCGATGCTAATTTTAACAAGAACAGGCAACTGTGGGTAAGCACTTTGTGTAAAGGCCTAACTGCAGTCTACTGTGGTATTTTGGACCCAGTAATTGTAGAATAACTTGTGTAGGCCTACTACTGCAGTTATACTGCACTGTAACTCCAATTACACGGCAAAATTACTGCAGTAAAAACAACTTATTTTAGAAGCAGTATTTGCAGAAAACTGCAGTTATACTGCACTCTGCAATCTTTTTTCGTAAGGGATGGCGCAACAACACGGGTGTGACAGGGGAGGGGTTTATCATTGTGCCACATGTTCACTAGAATAGAGCTATCTAATAAATCTGCCCAGCATTTTTACACATGATCCTAAGCATGTTTGGATGTTAATTGCTTAATTAACTGAGGAACCACTCCTGTGTGGAAGCACCTGTTTTCAATATACTGTATCCCACATTCACTCAACTGGTTCCATTATTTTGGCATTTAGGATTTTCATTTGTAACATTATGTGGTGATTTCCATCTATCCACGTTGCAGAGATCAGCACAGCAGGGCTGCAGGAAAACGTGTGGCAAGCAGGAATTTGCCCCCAGCACCTTTGGTTCAGTTGAAGAAAAAATATTGACACAGAAGTGTTGAAAAGGAGGGACAAAGTACTGTTGTTTAGACTCCTTTGCCTCATGCTTTGTCAACTCGTGCACAATTAATCTGATCAGCTATAGCCTACCGATAACAACCACAGCTGCAGGTAGCCTAGAGAAACCCTATGCGCTCTGACCCACTCTGGCCAGGGGAAACGAAGCGGTAACGTCATGTATTCATAGCCTAAGCTATGTACTGCATTTATAGCCTAAAATAGGCCTATTTATTTGTGTTAAGAGACCATGTGAATGTGATGAAATGTTGTTTATGTTCAAAACTTCGGGTGGCTAGGCTGTCTAGACCTTATCAATCCAAAATTATTGACTGGAATTATTACATCAACACAATAGTGATGACATACTGTAGGAGTAACTTTTTAATTACAGATGCAAAGGCCTACACAGATGATATACATACGTCTATATACATAATATATATCTAGCTAGTTTTTCTATGCGTCAAACCTCTCATCGGGGACCCCTAGATGTTTTACAATTTTGTTTTAGCCCTGAACTAGTTCACCTGATTCACCTTATCAAGGGCTTGGTCAGTGGCGCCCACATTTAAAAAATAAAAAATAAAATGCATGTTATTTTGGCATTAATGTGTCACATATCAGTTTGCAAACAATATAAAAAAATAATAATATAGAATTGAGTTAATAAAGCCGCATACAAACATGGTCTCTTTTTTGTTTTCTTGAGTAACATGCTGACCAGA
The DNA here is from genome assembly GCF_016432855.1 of Salvelinus namaycush. Classification (NCBI taxonomy): domain Eukaryota; kingdom Metazoa; phylum Chordata; class Actinopteri; order Salmoniformes; family Salmonidae; genus Salvelinus; species Salvelinus namaycush. The sequence goes on from NC_052310.1 coordinate 10,989,189, forward strand.
CCGGACACGTCACGTGCGCGAGCGTCGCAAAATAAATTTAGAAATCCATGTTATTCAATTATTGCACCCACACTGCTTGCGGGCGCCAACGAGTGGCTGCGACACCAAGGGCTAAAATAGATGTCTTTCCTATTTCTGACGCAGATCGCGCTCCAAGTCCTGCCTCTCCCATCTCCTCATTGGTTTATAGAAGCAGGTACCCACGTGCCATCTCCTCATTGGTTTATAGAAGCACGTACCCACGTGCCATCTCCTCATTGGTTATACCCACGTGGGTGATAGAAAGACAAACTGTTTTGCCGGTAGTCGTGGTAATACAATGAAAGTTTAGATGCGATCACCATATAATATAAACAATGAAAAAGCCTGGAAGGAGGGGAAATGACTAGAAACGATTCGGTTGGCCGTTTTATGTGTGGATTAATTGTCGGAGTAGAGATCCTTGTGCATTTCAGGTAAAATAACAACTCAATGTTTATATCCCAGGACAAATTAGCTAGCAACAGCAAGCTAGCTAAATAGGACAAATTAACGTTAGCTAGCAAGTGCAAGCTAACTAGCTAAATTACCATACATGTTTAATGCTTTTCGACCTGTCCCCAAATTAATGTCATTGGTTCAGAATTTGTTTTGATATTTTAACCTGCGTGTCGTGATCGCGTTTGGTGTGGGGGGGCAAAATACATTTATGCACGATAGCGCACGATGGCGCACGCGCGCAGCCGGTTTGGGCAAGGTGTAAGGCAGCTCCAAAATGCAGGTGTTTCAGCCTAGCTCTGTGCTTTCTGTGGTGGTGGGGCAAGCCAGCAGAAAATATGGAGCGGTGCGCCGTGATTGGCTCAGTGTTCTGTCACTCATGGGGACACTACGTCACCGCCAAGTCTAAGAGTAGAGCTAGAAAATTCAAGCCTCTTGGGTACTGCCATAGAGTTATATTAGAAGTGCCCATCCAAGAAGGCTCAAGGTCATTGGCCACAGATAAAACAACTTCAAATCATGTTTTATCTACAGCAGCTTTGATTGGGCTGATCATGTTAACATCATACTTTCAAGATCTTAGCTTGCAGTCATCATCATGAATCGAATCGACAATCTACTGACAAATCCTTTTTATCCTTGTCATGTGAAGGGAAATAATGACGAGAAAGTGTCGATAAAACATATGGGTGCTCATCGGCTATTGGACATAAACATTACACAACAACTTGGACATCGCAAATTCAACAATGAGTGGTTTGGAAGGAATCAGTGGCTAACTGCAAGATTTGCAAAGCAATCAGCCTGCTATTCAGTGGAGTGGCTGTGTGGTTCCAAGTCTAAGATTAAGGGTCTCTTTTCCTAGTTTAAAATTATAAACATTGGCCATGCTGTCAATTAAGCTCAAAACAACCGTTAACTCGGAACTGCAAAATCGGACTTTAGTGAATTCAAGACAGCTGGGACCTCGGGAAAAACGAGCTACGACTGGGAAAATACGTTTTGAACTTTCATCCAACTCAGAATTGTAAATCCGGAAGTCGAACCTCTTTCTAGAGCTACGGCCTGAATATCACTGACGTCATCATGATTCAACCTTTCCCCCCCCAAGTTACCAGTTGTCTTGAAAGCACCATAAATCCAGAGAATGGCAGACTTTGATGACAGTTTGATGACAACATTTTCCCACAAAGGACTGCCGCGCCACCTTCCTGTTCAAGTGAGCACAGCACAAAAAGGTGAATCCAAAAATGTATGCTTCTGCATAAATTATGTAATATACCAGGGAGATATGTTTTATTTATTTAACCTTCATTTAACTATTTTCAATGACGGCCTAGGAACGACAGATTTCTACCTTGTCAGCTCAGGGATTCGAACTTGCAACCTTTCGGTTACTAGTCCAACGCTCTAACCGCTAGGCTACCGCCCCAATGTATACTGAAAGTAATACTAAGTGTACATTGTGTAGTGAGCTGTTAGTAGCCCATGTGAAACACCCTAATAATTTGGTCTATTTTCACCTCTTAATTTTGCCTACTGTTCTGACTTGGTGGTGCACATGTAGCCTATAACCTGTTTTTGAGAAATGTAATGATCGAATATTGTAAGAGGTTTCATTGTCTGCTTATATGCCCCCTTTATTTATCCTACGGTTCTGACTTGGTGTACAGGGAGAACACTAAGAACGGCCCATATTATGAATTCTGTCGCTGTACATTTCAAAAGTGCTGAACAAATAGTTATACGTTCGTCCTAGCTCGCTCATTAATGTCTTAATCGAAATTACGGATTGCCTCTTATCCGCATGTCGTCCCCTTATGCCATAGTTTGTACATCTCAATTGTCATTAGAAACCACATTTGCTTAAGCAAGTAAGCCATAACAGCTATGTTTTTTTTGAAAGGCAGTAAATGAGGGTGAATGAACTGTTTCGCTGCCAGACATGGCTCCGCTGATAGCCAGGTGTAGCAGTGGTCACCCCCCCCCCACACACACACATATCTCAACATTTAGACTTAGTATCACGAAATGTTAAGAGTGCATCTCGAACATTTTTAAAAAGCTTCCACATTCAAATAAATGTCGGTAGCTGAATGGGCTTCCATAGAAATATCTTCTTGTTGGGCAGCCGTTAGATTTTTTTATTTCAAATTTTCCCCACTTTAACACGCAATGTGTCAAGCCAAACGCTTCTTCATGAACAATCTTCTTAAAAGTTACAGGATGCATGAATATTCTTCTTGTAAATTACAGGATGCAAATGATGCCGCATGTGCCGCAACTGTAGGGCATTTTCTCTTTTGTCCACCAGAGTGGTGGACTGGATTCTCCTCCCCACACATCACTTCATAGAGACCGCCGCTGCTGCCACCACCACCAACACCACATCGCCGATGTTATAATAGGTGGACTGGATAACAATCTCTCTCGCCTTATTGGACATTGGATTTGAAAGACAGCTTTCAGCCATTTTATCGCTGGTAAACTGTCGCTCTTTCTATCCTTTTTCATTTTGAACAATGACTTCATGAAGTAGGTTACTGTACAAAAGCTAAATCGGCGAGGTTTGGATAAGAGAACAGTGATTTATTGACGCCTGTTTTCGTACTCAATTCTAGCATGTGCCACGTGACGACAGGGACACACGAGTATGGGCATTAGACGCGGGTAAATACACTGGTAAGCGTTTTCACCTATTTACATGGTTGATCAGTTTACTGCACGTTAAGCTGTTTAAATCAAATAGCTTCTATTATTTTCCTGGATTTACACGCAGTAGTCTGATTAAGTTAGTCTCATTCCTAAGCCCCCTCTTAAATCTCCTGATGTTGCAAAGCTGTTAAATGTCCAGGAATTTATTTTAAATCACAAACATGAGGTCCAATGAAAGGTCCTATTGCTATATCGAATCTGAAATTACAAATTCACTGTAGCCCAAGGGATGGTCGACGTCATTGTACAGATACAATGTTGTTGATGAGACACGTTCCTATCGTTGACATGTAGGGTGTGATTTTTTAAATCTTTATGTTGATACACATGGCTATCAAAAGAGGACGATGTACTACTGTAACAGCTAGTGACAGGTGCATCAGTTTACCAAAGAATACAGGAAACACAGTCAAGCCTGTCTGAGAGAGCAGAAGTTACACTGTACATTCAACTGTTTTATTTTGTTTCAGAGGATACTTACATACGTTCTATGTCTATAAATTCACTGACGTTCGTTATTAAAATAATTTAAGATAATGTTATAATGGATATTAGATACTGGTATAATGGACAATTTATCCAAATGATAGTACTGTGACTCAAATACAGTAGACTGCCTACAATGCAACCACATAAAACATTTTTAGGGGGTTCCTGAATCTGCACTGTTTGCAAGTCATATCTTAAAATTGCCTACTATTTTTGAATGATGCGTTTAGTGTGCAAATTCAATTGAAGGAAAGACTCATGATTGCGATGTCCCTTAGTAGGGCAATGTTAATAGGGCAATGTTAATAGGGCAATGTTAATAGGGAATTTCAATCAAATGTGTTCAGTAGTTCCCTGGAATATTGACTTGTCATTTTAGGTATGTTTTAAAATAACTTTTAGCTTTCTATGCCTTTCCACTCTCAAGCAACACTTCATTATGTTGGTTTGTTGTCCTTACTGTACCATACCACAGAAAACAGTACTGAAATTACTGTCAAAAATAGCACTAAGAGTAGTACACCGTAGTTTCCTGATTGGGTTTGTAGTTCTAAAGCCTAATCAATATCATGCTGTATTCATAATCTGCTAGCAGGGTTGAATGGCGGGAACATGATTACTGGGATTTACCACCTAAAACCACTCCCTTTTCCCGGGATAAATAACTGAGAAACCGGTAAATTATAATAAATTATTTATATAAACAGCATGGAGTGAAATGGAACTGTTAAATTACATGCAATGTCTAAATGTGGCTTCTCTATGGCCTCTGCATGATGAATCACCAACGCTCAGGGTGGGGACAGACCATATCAGATTGGAGCGTAGTTCACAATGCATGTCGATCTATCTCATCATGTGAACTTTTTTTCCTTTTCTTGTGACAGGTAGGTCTACATTTCCTACATCTAACTTTCAGGGGTCACCTTATTTTTTCTAAAAGATAAAGATATATAAAGATATCTTTTTGTAAAGATATAAAACATTTAAAAAATTGCAGCTGCAGAGTTTTAAAACATTTCTCGAATATTGTTGCTTTAAATCAGTGCACGCCGAGCAGTCTCTCGCAGTCTTTCTCTCTCTTCATCAATTCCATTGAAATTGCATCCAAAATTGATAATCCTGTTCTAGATTGCTATACAGATGTTCTAGCCTACCTTTCAGGGAATGCAGTCAATGCAGTATTAGCCTTATATTTATCTAATTAATGGTGGGAATGCAGTAGCGGTGTGTGGGTAAAATCACTGGGGAAGCCAAAGAAAAGCCATATTACAACCTTTGTGTTGTGATAGTTACGTTGTTTGCTCTATAACCTTTTAAATGATATCCCTTGCGACCGTGATTTATAGGCCTAAAGGCACAGACAATAAGACACAATGGCAGAATACATTCAACCACACCTTTTGGTTTTATCACAAAACTAGATAGCAACCTCTGTCCAGCGAAGTCCACAAAGCATATTGCATGTACAGTAACAGACAGTTACATGACTTACAGCATGGTCAAGCAAGTTCATGTTTCCATTTTTGGACCACTAAACAACTATTGATTTAGAACGACAAAGAGTTACCGCAAGTCACAAAAATATATAGAACTGTCATCAAGGCAAAGGGTGGCTACTTTGAAGAATCTCAAATATATTTTGATTTGTTTAACAATTTTTGTTTACAATATGATTCCACGTGTGTATTTCATAGTTTTGATGTCTTCACTATTATTCTACAATGTAGAAAATAGTCAAAATAAAGAAACCCTTGAACGAGTAGGTGTGTCCAAACTGTTGACTGGTACTGTATGTGTATTGGATAACGACACAATCATTTGGCCTTTTTTGGGCTCATTACAAGTCTAATGTACAACCCTAATGTAGGGCTCATAAAATGTATGTAATGTATGGCTCATTAGGCACAGGTAGCATCAGACTTGAATTTTCAATCAAAGCTCTAATCAAATCCAGACAAAGGCCTATTTACAGTATATGCTTTTGAATGGCTCTTCCAGTTTTACTGGATTACCTGGGAGAAAAGTGATTTATTCTAGGGATGGAACATTCGTAAAATACTGGGAAAATATTCAACCCTATCTGCTAGTGACTGAAGCCTGTCAAGTCTCCTGTAATTCTATTTGGTAAAAAAATCCTATTTGAATCAGTGAATGTTGTTCCCATCTGCTTGAGCATTCATTACTGCTTCTTGCAGAGAAAGTAGGAATCCAAAGCTTGGCGAACACTCCACACATGAATGATGAGTACTCAAGTGCTTATGACAGGATAGACAAAAGGATACAAGAGAGATTTTGATCAGACTAGCCAGATCTCTCTGGAGTCTGGACCTCAACTAAACTATTTATTTTCAGTACAGAGGTCAATGTTTCTATTTGGGGCACACTTTGGATTATAAAGGACTTGTTTGCCTTTTCTTTTCACATTTCTTTGTTGGCGTGAAAATGAATTAGAGGAATAATTCAGAATTCTAATCAAAGTTTTGTATTAAATACATGTATTAACTGCAGAAATATACACATTTTACAGGAACTGACTTGAAGTCTTTTTTTCACATTGCAGTCAGCCTTGGGCAGTGTTAATTACACCTAGATTTCACACTATGCTGCTATTGTGTACTGTACGTGATGGGTTTCCATGGCAGCATCAACCAGAATGTCACTGACAAATAGAAAGGGTTTGGATGTATTGCAACATCTTGCTTTCAATTCGGTTGCAGTATCAAATAGTAGTTTTGGGATTGAAGAGTAGAGGGACCCTGGAGGATTAAAGGCACTGTTCAAATCTGCTCATTGACCAAGCTTAGTGATAGATAAAGGATTTCATCTCAGCAGAATATGTCCATGAATCACCCTATTTTGCTCCTTGGTTACAAGCTGTCATAGCAACAGTATGCCACCTTTTCTTGGAGGCCGTTAAAGCATGTTACTCTATTTTAAAGAACCTGTAAGAATTTGATTGAGCGGCTGCTTTTGGAGACTCGTGCTATGAAACAACAGAAATCCTTGTTGGCTGAAAATACTACATACTGTAATGCAAGTCAAGTTCTAAGTCAAGAACTTGATCAATTTATATGACTCCTACCGAGGGTAAGCTGTCTCTGTGGACAACATTAATGTCTCGATCTCTGTGAGAGGGAACTTTATCGACCACACGGCCATCATTACACAACAGAGTCATGGCCATTAGCCGAGCTAAGATTTCTCTCCTCTCGTCTCCAGTGGGCTTTCATCTTAGAAGATGACAGGTGGACACATTTGGGAAGATTGGAGCCTGTGATCCTGCAGTCTAAAGACACCATGGAGCAAGGCTTCAGCTTCAGCACACTGGTGAGTCTTGTTAGTCGGGGGTAAAGGCGTCTGTTTGCTTCCCATCCTAAACAGTTCGTGCATATATTATGATGACATTTTGTGACGTTTTTGTTCCCTTTGGTCTTCAGCAAGGTTTTTTTTTGGCTGTTCATGCTCACAATTTTTTTTGTTTTGTTGTTGAGGCAACCCGAAGTGTGGTGATTGGTCAACAGTAGGGATTCTTCAAATAAGTGTTTGTTGTCATTCAATGAGAGACGACTCGCTTTCATGCACATTTTTTCCACTGTGAAATACTGCAACAAACATCTTAGCTGTAAAATTACTACAACTTCTTCGGAACGAACGTCAATTAATTACAGATTTTTTTTGAGTACATTTTTGAGGAAGTGTTAATTGGCTATGGCATCTCAAGAGGGACAAACGGTACTATTGCCGCGCTTTTCAAATTTTTCAAGCGACTGTCCTTTAAGGGAGTATGCGAGGCACATACGTTCACTTCATCTAGCTGAGTTCTGCTAGGAGCAAACTGAACCTAGTGTGCACGCCTTAAGGGGTTAGAGGTGAAGTGGGGAGTGATGGGCTGTGTGTGGAGTGGGATAGGTGGGAGGTGACGGGCGGAGTAATGGGCTGTGTGTGGAGTGGGATAGGTGGGAGGTGACGGGGGGAGTGATGGGCTGTGTGTGGAGGGGGGTAGGTGGGAGGTGACGGGGGGAGTGATGGGCTGTGTGTGGAGGGGGGTAGGTGGGAGGTGATGGGCTGTGTGTGGAGTGGGATAGGTGGGAGGTGACGGGGGGAGTGATGGGCTGTGTGTGGAGTGGGATAGGTGGGAGGTGACGGGGGGAGTGATGGGCTGTGTGTGGAGTGGGATAGGTGGGAGGTGACGGGCGGAGTGATGGGCTGTGTGTGGAGTGGGATAGGTGGGAGGTGACGGGGGGAGTGATGGGCTGTGTGTGGAGGGGGGTAGGTGGGAGGTGACGGGGGGAGTGATGGGCTGTGTGTGGAGGGGGGTAGATGGGAGGTGATGGGCTGTGTGTGGGGTGGGATAGGTGGGAGGTGACGGGGGGAGTGATGGGCTGTGTGTGGAGTGGGATAGGTGGGAGGTGACGGGGGGAGTGATGGGCTGTGTGTGGAGGGGGGTAGGTGGGAGGTGATGGGCTGTGTGTGGAGTGGGATAGGTGGGAGGTGACGGGGGGAGTGATGGGCTGTGTGTGGAGTGGGATAGGTGGGAGGTGACTGGGGGAGTGATGGGCTGTGTGTGGAGTGGGGTAGGTGGGAGGTGACGGGCGGAGTGATGGGCTGTGTGTGGAGTGGGGTAGGTGGGAGGTGACTGGGGGAGTGATGGGCTGTGTGTGGAGTGGGGTAGGTGGGAGGTGATGGGCTGTGTGTGGAGTGGGATAGGTGGGAGGTGACGGTGGGAGTGATGGGCTGTGTGTGGAGTGGGATAGGTGGGAGGTGACTGGGGGAGTGATGGGCTGTGTGTGGAGTGGGGTAGGTGGGAGGTGACGGGCGGAGTGATGGGCTGTGTGTGGAGTGGGATAGGTGGGAGGTGACGGGGGGAGTGATGGGCTGTGTGTGGAGTGGGATAGGTGGGAGGTGACGGGCGGAGTGATGGGCTGTGTGTGGAGTGGGATAGGTGGGAGGTGATGGGCTGTGTGTGGAGTGGGATAGGTGGGAGGTGACGGGGGGAGTGATGGGCTGTGTGTGGAGTGGGATAGGTGGGAGGTGACGGGGGGAGTGATGGGCTGTGTGTGGAGTGGGATAGGTGGGAGGTGACGGGGGGAGTGATGGGCTGTGTGTGGAGTGGGATAGGTGGGAGGTGACGGGCGGAGTGATGGGCTGTGTGTGGAGTGGGATAGGTGGGAGGTGACGGGGGGAGTGATGGGCTGTGTGTGGAGTGGGATAGGTGGGAGGTGATGGGCTGTGTGTGGAGTGGGAGAGGTGGGAGGTGACGGGGGGAGTGATGGCCTGTGTGTGGAGTGGGATAGGTGGGAGGTGACGGGGGGAGTGATGGGCTGTGTGTGGAGTGGGATAGGTGGGAGGTGATGGGCTGTGTGTGGAGTGGGGTAGGTGGGAGGTGACGGGGGGAGTGATGGGCTGTGTGTGGGGTAGGTGGGAGGTGAGTAAGGTTGATGGACTGTGTGGGAGAGGTGGGAGGTGATGGGGAGAGTGATGGGCTGTGTGTGGAGTGGGGTAGGTGGGAGGTGAGTAAGGTTGATGGACTGTGTGTGGAGTGGGAGAGGTGGGAGGTGACGGGGGGAGTGATGGGCTGTGTGTGGAGTGGGGTAGGTGGGAGGTGACGGAGGGAGTGATGGGCTGTGGGATAGGTGGGAGGTGACGGGGGGAGTGATGGCCTGTGTGTGGAGTGGGAGAGGTGGGAGGTGACGGGGGGAGTGATGGACTGTGTGGAGTGGGAGAGGTGGGAGGTGACGGGGGGAGTGATGGACTGTGTGGAGTGGGAGAGGTGGGAGGTGACGGGGGGAGTGATGGGCTGTGTGTGGAGTGGGAGAGGTGGGAGGTGACGTGGGGAGTGATGGGCTGTGTGTGGAGTGGGATAGGTGGGAGGTGACGGGGGGAGTGATGGGCTGTGTGTGGAGTGGGATAGGTGGGAGGTAACGGGGGGAGTGATGGGCTGTGTGTGGAGTGGGGTAGGTGGGAGGTGACGTGGGGAGTGATGGGCTGTGTGTGGGGTAGGTGGGAGGTGACGGGGGGAGTGATGGGCTGTGTGTGGAGTGGGATAGGTGGGAGGTGAGTAAGGTTGATGGGCTGTGTGTGGAGTGGGAGAGGTGGGAGGTGAGTAAGGTTGATGGGCTGTGTGTAGAGTGGGAGAGTTGGGAGGTGAGTAAGGTTGATGGGCTGTGTGTGGAGTGGGAGAGTTGGGAGGTGAGTAAGGTTGATGGGCTGTGTGTGGAGTGGGAGAGGTGGGAGGTGAGTAAGGTTGATGGGCTGTGTGTGGAGTGGGAGAGGTGGGAGGTGAGTAAGGTTGATGGGCTGTGTGTGGAGTGGGAGAGGTGGGAGGTGAGTAAGGTTGATGGGCTGTGTGGAGTGGGAGAGGTGGGAGGTGAGTAAGGTTGATGGGCTGTGTGGAGTGGGAGAGGTGGGAGGTGAGTAAGGTTGATGGGCTGTGTGTGGAGTGGGAGAGGTGGGAGGTGAGGTGAGTTGAGTTCACTTGTCTTTGGGAAATGTAGGAATCAAGGTGAGTATAGGAAGGTGGGTGGAAAGCTGGAGTGAATGGGTGTCCTCTGTGTAGAAGCAGGTGATGTGGGTGGGCTGCATTGATTTCTTCGTAGAGTGGGAATGGGTTAGTGGGCTGGGGATCCATGCCAACGGTTTCCCCTGACTCACTCCCATTAGTATTCAGCTGCTCTGTCAGACTCATCCCTCCATCCTGGGGTGGGAGAAAGGGATAGAGCGGATGTTTGCCTCTTTACACTTCCTCTGCTCATGAATAGATGATTAGACAAAGGAGATGCTATCATCGAGCCCTCCAACGAGAGAAAACTCCTGCCTGCTTCAACTGTCGCTGCCGAAAGGATGTCTTAATCTGATCCTTCATCGAGAGTACAATCATTTCCCCCGCAGTCTTCATCACTACCCCCTGCAGAGTCCAGTGGAGTCTTGATAAGACTCCCACGTCAATAGTAACCTCAAAGAACTCTGAGGCAGCAGTGTCCCGTGTGTACTGTGCTGTTTTCATTAGTGTGGTGCAGGACTGATCAGGCTAGTGTGTACTAGCATAGCGTCGTCCGTTCTACCTATGAATGCTTCCGATCAGCCCCCCCCCCCCCCGCCTGTTTTGGCCGACCTGACCTAGTGAGGGATGACAGTGGTGATGTTGTCTGGTCACGTGACCGCCTGGGGAGGGCTGGGAGGCTGCTGAGGGAGACGGCTCATGCTGATCCTAGCCGTTGCTATTTCAGTTGATGCTACAGTAGTACTGCTGCTAGGGTGATAGTGTTGCTGTGTCAGGCTGTTAGCCTTAGGGTTTTTCTGCCCATGTAGACACAGGTTCTGATGCAATGTTAGTGATAAATGTGTTGTTTTGGTCCCTGAGGTGTAGGAAGAGGTGTGCTAGTGCTGACAGGGCTGTCCTCTCCATGCTTAGTCAAATCCTAACCTTATCCATTGGAAGGAAAATGCTAAACTACCACATCTACAGTGGGGCAAAAAAGTATTTAGTCAGCCACCAATTGTGCAAGTTCTCCCACTTAAAAAGATGAGAGAGGCCTGTAATTTTCATCATAGGTACACTTCAACTATGACAGACAAAATTAGAAAAAAAATTCCAGAAAATCACATTGTAGGATTTTTTATGAATTTATTTGCAAATTATGGTGGAAAATAAGTATTTGGTCACCTACAAACAAGCAAGATTTCTGGCTCTCACAGACCTGTAACTTCTTCTGTCAAAGAGCTGTCAAAGGACACCAGAAACAAAATTGTAGACCTGCACCAGGCTGGGAAGACTGAATCTGCAATAGGTAAGCAGCTTGGTTTGAAGAAATCAACTGTGGGAGCAATTATTAGGAAATGGAAGACATACAAGACCACTGATAATCTCCCTCGATCTGGGGCTCCACGCAAGATCTCACCCCGTGGGGTCAAAATGATCACAAGAACGGTGAGCAAAAATCCCAGAACCACACGGGGGGACCTAGTGAATGACCTGCAGAGAGCTTGGACCAAAGTAACAAAGCCTACCATCAGTAACACACTACGCCGCCAGGGACTCAAATCCTGCAGTGCCAGACGTGTCCCCCTGCTTAAGCCAGTACATCTCCAGGCCCGTCTGAAGTTTGCTAGAGAGCATTTGGATGATCCAGAAGAAGATTGGGAGAATGTCAGATGAAACCAAAATATAACTTTTTTGTAAAAACTCAACTCGTCGTGTTTGGAGGACAAAGAATGCTGAGTTGCATCCAAAGAACACCATACCTACTGTGAAGCATGGGGGTGGAAACATCATGCTTTGGGGCTGTTTTTCTGCAAAGGGACCAGGACGACTGATCCGTGTAAAGGAAAGAATGAATGGGGCCATGTATCGTGAGATTTTGAGTGAAAACCTCCTTCCATCAGCAAGGGCATTGAAGATGAAACGTGGCTGGGTCTTTCAGCATGACAATGATCCCAAACACACCGCCCGGGCAACGAAGGAGTGGCTTCGTAAGAAGCATTTCAAGGTCCTGGAGTGGCCTAGCCAGTCTCCAGATCTCAACCCCATAGAAAATCTTTGGAGGGAGTTGAAAATCCGTGTTGCCCAGCAACAGCCCCTAAACATCATTGCTCTAGAGGAGATCTGCATGGAGGAATGGGCCAAAATACCAGCAACAGTGTGTGAAAACCTTGGGAAGACTTACAGAAAACGTTTGACCTCTGTCATTGCCAACAAAGGGTATATAACAAAGTATTGAGAAACTTTTGTTATTGACCAAATACTTATTTTCCACCATAATTTGCAAATAAATTCATAAAAAATCCTACAATGTGATTTTCTGGATTTTTTTTCTTCTCATTTTGTCTGTCATAGTTGAAGTGTACCTATGATGAAAATTACAGGCCTCTCTCATCTTTTTAAGTGGGAGAACTTGCACAATTGGTGGCTGACTAAATACTTGTTTGCCCCACTGTATTATGCTCTTCTATACTCCGATGCGTGGGGTTACATTGACTGCTAAGTTGACCTCTGTTACACTTTGAACTCTGACCCTGGTGACCTTTGACCCCCAACAGAAGAAGCTGGCGGCCGAGCCGGACCACACCGACGTGAGCTTGACGGCGGCGGAGCGCGTGCTGGCCCTCAGCAAGATGGGCTGCAGCGTGGAGATCAACGAGGAGATCACGCCACGCCGCTACTTCCGCTCCGGCGTGGAGATGGAGCGCATGGCCGCCGTGTACCTGGAGGAGGGCAGCTTGGAGAACGCCTACGTCCTATACAACAAGTTCATCACGTGAGGAGAGAGCGTACCCACTGGGCACAAACTGGTTGAATCAACGTTGTTTCCACGTCATTTCAATTAAATGACATTGAACCAACGTGGAATAGATGTTGAATTGACAATTGTTGCAGACTAGTTTAGGGCCTGTGATAGTGGAATACTAACATACCTATGTCCAATGTACTAATGGCAGTTCAAGTACTTGATTGATGAATAATACAAATACAAATGTTTTCGTCACATGCGCTGAATACAACCGGTGTAGACTTTACTGTGAAATGCTTACTTACGAGCCCTTTCCCAACGATGCAATAATATTAATAATGGTAACACAAGGAATAAAATACACAAGAAGGAAGCTATATACAGACAGTAGCAGTACCATATCAATGTGTGGGGGTACGAGGTAATTGAGGTCGATATGTACCTAATAGGCAGGGGTTAAGTGACTAGGGTACAGGATTAATAATAGTAGCAGCAGTAGTAGCAGTAAAAATAATTCTTCATAAACTATAATCTGTCTAACCATCTCTCTGTTGTGTCAGTCTGTTTGTAGAGAAACTCCCCAGCCATCGAGACTACCGGGAGTGCAGCGTGCCAGAGAAGCAGGTGATAATGAAGGTAAACCCTGGGCCTGCTGTGTTGGGGGGACCCCCGTGGTGCTAAACCCTTGGTCTGCTGTGTTGGGGGGACCCCGTGGTGCTAAACACTTGGTCTGCTGTGTTGGGGGGACCCCGTGGTGCTAAACCCTGGGTCTGCTGTGTTGGGGGGACCCCCGTGGTGCTAAACCCTTGGTCTGCTGTGTTGGGGGGACCCCCGTGGTGCTAAACCCTTGGTCTGCTGTGTTGGGGGGACCCTGTGGTGCTAAACCCTTGGTCTGCTGTGTTGGGGGGACCCCTGTGGTGCTAAACCCTGGGCCTGCTGTGTTGGGGTCCCCCGTGGTGCTAAACCCTTGGCCTGCTGTGTTGGGGGGACCCCGTGGTGCTAAACCCTTGGTCTGCTGTGTTGGGGGGACCCCGTGGTGCTAAACCCTTGGCCTGCTGTGTTGGGGGACCCCCGTGGTGCTAAACCCTTGGCCTGCTGTGTTGGGGGGACCCCGTGGTGCTAAACCCTTGGCCTGCTGTGTTGGGGGGACCCCCGTGGTGCTAAACCCTTGGTCTGCTGTGTTGGGGGGACCCCCGTGGTGCTAAACCCTTGGTCTGCTGTGTTGGGGGGACCCCGTGGTGCTAAACCCTGGGCCTGCTGTGTTGGGGGGACCCCCGTGGTGCTAAACCCTTGGTCTGCTGTGTTGGGGGGACCCCCGTGGTGCTAAACCCTTGGTCTGCTGTGTTGGGGGGACCCCCGTGGTGCTAAACCCTTGGTCTGCTGTGTTGGGGGGACCCCCGTGGTGCTAAACCCTTGGTCTGCTGTGTTGGGGGGACCCCCGTGGTGCTAAACCCTTGGTCTGCTGTGTTGGGGGGACCCCCGTGGTGCTAAACCCTTGGTCTGCTGTGTTGGGGGGACCCCCGTGGTGCTAAACCCTGGGCCTGCTGTGTTGGGGGGACCCCCGTGGTGCTAAACCCTTGGTCTGCTGTGTTGGGGGGACCCCGTGGTGCTAAACCCTTGGTCTGCTGTGTTGGGGGCCCCCGTGGTGCTAAACCCTGGGCCTGCTGTGTTGGGGGGACCCCGTGGTGCTAAACCCTTGGTCTGCTGTGTTGGGGGGACCCCGTGGTGCTAAACCCTTGGCCTGCTGTGTTGGGGGGTCCCCCGTGGTGCTAAACGCTTGGTCTGCTGTGTTGGGGGGACCCTGTGGTGCTAAACCCTTGGCCTGCTGTGTTGGGGGGTCCCCCGTGGTGCTAAACGCTTGGTCTGCTGTGTTGGGGGTCCCCCGTGGTGCTAAACGCTTGGTCTGCTGTGTTGGGGGGACCCCGTGGTGCTAAACGCTTGGCCTGCTGTGTTGGGGGGTCCCCCGTGGTGCTCAGACCTGCAGAGAGCTCATTAACCTAGCTGGAGGGATGGAGAGAGGGGTAGAGGGATGGAGAGAGGGAGGGATGGGGTGGAGGGATGGAGAGAGGGGTGGTAGGGATGGAGAGAGAGAGGGATGGAGAGAGGGGTGAAGGGATGGAGAGAGGGAGGGATGGAGAGAGGGGTGAAGGGATGAAGGGATGGAGAGAGGGCCCTGTCTGCCTGAGTGATAGGCTACTTAGTGGTCTGCTTTGATTTAAGTGAGGTATGTTTATGGTAAGCGAAGCAAGGTCAGCTCAGGGACAGCACCAGTCTAGAAAAGGCGATAGATGACCTTCTGGTGACTAACAGTAGAAACGACACTATAATCTATTAAGAGCTTTGAAATGGTAGGTTAATGGCTTGTCATTTTTCTTTTCTCAAAGTAGTGATTCAGCCCACTTGGACTGACCGTTTAAGCTGCAAATTCCCACTGCTAATGGAAGAAAGTGTTTCCCTGCCTGCACTCACAGATTACCTTGTCCCGTTTATCTGTTGGATGTTATTCTCAGAAATTGCAAGATGTCGCATTTCCGCGCAAAGATCAATTGAGGAAGCTCCTCCATGAGAAGTTCAACAAGGAACATGCAGCATATCTAATGAGTCAGGTAAGGTTTAGCACCCAAACCTTTCATTACATTCAAACAGATTATTTTGGAAGCTGGCTGGATACCCTGTTCGTGCTAGTGTGCAACACCTGTTCATATTATTTGGATCCCTTTTTGACGAATGGGAATACTTCATTGCAGCAAGTTTATAGTTGTATTGATGAGAAGTGGTTTGGAGAAAGATCACCTATATCAACAAATGGTACGAACATTGAAATGTCACAGATTGTGTGTGTGTGTGTGCGTGCGCACAGAGCCAGGCTGTGGTGGTGGATGGCTGTGGCCAGCAGCTGCAGAGGACGTCTCTGGTAGAGCAGGAGAGACTGAGGGTGGCTCAGCTGCGCAGGATGCAGATGGAGGCGGAGCAGTTCCGCTACTTCGAGGACCAACTGCGCAGACAGGAGCTGGCCAATCGCAGAGACGAGGCGGTCGCCAAAGTGCCTGAACAAACGGACGGGTCCTGCCTGTCCCACTCCTCCAAGAACCATGTTCGTCTCGACCCAAACCGCAATCAACCTTCTCTCCCCAGCAGCAAGCCAGCAGCTACACTGGCTGGCATACATAGTGAGTGTCCTGCTTCCATTACGATTGAACATCTAGGCTCTATATTTTAGATTGAATGATTGTTACTCAAACAATCCATTAGTTAGGTAATATGGGGAAGTCAACAATGAGTTACATTAATAGTTACTGTGTATATTTTAGCTGGCTAGTATAATAACTGTTGATGTATTTGTAGTCTGTATATGTGCTGCATGAGTCACATGGTTGGACATCCTGTTATTGTAGTTCAACAGTGTGTGTGTGTGTGTGTGTGTGTGTGTGTGTGTGTGTGTGTGTGTGTGTGTGTGTGTGTGTGTGTGTGTCCGCGCGTCTGTACAGCTCAACTGGTTGAGGGCCTGAGGCGGGTCGTCATTCCGAGAGACCTGACCTACAAGTTCTTGCTGCTAGCCGACAGCAACACAGCCAGGGGCATAGAGACATGTGGGGTCCTCTGTGGAAAACTGGTAAGACATGCTCTTCCATCAAATATACTGTACGCAAACATTTATCTCTAAACTGCCAGTTTATTGGGGAAAGTCAAACATCCCAGAACACTATGTCTAACCGTACAACAGGAGTCACCATTTGTAATCATGTCATCTGCAAACGATAGTTCTGTGAACGAGGAGGAGGGAGGTTGCCAATGTAAGGTGTTCAAAGTTCAAGAATAGTATTTGAAGTTGCTTGTACTCCCTACATTATTTGCTATCTTATGATGTAAGTGCCTGCTCCAGATTGCTGTGTGTAGGTGGGTGTGCCAAATCCTGCACAATAGCAATAACAGTACTTCAGTGTCACCAGACTTATGAACCATTATTAGCAACTGTTGTGCATTTGTAATGAATTAGCTCATAAGCTGTTATAAATGCACTTCTAATGCCGTCTGAGGGTATTCATGGGAAGTGTTACCTTTTGTCTCTTCCAGACTCAAAATGAGTTTCTGCTGACCCATGTGGTGGTTCCCAAGCAGTCAGCTGGCCCAGACTACTGTGATATGGAGAATGTAGAGGAGCTCTTCAGTTTCCAGGACCACCACAGTCTGCTGACTCTGGGCTGGATCCATGTGAGTGTACATCACCCCCCCCCCCCCCCCCATCTTATATTTATAGAGCCCTTTTTACAACAGCAGTTGTCATAAAGTGCCTATATAGAAACCCAGCCTTAAACCCCAGAGAGAAAGCAATGCAGATGTAGAGGCATGTTGGCTAGGAAAAACTCCTTAGAAAGGCAGGAACCTAGGAAGAAACCTAGAGAGGAACCAGGCTCTGAGGGGTGGCCAGTCCTCTTCTGGCTGTGCTGGGGAGAGATTAGCATTATTTGCATAATATCACCATAGAAACCAGGCCCTCTGGATCAGATGTCACAGTTATTCATAGCCCTACCAGTCACCTTCAGAGAATGCATTGTAGATTCTGTACCCCTTCAATATTAACCTTGGATTTATGGTTTACAATCCTACACAGTGAAATGTACAGATGTAGGATTTTAATTTGAGCCAGTTTGCTACAGCAGGAAAATTATCCTGCAGCAACCGGAAATATGCATAATTACGTGGATTATAATTAATGAAAATGGTTGCATTTAGCATTTTTTGTTATGGCAAATCAAGTGTAAATTACAAACTTTAGAAGCCTTTTAAAAACTCAAATACACTACAAGTTTACATTTCCTGCTGTGCAGTAACAAAAGAGTGATCAAATTAAGACCCTGTAGTTCCACTGATTTTTGGGGAATAAACCTATTCTGTAAATATCAAATGTAATTCACCTAACAGAAAATGAGCTTTTTGACGCAGTTCCATTATCTCTTCTGCTGGTTGCTCTCTTCTCCTCTGCCCTTAGACCCACCCCACCCAGACGGCCTTCCTGTCCAGTGTAGACCTGCATACACACGGCTCCTACCAGCTCATGCTGCCTGAAGCCATCGCCATCGTCTGCTCGCCCAAACACAACGAGTGAGTCTCTGTCCGCTAGAATGAGTAGGCCTGCTGATGCTAACGCTAAAGAAAACCAATCCACTAAGACATGCAATGTGGACGGTATTCAAATAGTTTATTCAGTAACGAGCAATGTTCCAGGGAGTTAGAAATGCGTGATGTAGAACCGACATGATGATTCTCTGTGACGTGGAACAATGAGTCGTGTCAGTTCTATACTCAACGTCTCTATCTGGTTCTCTAAATGTTCCAACCCACTGAACGAGCCTCGGGTGTAAGCTCAGCTCTCAGATGACTAACCTATGTTGGCTTTAAGGTTGCTTAGCTGGAAGACTATTTACTTTTACTAGACAGACTTTCTTTGGCCATGAGAGCGTCGTGTAGACGAGGCCTGTGACTGTGATATGTATTTTGCAGTACGGGGGTGTTCAGACTCACCAGCTCTGGCATGGGGGAGGTAGCCCGCTGCAGACTGAAGGGCTTTCACCCACACTCCAAGGACCCGCCGCTCTTCAGCGTAAGTCATACACACAGACATCCTCTCAGCACTGTCACGAATAGAGCTTGTATGTGTTCACATTTCCTTCTATTGTTAGTTGTGCTTCTCCACGGTGAGTTGACCTGAACAGTTAAACGAGGCTTTTCTAATTTCAGATCTGTAGGCATGTTGTTATAAAGGACTTGAAAACTACTGTGCTGGACCTCAGGTGACAGAGAGGGGAAGGGAAGACACTCACCCCCCCTCCTCCTCCTCACCATCACAAACTGGATCTCCTATTTATATCTTTGTTTACAATGAAGGCTTTTGTATTTATTTTTTAAAAAGGACGTACTGTCAATTGAAACTGCTTTGCAACACATGGTGATGAATTGTTCTAATGGTGTCGTTTTATCAACCCTTTATCCTAAAGTATGTTTTTTTGATAGCTTAACATGTCAATTTGGCAGAGTGGATGTTTTTGAGCCAGATTTGATGTGGAATTCTCCAGAGAGAACTACTTTAGCATGCAGGCCTGCTGTAAATGGCCTGAGGTGTTTCAGTTTGTGAACTGGCTAAAGTGTGTGCACTTATGTGTTATGTGAATGATAGTCTCCCATGAAGGTATCCTTACCATGTAACTTTCCTGGAACAGGACACTATGGAAAAGACTTGTAAAACACGATTATACAGCATTTGCACAATTGATTACATAGAGATTTGACGAACAAATAAAAAGAGATTGATTTCTTAAATATAAAATGGACTGGATTTAATTGTGATGGCTCTGTGGTTTAGGAAGTTGTTTTGTTGTCTTTTTAGTCTTAGTTATAATTAATTACTTTTGGCCAGTTGGATGTTAGCCTTGACATTTTTGCGTTATTTGTGAGTCTTGATTTATTTTGAAGTGTTGACCAAAAAACAGAAAATAGAACCATAACTTAAATATTCCTAAAAGTAGCCTGTCGAGGTGGCATGTCTTATGTGGGGAGGAACAAACCAAAGTGCTCAGAGAATTTGGAAGCAAAGAAACCTTAGGCGCCTTAAAGTAACAGTAGCTTTTTGCCATTCAAGGGCCTTGACTACACAGAGCTCAGGTAGCAGCTCACTTTCCACGCCCATGAAGCATTTAAGTAGCCTGGTTCCAGACCTGTTTGTGCTCTCATCATTGTTTGGCTTGCCAATGACCATTTGAAGTTAACGAAACACCACAAACATATCTGGGACCAGGCTAGCCTTTAAGCACACCTCCCTGTAGAAAATTGAGCTCTCCTTCTTTCACCTTTGGCAGAAGTGGGCGTGAGGGGAAAAGAGCTTGTCACACCCCCTCACAGCAGTCCTGATAATGGCTTTGTCTTTCATTTGACTTTATATCAGTACTACAGTGTGTTGTTGGACTGTTGCTACAGTGTGATTAGCTGTCCCAGTGGCGCTGTAGGAACATGCTCTGTTGTAGTGGCTTTGTGTTAAGAAATGGGAAAGACAACCAGTCAATGCAGTGACTCTACCACACTTTTCCACTGTCATTTTGGTAATAAAACACATACTGCTTTATCTTCTTGTCTGAGTTGTTGTTTAACTGCGCGGCGTGTCTTTCCAGATGTAGTTGTTCTGCTTTCCCCTCCCCAAATTAACAGAACCATGTCAATGGAAAAGAATGGAGTGAAAACGTACACGGGTTGACGTTTACTGTTATGAGCCTTGTCCTGGAGGCAGAACAGTGATTTTCCCCTTAGACAAGCTAGCTGCAAAGTCTAAACTTTTTTATATTGTAAAAGTTCATGAAAATAAACATTTGCTTTTTGGTCTTCATTTAAGGTTAAGGTTAGGCATTAGGGTTAGCAGTGTGCTTAAGGTTAGGTTGAAAATCTGATTTTTATGACTGGCTGTGCCAGCTTGTGACCACTCTGAAGAGCTGCCTCCAGAATAAGATTCATGACATTAAACGCTAACCCGCTGAAAATGTGGCTAGATGCGACAGTAGTCATAGTAATTATATTCTAAACACTTGTAATATAAATGTATGAGCCAGACAGAGTTCCTTGTATGAGAGCTTTATTCCTTCCTTGGGTGTTCGTTCATGTTTACATGGATCTTAACAAACCGTCAGATTGTTAAAGCTTTCAGCAGTGATCTGAGCCATGCGAGAGACCTGGCCACATCCAGGGATGATGTACTGAACAAAGTGAACACAAGAGGGAGAATGCGAGCTCTGTGGAACAGATTCAGCTTCTTTGCTTCTATAGCCATCGCTGGAATCTACATACATACATACATACATTGCCCTAGGAATGTCCCCAAAGTTTTACACCAGCTGCACGTTCAAGCTTTTTTCTTTGAAAGGTACATGACCAACCACATAACATTCACGCAGGGGTGGGCAGTGCAAAGACAGAAACACACAAGGTTAAATGGGGTACACATTCACAGTTTACAGGCAATAGAATGAGAGCAGAGTTTGGGGCAGGAGGGACGGAGTGGGCTGGGGTGGGTGGTTCTGGGCCTTGTTTAGAAGCACTTGCGATGCACAATGGAAGGGCCGGCCTCGTCGTACTCCTGCTTGCTGATCCACATCTGCTGGAAGGTGGAGAGGGAGGCCAGGATGGAGCCGCCGATCCAGACCGAGTACTTCCTCTCAGGTGGGGCGATAATCTGGTAACACAAGATATCATTTAATATACTGAGTGAGGAAATCCCATATGTGTAGTAAATAGATACAGTACACCAAAGCTTCGTGAGACAATATCAGTGACATTCAGCTTCAGATTGGGCCTCAACAACTTGCATGACATTTTGAAACACTTATCAAGACAATGATTTCTATTCATAGAAACCAGGTCAAAACTGGAAAGGATAATTGCGTCAATGTTGAAATGGGACAATATCATTACTGGCGGTGAATGGAAAAAATATACCATTACAGTTATGAGGACTACCATATTGAATAAATTCAAATCACTGTATAGCATCTCACTATGACATGCAAGTTAACTCTGTTAGTAGCATCTCACAGCGACGTGCAAGTTAACTCTATGTTAGTAGCATCAACACACCTTGATCTTCATGGTACTGGGGGCCAGGGCTGTGATCTCCTTCTGCATTCTGTCTGCGATGCCAGGGTACATGGTGGTACCTCCTGACAGGACGTTGTTGGCGTACAGGTCCTTACGAATGTCAATGTCACACTTCATGATGCTGTTGTAAGTGGTTTCATGTATACCGGCAGACTCCATACCTGGAGAGAAATCAGAGGAAATCATGCTGAGTCACAAGGGACAGTGGGGAGAATAGATATTTATTTCAAACTGTTGAGAGAAAGGCAAACGGAGAGAGTGGAAAGAGGTAAAGAAGGAGCGAGGGATTACCGATGAAGGAGGGCTGGAAGAGGGTTTCCGGGCAGCGGAACCTCTCGTTGCCGATGGTGATGACCTGACCGTCGGGCAGCTCATAGCTCTTCTCCAGAGAGGAGGAGGTGGCAGCGGTGGCCATCTCATTCTCAAAGTCCAGAGCGACGTAGCACAACTTTTCTTTGATGTCACGAACAATTTCTCTCTCAGCTAGAGAGAGGAGAATAAGGGTGAGGTCAGAACAAGAACTTAGATTGATTTGTAGCTTGGCAGAACAACACTTCTGTGTCTGCATAGGCCTCTGGTTTATAGCATCCCATAGTTTCTACTGACCTGTGGTGACGAATGAGTAGCCCCGCTCGGTCAGAATCTTCATGAGGTAGTCAGTGAGATCACGGCCAGCCAGGTCCAGGCGCATGATGGCGTGAGGCAGGGCATAACCCTCATATATGGGGACATTGTGGGTGACACCATCACCAGAGTCAAGGACAATACCTGTGGAGGTTTAGGAGAACACAGGTTTAGGAGGACACAGGTTTGGGAGGACACAGGTTTGGGAGGACACAGGTTTGGGAGGACACAGGTTTGAGAGGACACAAGTTTGAGAGGACACAAGTTTGAGAGGACACAGGTTTGGGTGGTATAGGAGGACACCATTTTGGGATGACACAGGTTAGGGAGGACAGGCTTGGGAGAACAACGTTTTGGGAGGACAGTTTTGGGAGTAAACAAGTTTGGGCTCAGTGGGACTGAATGGTCAGTGTAAAATGAGGCTGGTTTTGACTAGTGTCCTATACTGACCTGTTGTGCGCCCAGAGGCATAAAGTGACAGCACGGCCTGGATAGCTACGTACATGGCTGGAACGTTGAAGGTCTCGAACATAATCTAGAGCAGGAGGATTTGTTTAGGTTACAGTGTTATTTTCCACACTAACATTTTGACAGTGAGCATATCATTCTAATTGCACCAATCATACACTCAGCATCATGTAACAAATTCCTACTGTTTATATTAGGTGTATTACACAGTCTTGAAAGGCTGGGTTGAAGATATACATTGGAACAAGTCCTAGTTGTGGTGTATGTAGTCATCACTTTCTTGATGTCTACAGTAGAATAGTTCTTGATGTCTATAGTATTCACTCTGGTATGCAATCTGGTTTCCGCTCAGGTTATGGATGTGTTAATGCAACCTTAAAGGTCCTCAATGATGTCACCATTGCCCTTGATTCTAAGCAATGTTGTGCTGCTATTTTTATTGACTTGGCCAAAGATTTTGATACAGTAGACCATTCCATTCTTGTGGGCCGGCTAAGGAGTATTGGTCTCTGAGGGGTCTTTGGCCTGGTTTGCTAACTATCTCTCTCAAAGAGTGCAGTGTATAAAGTCAGAAAATCTGCTGTCTCAGCCACTGCCTGTCACCAAGGGAGTACCCCAAGGCTCGATCCTAGGCCCCACGCTCTTCTCAATTTACATCTACAACGTAGCTCAGGCAGTAGGAAGCTCTCTCATCCATTTATATGCAGATGATACGGTCTTATACTCAGCTGGCCCCTCCCCGGATTTTGTGTTAAATGCTCTACAACAAAGTTTTCTTAGTGTCCAACAAGCTTTCTCTACACTTGACCTTTGTTTTGGAGGTGTTCAGAACAAGGTTATGTGGTTTGGTAAGAAAAATTCCCCTCTCCCCGCAGGTGTGATTACTACCTCTGAGGGTTTAGAGCTTGAGGTAGTCACATCATACAAGTACTTGGGAGCATGGCTAGACGGTACACTGTCCTTCTCTCAGCACATATCAAAGCTGCAGGCTAAAGTTAAATCTAGACTTGGTTTCCTCTCGTAATCACTCCTCTTTCACCCCAGCTGCCAAACTAACCCTGATTCAGATTACCTTCCCACCCATGCTAGATTACGGAGACAATTCATAGATTGGCAGATAAGGGTGCTCTCGAGCAGATACATGTTCTTTACCATTCGGCCATCAGATTTGCCACCAATGCTCCTTATAGGACACATCACTGCACTCTATACTCCTCTGTCAACTGGTCATCTCTGTATACCCGTCACAAGACCCACTGGTTGATGCTTATTTATAAAACCCTCTTAGGCCTCACTCGCCCCTATCTGAGATATCTACTGCAGCCCTCAACCTCCACATACAACACCCGTTCTGCCAGTCACATTCTGTTAAAGGTCCCCAAAGCACACACATCCCTGGGTCGCTCCTCTTTTCAGTTCGCTGCAGCTAGAGACTGGAACGAGCTGCAACAAACACTCAAACTGGACAGTTTTATCTCAATCTCTTAACTCAAAGACTCAGTCATGGACACTCTTAATGACAGCTGTGGCTGCTTCGCGTGATGTATTGTTGTCTCTACCTTCTTTCCCTTTGTGCTGTTGTCTATGCCCAATAATGTTGTACCATGTTTTGTGCCGCAACCATGTTGTGTTGCTACCATGTTGTTGTCATGTTGTGTTGCTACCATGTTGTTGTCACGTTGTGTTGCTACCATGTTGTCATGTTGTGTTGCTACCATGTTGTTGTCATGTTGTGTTGCTACCATGTTGTTGTCATGTTGTGTTGCTACCATGTTGTTGTCACGTTGTGTTGCTACCATGTTGTTGTCATGTTGTGTTGCTACCATGTTGTCATGTTGTGTTGCTACCATGTTGTTGTCATGTTGTGTTGCTACCATGTTGTTGTCACGTTGTGTTGCTACCATGTTGTTGTCATGTTGTGTTGCTACCATGTTGTTGTCATGTTGTGTTGCTACCATGTTGTTGTCATGTTGTGTTGCTACCATGTTGTTGTCACGTTGTGTTGCTACCATGTTGTTGTCATGTTGTGTTGCTACCATGTTGTTGTCATGTTGTGTTGCTACCATGTTGTTGTCATGTTGTGTTGCTACCATGTTGTTGTCACGTTGTGTTGCTACCATGTTGTTGTCATGTTGTGTTGCTACCATGTTGTTGTCATGTTGTGTTGCTACCATGTTGTTGTCATGTTGTGTTGCTACCATGTTGTTGTCACGTTGTGTTGCTACCATGTTGTTGTCATGTTGTGTTGCTACCATGTTGTTGTCATGTTGTGTTGCTACCATGTTGTTGTCATGTTGTGTTGCTACCATGCTGTGCTGTCATGTGTTTCTGCCTTACTATGTTGTTGTCTTAGGTCTCTCTTTATGTAGTGTTGTGTTGTCTGTCTTGTCATGATGTGTCTTTTGTCCTATATTTATATGTTATTTATTTATTAATCCCAGCCCCCGTCTCTGCAGGAAGCCTTTTGGTAGGTCGTCATTGTAAATAAAAATGTGTTCTTAACTGACTTGCCTAGTTAAATAAAGGTTAAATAAAAAAATAAAAAAATCACCTGCGTCATCTTCTCCCTGTTGGCTTTGGGATTGAGGGGGGCCTCTGTCAGCAGGGTGGGGTGTTCCTCAGGAGCTACACGGAGCTCGTTGTAGAAGGAGTGATGCCAGATCTGCCAATCATCGACAATAATTAGCATAACATCGCTGAACATGTCTGGGGTCTCTTTAGCTAAATCCTCGTTCTGTTATCATGTAACAGTTCTGAGAATAGATCCGGGATCTAAATGCCCCTGGATAAATCCCAAAGTGCCACCCGGGGAGTTGTGTTGGCTGAGGCTACTTTTGAGTGCCATGATGGAAAATCACAAAGTACATCAAATTCCATGTTAGAGTGTGTCACTGTTTTCCAATTATATTGTTTTAAAATCGTCTGAATCCTGAGTCTGTGTCATTGTTGGGTAGGGTGTGGTAGGATGGGGTAGGGTAGGGTAGTGTAGTAGGGTGTGGTAGGGTAGTGTGTGGTAGGGTAGGGTAGTGAGGTAGGGTGGGGTGGTGTAGCGTGTGGCAGAGTAGGGTGTGGTAGGGTAGGATGGGGTGAGGTGAGGTAGGGTGGGATGAGGTAAGGTGTGGTGGGGTAGGGTGGGGTGGGGTGAGGTAGGGTGTGATAGGGTATGGTAGGGTGGGATGAGGTAAGGTAGGGTAGGGTAGTGTGGTAGAGTGGGGTGGTGTAGCGTGTGGCAGGGTAGGGTTGGGTGTGGTAGGGTGGGGTGAGGTAGGGTAGGGTGGGGTGAGGTAGGGTCTGGTGTGGTAGGGTGTGGTAGGGTGGGGTGGGATGAGGTAAGGTGTGGTAGGGTAGGGTGGGGTGAGGTAGGGTGTAGTAGGGTGTGGTAGGGTAGGGTGGGGTAGGGTGAGGTAGGTTAGGGTGAGGTAGGGTGTGGTAGGGTAGGGTGGGGTAAGGTGGGGTGGGGTAGGGTGGGGTAGGTTAGGGTGGGGTGGGGTGAGGTAGGGTGTGGTAGGGTATGGTAGGGTGTGGTAGGGTAGGGTAAGGTAGAGTGCGGTAGGGTGTGGTAGGGTGGGGTGAGGTAGGGTGTGGTAGGGTATGGTAGGGTAGGGTAGGGTGGGGTGAGGTGAGGTAGGGTGTGGTAGGCTTACTTTTTCCATGTCATCCCAGTTTGTGATGATGCCGTGTTCGATGGGGTACTTCAGGGTCAGAATACCTCTTTTGCTCTGCGCCTCGTCACCCACATAACTGTCTTTCTGTCCCATGCCCACCATCACACCCTGGGGAGAGAAACCGGCTGCTCAGAAGCACACTCACCACACTGTAAAGTGGATGCCATTGCTAGCACTGAAATTCAACAAATAGGCCTTGCTGTGTTGAGTCTTAAACCATGATGGGTATAAAATCAAAGAATTATGCTTTAAATTAAGAATATACCAAGGACCATGAAAGAATACGGACAAAAAAGTGGATGCATTCTCATCACCCAATCAGAAGTTACATCCAGCCTGTCTTTTAATGAACGAATGGTGGCTCACCTGATGTCTGGGACGGCCCACGATGGAGGGGAATACTGCTCTCGGGGCGTCGTCCCCGGCAAAGCCTGCCTTGCACAGACCGGAGCCATTGTCACACACAAGGGCGGTGCTCTCTTCATCGTCACACATTGTCAATTCTTTGCTTTACGTTCCTTACTCCGACTGGAGACAATCACTGCAGGGGCAACAGAGAGGAAAGTGTGTTAACATCTTCAGAGTGATAGATTTGTGTGTGTGTGTGTGTGTGTGTGTGTGTGTGTGTGTGTGTGTGTGTGTGTGTGTGTGTGTGTGTGTGTGTGTGTGAGAGAGAGAGAGTAGGTCTATCCCTCTAAAGTAGTGTGTGACCACACCCTTCTGAGGTGAATTCATAAAAAACGTAAACCATAAAATGTTTAAACTGGTGTGGCAAGTATTTACGTTAATTCATTCAGGAATACATGGCTCAGGCAAATCCACTGGACTACCAAAGTGTGAAGAAAGGATGAGGCTATTCCTATTGAAAGTGAAAAAGTCAATTTGGAAAGTTGACCTGTGCTTAGAGTATAATATAAATACAGTCCACCAACATCCTATGAAGCACATTGTTATATAATGTTATAATACTGTAAACATTTAACATTAATAGCAAAGCATATATGCTTAAGATCAAAACTCCCCATAGGAGTTATCCTAAAACACTCTTTAGTTAAGGTTAGGGTTGAACTCCAGTCTCTAATGAATGGATGCAGCACCCTGGGAAAACTTCCTAATTAGGAAATGATGCAGAGTCATGTCTGTCTTTGGACTGGACTGTGCAAACCTCACTCCCTCTCTCTCTGGCCCTGCCTATCTACAATCGTTTACAAAAAAGGATAGAAAAAAAGACGGGGATGGGAGGGAGAGAGGGGGGGAGAGAGAGAGAGGGGGAGAGAGGGAGAGAGAGAGGGCAGTAGATTCCAGCAGAACCATATTTAGTCATAAACCTTCAGAATAAAGGATTTCCTAAGCTTTCCAGCAGAGGGTACCATGAGCAGCTATGATGGAGTTCAGTGCTGAAAGTTGACCAGTGTTGAACTCTCCAATAACATGACAGAGGCCCCTGTATGCATCCAGCCATTATTCCCTTTGCACATTTCAAAACCTTTACTCATTTCAAAACGGTGTACGATGTTTTCAAAAACTGACTGAGTTCCCAAGAGACCTTACAACCTATCAACCTGACTTTCCCCAAGAGACCTTACAACCTATCAACCTGACTTTCCCCAAGAGACCTTACAACCTATCAAACTGACTTTCCCCAAGAGACCTTACAACCTATCAACCTGACTTTCCCCAAGAGACCTTACAACCTATCAACCTGACTTTCCCCAAGAGACCTTACAAGAATTTGAGACTATGTTTCTATTGCATTATGGGACTTATGGCAACAGATGTCTAATATCATAATCAACCAGCTGAAAAAATTATGCATAATAGGTAGCTTAGCATATACCAGAATATCAACAAGACAGTTCTAGCATTTACTACTGTGACATTCTACCACACTGTTTCAAGCAAGTTACAGCATTAGCAGCAACACTAACTTCTTCAACCACAAGTTCTTAATAAACCACAACACCACCAGGCTTAGGATCTCATCTACTGTGACACTTAATACCCACAACAGACCCCAGTGACTTAGCTGTGAGATGTCTAAACACCTGTCTTTCATTAACATGCGCCTGTGAGATCAGCCAAAGCTCATCAAGCCTAATGAGCCTGGTTTAAATTGATTGAGAAGCAGTCTGCACTGTAAGGTGCTGACCCCTGCGGTTGACTCAGACTAGCAGATTAGCAGCCGACAATTTAGCAGTTGTTGACTTGAGGCAGTCGGGCAGACAGGAAGGCAGGAGTAGAGGAGAGCAGAGGAGAGAAGTGGAGATCAAAGGAGAGCAGAGGAGAGCAGAACAGAACGGAGAAGAGGAGAACCGAGCGGAGGAGATGAGAGCAGAGGAGAATGTGCAGAGGAGAGGAGAGGATAAAAGAGGGTACACTTAAGAAAAAAGGTTATATCTAGAACCTGAAAGGGTTCTTCAGCTGTCCCCATAGGATAGCCCTTTGAAGAACCCTTTTTGGTTCCAGATATAACCCTTTTGGCTCAAGGTAGAACCCCTTTGAATTCCATGTAGAACCCTTTACACAGAGGGTTATACTGCGATGCCAAAATAATTCTATCTGGAACCAAAAAGGGTTCTCCTATGGGGACAGCCAAAGAACCCTTTTGGAACCTTTTTTCTAAGCGTGTAGGAGAGGAGTAGGCAGGAGAGAGGACAACGAGGGGATGAGAGGAGGAACAGGGAAGAGAGAGGAGGACAGGAGAGGTGAGGTGGTGGTCCACTTACCCTGACAGTGCTTGGCCGGGGTTTGCCGCTCAGGGATGGTGTGCCCTCTCACTGGCCTGGGGAGACTTTATGTAGCTCCCAGCCAGCCCCCATCCTGCACTTACCCCTCCCACATCCCAAACATGGAGCCGGGGCCGCACTCTCCCTGTCTGCCTCACTCAGCCAGAGCCTTATAGGGATGGCCGGGGAAAAACAGTCCAATCCAATTGCTTCTGCGGAGGGCCCAGTCACATCATTCAGGGCATTCCAGGGGCCTTTTTTTCTGTGAAAGGCAGGAGATCTCACCATGCTGGAACATAAACACACAGCACAGAGCTTGCAGGACTGCCCCCTGTGACAAACAAGCCCTCACACACACAGACAGTGGCATTCCCGTGTAGCAATCCCTCACACACACAGAGGCATTCCCGTGTAGCAATCCCTCACACACACAGACAGTGGCATTCCCGTGTAGCAAGCCCTAACACACACAGACAGTGGCATTCCCGTGTAGCAAGCCCTCACACACACAGACAGTGGCATTCCTGTGTAGCAAGCCCTCACACACACAGACAGTGGCATTCCCGTGTAGCAAGCCTTCACACACAGACAGTGGCATTCCCGGGTAGCAAGCCCTCACACAGACAGTGGCATTCCCGTGTAGCATTCCCTCACACACAGACAGTGGCATTCCCGTGTAGCAAGCCTTCACACACACACAGACAGTGGCATTCCCATGTAGCAAACCTTCACACACACAGACAGTGGCATTCCCGTGTAGCAAGCCCTCACACACACACAGACAGTGGCGTTCCCGGGTAGCAAGCCCTCACACAGACAGTGGCATTCCCGTGTAGCAATCCCTCACACACACAGACAGTGGCATTCCCGTGTAGCAAGCCTTCACACACACAGACAGTGGCATTCCCGTGTAGCAAGCCCTCACAAACACAGTGGCATTCCCGTGTAGCAAGCCTTCACACACAGACAGTGGCGTTCCCGGGTAGCAAGCCCTCACACACACAGACAGTGGCATTCCCGTGTAGTAAGAATGACACGAGTCAGGTCACAAATACAGCATCTAGGTGCTGCTTGAATTGGCATCAGTTAGATGTTGAAACATTCAAACAGTGTGAGGGTATATTCTTACTTGTCAGTTGGTGTTGAGGAAAAGGTCAGTTGAATTCTCTAACTATGGAATATCCTAACCTTTCAAAATGCCAGATTGTCATGCTACACAATTTTTCTCAGTGTGTCCTTGAAATTACCTTGCAACCCAACTTGTAACAGTCTGTGACAACCCACTACGGAATGAAAATGCTACCGTTTGTGAGCGGCTGCTCAGTGGATGGGCCTCGAGACCACAGCAGGGAACAGTGAAGTTGAGGCTTTACAGAACTAAAGAAAGGTGCCAAAAGAACCTGTCACCAACTGCACATTGTCACAGCACTGAGACCCACAGTGAACGGCCTGTTAAGTCGCTGGCTCTTAGTATGGCAAAGCCCACATCACCCTCCTCTAACAGTCAAGGGGTCAGTGTCTTCCAGCAGCGTTTATATGAAAGGAGCACTTCACCAATTTTTCACATGTTCATTGTCTCCAACACCAAACCACTGTCCAGCCTACATACGTGAAAACATAAATGTTTCATTCTACAGTCAAAAGCTAAAGTGGCCCTTTAAGTTTAAACTAGGTGTAGTTATTATTGAACTGTAAGAGGAGTCATAAGCTGGGAACGGGACAGCAGTCATCTGCGCTGGTGGGACCACATACTGTAAACATCAGACGGATTGACCGGGTGTTGCCTCATGTCCCAGCAGACTCCCTGCAGTCTCTCTCTCTGTCTGATGAGGTATGCTACGCTACGACAACGCACGGACAATGGCCAGCACAAAGCCATATCAGGATGGAGAGAGTAGGGGAGAGAGGGAGATGGAGGAGAGCAGGGTGGGGAGAAAGGGGGGTGGTGGTGGGCGGGGAAAGATAGAGAGAGAGAATAAGGAAGTAAGAGAGAAAGAATATTATCAGCATGACTGGTGGACTATTGGGTTTGTGATTGAACTAACTGAACATACTGTAATTGAGGCAGGCTATTGTAAGTGAATATGAATTGTCCTGCAAATGGTATACCATTCCCTCTGAAACAGTTCAAATTGTCAGGAATCGCCACCAAATGACTGTAGTTGTCATCCAATAATCAACAGCTTTCAAGTTACAGCAAATTGAGATGTTCTTTTTTTTTCTCACAGAATTTGTCTTTCTCTGGCATAAATCTTGATATAACTCTTCTATCATGATCATGTTCTGCTGTCATGACGATTACAGTTTACTGAGCTTGCTTCTTACTTTGTGGGTCCGAGGGGATTCTCAGTCCTGTTGTATTAAAGGATTCGTCATGTCCAATAGTACAGGGCCTGAAACTGTTTAATGGAAACAATGCTTGGAATGTAAGATCTGCTATCAAAAATAAATGTGTCTTGTTGTTGTCTAGACTCCATTCTAGACTCCATTCTAGGCTGATGGTGCTCTTCATTTTGTTCATATTTCTAATACTTGAAATTAATAACAAGATGCCGTACAGCTGGATGGCCAAATGTAACATGGTATCACACTTTTCATTCATTGTCAAACAAAGCCTAAATGATTCAACAGTACACAGTTCTCCTCATATTGTCTAGCTAGTCAGACACTTGTCTATCAAAGCACAGGGAGCCCCAGTAAAGATACATGATATTTGCAACACTAGCATGACTAGTGTTTATCACTGTCTTTCAGAGTGAAATCACTCAAATTGGAGGTCAGCTTTACACATTGAAGGAAAGCTACTGGTGTGCCTCCCACTCAGCTACAGTAACAGCGTACAGCAGAGTTTGATGCAGCACCAAAAAAGGAGCTGTTCAGTAAGTAAGGAGACTTGGCAGACCACGCTCCCCGCAAGGCATGTAGGGAAGAAATCATCCCACTGTAGGTGTGGTCTGGTAAAAGAAAAACATTATACCCTCAATCTATCGCTTGTGTGAGTGTCTGCGTCTACGCATTACTGCAGGTGAAAAAACATCCTGCATGTTCAACTAAAGATAACCTTTGAACCCTGTCAGTCAGTGTTTAGCTGCACTATATACTTCCTGTCCGCTCCTGCAGGGACTTTTATTCTTTATTATGAGACCTCCTCTCATTATTCCCCTCATTGAAGACATATGTGTGCCTAAATTATAGTAACTACAGTAACTAATTCAGTAAGCCTTGTTTTGAAAGACCTTTCAGAAGACCATGGGTACAGTATACAGCATTACGCAACTATACCAAGTACAGACGACAAGTTGTTGTCTATTTGAGAGGTTCTAACAGGAAGATGTGAGTCGTCACTATACCCTTGTGCCACATGACTTTACAGTCATCTCTCTCTCACTATCGTCCACTCATGCCTCGTTCATTGAATTGAGTCTGCGGCATTTATGGGGAAAGTGAGTCTAGACCAGAGGTGTCAAACTCATTCCATGGAGGGCCTTATGTCTCCAGGTTTTTCTTTTTTCTTTCAATTAACACCTAGACAACCAGGTGTGTGGAGTTCTTTACCAGTTACTGACCTTCATTTATCAATCAAGGACAACGGAGAAGCGAAAACCCGCAGGCACTCGGCCCTCCGTGGAATGAGCTGGACACGTGTTCTAAGGCCATTACATCTCCCTCAACACAGCTACTGTTGCTATGGTTCCAACTATCAACACTGATAATACCCCTCTCCACATTAAACCCCATCTGACATCAGTCCATAACAGCAGACATCAACAGGGCAGTGCGTGCAGAAGGGCCCTGCTCCATTGGCATGTGCTTTGACCCAAAATGGCAAAGCAGCTGTGCTCTTAAAGGATGTCCCAGGCATCTGCTCACAACCAGCTCTGGAATGTCTTATGGCGACTCCTCGCAAGCAAGTCCTGAGCCCGAGCCCATTTTGTGAGAGAGAGAGAGAGCGAGAGAGAGAGCGAGAGAGAGAGCGAGGCTACTTACTGTATGCTGCATTCTAGTGGGCTACTGTATTCTAAAATTCCTAGTGTCAATATGTCTGGGACAAATTGTGTTAGTTAACTCGTGTATAGATGCAGTACCTCAGTACAAATTCTGAGGTAGTACATCAGTACAATGCAGTACCTCAGTACAAAATAGACAAATTCAGTTCCTGAATTATATTATCTGATGTTATCAGTAGGGTTAACCTATGGATATTATCTGGTGTTATCTGTAGGGTAAACCTATGGATATTATCTGGTGTTATCTATAGGGTAAACCTATGGATATTATATGGTGTTATCTGTAGGGTAAACCTATGGATATTATATGGTGTTATCTATAGGGTAAACCTATGGATATTATCTGACGTTATCAGTAGAGTAAACCTATGGATGTTATCAGCTGTTATCAGTAGGGGTAACCTATGGATATTATCTGGTGTTATCTTTAGGGTAAACCTATGGATATTATATGCCATTACCTGTAGGGTAAACCAATAGATATTATCTGCTGTTATCTGTAGGGTAAACCTATGGATATTATATGCCATTATCTGTAGGGTAAACCTTTAGATATTATCTGCCGTTATCTGTCTTTTTATTTTTTTATTTCACCTTTATTTAACCAGGTATGCCAGTTGAGAACAAGTTCTCATTTACAACTGCAACCTGGCCAAGATAAAGCAAAGCAGTGCGACAAAAACAACACAGAGTTACACATAAACAAACGTACATGTCTCTGTTGGTTTCCTCTTCTTCTACTGTTGTATTCAGCCTCACCTGACCTCTGCCCTCTGGCCTACTGCCCTCTCTTGTCTGCGGTCTGAGAGCACTGGAACTCTTTGGAACTTTCTGGAACTCTGTACTCGATGTGCCTTTTCCTCTCTCTCCCCCTAGTGGCATAATAATAACCTTGTTGTTTCTCAGCAAAACAGCATTTCGGTAGGAGTTAATATATAGAGATAGTAAATTTAACCCAACTGCTTAAATAGAGTGTTCTATGAAGTACATAGACTACCGTTCAAATGTTTGGGGTCACTTACAATGTCCTTGTTTTTGAAAGAAAAGCACATTTTTTGTCCATTAAAATTACAAAATTGATCAGAAATACAGTGTAGACATTGTTAATGTTGTAAATGACTATTGTAGCTGGATATGGCTGATTTTTTATGGAATATCTACATAGGCGTACAGAGGCTGTCACGTTCGTTGAAATGAGCGGACCAAGATGCAGCGTGGTATGTTTCCATCCTTTTATTTGGAATAGAAAACTTAAAGAACAAAAACAATAACGCGAACAAACGAAACGTGAAGCTTAGAGTAGTGCTCACAGGCAACTATACCTAGACATGGTCCCACAAAGCACAATGGGGAAATGGCTACCTAAATATGATCCCCAATCAGAGACAACGCTAAACAGCTGCCTCTGATTGGGAACCACACCAGGCCAATAGACATACAATTCCCCTAGATAACCCACCCTTAATCACACCCCGAACTAACCAACATAGAGAATAAACAGCTCTCTATGGTCAGGGCGTGACAGAGGCCCATTATCAGCAACCATCACTCCTGTGCTCCAATGGCACGTTGTGATAGCTAATCCAAGTTTATCATTTTAAAAGACTAATTGATCATTAGAAAACCATTTTGCAATTATATTAGCACACCTGAAAACTGTTATGCTGATTAAGGAAGCAATAAAGCTGTCCTTCTTTAGATTAGTTGAGTATCTGGAGCATCAGCATTTGTGGGTTCGATTACAGGCTCAAAATGGCCAGAAACAAAGCACTTTCTTCTGAAACTCTTCAGTCTATTCTTGTTCTGAGAAATGAAGGCTATTTCTCGTACAACGCTGTGTACTACTCCCTTCACAGAACAGAGCAAACTGGCTCTAACCAGAATAGAAAGAGGAGTGGGAGGCCCCGGTGCACAACTGAGCAAGAGGACAAGTACATTAGTGTCTACTTTGAGAAAGACACCTCACAAGTCCTCAACAGGCAGCTTCATTAAATAGTACCCACAAAACACCAGTCTCAACATCAAAAGTGAAGAGGCGACTCCGGGATGCTGGCCTGGTGTCACGACTTCCGCCGAAGTCGGGTCCTCTCCTTGTTCGGGCGGCGCTCGGCGTCGCCGGTCTTCTAGCCATCATCGATCCACTTTTAATTTTCCATGTGCTTTGTCTCGTTTTTCCTCACACCTGGTTTCAAATCCCTCAATTACTTGTTGTGTATTTAACCCTCTGTTCCCCCCATGTCTTTGTGTGGGATTGTTTATGGTAGTGCTTGCGCACGTTCCCCGTGAGCGCACGACAGGTTATTTTTGTGCCTATTTATCTTGTTGTTCTGGATCCCGTTGGTTTTGCTTAATAAATCTCCGGTTATCACCCAGTTCTGCTGTCCTGTGCCTGACTTCTCTGCCGCCAATTACGCACCCCGCTACACCTGGGTTCTTTTGCAAATCTTAATCTTTTATTTTTATTGGCTAGTCTGAGATATGACTTTTTCTTTGCAGCTCTGCCTAGAAGGCCAGCATCCCGGAGTCACCTCTTCACAGTTGACGTTGAGACAGGTGTTTTGCGGGTACTGTTTAATGAAACTGCCTGTTGAGGACTTGTCTGTTTTCTAATGATTAGCCTTTGTAAAATGATAAACCTGGATTAGCTATCGCAACGTGCCATTGGAACACAGAAGTGATGGTTGCTGATAATGGGCCTTTGTACACCTATGTAGATATTCCAATCAGTCGTTTCCAGCTATAACAGTCATTTACAACATTTACAATGTCTACACTGTATTTCTGATCAATTTGATGTTATTTTAAAACTTCTTATGGCTGCAGGGGCAGTATTGAGTAGCTTGGATGAAAGGTGCCCATTTCAAACGGCCTGCTCCTCAGTCATAGTTCCTAATATTTGCATATTATTATTGGATAGAAAACACTCCAAAGTTTCTAAAACTGTTTGAATGATGTCTGTGAGATATTCATACTCATATTGGCAGGCAAAATCCTGAGTTGAAATCAAAACAGGAAGTCAGAAATCTGAGCTTGTCTGTATTCACCAGAGTCCCTTAAGAAATCCAATTGAGTTATGACTGATGTTGCACTGCCTAGGGGTTCCACTAGA
This sequence comes from Salvelinus namaycush, assembly GCF_016432855.1. NCBI lineage: Eukaryota > Metazoa > Chordata > Actinopteri > Salmoniformes > Salmonidae > Salvelinus > Salvelinus namaycush. Next base: position 11,025,336 of record NC_052310.1, read on the forward strand.
TGTCAGCAATCAATAGAAATTCCAATGAGACTTCTATGATGTTGTGGGAGAGAATGAGAGCAGAATCAGTCAGGTGTCCATCAAGCAGCCATGCCCTGATCATGCCTTTTCTTCATGCAAGGCACTGACGTTCTTCCATTGCTCACGCAGACAAGGAATACTCCGGTTGGAACTTTATTGAAGCTATATGTTAAAAACATCCTAATGATTGATTCAGTACTTAGTTTGAATTGTTTCTTCAACCGGTAATATCACATTTTGAACTTTTTGTCCGATATAACGCCGACCAGAATTAGCGTTTGGATATGTAAACCAGACGCGCTAACAAAAGAAGGTATTTGGACATAAATAACGGATTTTTTCAAACAAAACAAACATTTATTGTGGACCAGGGATTCCTGGTGTGCTTTCTGATCTAGATCAAAGGTAATGGAATACTTATCATGTATTTTATTGTTTATAGTGACGCCATCTTTGCAGCTGTGGTATGCTATTATTGAGCGCCGTCTCAGATTATAGCGTGCAATTATCTTTCCGTAAAGTTTTTTTGAAATCTGACATAGCGGTTGCATTAAGGAGAGGTATATCTATAATTCAATGTGTATAACTTGTATTATCATCTATATTTATGATGAGTATTCATGTTGAAACGATGGGCTATGCAAAGTCACTTGATGTTTTTGCATTTAGTGAATCTTGTAGCCTCAATGTAAACTCAGATTTTTTGATATAAATATGAATTTAATCAAACAAAACATGCATGTATTGTGTAACATGAAGTCCTATGAGTGTCATCTGATGAAAATAATCGAAGGTTAGTGATTCATTTTATCTCTATTCTGGTTTTTGTGAAGCTATCTTTAGCTGGGAAAATAGGCTGTGATTATTTTTGGTTTTGTGGTGACCTAACAATCGTTTGTAGTGCTTTTGCTGAAAAGCCTATTTGAAATTGGACACTTTGGTGGGATTAACAACAAGATTACCTTTAAAATGATATAAGACACATGAATGTCTGAGGAATTTTAATTATGAGATTTCTGGTTTTTGAATTTGGCGCCCTGCACTTGGACTGGCAGTTGTCATATCGGTCCTGATATCGGGACTGCAGCCATAAAAGGTTATTAATGGACAAGAAATGTGGTTTCTCTTTCAAAAACAAGGAAATGTCTAAGTGACCGAAAACTTTTGAATGGTAGTGTATGTATAACACTTCATGATGTTCTTTATAATCCATTATAACACTAACATAAGCGTCCATAATAATTCACAAGCGGTTATAACATTTTGTGTTATGTTTTATAGATAATGAACTATAATGACTTAATAGACTATAGAGCATAATGTATTATAGCAATACTGGTTTGAAAACAGACAAGATATATTTCCACAATGGAAATAAAAATACATAACACAGAGTTAGCTACCCTGGTAACATGAATTCTTTTTTTGACACAGTGTCAGAATGATATAGCCATTTGTAAGCGAAGCTGTTCGTTATTTCAATACATAAAAAAACATCACATTTAGTTGTTTTGTTACAAACTTAGTGCATAGAAAGTGTCTAATTGGCAAGGTAGTTACATGCATCACACATTCCCTTCCACATCCTCATGTTTGTAGCATTCTACTGCTGCCAGGTAGCTCAGTTCTAACTCTGTTAGAAAGTCTTGTCACTAGTGTCACAAGCCGGCTCATAGCCTGTGACAAAAATGAGGGGACACGAACAACAGGTATAGGCCAATTAAAAATGTTCTTTATTATAAACCAAACTATTAACTTTAAACTAAGAAAAAGGAATGAGGTGTGGAAGTATCATAATGTAAGGTGCATGGATGTGTGAATCTGTGTGTGTGAATATGACTGAGTGAAAACTATGCAAAACTACAAAGGAACAAACAAAACAGGATCATACCTGGAGGAGCAGAGAGAGAGAGAGAGAGATTAGTGAAGCAGCAGTTTAAATACCCTGAGCCCAGGTGACTCCAATCACTAACGACCCTCCTCTGCCTGCAGGAGGAACCGCCCCCTGCACTGCAGAGGGGTCGTGACACTAGCTAGCTACCTAGCCATTCACACCCGTGTTTTTCTGTGTTTTCAAACCAGTATTGCTATAATACATTATGTTCTATAGTCTTATAATTCATTATAGTTAATTATCTCTAAAACATAATACAGAATTGTATAACTGTTTATGAGTTATTATAGTCAGTGTTATAACGCGTTATAAAGGATGTTATAAGTATGTTCTTCATAGATAGGGATACCGAGTGTTAGAGCATCAATCAATGAAACTAGTTTCCTCACTGTTGTCGATCAGAGCGATAATAATGCATACATCAACATACTTCTAAAAACCATGTTTGCCCCTACCTAAATATTCCTAACATAAAGGTGTCACTGTATTGCATCATGCTATCAACGGGAGGAGGCGGACAAGGAGGGGTGAGTTGCGCATTGATGTTTTGCCAGGAGCAAACAATGTGGTGAGTGCTGCTGGAGGTCTAATCTACTGACTGATAGAGACTTTACCACTCTTACCATAGAGCTGTGACCATCTGATGACTCAACTTGTCTGGTGGAATTACTGAGAGCTGAGAGCTATGCATGGTGCCTATGCAACCGGCAGGTGGTGCTGTTGATTGCTTTCTATGTCCATTCTACTTGGTTGCTTTCTACACACATTCCAATGTGTGACGAAATGAACTTTCCGTTCCTTATGGTACGTTCAACACAACTGGGAACTCAGACAAAAATGAGGTCAAATCATGTCAGTGATCTTCAGGCCAGAAAGTCAGAGCTCTAGAAATATGCCCGAGGTTCCGACTTGGAATTCCAAATTTTTCCCAGTCGGAGCTAGTTTTTTCCAGTTCCCAGGAGTCTTGAAAGCACTGAAGTCGGATGTCAGAGATTTACGAGTTCCGAGTTCCCAGTTGTTTTAAATGCGGCATAGGGTGGTCTCCCTGAATGTACTACCGCACATCCTGTAAGGCAGAGTGTCAGAGATCAAACAGAAAAAACTCCCATTCCTAACTCCCATTCCTGATGTTCAGCGGTCTGCCTTGTTATTTAGAGAGAATAGCTGCACAGCAAATTGTCCAGTGTGCTGTCGTGTGTGAACATTAACTATGCCGTTGATATGACGAGTTTCTGTGGAACACGCTTGTATTTGTATTATAATGTGATTCATAAGTTAGATTGTAGGTTAGATTGATAGAATTTTAATTGCAGATGAGGATGGACTTTAGCCCCTAACTAACCCCTTGTTAGTTATTCAACATGCAGTTTACAGAAAGTACTTTATTGGCATTCCTCATAGTGTAAACAAAATGCTGTAATTACTGTAGTTCTGTTAACAGATGTCCTAACAAGCCCTACACTTTGATAAACATCTATTAGTCATCATGGTCTATTATCCACACAGCAAATTCTCCAGTGTTAAAAACAAAACAAATTAAAACTGAGAGTGTTAAATCAACACTGAAAGTGTAGCGTCTTTGGACCCATATAAACACCAGGGACAGTGTTAAATTAACACTGCTTAGTGTAAGGCCTTATTCAAATATCTCCCAGAGTACCTTTCGAGTAAATTGAATTGTCGCTTTACCACCAATCAATGTATTTATTAGTGACAGAGACATGGTTGTTGCATTCATCCATTTTCGGTCCTACAGACTTCACCAAGTGAGATCCTAAACGAATATGTTATCATTAAAATACACTGAACAAAAATATAAACACAACATGTAATGTGTGTGTCACATGTTTCATGAGCTGAAATATCCCAGAGATGTTCCATATGCACAAAAAGCTTATTTCTGTCAAATGTTGTGCACAAATTTGTTTGCAACCCTGTTAGTGAGCATTTATCTGTTGGCAAGATAATCCATCCACCTGACAGGTGTGGCATATCAAGAAGCTCATTACACAGGTGCACCTTGTGCTGGGGGAAATAAAAGGCCACTAAAAATGTGCAGTTTTGTCACACAACACAATGAAACACATTTCTCAACTTTGAGGGAGTGTGCAATTGGCATGCTGACTGCAGGAATGTCCAGCAGAGTTGTTGCCAGAGATTTGAATTTTCATTTCTCTACAATAAGCCGCATCCAACGTCATTTTAGAAAATGTGGCTTCACAACCGCAGACCCTGTTTATGGCGTTGTGTGGTCGAGGGGTTTTCTGATGTCAACGTTGTGAACAGAGTGCCCCATGGTGGCGGTGGGGTTATGGTATGAGCTATGGACAATGAACACAATTTTATTTTATCGATGGCAATTTGAATGCACAAAAATGCTGTGATGAGATCCTGAGGCTCATTGTGAGGCCAATTTGTTTAAGGTATCTGTGACTAACAGATACATATCTGTATTCCCAGTAATGTGAAATCCATAGATTAGGGCCTAACAAATGTATTATAATTGACTGATTTCCTCATATGAACTGTAACTCAGTAAAATCTTAGAAATTGTTGCATGTTGGGTTTTCTATTTTTGTTCAGAATATACTGTATATACAGTGCATTGCAAAAGTATTCATACCCCTTCCGTTTTCCACATTTGTTACCTTACAGCCTTATTCTAAAATGCATTAAATCTTTTTTTCTCAAATCTACACACAGTACCCCATAATGACAAAGCGAAAACAGGTTTTAAGAAAAATAAATAAATAGAAATACCTTATTTACATAAGTATTCAAACCCTTTGCTATGAGACTCAAAATTGAGCTCAGGTGCATCCTGTTTCCATTGATCATTCTTGAGATGCTTCTACAACTTGATTGGAATCCACTTGTGGTAAATTCAATTGATTGGACATGATTTGGAAAGGCACACACCTGTCTATATAAAGGTCCCACAGTTGACAGTGCATATCAGAGCAAAAACCAAGCCGATAAGGTTGAAGAAATTGTCCGTAGAGCTCCGAGACAGGATTGTGTCGAGACACAGATCTGAGGAAGGGTACCAAAAAATGTCTGCAGCATTGAAGTTCCCCAAGAACACAGTGGCCTCCATCATTCTTAAATCGAAGAAATTTGGAACCACCAAGACTCTTCCTAGAGCTGGCCGCCCAGCCAAACTGAGCAATTGGGGAACAAAGGCCTTGGTCAGGGAGGTAACCAAGAACCCGATGGTCACTCTGACAGAGCTCCAGAGTGCCTCTGTGGAGATGGGTGTCACGTTCTTTCAAAATCGAACCCAGAAGCAGACCAGGACAAGGAGAGTAGGAAGAAGGTGAGTATTTATTTACAAGTGAATGTGAATGGGTAGATATATCCAGGTGGCGTAGCGGGCAGCGGTGGTGAGTTGATGGGAGTAAATAGGTGGATCCAATGGGGTAGCAGAATCCTCCGACGACCAGGCGGGAATGGGGTAAATGATCCGGGTGAGTAACTGAAGACAAAACAAACGGAGGTAAGTTTAAGGCAAGCAATACGTAAAAAACAACAAAACAAATTCTATCCAACTTGAGGCTGATACTATGGCACAACATACTGTTCATGGCTAACGATCCGGCAGGGAATGGATGTCAGGTCCGGGCTTATGAAGAGGAGAGATGATGATCAGGACCAGGTGTGCAGATAGCTGATGGGATACAGGTGCGGGTAATCAGAACTCCCAACTGGCTACATTGCCCGGCAACCAGACAGGGTGCGTTCCAGGACGCCGGAAAAAACACTCCAGGACAGAACACAGGCAAAAAACCGACTCAGGAAACGGGATTCGTGACAATGGGAGAATTCCAGAAGGACAACCATCTCTGCAGCACTCCACCAATCAGGCCTTGGCCTTTATGGTAGGGTGGCTAGACAGAATCCACTCCTCAGTAAAAGGCACATGACAGCCTGTTTGGAGTTTGCCAAAAGGCACCTAAAGGACTCTCAGACCATGAGAAACAAGATTCTCTGGTCTGATGAAACCAAGATTGAACTCTTTAGCCTGAATGCAAAGCGTCACATCTGTAGTAAACCTGGCACCATCTCCACGGTGAAGCATCATGATGTGGGGTTGTTTTTCAGCGGCATCGGCCCAGAGACTAGTCAGGATCGAGGGAAAGATGAACAGAGCAACGAACAGAGAGATCCTTGATGAAAACCTGCTCCAGAGCACTCAGGACCTCAGACAGGGGCGAAGGTTCTCCTTCCAACAGCACAATGACCCTAAGCACACAGCCAACACAGGAGTGGCTTCGGGACAAGTCTCTGAATGTCTTTGTGACCCAGCCAGACCCCGGACATTGAACCCGATCGAACATCTCAGAGAGACCTGAAAATAACTATGCATCAACGCTCCCTATCAAACCTGACAGAGCTTGAGAGGATCTGCAGAGAAGAATGGGAGAAACTCCCTAAATACAGGTTTGTCAAGCTTGTAGAGTCATACCCAAGAAGACTCAATGCTGTAATCGCTGCCAAAGGTGCTTCAACAAAGTATTGAGTAAAGGGTCTGAATACTTATGTAAATGTAATATTTCATTTTTATATATATATATATATTAGCAAACATTTCTAAAAACCTGTTTTTGCTCTGTCATTATGGGGTATTGTGTGTAGTTTGATGAGGAAAAACTAAATGTAATACATTTTAGAATAAAGCTTAACCTAACAAAATTAGGAAAACGTCAAGGGGTCTGAATAATTTCGAAGGCACTGTAGGACTGAAAATGGATGAATGCAACGAACATGTCTCTGTCACTAACAAATACGGTCATGGCTGGTAACGCTACAATTAATTTAACACTGTTCTAGTGTCTGTATGGGTCCATAGACTCAACACTTTCAGGTTTGATATAACAGTTTGTGTAAAAAAAATTATAGTAACACTGGAGAATTTGCTGTGTGGATAACAGACCATGATGACTAATAGACTTTTGATAAACATTTGTTAACAGAACTACAGTAATTACAGCATTTTGTTTGCACTATGAGAAATGCCAATAGAGTACTTTCTGTAAACTGCATGTTGAATAACTAACAAGGGGTTAGTTAGGGGCTAAAGTCCATCCTCATCTGCAATTAAAATTCTATCAATCTAACCTACAATTTAACTTATGAATCACATTATAATACAAATACAAGCGTGTTCCACAGAAACTCGTCATATCAACAGCATAGTTAATGTTCACACACGACAGCCCAAAGGAGAGCGTGGAAGTGAGTCAGGTGTTGACTCTTCCTTTCTGATGTAAGATAAGGAGAGTTCAGACTTGTCTGGGGCGGTCCTTTGGAGTCAGGTTACAAACTGTTACAAACCCTCCTATTCCCGTAAAATCCTAGGAAGTACTTTCCGAGCTTAGTTGCATTGCCAAACCCCAATTCTGCCACCAGCTGTAGCAGTGTTGCCTGGATCTGTGGGATTATTTGAGCTCCACACTCTGTCCTACTATCTGTCCACACACTGCCCTTAATGAGGCACTTTCCATTGATCATGTTACAAAGATGATGATCTACAGCACAAGAGGAGAGATATAAACTACCGTTCAAAAGTTTGGGGTCACTTAGAAATGTCCTTGTTTTTGAAAGAAAGCACATTTTTGGTCCATTAAAATAACATTAAATTGATCAGAAATAGAGTGTAGATATTGTTAATGTTGTAAATGACTGTTGTAGCTGGAAACGGCAGATTTTTTATGGAATATCTACATAAGTGTACAGAGGCCCATTATCAGCAACCATTACTTCTGTGTTTCAATGGCACGTTGTGATAGCTAATCCAAGTTTATAATTTTAAAAGGCTAATTGATCATTAGAAAACCCTTTTGCAATTATGTTAGTACAACTGAAAACTGTTATCCTGATTAAAGAAGCAATAAAACTGTCCTTCTTTAGACTAGTTGAGTATTAGGAGCATCAGCATTTGTGGGTTCGATTACAGGCTCAAAATGACCAGAAACAAAGAACTTTCTTCTGAAACTCATCAGTCTATTCTTGTTCTGATAAATGGAAGCTATTTCATGCGAGAAATTGCCAAGAAACTGTATTGACTATATTGTGATAAATTGCAGGCCACACTACTTGCCTAGAGAGTTTAGCTATACTTTTCGTGGCTGTTTATTTACCACCACAGACAGATGCTGGCACTAAGTCCGCACTCCGTCAGCTGTATAAGGAAATAAGCAAACAGGAAACCACTCACCCAGAGGTGGCGCTCCTAGTGGCCGGAGACTTTAATGCAGGGAAACTGCATCAGCTCTACCAAATTTCCATCAAAATGTTAAAAGTGCAACCAGAGGAAAATAAATTCTAGATCACCTGTACTCCACACACAGAGGCGCGTACGAAGCTCTCCCTCGCCCTCCACTTGGTAAATCCGACCACAACTCTATCCTACTGATTCCTGCTTACAAACAAAAATTAAAGCAGGAAGCACCAGTGACTCGGTCTATAAAAAAGTGGTCAGATGAAGCAGATGCTAAACTACAGGACTGTTTTGCTATCACAGACTGGAACATGTTCCGGGATTCTTCCGATGTCTTTGAGGAGTACACCACATCAGTCACTGGCTTTATCAATAAGTGCATCGAGGACGTCGTCCCCACAGTGACTGTACGTACATACCCCAACCAGAAGCCATGGATTACAGGCAACATTCGCACTGAGCTAAAGGGTAGAGCTGCTGCTTTCAAGGTGTGGGACTCTAATCCGGAAGCTTACAAGAAATCCTGCTATGCCCTGCGACGAACCATCAAACAGGCAAAGCGTCAATACAGGGCTAAGATTGAATCATACTACACCGGCTCTGGCGCTCGTCTTATGTGCCAGGGCTTGCAAACTATTACAGACTACAAAGGGAAGCATAGCCGCGAGCTGCCCAGAGACACAAGCCTACCAGACGAGCTAAATCACTTCTATGCTCGCTTCGAGGCAAGCAACACTGAGGCACATGAGAGAATCAGATGTTCCGGACGACTGTGTGATCACGCTCTCTGTAGCCGACATGAGTAAGAGATTTAAACAGGTCAACATATACAAGGCTGCGGGGCCAGATGGATTACCAGGACGTGTGCTCTGGGCATGTGCTGACCAACTGGCAGGTGTCTTCACAGAAATGTTCAACATGTCCCTGATTGAGTCTGTAATACCAACATGTTTCAAGCAGACCACCATAGTCCCTGTGCCCAAGAACACAAAGGCAACCTGCCTAAATGACTACAGACCCGTAGCACTCACGTCCGTAGCCATGAAGTGCTTTGAAAGGTTGGTAATGGCTCACATTTACACCATTATCCCAGAAACCCTAAACCCACTCCAATTTGCATACCGCCCAAACAGATCGACAGATGATGCAATCTCTATTGCACTCCACACTGCCCTTTCCCACCTGAACAAAAGGAACACTTATGTGAGAATGCTATTCATTGACTACAGCTCAGCATTCAACACCATAGTACCCTCAAAGCTCATCACTAAGCTAAGGATCCTGGGACAAAAAACCTACCTCTGCAACTGGATCCTGGACTTCCTGACGGGCCGCCCCCAGGTGGTGAGGGTAGGTAGCAACACATCTGCCACGCTGCTCCTCAACACTGGAGCTCTACAGGGGTGCGTGCTCAGTCCCCTCCTGTACTCCCTGTTCACCCACGACTGCATGGCCAGGCACGACTCCAACGCCATCATTAAGTTTGCAGACGACACAACAGTGGTAGGCCTGATCACAGACAACGACGAGACAGCATGTAGGGAGGAGGTCAGAGACCTGGCGGTGCCAGAATAACAACCTATTCCTCAACATAACCAAGACTAAGGAGATGATTGTGGACTACAGGAAAAGGAGGACCGAGCACGACCCCATTCTCATCGACGGTGCTGTAGTGGAGCAGGTTGAGAGCTTCAAGTTCCTTGGTGTCCACATCAACAACAAACTAGAATGGTCCAAAAACACCAAGACAGTCGTGAAGAGGGCACGACAAAGCCTATTCCCCCTCAGGAAACTAAAAAGACTTGGCATGGGTCCTGAGATTCTCAAAAGGTTCTACAGCTGCAACATCGAGAGCATCCTGACTGGTTGCATCACTGCCTGGTACGGCAATTGCTCGGCCTCTGACCGTAAGGCACTACAGAGGGTAGTGCGTACGGCCCAGTACATCATTGGGGCTAAGCTGCCTGCCATCCAGGACCTCTACACCAGGCGGTGTCAGAGGAGGGCCCTAAAAATTGTAAAAGACCCCAGCCACCCCAGTCATAGACTGTTCTCTCTACTACCGCATGGCAAGCGGTACCGGAGTGCCAAGTCTAGGACAAAAAGGCTTTTCAACAGTTTTTACCCCCAAGCCATAAGACTCCTGAACAGGTAATAAAATGGCTACCCGGACTATTTACATTGTGTGCCCCCCCAACCCCTCTTTTTACGCTGCTGCTACTCTGTTTATTATATATGCATAGTCACTTTAACTATACATTCATGTACATACTACCTCAATTGGGCCGACCAACCAGTGCTCCCGCACATTGGCTAACCAGGCTATCTGCATTGTGTCCCACCCACCACCCGCCAACCCCTCTTTTACGCTACTGCTACTCTCTGTTCATCATATATGCATAGTCACTTTAACCATATCTACATGTACATACTACCTCAATCAGCCTGACTAACCGGTGTCTGTATGTAGCCTCGCTACTTTTATAGCCTTTTCTACTGTATATAGCCTGTCTTTTTACTGTTGTTTTATTTCTTTACCTACCTATTATTCAGCTAATACCTTTTTTGCACTATTGGTTACAGCCTGTAAGTAAGCATTTCACTGTAAGGTCTACCTACACCTGTTGTATTCAGCGCACGTGACAAATAAACTTTGATTTGATATTCCATAAAAAATCTGCCATTTCCAGCTACAATAGTTATTTACAGCATTAACCTCATTAACCTCCCTTATCTCACCTCACTTGCTCACATTGTATATAGACTTATTTTTTCACTGTATTATTGACTGTATGTTTGTTCTACTCCATGTGTAACTATGTGTTGTTGTATGTATCGAACTGCTTTGCTTTATCTTGGCCAGGTCGCAATTGTAAATGAGAACGTGTTCTCAATTTGCCTACCTGGTTAAATAAAGGTGAAATAAAAAAATAAAATAAATTAACAATGTCTACACTGTATTTCTGATCAATTTTATGTTATTTTAATGGACAATTTAAAAAAAATGTTCTTTAAAAAACAAGGACATTTCTAAGTGACCCCAAACTTTTGAACGGTAGTGTATGTACATTAATATATCACTAGAGAAGACTAACCACACAGTGCTCAAACTTTTCTTGTCGAATTTAAGAATTCAAAAGGCAAGCCTCTGTCTTATGGGTCTTTTCTCTTTTCCCAATGTCTGCAGGAAGATAACCCAGAACACTTGAACTGGAGATTACAACTATAAATAGACATCCTTGCATCTCACAGTCTTGACAATCTATTGCAAGGAACACTAATAGAAGAGGTATCAATGTTTAGGGCATAATTTAACTTTTGTTTCCGTGTGAAACAATATTTTCTAGAAATGTGTTTAATAATCGATACCTCTTTCTCTTCTTTTAAAGGTTTCTTGAGGAGTACTTATTTGTCTCTGGTTACCCCAGGAAGGATGAACCGCGCACACATGCAGATTTACTATAAATACTGTAACATTTACAGGACATTGTTTTACATTGTATAGTATCAACTGCTTCCAGATAATGTTACAGTCTTCAAATTCAAACCTGAACCAATTATTTTCTCTGTGTGAAATGTGAAATATAAAAAGAGCTCTTTCCATTGACGTAAGACACACCAACCCACACACACTACAGTCCAAAAGGGTTCTTCGTAAGACACATGTCAAACTCGTTCTACAGAGGGCAGATTGCCTGTGGGTTTCCGCTCCTCCCTTGTACTTGACTGATGAATTAAGGTCATTAGTAAAGAACTCCCCTAACCTGGCTGTCTAAAACCAGCGGACACTGGGCCCTCCATGGAATGAGTTTGACACCCCTATTGTAAGGCAAAGGGTTCTACCTAGAACCTCTAACATCCGAAGAACCGTTTTTGGAAGAAATGGTTCATTGATGATTCTTTGGAAGGCAAGAAGTATTCTTTGGAAGACAAGAAGGGTTCTACATAGAACCATATATAATATTTCCCAGCATGCTCTATTGCAGGGAGATTTTCAGAATTGTTTGTTTTACTGTAATATGTGTTTTTGCATGTACATTGATTGGTTGATACATTTTATGCTACACAAAGATAAATAACACAGTTTTCTAAATGAATCCATCTGTTATTAATTGGATTTGTTGCACCAGTTACTGAGATCGTTGTTCCAGTTTAGATGATCTTTTATATCCTGACAGTCATGCTGAATGCAGGTTTGTGGGTGAGTAACAAGTCGACTTGTTGGGTATCCTAACTGGATTCCAATAGGAATTACACATCACGTTGCAAATCAGCATAATGTGACCAGGAGATTCCTAACTCCACTGTGTTAAGGTATAACTAGACCCTCAAAGGCCTTGTGATATATGTACTGTATTGTCGTAAAAAAATACATTTTAAGGCTAATTAGACTGGTTGAACTGTTGATAGAGGGTTCTAGGAAGAACCTTCCAAAGATAAAAGGGTTCTCGGTAGAACCCTCCATAGATGGTTCTAGGAAGAACCTTTAGATGATTAAATGGTTATTGGTAGAACCCTTAGAGGGTTCTAGGCAGAACCATATACACGGGGGTTCTTTGAACAACCCTACATAGTGGATTCTAGATAGAACCTCCAGTACCAAAAAGGGTTCCCCTATGAGGACAAACGGTATGGTTCTACTTAGCACCTTTTTTTCCTAAGAGTGTATAATGAATCAGAGCAGTAGTAAATTGTTAATCACACCATTTACTATCATTCATACCATCTGTCTACTACTTTCACAACAATATTGTATGTTGTATTGCATTGTAATGATGTTATTGTAATGATGTTATTGTAATGCTGTTATTGTAATGATGTTATTGTAATGCTGAGAGCAATTCCGAAGCTCAAAAAACCCAGATGACCCAGACCCTTTCAAACCTTTTCTAATTTAAACCTTTTGACCCAGTACCCAACACATTATGCACATTCACCCACAGCTATTTGCATCTGTATGTAAAACTAGTTGAAACACATGACTTACACTAGACACACATTGTTTAATTGCATGTTTATATAATACTGCATTTTTCCTCTACTCAGCATGTTCTCTGTGTCTTTTGTCCATGAAGCCTTCCTTTAGAAATGAACGATTTTTATGTCAACGATAAAGAGAAGAGTTATTGCTCAATGGCAAGGTTGTTATGTAAAATTGAGTTTTTGCAAAGGCATGACGTCAGAGAAATAGGTTTGGGCACGATGATCAGTGCTATCCTTTTGAAGTGCCTCAGGGCAAAAGAAAAAGAGAGAGGTTGATTGCAACACAGCTTTGAAGTGAAATGATGCACCTACAATTTGTTTTGGGTCAATGGGTAAAGGAACATTGTGGTCTTGCGTGAATTTGATACTATCACTGTAAAAAGTCAGATTTAGATTATTCATTTTCTAGAATATTGTCAAAACTAGTATTTAATGTGTGTTTTCATTGCTGAAGGGAAAATACAGGAGAAAATGTGCTACAAAAAAGGGAAGTCAAAATCAACCCACCATTTGATGAATCACCTGGCTTTACTTATGCAACATGGAACAAATGTCATTCACCATTCAAAATGGCCATCAATTTCCTTTTTGTCAATGTATTACTGTACCATGATAACCTCTTGACCATACAAGACAAGTGTTTTACTTATCAGCCCCCAGAGATAGCTTGAGGACTATATGACAATTACAGTATTCTGCTTTGTCACGTTTGTGGACCTTCACACTGACTTGCAATACAACATTATTTCCATTATGAGATTAGTGGAAAACTAGAAATGCAACACAGGACCGGCCCATGTCAGAACCTGTCACGATCGTCTTCGGGTGAAAGAGAGGACCAAGGCGCAGCGTGATATAGATACATTACGTATTTATTTAAGAAAGACGAAGAACACTAACACAACCTAAACAAAACAAACCGACGATCGTGAAGCTATACAAAACAAATAAGTGCAGACACTGGCAACTTACACATGGACAATTACCCACAACCTACCTAATGACTATGGCTGCCTAAATATGGCTCCCAATCAGAGACAACGATAGACAGCTGTCTCTAATTGAGAACCAATCTAGGCAACCATAGACTTACATAAACACCTACACTGAACACAACCCCATGAACTCTACAAAAAAAACCTAGACAATACAAACATCCTATACGAGACAAAAACACACAAACATCCCCCATGTCACACCCTGACCTAACTAAAATAATAAAGAAAACAAAGATAACTAAGGCCAGGGCGTGACAGTATCCCCCCCCCTCCCAAAGGTGCGGACTCCGGCCGCAAAACCTGACACAGAAGGGGAGGGTCCGTGTGGTCCTTCCTACGGCGGTGGCTCGGGTGTGGGACGTGGACCCCACTCCACCATAGTCAATACCCGCTTAGGTAGCCTCCCAGGAACGAGGACCCTTGCAGCGAGTCCCGGACTGAAGACCATCGTAGAGGGCGCCACTGGACGGAGGGGCGGCTCCGGACTGAGGGGTGGCTCATGACTGGAGGGTGGCTCATGACTGGAGGGTGGCTCATGACTGGAGGGTGGCTCATGACTGGAGGGCGGCTCATGACTGGAGGGCGGCTCATGACTGGAGGGCGGCTCTGACGGCTCGGGACAGACGGGCGGCTCTGACGGCTCGGGACAGACGGGCGGCTCTGACGGCTCGGGACAGACGGGCGGCTCTGACGGCTCGGGACAGACGGGCGGCTCTGACGGCTCGGGACAGACGGGCGGCTCTGACGGCTCGGGACAGACGGGCGGCTCAGATGGCGCTGGGTAGGCAGACAGCTCAGATGGCGCTGGGCAGGCAGGCAGGCAACTCAGATGGCGAACCGGGGACACCATGCGTAAGGCTGGTGCCATGTATGCCGGCCCGAGGAGACGTACTGGAGGCCAGATATGTTGAGCCGGCTTCATGGCACCTGGCTCGATGCCCACTCTAGCCCGGCCGATACGTGGAGCTGGAATGTACCGCACCGGGCTAAGCACACGTACAGGAGACACCGTGCTCTCTTCTGCATAACACGGTGTCTGCCCGTACTCTCGCTCTCCACGGTAAGCACGGGGAGTTGGCGCAGGTCTCCTACCTGACTTCGCCACACTCCCTTTTAGCCACCCCCCAAGAAATTTTTGGGGCTGCTTCACAGGCTTCCGTGCTAGCCGCGTACCTTGATAACGTCTCCGTTCCTCCATTCTCCTGTATCCCTCCTCGCACTGTTCCAACGAATCCCAGGCAGGCTCCGGCACTCTCTCTGGATCGATCGACCAGTGCTCTATTTCCTCCCAGGTTGTATAGCCCAGAGCCTTCTCCCAAGTCCTGCGTAATGGACCGCTGCTGCTGCTGTCGCTGCTGCCCATTACCACGATGCTTGGTCCAATTATGGTGGGTAATTCTGTCACGATCGTCTTCGGGTGAAAGAGAGGACCAAGGCGCAGCGTGATATAAATACATTACGTATTTATTTAAGAAAGACGAAGAACACTAACACAACCTAAACAAAACAACAAACCGACGATCGTGAAGCTATACAAAACAAATAAGTGCAGACACTGGCAACTTACACATAGACAATTACCCACAACCTACCTAATGACTATGGCTGCCTAAATATGGCTCCCAATCAGAGACAACGATAGACAGCTGTCTCTAATTGAGAACCAATCTAGGCAACCATAGACTTACATAAACACCTACACTGAACACAACCCCATGAACTCTACAAAAAAAACCTAGACAATACAAACACCCTATACGAGAGAAAAACACACAAACATCCCCCATGTCACACCCTGACCTAACTAAAATAAAGAAAACAAAGATAACTAAGGCCAGGGCGTGACAGAACCCAACCTACAAAACAGAAGACAAACAAAAACGTGTGCGTGGGTGTGTGTGTGTGCAATTACTCTACTGTATGATTAAAAAAAAGATCTTTCCCGTCACTATCAGAGGAAATAGATCTTCTCTTTCTGTTTGGAAGGATCAGCGACAGTAGATGTAAGATGTTACATTTCACCACAGTGGAGATAATTAACTACACTTTCCTCCAACAAAAATGGTCTGCTAAGATGTGCGTTTGTGTTAATTGTTTGACTGCTACTATTGGCAACGTGTCTAATCTACAAACTTTTGTTGACAAACTTTTCCCATTTAATGAGTTTGAGCTTTTTTCATGACACAATGTTCCTGTAAGTTCCAGGAGATGTTACATAGCTATGGATGTCTGGAAGACAAGCATCAGTTTTATTTTTTTTAAGATGAAACAACACCAAAACAATGGCAAAAGTCTATATCACCATCTGTGTCCAATCTAAGTGTTTGCTTGAAGATATCATTCCAAGATATACAATTCAGTATATTTGTATTCAGAATTGAGGGGAAATGAGGAAATCTAGAATTCATTATTCAAACGTGTGTTGACGTTTGCGGTCTCATGGTAAAAGGGGACGAATGAGTCTGGGATTGGCCAGTGGCCACTTGTGTATGGGAAGAGACTGAGTCTGGGATTGGCCAGTGGCCACTTGTGTATGGGAAGAGACTGAGTCTGGGATTGGCCAGTGGCCACTTGTGTATGGGAAGAGACTGAGTAAGACAATTGAAAACAGGAACGCAGTCAACTTCAGACATCTTTAAACTTGTGGTCAATATTAACGCAATCAGCTTTCCATTCTGCACGAAGTGTCATTTTTATTCAGACATTTGGAACAACACCAATAAATAATCAGAACATTTAAAACTATATAAATCTAAAAGTACACTGCTCAAAAAAATAAAGGGAACACTTAAACAACACAATATAACTCCAAGTCAATCACACTTCTGTGAAATCAAACTGTCCACTTAGGAAGCAACACTGATTGACAATAAATTTCACATGCTGTTGTGCAAATGGAATAGACAAAAGGTGGAAATTATAAGCAATTAGCAAGACACCCCCCAATAAAGGAGTGGTTCTGCAGGTGGTGACCACAGACCACTTCTCATTTCCTATGCTTCCTGGCTGATGTTTTGGTCACTTTTGAATGCTGGCGGTGCTCTCACTCTGGTGGTAGCATGAGACGGAGTCTACAACCCACACAAGTGGCCCATGTAGTGCAGCTCATCCAGGATGGCACATCAATGCGAGCTGTGGCAAGAAGGTTTGCTGTGTCTGTCAGCGTAGTGTCCAGAGCATGGAGGTGCTACCAGGAGACAGGCCAGTACATCAGGAGACGTGGAGGAGGCCGTAGGAGGGCAACAACCCAGCAGCAGGACCGCTACCTCCGCCTTTGTGCAAGGAGGGGCACTGCCAGAGCCCTGCAAAATGACCTCCAGCAGGCCACAAATGTGCAAATTTCACTAATTGCATTAGTATTGTACAAAGCTGTAGGTGCGCTATTTGATAGATTCCACCGCTCCTCCTACTTCGGGCTTCCAGTGGGGAGACCTGAGGTCAACCTACCCCCGCCCCCTCCCCATCTTGTACTTCTGAGTGGGAGACCTTCCCAGGCAGTAGCCTGCCTAGCTCACAAACTAGAATCAGGGCGCCCACTCCGACAAGGCTAATTTACCCACAGTCCCACACGGTGACATGATATCATTGACGTGACGTGCAAATGAGCGATAGAAAACCAATTGCGTAAATGTCCTCATTCCCCCCAAAATTGTGCAGGCGCCCATTTTTATTTTACCTTAATTTAACTAGGCAAGCCAGTTAAGAACAAATTCTTATTTTCAATGACGGCCTGGGAACAGTGGGTTAACTTCCTTGTTCAGGGGCAGAACGACAGATTTTTACTTTGTCAGCTCAGGGATTCAATCTTGCAACCTTTAGATAACTAGTCCAATACGCTAACCACTAGGCTACCTGCCACCCCATGTCACCTATACCTAAATCCGCCACTGAGGCTTTCACAATATTCCGAAATAAACTTTGGCTTTCACGTTGTCCTCTTGCTCAGTTGTACACCAGGGCCTCCCACTCCTCTTTCTATTCTGGTTAGGGCCAGTTTGCGCTGTTCTGTGAAGGGAGTAGTACACAGCGTTGTACGAGATCTTCAATTTCTTGGCAATTTCTCACATGGAATAGCCAACAGTTTTCAGCTGTGCTAACATAATTGCAAAAAACTTTCTAATGATCAATTAGCCTTTTAAAATTATAAACTTGGATTAGCTAACACAACGTGCCATTGGAACACAGGAGTGATGGTTGCTGATAATGGGCCTCTGTACGCCTATGTAGATATTCCATAAAATAGTAATTTAGAACATTAAAAATGTCTACACTGTATTTCTGATCAATTTGATGTTATTTTAATGGACAATTTTTTTTTTCAAAAACAAGGACATTTCTAAGTGACCCCAAACTTTTGAACGGTAGTGTACATTTACAAATTACCCGGACTAACCTGTACCCCCACACATTGACTTGGTACGGTGTGGATATTACCCTGAGGATGATGGTGTTTAGACTCTGCTATGAGGGTGCAGGCAGAAACAATATTTTCATGGTGGTTCTTTCCATCAGGCTATGTGTGAATAGCTACTCCTGTGAGTCGTATCCTACAGTACTTTACCAACCGCGTTGCTCAATGTCACTTCCTGTTCTCATCAATGATCTTCTACTACTGTACATCTCGCAGTTGAAACCTGATAGTGTACCTCTGGCCCCTCAGCTTTCAGGTGTTCTGGTGTTTGTTTGACTCCTAATTTGATGGATGTTCCACCAACCATGTCAATGTTTAACGCTTCACTTTAAGATGGTGCTGATATCTATCTAAAACTAATAATTATTCAGAGTGATGTGAGGGCTGAAACCTCTGAAGTAACACATCAAATCAATCAAACTTTATTAGTCACATGCACCGAATACAACAGGTGTAGACCTTACTGTGAAATGCTTACTCACAAGCCCTTAACCAACAGTGCAGTTCAGGAAAGAGTTAAGAAAATATTGACCAAATAAACTAAAGTAAAAAATTATAAAAAGTAACACAATAAAATAACAATATCGAGGCAATATACAGGGAGTACCACACAGTACGACTCACAGGAGTAGCTATTCACACATAGCCTGCTGGAAAGAAACACCATGAAAATATTGTTTCTGCCTGCACCCTCATAGCAGAGTCTAAACACCATCATCCTCAGGGTAATATCCACATAGCAATTTGGTTCAAATTTGGTTTGAGAAGAGACAGAGGACCATGACACTTGTTTGTAAAAGTACATTATCTTATTGTCATTTAACAGATATTCTTATCCAGAGCAATCAGGGTTAAGTTTGTTGTTCAAGGGGACATCAACAGATTTTTTACCTAGTTATTTCAGGGATTTGAACCAGCAACCTTTTGGTTACTGGCCTAACACTCTCAACCACTATTCTACCTGCCGCAACAGGGAATAGTAGACTTGGAAGATTACTATTCTCAGTATGGGTGATATAGCGCCAAATAGTGGTTCCCCGCCTTAAGTTCACCCTTGACTCACCGGGCTTTGTTCAATCACTGAGTTCAAGGTCAAGTTTTAATTTATACTTGGTTGAGTTGTCAACTAATGTGAATTCAATGTAAAATCAACCAAAAATGTCACCATGTCATTGAATTTAGGTTAAACGTTTTTGCAAATCCAATTAGTTTTCCACATTGATTCATCATCACATTGATTTTGTTGGTTGAAATGACATGGAAACAACGTTAATTCAACCAGTTTTTGCCCAGTGGGCATTGCCTCCTATTAACACAATCCAGACTTGACCACATCACAGATTTGATCACAACCCATGGACCTGTGATGACCCAGTATAGGCCGTAAACCACTATCTGGAAAACACTGCTCTAAAGGCTATAATAACATTCACAGCGAATCCTACAGATGTAGGATCTTAATTTGAGGCAGTTTGCTACAGCAGGAAAATGTGAATATAATTCATGGGCATTTTTTGTAGGGTTTGATACATTTTTCTTTAGGGCAAATCAAGTTTGAAATTGCAAACTTTAGAAGCCTCTTTAAACCTTGAATTCACTACAAGTTTGCATTTCCTGCTATGCAGGAAAATTCCCATCAACAAAAATTTGTGATCAAATTAAGATCCTACATCTGTACATTCACAAATATATAATCATACAATATTATAATGTGTTTGCATAGGCCAGCAAATCTTCAATTATTTATGGGAAATTCCCCATTGTCAATCTCAGAAAGTTGTCCTTTCCCTTTTTAGATGAGGCATCGGTGACTTCATACGTATTTTGATATTCGGAGGGTGAAAGGGTTGATTACAGCTTCTTTGTAAGTAGTGGACTTCATTCTGCATTTCCCCTCATAAAGAGAGGTCAGGAAATGTCTGCATCCGTGTCAACAGGGACTTTTGGCTCTTTCATCTGATTTCAGTAACATTGGAAAGGGCCTAATTAACATGGATACTATTGTCCATATAAAGTAAGAAAGTAAACTGTTTGTTAGAAACAATAAAATGAGTATGTGCTACTGTATACATTCTTGTTTCCTGGTCAGGTCACATGGCGGACGAACAACTCCTGGATGTAGCAATGTGTATCAACCTCTATTGCTCACAATGATATCACCTGATCATGAGGGACAGAATAGCACATGGCTTGGTTCCCAGAGAGAGGGACTTTCCAATGCATCGAGACATTGGTAAGAATAAAAACTTTCCACTTGGAGAACATGATTCATGAGTCATCAGACTTATATAAGCCCTAATGGACCACTAGTAGAATCTAAATTTGATTGCTAGAAAAAAAAGGTGCTAGGTAGAACCCTTTGCAGATGGTTCTACCTAGAACACGATGTAGGGTTCTTCAAAGAACACCCCGTATATGGTTCTACCTAGAACTCTGTGTAGAGTTCTGCCAAAAACCATTTTATTATCTAAAGGTTCTTCCTAGAACCCTCTATGAAGGGTTCTACCAAGAACCCTTTTATTTTTGGAGGGTTCTTCCTAGAAGCCTCAATGAACAGTTCCACCAGCTTTAATGTCCTTTAAAATGTAATTGAGAAGTATATATATCATAATGCCTTTCTTTTAGGGCCTAGTTATATCCTAACAGTGGTGTTGGGAAACTCCTGGATTACAAGTCACATTATGCTGGTTTGCAATGTGATGTTTAATTCCTATTAGAATCCGGCCAGAGTTAGGCTATCCAACAAGTGGAATTTCTCATCACCTTCTTTCAGAATGACTGCTAGGGTAGGGAAGATTGACTCAATCATCTAAGCTGCAACATCCATCTCAGTAACTGTGCAATAAGTGAAAGTACTAACAGATTGGATTAGTTTAGAAAAATGTATGCTGTTTATCTTTGTGTAGCATACAATTAATCAACCAATCAATGTACATGCAAAAACTGTAAAATATCTGTAAAGTACCTCTCGACTTATTCCACATTTTGTTGTGTTACAGCCTGAATTCAAAATGGATTTAAAAAAAATCTTACGTGTCTTCATCCTTGCAAAGTGAAAAATGTTTTTAGAAATGTTTGCAAATATATTGAAATAATACCTAATTTACATAAATATTCACACCCCTGAGTCAATACTTTGTAGAAGCACCTTTTGCAGCAATTACAGCTGTGAGTCTTTCTGGGTACGTCTCTAAGAGCTTTCCCCACCTGGATTGTGCAACATTTGTCCATTATTATTTTCAACCATTCCCATATATTTCCAAGTAGATTTAAGTCAAAACTGTAACTCGGTCACTCAGGAACATTCACTGTCTTCTTGGTAAGCAACTCCAGTGTAGATTTGGCCTTGTGTTTTAGGTTATTGTCCTGCTGAAAGGTGAATTCATCTCCCAGTGTCTGGTGGAACGCAGACTGAACCAGGTTTTCCTCTAGGATTTTCCCTGTATTAGCTCTATTCTGTTTCTTTTTTGATCTTTTTTTAAAGGCACGGGGACGAAGCACAAACAAACACGTATACAAACACACAGGGATGTAACCCAAACAAAAGAGCGAGGTAAAACCTCTAATAAATATACGGGACCCGTAACAACAATACATGGGACCAGACCCGTAATAACAAGTGCACAACACTATACGGGATGTGACCCGTAATAACGAGTACACACAACACAACACACAACACGAAAGCTGAAACAACAAACCACAGGTACTCACAAGACCAACAGACATGGGAACAATTACTGACCAAGACAATGGTGAACAGACAGCACATATATACAATTACTAATCAGGGGAAATGGGAACCAGGTGTGTGTAATGAGAAACTTCAGTGACGCCTAGAGGTCGGTGACGTAGACCTTCAGAACTGGTGCAGCGGGGGGGATCCGTGACACATATCCATAACATGATGAAGCCACCACTATGCTTGAAAATATGGAGAGTTGTTATGAACAATGAGGAAAATTGTGAGGAGTCAGGCGCAGAGAGCAAAGATATGGGGAAAAACCACTCTTTAATGTCCAACCAGAAGAACAACTGGTAACGTCAAAACATTGGCGTAATAATCCACTTGAATAAAGTACACACTGGAAAAATAATCCAGACTGTGGAAAACCCCAAATGAAACGAACAACCTCATACAAAACAGAAAGACAAGCCCGCACAAACAGAAGCGGGCTAAACGAACTTAAATAGCACCACCCTAACAACCAAACAATAAACAGGTGAAAACAATTAGTCAAAACCAAACGAAAAGGAAAAAGGGATCGGTGGCAGCTAGTAGACCGGCGACGACGACCGCCTAGCGCCACTCGAACAGGAAGGGAAGCCACCTTCGGTAATACTCGTTACAGTACCCCCCTCCTGACACGCAGCTCCCGCAGCGCGCCGACGCCGGCCTCGAGAACGACCCGGGGGCCGAGGCGCAGGGCGATCCGGATGGAGGCGATGGAACTCTCTCAGCATAGATGGATCCAATATATCCCCCACCGGGACCCAGCACCTCTCCTCCGGACCGTACCCCTCCCAGTCCACGAGGTACTGCAGGCCCCTCACCCGGCGTCTGGAATCCAGAATGGACCGTATCCTGTACGCCGGGGACCCCTCTATGTCCAGAGGGGGCGGAGGGACCTCCGGAACCTCACCTTCCTGCATGGGACCAGCTACCACCGGCCTGAGGAGAGACACATGAAACGAGGGGTTAATACGATAATACGAAGGAAGTAACAATCGGTAACACACCTCGTTTATTCTCCTCAGGACTTTAAATGGCCCTACACACTGCGGACCCAGCTTCCGGCAGGGCAGGCGGAGGGGCAGGTTTCGGGTCGAGAGCCAGACCCTATCCCCCGGTGCAAACACGGGGGCCTCACTGCGGTGACGGTCAGCGCTCTTCTTCTGCCGTCTACTCGCCTGACGCAGAGACTCCTGGACGGCTCTCCAAGTCTCCTTAGAGCGCTGTACCCACTCCTCCACCGCAGGGGCCTCGGTCTGACTCTGATGCCATGGTGCCAGAACCGGCTGGTACCCCAACACACACTCAAATGGTGACATGTTGGTAGAGGAGTGGCTTAGTGAGTTCTGGGCAATCTCTGCCCAGGGGATGTATCTTGACCACTCCCTTGGCCGGTCCTGGCAATACGACCGCAGAAACCTACCCACCTCCTGGTTCACTCTCTCCACCTGCCCATTACTCTCCGGGTGATACCCCGAGGTCAGGCTGACCGAGACCCCCAAATGCTCCATAAACGCCTTCCATACTCTGGAAGTGAACTGGGGACCCCGATCAGAAACGATATCCTCGGGCACCCCGTAGTGCCGGAAGACATGGGTAAATAGTGCCTCCGCAGTCTGCAGGGCCGTAGGGAGACCGGGCAACGGGATAAGACGGCAGGACTTAGAGAACCGATCCACAACGACCAGGATCGTAGTGTTTCCCTGAGATGGGGGAAGGTCAGTCAGAAAATCCACCGAAAGATGGGACCACGGCCGTTGTGGAACGGGGAGGGGTTGTAACTTCCCTCGAGGCAGGTGCCTAGGAGCCTTACTCTGAGCGCATACCGAACAGGAAGAGACATAGAATCGCACATCCCTCTCCAAGGTGGGCCACCAGTACTTCCCCCTAAGACCTCGCACTGTCCTCGAAATACCCGGGTGACCTGACGAGAGTAAACTATGAGCCCATCGAATCAATTGATCACGAACAGCGAGCGGTACGTACCTACGACCCTCCGGGCACTGTGGAGGCGCAGGTTCCTCCCTTAACGCCCGCTCGATGTCCGCGTCCACCTCCCATACTATTGGTGCCACCAACTTGGCCGCCGGAATGATGGGAGTAGGATCGATGGACCGGTCCTCTGAGTCATAGAGGCGAGACAGCGCGTCGGCCTTAGTGTTTAGGGAACCTGGTCTATAAGAGATCGTAAAACTAAATCTGGTGAAAAACATGGCCCACCTTGCCTGACGCGGATTCAGTCTCTTAGCTGATCGGATATACTCCAGGTTACGGTGGTCAGTCCAGATGAGGAAAGGGTGCTTAGCCCCCTCAAGCCAGTGTCTCCACACCTTCAGGGCCTTAACCATAGCCAACAACTCCCTATCCCCCACATCATAATTCCGCTCCGCTGGCCCGAGCTTCTTCGGAAAAAAAGCACAGGGGCGGAGTTTTGGTGGCGTACCCGAGCGCTGTGAGAGCACAGCTCCAACCCCAGCCTCGGATGCGTCCACCTCTACTATGAACGCCAAAGATGGGTCCGGATGCGCCAACACTGGCGCCTCGGTAAACAGCACCTTCAACCTACGGAAGGCTCCGTCCGCCTCTGCTGACCACTGCAAACGCACCGGCCCCCCCTTCAGCAGTGAGGTAATAGGGGCTGCTACCTGACCAAAACCCCGGATAAACCTCCAGTAGTAATTGGCAAACCCTAAGAACCGCTGCACCTCCTTTACCGTGGTCGGAGTCGGCCAATTACGCACGGCTTTTACGCGGTCACCCTCCATTACCACCCCCGAGCTGGAAATGCGATAACCCAGGAAGGAAACGGCTTGTTTGAAAAACTCACATTTCTCCGCCTTCACGTACAGGTCATTCTCCAGCAGTCGCCCAAGAACCTTGCGCACCAGAGACACATGCGCGGCTCGTGTAGCGGAGTAGATCAAAATATCATCAATATACACCACCACACCCTGTCCGTGCAGGTCTCTGAGAATCTCGTCAACAAAGGATTGAAAGACAGCTGGAGCATTCTTTAACCCGTACGGCATGACGAGGTACTCATAATGGCCCGATGTGGTACTAAACGCGGTTTTCCACTCATCTCCTCCCCGAATACGCACCAGATTATACGCGCTCCTGAGGTCCAGTTTCGTGAAGAACCGTGCTCCGTGGAATGATTCCATCGCCGTAGCGATGAGAGGTAGTGGGTAACTAAAACCCACCGTGATGGAATTGAGATCACGATAATCAATACACGGACGCAACCCACCATCCTTTTTCTTCACAAAAAAGAAACTCGAGGAGACGGGTGACATGGAGGGCCGAATGAATCCCTGTCCAAGAGCTTCCGTGACATATGTCTCCATAGCCAACGTCTCCTCCTGGGACAAAGGATACACATGACTCCTGGGTAGTGCAGCGTTTACCAGGAGGTTTATCACGCAATCCCCCTGTCGATGGGGTGGTAATTGGGTCGCCTTCTTTTTACTGAAAGCGATAGCCAAATCGGCATACTCAGCGGGAATGCGCACGGTGGAAACCTGGTCTGGACTCTCCACCGTTGTCGCACCGATGGAAACTCCTACACACCTGCCTGAACACTCATCAGACCACCCCTGTAGAGCTCCCTGTCTCCACGAAATCTTAGGATTGTGAATAGCCAGCCAGGGAATCCCCAGCACCACCGGAAACGCAGGTGAATCTATAAGGAACAGACTAATCCGTTCCTTATGATTCCCCTGCGTAATCATCTCCAAAGGAATTGTGGCCTCCCTGACCAGCCCTGACCCTAATGGTCGACTATCTAAGGAGTGCACAGGGAAGGGGGGTTCTACCTTAACTAACGGAATCCTCAACTTCTGAGCGAGTCCGCGATCTATAAAGTTCCCAGCTGCGCCTGAATCGACTAGCGCCTTATGCTGGAGAGAGGGAAAAAATTTAAGGAAACATATTAACAAAAACATGTGACCAACAGGAAGCTATGGGAGAGTGTAGTGCTGACTCACCTGAGGTGACCGAGGAGTGTTCTGCCTGCCCTCTCGATTCCCAGATGGACTCCTCCAGCACCGACCGGAAGTGTGCCCTCTTCGGCCACAACTGGTACAGGAGGAGCCTCCTCCTCCGATCTCCCTAGATGCTGCCCCTCCTAGCTCCATCGGGATGGGAGCAGGAGGGTCAGGAGGTGGAACTGACAGGACCCTTTCAGAACGTCCGCGAGCAGCTAGCAGATGGTCTAACCAGATAGACATGTCTATTAGTTCATCCAAACTGAGCGTAGTGTCCCGACAAGCCAGCTCTCTGCGGACGTCCTCTCTCAGGCTACAACTGTAATGGTCTATCAGGGCCCTGTCGTTCCACCCTGCTCCAGCGGCCAAGGTCCGGAAATCCAGCGCGAAGTCCTGCGCGCTCCTCGTCCCCTGTCGGAGATAGAACAATCTCTCACCCGCCGCTCGGCCATCTGGAGGGTGATCGAACACGGCCCGAAAACGGCGGGTGAACTCCGGGTAGTGGCCCCTCGCTGAGTCGGGCCCGTTCCAGACCGCATTGGCCCACTCTAGGGCTCTACCCGTCAGGCAGGAGACGAGGACACTCACGCTCTCTTCGTCTGAGGGAGCTGGTCGAACGGTGGCCAGGTACACATCTAATTGTAGCAGGAATCCCTGGCACCCCGCCGCCGCTCCATCGTACTGACTAGGAGGCGTAATACGCAAAGCGCTGGCACCGGATCCCACTGGAGGAGATGGTATAGTTGCTGGAGGGAGGGTAGGTGGGGTAGTAGGGAGACCACTCCTCTCCCAACGATCCATCCTCTCCATCATTTGATCCATAGCTGATCCGATGCGATGGAGGATGGACGTGTGATGAAGGACTCTCTCCTCCATCGTGGGGAGAGGGGTGGTCGCTGCTCCTGCTGGCTCCATATGCAGGTGCGGGCTTCTGTTACGAACAATGAGGAAAATTGTGAGGAGTCAGGCGCAGAGAGCAAAGATATGGGGAAAAACCACTCTTTAATGTCCAACCAGAAGAACAACTGGTAACGTCAAAACATTGGCGTAATAATCCACTTGAATAAAGTACACACTGGAAAAATAATCCAGACTGTGGAAAACCCCAAATGAAACGAACAACCTCATACAAAACAGAAAGACAAGCCCGCACAAACAGAAGCGGGCTAAACGAACTTAAATAGCACCACCCTAACAACCAAACAATAAACAGGTGAAAACAATTAGTCAAAACCAAACGAAAAGGAAAAAGGGATCGGTGGCAGCTAGTAGACCGGCGACGACGACCGCCGAGCGCCACTCGAACAGGAAGGGAAGCCACCTTCGGTAATACTCGTTACAAGAGTGGTACTCAGTAATGTGTTTTATTGGATTTATCCTAGACATAACACTTTGTATTCAGGACAAAAAGTGAATTGCTTTTCCACATTTTTTCGTTTTGGAATATTTTGATTCTGTACAGGCTTCCCTCTTTTCACTCTGTCCTTTTAGGTTAGTATTGTGAAGTAACTATAATGTTGTTGATCCATCCTCAGTTTTCTCCTATCACAGCCATTAAACTCTGTAACTGTTTTAAAGTCACCATTGGCCACATGGTGAAATCCCAGAGCAGTTTCCTTCCTCTCCGGCAATTGAATTAAGATGGAAGACTGTATCTTTGTAGTGACTGGGTGTATTGATACACCATCCAAAGTGTAATTAATAACTTCACCATTCTCAAAGGGATATTCAAAATTTTACCCATCTACCAATAGCTGCCCTTCTTTACAAGGCATTGGAAAACCTCCCTGGTCTCTGTGGTTGAATCTGTGCTTGAAATTCACTGCTCAACTGAGGGACCTTACAGATAATTGAATTGTATGTGTGGGGTACAGAGATGAGATAGTCATTCAAAAATCATGTAAAACACTATTATTGCACCCAGAGTCAATGCAACTTATTATGTGACTTGTTAACCACATTTTTACCCCTGAACTTATTTAGGCTTGCTCTAACAAAGGGGTTGAATACTTAATGACTCAAGACATTTCAGCTTTTCATGTTTTTATAAAAAATATATATATATATTTTTTTAAACATAATTCCACTTTGACATTATTGTGTGTAGGCCAGTGACAAAAAATCTAAATTTAATCCATTTTAAATTCAGGCTGTAACACAACAAAATGTGGTCAACATTTTGGTCAATAAATGTTTTAACTGCCATTTCAATTAAAAAACTGCCATTCCAGCATGTCAATGCAAAAGTATGGTGCTTGAACTTGCAAATATGTATGTATCATATAAAACCATCTGGTAGACTGTTTCATGGTTGCTCTGCACGCAGCTTTGTTCTAAAAGAAATCTGAAAACTGTCATCTCTATAAATCAAGGACATAAACTAACAGGCTTATGAATAATGTAGATTAATGACAGCGAGCCACAGAGACGATTTCTGATATTAGTTTGATTGCTTCTTGTTTTATAACAAAAATGAGGGGTTCATCCCGTTTTAATAATGCATACAGCTTGAAACAGCTGAACATTTTGTTCAGTGTTGCTCACCCAGTAGCACTGAGAAGTTAACACAAACATTTCAATAGTCTTCAGTCATTCAATCCCAGTCAAATTCATTCCGATAGTTCAGTTAACTGGCATCAAAGGTCTAAACTGGTTCATGTTTTCAGTTTTGAAATGTGACCTATAATTAATCCACATACAACAATATATGTTTGTAAATCGTAGAGTCCATAGTATGAATCTTTAGCGATAACCTTCATATACAAGAGTCATAGAAAATCAGCTATAGTAAATAACACATTCGGTGAAATAAATACTTTGATTAAAACAGCTCTATCTTAACTATGATAAATAACATCAGCATATGATACAATACATCACAAAGTGCCTGCACTCGGTATCCCATTCTTTTAACATAAAAGATATTCAACATGTCCATTTGCACCTTCTTCTGTGCATAAATTCAGTCAGAGCTCTTGTACAAGGTCCCAAAAAGCCTGTCCCAGTGTGTGAAGTACGGAGCGTAGTTGGATTTGAACTTCAGGTGGTGCATGTCATGGTGCGGAGCTCCACCGTAGAGCCCAAAGGGCACCAGTCTATGCGTGGACCAGGGCAGGTCATAGCCACAGTGGTCCTCCACAGAAAGCCAGATATTCAGTACATAGAAGAGCATCTCTGTCAGGGGGTGGCAGCCCAGCAGCAGAGGGTTAACCGACGCGAAGAAGCCCAGAGACAGGGTCTCCCAGGCCCCAGAGTACTCAGTGGTCAGGGCGAAGGTTGTTGTGTGCTTGTGGTGCACCTTGTGGAATGTCCGGTACAGCCAGGGCACCTTGTGGTGCAGCATATGCCAGACGAAAGACTGAAAGTCGAAGAGCAGGAGGCAGGCGACCACGTCCCAGATGAGACGCAGCATCCCGGGGGCTTCGGCTATGAAGCTGGCTGGTCTCCAGTACCAGTGCAGCACAGTGAGAGGGAAGAGGAACACCACATGGTTGTAGAGGGAGTGAGCCAGGCAGCTCCACATCATAGTCCAGGAGACGTGGCTCTTCTGCTGGATCTTAAAGGTCCTGATCCAGGCCAGCCTGGGGGAGAGGAGGTCCAGCACCACGAAGGGCAGGCAGAAGGTGAGGTAGACACTGAGTGAGAAAAGCACAGGGAAGAAAGGCGACATGAGCCACGCATGATACCCCAATATGAGATCCCATAGGCTCTGTAGAAGCATTGTGTTCAGGCTTGTGTGTGTGTAAGCTGGAAAAGCGTTGTTCAAACAGCTTCCTGCCAAAGCTGTCTCTCCCCTTTTATGTGTTTGGTATGAAAAGTATCCGCCCCCAAAGACTTCCTGAACATTCTGGGGCCTTTTAACTTAGCCCAGTTATCTGACTCTGAGTAAGATTGCTCTGGGTGCCTGTATTGGAAATCAAATAAAAGTTTATTGGTTGCGTACACAGATTTGCAGATGTAATCGCAGATGCAACGAAATGCTTGTGTTTCTAGCTCCAACAGTGCAGTAATACCTAACAGTACAAAACAATACAGACAAATCCCCAAAATAAAAGGCAATTAAGAAATATTAGAATGAGCAATGTCAGAGTCCGGAATATATATATATATATATAAATAATGGTGTTTATGGACAGTATATGAATAGAAAAGATGTGTACAGCAGTAGTTATATAGGATGAGCCTTGACTAGAATACATGATATACATATGAAGTGGGTAAAACAGTTGGTAAACATTATTAAAGTGACCAGTATTCATTGACTATGCACATACTGTAAGGCAGCAGTCAATAAGGGGCAGGGTAGAGTATTATTATACAAAATATCAATATAATCATTAAATAAATACATTCATAACTAGAGATGTGTTTTATTCGATTATACAGTATGTAAATGAGCAAGAGGGCATTCAACTGTTTGTAGACAGTCACAAGTGTGACAAATGTTTTGGGGATATACTGGCTGAAGAACTTCCCTACTTTGTGCATATGAAGAAATGCAACTTCTTTGAGAATTTCTCAAAGCCATGATGAATAATAAAATAATGTAACTTGCTTAACATTGTAATTCAATAGAATAGTAGAATGCTATTGTTTGCTCTGTTCTATTTTGGCTGGACATTTGCCTAAAGAGCATCTGCTCCCTTCCTCATCTTACCCCTTTCCTTTTCCTCTTTATCTAGTACACTACGCCACCAAGTGGTCAAGTTGAATCATCTTATATTCTGCAAATCCATTCAGTTGTTGAGGGGACTGTTGTGTACTCACGTTATAAAATTGGTTGTAAAGTTTTTGGCAGAATGGAAACTTGAAGTTTTGGATTCTATGCCAAGGAGTGGGTAGGTTTCGGCTGTGTATCAATTGTCAGCGTACCTGGCCAACACACTACTCGCTGCCTTCAACAGTAAAGATGAGGTAAGAAGCATAAGAGACAGGATCTCATAGACAAAACAGCATCTTTGACATTCCTGCTGAAATTTGTGTAATTTCTGTTACACTAGTAATTTCTCGAATCGACATGGTATAACACAGTAACTCTAGACCACCTTTACTCCACACACAGAGAAGCGTACAAAGCTCTCCCTCACCCTCCATTTGGCAAATCTGACCATAATTATGTCCTACTGATTCCTGCGTTCAGGCAAAACTAAAGCAGGAAGCACCAGTGACTGTCAATAAAGAAGTGGTCAGATGACGCAGATGCTAAACTACAGAACTGTTTTGTTAGCACAGACTGGAAGAATTACGGAACATATTCCAATGGCAATGAGGAGTACACCACATCAGTCGCTGGCTTCATCAATAAGTGCATTGACGATGTCTTCCCCACAGTGACCGTACGTACATATCCCAACCAGAAGCCATGGATTACAGGCAACATCCGCACTGATCTAAAGGGTACAGCTGCCGCTTTCAAGGAGTGGGACTTTAATCCGGACGCTTGCAAGAAATCACGCTATGCCCTCTGACGTACCATCAAACAGGCAAAGCATCAACACAGGACTAAGATTGAATCCTACTACACCGGCTCCAGTGCTCGTCGGATGTGGCAGGGCTTGTAAACTATTACAGACTACAAAGAGAAAGCACAGCTGCAAGCTGCCCAGTGACACGAGCCTACCAGACAAGCTAAATGACTTCTATGCTCGATTCGAGGCAAGCAACACTGAAGCATACATGAGAGCATCAGCTGTTCCGGACGACTGTGTGATCACACTCTCCGTAGCCGATGTGAGCAAGACCTTTAAATAGGTCAACATTCGCATGGCTGCAGGGCCAGATGGATTACCAAGATGTGTACTCTGAGCATGCGCTGGCCAACTGGCAAGTGTCTTCACTGACATTTTCAACCTGTCCCCGACTGAGTTTGTAATACCAACATGTTTCAAGGAGACAACCATAGTCCCTGTTCCCAAGAACACTAAGGTAACCTGCCTAAATGACTACCGACCCATAGCACTCAAGTCTGTCGCCATGAAGTGCTTTGAATGGCTGGTCATGGTTCACATCAACACCATTATCCCAGAAACCCTAGACCCACTCCGCCCCCAATAGAACCACAGATGATGCAATCTCTATTGCACTCCACACTGCCCTTACCCACCTGGACAAAAGGAACACCTACGTGAGAATTCTATTCATTGACTACAGCTCAGCCTTCAACACCATAGTGCCCTCAAAGCTCATCAATAAGCTAAGAACCCTGGTACTAAACACCTCCCTCTGCAACTGGATCCTGGACTTCCTGACGGCCCACCCCCAGGTGGTAAGGGTAGGTAACAACACATCTGCCACGCTGATCCTCAACACGGGGGCCCCTCAGGGGTGCATGCTCAGTCCCCTCCTGTACTCCGTGTTCACCCATGACTGCATGGCCAGGCACGACTCCAACACCATCATTAAGTTTGCTGATGACACAACAGTGGTAGGCCTGATCACCAACAATGATGAGACAGCCTATAGGGAGGAGGTCAGAGACCTGGCCGTGTGGTGCCAGGACAACAACCTCTCCCTCAATGTGATCAAGACAAAGGAGATGATTGTGATTACAGGAAAAGGATGACCGAGTACGCCTCCATTCTCATCGATGGGGCTGTAGTGGAGCAGGTTGAGAGCTTCAAGTTCCTTGGTGTCCACTTCACCAAAAAACTATCATGGTCGACACACCAACACAGTCGTGAAGAGGGCACAACAAAGGCTATTCCCCCTCAGGAGACTGAAAAGATTTGGCATGAGTCCTCAGATGCACACAAAGTTATACAGCTGCACCATCGAGAGCATCCTAACTGGTTGCATCACTGCCTGCTATGGCAACTGCTCGGCCTCCGACCACAAAGCACTACAGAGGGTAGTGCGTACATCCCAGTACATCACTGTTGCCAAGCTTCCTGCCATTCAGGACCTCTACACCAGGCGGTGTCAAAGGGAGGCCCTAAAAATTGTCAAAGACTCCAGCCACCCCAGTCATAGACTGTTCTCTCTGCTACTGTACGGCAAGCGCTACCGGAGCGCAAAGTCTAGGTCCAATAGACTTCTTAACAGCTTCTACCCCCTAAGCTATAAGACTCCTGAACAGCTAATCAAATGGCTACCCAGACTATTTGCATTGTCACCCCCGCACCCCCTCTTTTACGCTGCTGCTACTCTCTGTTTTTATCTATGCATAGTCACTTTAACTCTACCTACATGTACGCAATACCTCAATTACCTCGACTAACCTGTGCCCCTGCACATTGACTCTGTACTGGTACCCCCTGTATATATAGCCTTGCTACTGTTATTTTACTGCTGCTCTTTAATTATTTTTTATTTATATTTTTTTTTACTTATCTATTACTTACTTAAAACTTATTTTTCATAAAACTGCATTGTTGGTTAAGGGATTGTAAGTAAGCATTTCACTGTATTCGGCGCATGTGACAAATAACATTTGATTTGATTTGATGCGTGGGTTCAATTCAATTGAATTCATAATATTTAAATCTCCAAGGGGCAATTATTGCTGGGCATAAAAGCCCATAGGCTGCGTGCAGACAATAGGCCTAGAATGAAAACATGATCATAAATAAACCACAGGACCGGTGGCGAGCCGTAATTCAGGGCAGGTGGGGCAGTTTTGAGCCCAACCGGTTTAGCACAAAAATATATATACAGTACCAGTCAAAAGTTTGGACACACCTACTCATTCCAGGGTTTTTCTTTATTTTACTATTTTCTACATTGTAGAATAATAGTGAAGACATCAAAACTATGAAATAACACATTTGGAATCATGTAGTAACCAAAAAAGTGTTAAACAAATCAAAATATATTTAACATTTGAGATTGTTTAAAGTAGCCATCGTTTGCCTTGATGACAGCTTTGCACACTCTTGGCATTCTCTCAACCAGCTTCACCTGGAATGCTTTTCCAACAGCCTTGAAGGAGTTCCCACATATGCTGAGCATTTGTTGGCTGCTTTTCCTTCACTCTGGGCAACATAAAAAAAAAACAACTGGCTGTTTTCAACAAGATGAAGTATTGGATTAAGAATTTTACTCTGAAAAACAAACATGATCTCTCGATGCGATATAAATATATATGTTACATTTTTATTGTATTTCATGAATTAACTGAAGGCACACTTTAGCATCACCTGTGATATTTATCCTTAAAATCATGATTTATTTAGCCTATACCGTTTTTGTAATTTAGTATTGCTAATAATACCTATTATTTGTATGATCGACTTGACATAAAACAGTAATAAACACACAGCATCTTCGATAGCGCTAGTGCAACATTCATGCTTGGGCAGTAGAGGGAGCTAGGCATTAGTGTAAGTGTGTGAAAAGCTAGAGAGGAGGCAGATAGTGCCTGTCAGGACTCAGGGGAGAGGGTGTTGATTAACCTGACTACCTTGGGCTCAAATGGGATTATGTGACACTCTGCTTTAAGGTTCGACACCTTGGGAGGAGGAAGTGCCAACAACAGTTCAAATGCTGGATGGAAATAATTGTATTTTTCAAGGCATTTATGGAAGTCAAGCTGAAAGCACTTGAGTGTCACTCCAAGGCTGACATCAAGGACCGGGACAGCCTTCCTGAAAAACTCCTGGATCGCATCATGAAGATCTGCACTTCGAACCATGCCACATATTTCAACTTACTAGCCTTTCTGAGCCACCTGGAGGAAAACAATGTTAGTGCTCTTGAGTATCTCCACAAGGCTGAGAGTGCATTGAAGAATAGACAGGATGATACAGAGTTACTGGTAACCTATGCCTACTTTGCATGGGTTCACTATCACTCAGGGAACATGAATGATGTGGATGCCTACACTGTAAAATATTTCAGCCGCTCAGTAGCCAGTATGTTACTGTAAATTTACAGTAAATTACTGGCAGCACAGAAGCCAGTAAATGACTGTAGATGTACAGGACCTTTACTGTAACACAAATGTATAACATATTACTGGACCACCTGACTAGAGTACCATGCTGTATTTCTAGAATTTACAGTGCATTACTGGAAGCACAGTAGCCAGTAAATTACTGTAGATATACAGGACCTTTACTGTAACATACATTTACAGCATATTACTGGAACAGCTGACTACATTACCATGCTGTATTTCTAGAATTTACAGTGCATTACTGGAAGTACAGTGGTTAGTAAACTGTTGCAGATTTACAGTGCAGGTAGCTAGTGCCAACAACAGGTAGTATTTATGTTACATGTATTTTATCTTTCAATATTTTCAATACATATTTTGTAATTTGTATTTCACTGGCCCAAACTAGATTTCATGTAGCCTATTTTGTAAGAGTTTATTTAGAATACTTTTATTTAGTATTTTCTAATACAAATATATACTTGCAAGTAACACCTCTCTCCATCTTATCCTCTCAGCCTCCATGAGTGCCATCTCATGCTTATCAATTGTTTCCCCTTTTTTTATCCTTATTGCCAGTTCTTTCCATGTTTTCATGCTGATTTGGTGTTCTGGACTGTGGTCGTGTGAAGTCAGCAAAGAACTTGCATGTTTCCAGTCTGTCAGTCCTGAGTTTGCTAAATACATTTTCTTATTAGAAAAGAGTTTGCAGCAGAAGCAGAAGAGGCTGTTGTTTCTTTCAGAATACACCAACCAACTTCAAGGTCTTCCTGAAACACTGGTGGTGGCATCTTCTTACATTACACTCATTCCTTGGGAAAACAAAGTCAGGTGGTACCTCACTTGGTCCTCTGCAAACTAGTTGTGTCCGAATTCTGTCAGTCAGAACTGAAGGCCAGTCAGCAGGGTCTGTAGACAGAGGTTCATCCTCAGCAGCAGGATTTGGTGGGGATGCTGCTACAGGCATTTCTAATGGAGAGCACATAGGCATTAGTTTACACACGTTATTCACAGCATTTATAGTGGTGGAACATCCCACATACATACCCAGTAATAATAAAATCATCATTGTTACCTACAATATGGAAACTTAAAACTTTACAAAAGAGAAATTATTTATCTTGTTTATGTTATGCAGGGTTGCACGCATAAACACATGTGCGTGTACCCACACACACACACACGTGCGCGTGAGCACAAACACACCTGAAGAATCCTGCCGGTGAGAAGTGGAAGCAAATGGGTCTTCATCCTCATCCTCAGGCTCAGACAACATTTGTGAAGAGGCCTGTGTGGCTGAGGAGGTTGATGGCCCCTCATCCTGAGGCTCCGAGATCATTTCTGAAGAGGCCTGTGTGACTGAGGAGGTAGATGGCTCCTCATCCTGAGGCTCCGAGATCATTTCTGAAGAGGCCTGTGTGGCTGAGGAGATAGATGGGTCCTCATCCTGGCCAGTGCCAGAGGGTGCTCCAAAATATTTCAGAAGTGCCCCTGAATTTGCATTGAAATACAGTATATGAGTCTGACACCCTAAATACATTTGTTGCACAATTAAATATAAATGTCAATATGCACAATTTATCAAACTTTCAGAATAGGAACCAAATTAACCATACAACCTCCTTGGCTAATTCTAGGCATAAGACACCCCAAAAGACTCAATATATCACAAAAGATACAAAATATCAGCATAATATAGATGTCTTTTAAGTTGGCCTACAGCATTGGAAATTCCCCTTACTGAGTTCAGGACCTCGTCAATACAATCACAGAAAACCTCTGTGATGTCACCTCAATGAAACCAAATCAAGAATGTGCTAGTTAGGTTGTAATCGTTTTGTGGCAGGCTACACACACTATCATGATGAAACTGTGTGAAATTATATCCAATGTTATGTAAGCTAGTAGGACAGAAAACGGAATATTGTTGCCCTATGTGTAATAGCATAGCAAGCAACATAGCAACATAGGCTAACAAACATATGTCTTATACTAGCCTATTTCATTCAATGCATAATATTATATTCATAAAGAGATGACATAGCTGCATACCTTTATC
Organism: Salvelinus namaycush; assembly: GCF_016432855.1. NCBI lineage: Eukaryota > Metazoa > Chordata > Actinopteri > Salmoniformes > Salmonidae > Salvelinus > Salvelinus namaycush. Next base: position 11,062,513 of record NC_052310.1, read on the forward strand.
TTTGACCGTTTCTCCTCTTCTTTCCTTTTTTTCCTAAACTGGGCATCTGATGGCTAAGACCTTTTCTTATCCATTTGTGTTGATTTGGCACTCGAGCATCAATACATTACCCATCCCCCAACACTGTCAACCAAGAGTCAAGACTACATTACCCATCCCCCAACACTGTCAACCAAGAGTCAAGACTACATTACCCATCCCCCAACACTGTCAACCAAGAGTCAAGACTACATTACCCATCCCCCAACACTGTCAACCAAGAGTCAAGACTACATTACCCATCCCCCAACACTGTCAACCAAGAGTCAACACTACATTACCCATCCCCCAACACTGTCAACCAAGAGTCAAGACTGCATTACCCATCCCCCAACACTGTCAATCAAGAGTCAAGACTACATTACCCATCCCCCAACACTGTCAACCAAGAGTCAAGACTACATTACCCATCCCCCAACACTGTCAACCAAGAGTCAAGACTACATTACCCATCCCCCAACACTGTCAACCAAGAGTCAATACTAAACCAATTCACCTTGGTGGTGTGCAGACTGGTTTTATATATTTCTTAACAATTTCGCACAAACCAGAAACAAATGCAACAATACTGTATGTCTGTGAAACTATATATTCACAGTATTATGAATGAATTGTGGTTTATTTTGTAGCATTTCGTAGTGTGACTGATTTTGCTAATTGCGTTACATATCAGTTCGCAAACAATGTAAAAAAAAATATAGATATATTTGAGTTGATAAAGCCGCATACAAACATGGTCTCTTTTTTGTTTTCTTGAGTAAGGCAGCTCCGAAATGCAGGTGTTCCAGCCTAGCTCAGTGCTTTCTGTGGTGGTGGGGCAAGCCAGCAGAAAATATGGAGCGTTGCGCCGTGATTGGCTCAGTGTTCTGTCACTCATGGGGACACTACGTCACCGCCAAGTCTAACGGTAGAGCTGTACATTTCTAGCCCCTTGGGTGCTGCCATAGAGTTACATTAGAAGTGCCCATCCAAGAAGGCTCAAGGTCATTGGCCACAGATAAAATCACATCAAATCACGTTATATCTACAGCAGCTTTGATTGGGCTGATCATGTTAACATCATACTTTCAAAATCTTAGCTAGCAGTCATCATCATGAATCAAGTTGACAATCTACTGGCAAATCCTTTTTAATCCTTGTCATATGAAGGGAAATAAAGAAGAGAAATAACAGATAAAACGTATCGGTGCTCATCAGCCATTGGACATAAACATTACACAACAAGTTGGAAATCGCAAATTCAACAATGAGTGGTTTGGAAGGAATCAGTGGCCAACTGCAAGTATTGCAAAGCAGTCATTAGCCTGCTTTTCAGTAGAGTGGCTGTGGCTGTGTGGTCCCAAGTCTAAGATTAAGGGTCTCTTTTCCTAGTTAAAAATGTAAATGCTGTCAAGGAAGCATGATTTGTGCCGCGCTCAAAACAACTGTTAACTCGGAACTGCAAAATTGGACTTTAGTGAGTGCAAGACTAACTGGGAATTCACAAACAATGAGCTACGACTGGGAAAATACGTTTTGAACTTTCATCCAACTCGAAATTGTAAAATCGGGAACTCGGTCCTCTTTCTAGAGCTATGACCTGAAGATCACTTACGTCATCATGAGTCAACCTTTTTTCCCCCCCGAATTCCCAGTTGTCTTGAATGCACCACAAATCCAGAGAATGTCAGACTTTGATGACCAGGTTTGATGACAAAATTTGCCCACGAAGGACCGCCACGCCACCTTACTGTTCAAGTGAGCACAGCACAACAGGGTGAGGCTGCATAAATGATGTAATATGCCAGGGAGATACAGTTGAAGTCAGAAGTTTACATACGCCTTAGCCAAATACATTTAAACTCAGTTTTCACAAATCCTGACATTTAATCCTAGTAACAATTCCCTGTCTTAGGTCATGTAGGATCACCACTTTATTTTAAGAATGTGAAGTTTCAGAATAATAGTTGAGAATGATTCATTTCAACTTTTATTTCTTTCATCACATTCCCAGTGGGTCAGAAGTTTACATACACTCAATTAGTATTTGGTAGCGTTCCCATTAAATTGTTTAACCTTGGGTCAAACGTATCGGGTAGCCTTCCACAAGCTTCCCACAATAAGTTGGGTGAATTTTGGCCCATTCCTCCTGACAGAGATGGTGTAATGGAGTCAGGTTTGTAGGCCTCCTTGCTCGCACACGATTTTTCAGTTCTGCCCACAAATGTTCTATAGGTTTGAGGTCAGGGCTTTGTGATGGCCACTCCAATACCTTGACTTTATTGTCCTTAAGCCATTTTTCCACAACTTTGGAAGTATGCTTGGGGTCATTGTCCATTTGGAAGACCCAATTGTGACCAAGCTGTAACTTCTTGACTGATGTCTTGAGATGTTGCTTAAATATATCCACATAATTTTCCTTGCTCGTGATGCCATCTATTTTGTGAAGTGCACCAGTCCCTCCTGCAGCAAAGCACCCCCACAACATGATGCTGCCACCCCCGTGTTTCACGGTTGTGATGGTATTCTTCGGCTTGCAAGCCTCACCTTTTTTCCTGCAAAAATAACAATGGTCATTATGGTCAAACAGTTCTATTTTAATTTCATCAGACCAGAGGACATTTCTCAAAAAAGTTCGATCTTTGTCCCCATGTGCAGTTGCAGAGTTGCAGACTGTAGTCTGGCTTTTTTATGGAGGTTTTGGAGCAGTGGCTTCTTCCTTTCTGAGCGGCCTTTCAGGTTATGTCGATATTGGACTCGTTTTACAGTGGATATAGATACGTTTGGACCTTTTTCCTCCAGCATCTTCACAGGGTCCTTTGTTGTTGTTCTGGGATTGATTTGCACTTTTTGCACCAAAGTACGTTAATCTCTAGGACACAGAACGCGTCTCCTTCTTGAGCGGTATGATGACTTTGTGGTCCCATGGTGTTTATACTTGCATACTATTGCTTGTACAGATTAACGTGATACCTTCAGGCATTTGGAAATTGCTTGTGGACTTGTGGAGGTCTTTTGATTTTCCCATGATGTCAAGCAAATAGGCACTGAGTTTGAAGGTAGGCCTTGAAATACATCCACAGCTACACCTCCAATTGAGTCAAATGATGTCAATTAGCCTATCAGAAGCTTCTAAAGCATTGACATCATTTTCTGGAATTTTCCAAGCTGTTTAAAGGCACAGTCAACTTAGTGTATGTAAACTTCTGACCCACTGAAATTGTGTTACAGTGAATTATAAGTGAAGTAATCTATCTGTAAACAATTGTTGGAAAAATTACTTGTGTCATGCACAAAGCAGATGTCCTAACCAACTTGCCAAAACTATAGTTTGTTAACAAGAAATTTGTGGAGTGGTTGAAAAACGAGTTTTAATGACTCCAACCTAAGTGTATGTAAACTTCCGACTTCAACTGTATGTATACTGTAGCTAAGAAGGTAATACTAATTGTTTGTTGTGTAGTATCTTACAGATAACTAGAGGCTAGAGCTGACCCCTGGCTGCGGTAGCTACTTGCTAGCGTAGCTTATTCATTCACCTCAGTCGAGAGGGGATGAAACATTAATTAACTTTACATGTCAGTTACAATACTGGCTCAGCTCTGCAAATAAACAGTTGTTTAGTTGTTTTCTTTTAAGTTAAACAGCAGTTACCTTGCCAGCTACATCAGTCAACTAAAGAGCAGCTAATCTCTGCTCTGCTTCCTTTTACAACTGTGTGATGAAAGAGCGCAACACATACACACTGAACTATGCTCATACACACTGAACTATGCTCATACACACTGAACTATGCTCATACACACTGAACTATGCTCAACTCTCCCGTGCTGGTCCAGCCAGAATGTCAGCCCACACACACCAGACAGCCTACCCGACCGCTTGGAGGCATCTGCATGGTTTTAAAGCATACTGTTACCAATTCTTGTCTCACATTCCAATGATAAAACTGGACGGGACACAAATGCAATTTCAGGCGGGGGGGGGGGGTGTTGCACCCCTGATCCCAACAGCCGGGTTATTCACACAACCCAACTGGCTGGGTCAAAATTACTCAGCGTGTGTTCTGTCCAATATTTACCCGGCGCTAGGTAACCAAATACCCCAAATTGGGTTGTTTTAAACCCAGCATTTTGTTTGAGTGTAGCTACAAATCGTCATCAATTGGTTAAAACAAGTCATGAAAAAAAAGATGCATGCCGCTAGGATGGTGCACATTCTAGATACATTTTGATTCAGTTGTTGATGGTACTGTTGTCCTTCATTCACAGCTTGTTGGCAGAATGGACATTTTTGGCAAGCACATATCCGTTTCGTTTTCCTTTCTGCTAAATGAAAAGCTTTGATATAACAGGAAGTGGGTAGTGTCTCTGAGGGTTATTATCTCAATACTGTAGCCTGTCTTCTCTGCCATTGACTGTAAAATGAGGTAAGAATTTTACTAAAATTATAACATATTTGAATGACATGCACATACATAATCTCTCTCTCTAATGTACTTAATATAACACAATAATAAGCAATGCTGTTGTGTTATGAGTGAGCAAGAGAGAGAGGAGTTATGGCGGACTGAACACTTTGCTGCAGAACGTCTCAAGATAAAAACGGAATATTCAATATTTATAAATTTGACTAAATATTAGCACTTCACTCCACATACTCGTGTGCAATAACCTTCAATCTGGATAACACAAAACAAATTATAAGGCTAGAGAAATGTACCAACCAAAATTACCAATACAATCAACACCCAAACATGTTTGAAAGTAAGCATGGTGAACCAATCCCCAAAAGAAAACGCAACTCCTCGATAGCTATTGTAAAATATACTGTGTCCATAAAATGTATATAGGTTCAGATCTTTTGTGAAACAGCACAGTTCAAAAATATATGGCAAATAAAAATCAAACTGGAAGGTCTTCAGAGATAGATCGGAGGGCTTGAGGGTAGCTGAAGGAAAAACAAACAAAAAAGAACTATTGTAAAATATATTGTGTCCGTAAAGTTTTTATAGTACGTATTAGCTGGAAGTAGAAACCTATGTGTTGTTGTCCATTATTTTACTCCAATTAGGGAAGGTTAGGGGAAAATAATAAAAAATATATATATATTTTTTAAAGATATACAGTACCAGTCAAACGATTGGACACACCTACTCATTCCAGGGTTTTTCCTTATTTTTACTATTTTCTACATCAAAACTATGAAATAACAAATATGGAATCATGTAGTAACCAAACAGTGTTAAACAAATATAAATTATATTTGAGACCCTTCAAAGTAGCCACCCTTTGCCTTGATGACAAATTTGCACACTCCGGCATTCGCTCAACCAGCATCATGAGGTAGTCACCTGGAATTAATTTAAATTAAGAGGTGTGCCTTGTTAAAAGTTAATTTGTGGAATTTCTTTACTTCTTAATGCGTTTGAGCCAATCAGTTGTGTTGTGACAAGGTAGGGGTGGTATACAGAAGATAGCCCTATTTGGTAAAATACCAAGTCCATATAATGGCAAGAACAGCAAAAATAAGCAAAGAGAAACAACAGTCCATCATTACTTTAAGACATGAAGGTCAGTCAATCCAGAAAATGTCAAGAACTTTGAAAGTTTCTTCAAGTGCAGTCGAAAAACCATCAAGCGCTATGATGAAACTGTCTCTCGTGAGGACCGCCATGGGAATGGAAGACCCAGTGGTGCCTCTGCTGCAGAGGATAAGTTCACTAAAGTTACCAGCCTCAGAAATTACAGCCCAAATAAATGCTTCACAGAGTTCAAGTAACAGACACATCTAAATATCAACTGTTCAGAGTAGACTGTGTGAATCAGGCCTTCATAGTCGAATTGCTGCAAAGAAACCACTACTAAAGGACACCAATAAGAAGAAGAGACTTGCTTGGGAAAGAAACTCGAGCAATGGACATTCGACCGGTGGAAATTGGTCCTTTGGTCTGATGAGTCCAAATGTTTGATTTTTGGTTCCAACCGCCGTGTCTTTGTGAGACGCAGAGTAGGTGAACGGATGATCTCTGCATGTGTGGTTCCCACTGTGAAACATGGAGGAGGAGGTGTGATGTGTGGGGGTGCTTTGCTGGTGACACAGTCAGTGATTTACTTAGAATTCAAGGCACACTTAACCAGCATGGCTACCACAGCATTCTGCAGCGATACGCCATCCCATTTGGTTTGCTCTTAGTGGGACTATCATTTGTTTTTCAACCGGACAATGACCCAACACACCTCCAGGCTGCGTAAGGACTATTTGACCAAGAAGGAGATTGATGGAGTGCTGCATCAGATGACCTGGCCTCCACAATCCCCCGATCTCAACCCAATTGAGATGGTTTGGGATGAGTTGGACTGCAAACTGAAGGAAAAGCAACCAACATGTGCTCAGCATATGTGGGAACTCCTTCAAGACTGTTGGAAAAGCATTCCAGGTGAAGCTGGTTGAGAGAATGCCAAGAGTGTGCAAAGCTGTCATCAAGGCAAAGGGTGGCTACTTTGAACAATCAAAATTGTCAAACACTTTTCTGGCTACTACATGATTCCAAGTGTGTTATTTCATAGTTTTGATGTCTTCACTAATATTCTACAATGTAGAAAATAGTAAAAATAAAGAAAAGCCCTTGAATGAGTAGGTGTGCCCAAACTGTTGACTGGTACTGTATATCACAGTGTATTCGGAAAGTATTCAGACCCCTTGACTTGTTCCAAATTTTGTTACGTTCAGTGGTGGAAAAAGTACCCAATTGTCAGACCTGAGTAAAAGTAAAGATATCTTATTCAAGTAAAAGTGAAAGTCACCCAGTAAAATACTACTTGAGTAAAACTCAGACATAATTTACAAACGAAGCATGTGTTCAGTGAGTCTGCCAGTTCCGCCAGAGCCGCGCGCCAGTCAGGAGCTGCCAGAGCCGCCTGCCAGTCCTGAGCTGTCCCTCAGTCCGGAGCTGCCCTTCAGTCCGGAGCTGAATTTCAGTCCGGAGCTGCCTTTCAGTCCGGAGCTGCCTTTCAGTCCGGAGCTGCCCCTCAGTCCGGAGCTGCCCCTCAGTCCTGAGCTGCCCCTCAGTCCTGAGCTGTCCGTAAGTCCGGAGCTGCCCCACAGTCCTGAGCTACCCCTCAGTCCTGAGATGCCCTTCAGTCCGGAGCTGCCCCTCAGTCCGGAGCTGCCCCTCAGTCCAGAGGCGCCCCTCAGTCCGGAGCTGCCCCTCAGTCCTGAGCTACCACTCAGTCCTGAGCTACCACTCAGTCCTGAGCTGTCCGTCAGTCCGGAGCTGCCCCTCAGTCCTGAGCTACCACTCAGTCCTGAGCTACCCCTCAGTCCTGAGCTACCCCTCAGTCCTGAGATGTCCTTCAGTCCGGAGCTGCCCCTCAGTCCGGAGCTGCCCCTCAGTCCAGAGGCGCCCCTCAGTCCAGAGGCGCCCCTCAGTCCGGAGCTGCCCCTCAGTCCAGAGGCGCCCCTCGGTCCAGTGGCGCTCTCTACGATGGTCTTCAGTCTGGGACCCGCTGCGAGGGTCGCCGTTCCCCGGAGGCTACTAAAGCGGACAAAGACTATGGTGGAGTAGGGTCTATGTCCTGCGCCAGAGCCGCCACCGCGGACAGATGCCCACCCAGACCCTCCCCTATAGGTTCAGGTTTTGCTGCCGGAGTCCGCACCTTGGGGGGGGGGGGGGGGGGGTACTGTCACGTTCTGACCATAGTTCTTTTGTATTTTCTTTGTTTTAGTGTGGTCAGGGCATGAGTTGGGTGGGTAATCTATGTTTTCTATTTCTGTGTTGGGTTTGTGTTTGGCCTGATATGGTTCTCAATCAGAGGCAGGTGTTTTGCGTTGTCTCTGATTGGGAACCATATTTAGGTAGCCTGTTTTGTGTTGGGTTTTGTGGGTGGTTGTCTTCAGGCTTTTTGTGTCTGCACCAGACAGAACTGTTTCGGTTTCGTATATGTTCACCTTTATTGTTTTGTATTTCGTAGTGTTCAGTTTATGTTTTATAATAAACGTTATGGACACTTACCACGCTGCGCATTGGTCCTCTGATCCTTCAAACTTCTCCTCCTCAGACGAGGAGGAAGACGACAGCCGTTACAATGGTACTGTTCTTCTTCAATCATAGCTTGTTGGCAGAATGGACATTTTTAGCAAACACGTATGAGTTTCGTTTTCCTTTCTGCTAAATGAAAAGCTTTGATATAACAGGAAGTGGGTAGTGTCTCTGAGGGTTATTATCTCAATACTGTAGCCTGTCTTCTCTGCCATTGACTGTAAAATGAGGTAAGAATTTTACTAAAATTATAACATATTTGAATGACATGCACATACATAATCTCTCTCTCTAATGTACTTAATATAACACAATAATAAGCAATGCTGTTGTGTTATGAGTGAGCAAGAGAGAGAGGAGTTATGGCGGACTGAACACTTTGCTGCAGAACGTCTCAAGATAAAAACGGAATATTCAATATTTATAAATTTGACTAAATATTAGCACTTCACTCCACATACTCGTGTGCAATAACCTTCAATCTGGATAACACAAAACGAATTATAAGGCTAGAGAAATGTACCAACCAATATTACCAATACAATCAACACCCAAACATGTTTGAAAGTAAGCATGGTGAACCAATCCCCAAAAGAAAACGCAACACCTCGATAGCTATTGTAAAATATACTGTGTCCATAAAATGTATATAGGTTCAGATCTTTTGTGAAACAGCACAGTTCAAAAATATATGGCAAAAAAAAATCAAACTGGAAGGTCTTCAGAGATAGATCGGAGGGCTTGAGGGTAGCTGAAGGAAAAACAAACAAAAAATAACTATTGTAAAATATATTGTGTCCGTAAAGTGTATATAGTACGTATTAGCTGGAAGTAGAAACCTATGTGTTGTTGTCCATTATTTTACTCCAATTAGGGAAGGTTAGGGGAAAATAATAAAAAAAATATATATTTTTTTTAAAGATATACAGTACCAGTCAAACGATTGGACACACCTACTCATTCCAGGGTTTTTCCTTATTTTTACTATTTTCTACATCAAAACTATGAAATAACAAATATGGAATCATGTAGTAACCAAACAGTGTTAAACAAATATAAATTATATTTGAGACCCTTCAAAGTAGCCACCCTTTGCCTTGATGACAAATTTGCACACTCCGGCATTCGCTCAACCAGCATCATGAGGTAGTCACCTGGAATTAATTTAAATTAAGAGGTGTGCCTTGTTAAAAGTTAATTTGTGGAATTTCTTTCCTTCTTAATGCGTTTGAGCCAATCAGTTATGTTGTGACAAGGTAGGGGTGGTATACAGAAGATAGCCCTATTTGGTAAAATACCAAGTCCATATAATGGCAAGAACAGCAAAAATAAGCAAAGAGAAACAACAGTCCATCATTACTTTAAGACATGAAGGTCAGTCAATCCAGAAAATGTCAAGAACTTTGAAAGTTTCTTCAAGTGCAGTCGAAAAACCATCAAGCGCTATGATGAAACTGTCTCTCGTGAGGACCGCCATGGGAATGGAAGACCCAGTGGTGCCTCTGCTGCAGAGGATAAGTTCACTAAAGTTACCAGCCTCAGAAATTACAGCCCAAATAAATGCTTCACAGAGTTCAAGTAACAGACACATCTAAATATCAACTGTTCAGAGTAGACTGTGTGAATCAGGCCTTCATAGTCGAATTGCTGCAAAGAAACCACTACTAAAGGACACCAATAAGAAGAAGAGACTTGCTTGGGAAAGAAACTCGAGCAATGGACATTAGACCGGTGGAAATTGGTCCTTTGGTCTGATGAGTCCAAATGTTTGATTTTTGGTTCCAACCGCCGTGTCTTTGTGAGACGCAGAGTAGGTGAACGGATGATCTCTGCATGTGTGGTTCCCACTGTGAAACATGGAGGAGGAGGTGTGATGTGTGGGGGTGCTTTGCTGGTGACACAGTCAGTGATTTACTTAGAATTCAAGGCACACTTAACCAGCATGGCTACCACAGCATTCTGCAGCGATACGCCATCCCATTTGGTTTGCTCTTAGTGGGACTATCATTTGTTTTTCAACCGGACAATGACCCAACACACCTCCAGGCTGCGTAAGGACTATTTGACCAAGAAGGAGAGTGATGGAGTGCTGCATCAGATGACCTGGCCTCCACAATCCCCTGATCTCAACCCAATTGAGATGGTTTGGGATGAGTTGGACTGCAAACTGAAGGAAAAGCAACCAACATGTGCTCAGCATATGTGGGAACTCCTTCAAGACTGTTGGAAAAGCATTCCAGGTGAAGCTGGTTGAGAGAATGCCAAGAGTGTGCAAAGCTGTCATCAAGGCAAAGGGTGGCTACTTTGAACAATCAAAATTGTCAAACACTTTTCTGGCTACTACATGATTCCAAGTGTGTTATTTCATAGTTTTGATGTCTTCACTAATATTCTACAATGTAGAAAATAGTAAAAATAAAGAAAAGCCCTTGAATGAGTAGGTGTGCCCAAACTGTTGACTGGTACTGTATATCACAGTGTATTCGGAAAGTATTCAGACCCCTTGACTTGTTCCAAATTTTGTTACGTTCAGTGGTGGAAAAAGTACCCAATTGTCAGACCTGAGTAAAAGTAAAGATATCTTATTCAAGTAAAAGTGAAAGTCACCCAGTAAAATACTACTTGAGTAAAACTCAGACATAATTTACATACGAAGCATGTGTTCAGTGAGTCTGCCAGTTCAGAGGCAGTAGGGATGACCAGGGATGTTCAATTGATGTGTGAATTAGACCCTTTTCCTGTCCTGATAAGCATTCAAAATGTAACTAGTACTTTTTGGAGTCAGTGAAATGTATGTAGTAAAAAGTACATCATTTTCTAAAGGAATGTGGTGAAGTAAAAGTAGAAGTTGTCAAAAAAATATCAATAGTAAAGTAAAGTACAGATACCCCAAAAAACTACTTAAGTGGTACTTTCAAGTATTTTTACTTTACGCCACTGGTTACGTTACAGCCTTATTCTAAAATGGATTAAATGTTTTTTCCCTCATCAATCAGAACACAATACCCCATATTGACAAAGCAAAAACAGGTTTTTAGAAATGTTTTCTGATTTATAAAACTTATGGTCTCTCCAGAGATGTTGCATCAGGTTCAAGTCCGGCCTCTTGCTGGGCCACTCAAGGACATTCAGAGACTTGTCCCGAAGCCACTCCTCTGTTGTCTTGGCTGTTTGCTTAGGGTTGTTGTTCTGTTGGAAGGTGAACCTTCGCCTTAGTCTGAGGTCCTGAGCGCTCTGGAGAAGGTATTCATCAAGGATCTCTCTGTACTTTTCTCTGTTCATCTTTCCCTCCATCCTTACTAGTCTCCCAGTCCCTGCAGCAGAAAAACATCCACACAGCATGATGCTGCCACCACCATCTTTCACCATAGGCATGATGCCAGGTTTCCTCCAGACGTGACGCTTGGCATTCAGACTAAAACGTTCCATCTTGGTTTCATCAGACCGGAGAATCTTGTTTCTCATTGTCTGAGAGCCCTTTATGTTCCTTTTGGCAAACTAAAAGCGGGCTGTCATGTGCGTTTTACTGAGGAGTGGCCTCCGTCTGGCCACTCTACCATAAAAGTCTGATTGGTGGAGTACTGCAGAGATGGTTGTACTTCTGGAAGGTTCTGCCATCTTCACAGAGGAACTCTGGAGCTCTGTCAGAGTGACCATCGAGTTCTTGGTCACCTCTCTGACCAAGGTCCTTCTCCTCCGATTGCTCAGTCTCATAGCAAAGGGTCTGAATACTTATGTAAATAATGTCCTTTTTTTAAAAACCGAATGCACTGTATATGTTTTATATATTTACAAAATATATATGCAAGATTACATTGATGGAAGCTACAATCAATCTGCAATATTAAAGCTGATTCCACCCTAAAAGAAACACAAAAGAAACAATGCTGTTGTGATGATTATTAGGATGGTTTTGTTGATGAGGATGGTTTTGGCTGATAACAACAACAACAATGATGGGCTAATAAAAATGTTATAATACCAAATACTAATGGGTCATTTTCTTTTTTTTCTCATAGCGCTTCTGTCACAACAGATATGGAAGTGAAGCTGAAAGCACTTGAGTGTCACTTTACATGGGGAATAGAAAAGGCTGACATCAAGGACCGGGACAGCCTCCCTGAAAGACTTCTGGATCGCATCATGAAGTTCAGCACTTCGAACCATGCCACATATTTCAACTTACTAGCCTTTCTGAGCCACCTGAAGGAAAACAATGTTAGTGCTCTTGAGTATCTCCACAAGGCTGAGAGTGCATTGAAGAATAGACAGGATGATACAGAGTTACTGGTAACCTATGCTAACTTTGCATGGGTTCACTATCACTCAGGGAACATGAATGATGTGGATGCCTACATTGGAAAGCTGGAAAACATCAATAAGGGTTTTACGATTGCTATTCAAGGCAGTTTACCTTCAATACATGGTGAGAAGGCTTGGAGTTTTCTAAGGCTTGGGGGGCTATTTTACAAGGGGGCAAAGGAGAGCTTTCAGAAAGCTCTTAAGGGAGAACCAGACAATGCATCCTTCAACGTGGGCTATGCCATGGTCCTGTACAGGTTGGAGGGGTTAGCCATGGATGGAACAGAGAGGTTGGCGCATACTGAAGGTGCTACTCAGCTAAGGAAAGCCTTATCCTTAGAGCCCGATAACACTGAAGTCATGGTCCTGCTAGCCCTGCAGCTTCAACACCAAAGTAGACATGAATCCATGAAACTCATCAAAGAGGCCCTCAGACTGTCTCCTGACGTGCCTCACGTCACACATTACTTGGCCGAGTATTTCAGACACGCGGGCATCAATGAGACTCTGGAGGTTTTGGAGGAAGCTGTCGAACTGTCTGTAAACTCCCCCTTCATGAATTACCAAATCGGCCGGTGTCACAAACACCAGTTCAACCAGATGTCTGAGCAGAGGAGGAAAGGGAGCTGGGTCAATGCACGCCAGATAAAAGAGAAGACAGAGCTCTGCATCCATTACTTCTCCAGAGCTGTGGAACTGAAGCCATCCAACGTCCAATTCAGGTTTAACCTAGCTGAGGCTTACGGAGAAAACTACCAGCTGGAGGAGGCGATGAAGATCTTCACCAACCTGCTGAAAGATGAGTCCCTTAGTGACTCAGACAAGCAGCAATGCTACACCGGCTTCGGAAAGTTTCTGTACTACAGGAAGAAAGACGTGGATGGTGCTGTGACCCAGTTCAAAAAGGCCTACCAGATTCCGATTGAGAGTTGGCACAGGAATAAGGCTGGGAAGATACTGATGCAGATAGCAGAGTGGTCTCAGGCTAACAAGAAGACAGCTGGTGATGCCTCTGCGATTTTGGAATTCCTCGCAATTGAAGACAAAAAAGGCAGGAAGGCTGAAGATCCAATTCGAGTCGAGGTGCACTCTCCAGACACAGATGACCTTACAGATGCCCTAGGCAAAGGAATGAAACTGAAATGATATAGGGGAGACCGGTGTTGGTTGTCACAGTGCTAATTGCTCCCAATTGAAATGGCGCTGTGTAATAATTGGAAGGTTAAAATGTATGAATTTGAAAGAACTCATCCACCTGGTCAATTTATATCAACATGACAAAACATTGTGGTGAGAGGAATTTGTGTTTTTCATAGGTGAAAGCTAAAAAAATGTATGACATTTTCTTTGTAATTGTTTGAATTATCGGAGTATCCATGAACAATGATGTTCGTTGAAAAGAGGAAAGGGAGAGATATTTAAATTCCTAGGTCAAGCCATGTGGTAACTAACATCTTAATTAGCATTGGGGGGTGGTGTAGTTGGGGATGGTTGTCACATGGAATATTGGGTTGGTTGTCACTTTCAACATTGCCACCCCTGGTATACAATAAATTGCAAGCTATTTTGTTCTTGTGATATAAAGAGCTCCCTTCATTGCTTTTCTCTCAAACACACATTATTTTCTGTCACACACCCACACACGCATGTGCAAGCACGCACACACACACACACATTCACTGAAAATGTCACATGTTATCCTCACGGCATAAAATGCTGAATTGTGATATAAATATTGTTCGATCAAATAAAGGAATAAGCTACTAGCAAATATTGTGACAACCAACCCCATACTGTGTGACATCCAAACCCACAATGGGACTGGTTGTCACAAGTGGACAGAGTGTGTTTGATGGCTTTAACTCCATGTTGGGATAAGATAAGAGGATCAAAAAGGTCCCCATTTCAACCCTTGACCTTGGTCTTTCTCCTAACATGGAAAAGAGTCTTGTAAGATATACTGGTGCTGAGAAATACACATACTGTTACACAACACATGGCTTATTGGAGTACTGCTACATGCATTTTAATGGTTTTAATCATAAAGTGTAACAGTATCTTCAAGTTGCGTGCATTTTTCTTATGTTCCATTTTTTGTGTAAAAATTGCAACAAAAATGTTTTGAATTAGAATGTATTACTTTAGGAAAACATGTTTTTATGTCTTTGGATGTGTCTCCTTTCAGGTAGTTGATTAGATATCTTCACCGACCGTTCATCTGTTGTTGCTCTTGTAACTGGCATTAACATTGTGAAAGAGATAATAAAACATACTGCCAAAAACGTGATGATTTTGAGCTTGTTGACTTGCTTCTTTCTACTTTGCTCCAAAAACTAACCTAAAGGCCAAATATTAAATCTTCTTATTGTTCCCTCTAAGTATTTCCATGCTGGCACTTTGCCAGACGTTTGGGGGGAGTTGCTGCAAGTTTGACAGTGAGTTGACCTTCCAGTTAGTCGAAAGGGTAAAATAAGACAATAATATGTTGATGTTGTTCACATTTAAAGATACATTCCTTAACTAAATAAAACATATTTCATTACAGATATTAACAAGTGTGGTGATTGGATAGGCTATGTAGGCCTAATGCAATTTCCCTGGGAATTCTTCAAGAACATGAATAAAAGAAAGTTTGCTTCAGATTAAAAAGTCAAAGTGAGAGATCATGAATCAGTCTCTTAACGTTGTAATATCTTAAGTAGAATGCTGCTGTGTTTTCTGCTCTATTTTGACTGAGCATTTGCCACGGATGGAGCCCAAACTATAAGCACACTTATGTTTTTACAACATCTCAATAGCTTTGCCCTTCTACACTCCAAAACATACTGGGTTGTTTGGTTGACCCACCTGCTGGTTTGCAGGCGATGGGTCACTTAGTTGGGTTGTTCTCTTTAAAAACTGTTGGGTTATTGATGCTGGGTGCTGGGTTGTCGGTGATGGGTTATTGAGATCAGAACACTGGAGGGGTAGTTTAGTAGGGGTGTGGCTTTCAGATAGTTATTTTTAGCCACCAATGAGAGTAACTGTCATTCCTATTCATCTGTTCTGTTGTATAGTTATCAAATGTTAAGGTCGAACATTGATCATGTTGTAGTTTCAATGACGCTTACAGAACGAGTACGAGTACGAGTTCCCTAAAAGTTCCTTAACCTGGCAGTGTGTCTGAGGGTCCTCCCCCAGAATTTGTCGAGCATCTAAAGGTAATTTAAAGATTTTTACACAATCCAAAATGCCGTCTCCATTTAGAACAAAAAGTAAGCAAAAATACCCACAGTCATCAAGCTAGGTAAGAGATCATTATTCAAAATGCTTACGTGATTAATAAGACTGAACTAGATCAAAGGTAATTCAATAATAAGTATTGTGTTGCACCTTTGACCAAGAGCCTAACAAATGAACGACTCTTGAAAAAAATACAAAGACTTTTGATTGTCTTTATTAAGACTCTCTATATCAAATTTCTCCCAGACCGACCAGCACGCCCAACCCCCACCAGTTTAGTCAATAACTCAACTCCCTCGCAACACAATTTCCTTCCCAGTTCACAACTGAATTTTTAAAATTGGAAACAAAAAACATCATTAAAAAAAACACACACCTCAAATATACAGTACATTAACACACAGAAACAGCAAATCCGCCATAAAATGTATCTCACAGGACTAATAGTACTGTAGAGCTCTTTTTTATGCGCACACAATATAGCTGGGTCACCCCGTCCTGTCCCTAGGGACTCAGCTTTAGGATCTTAGGGAAACATTCATTATTGATTTTGGGTGTGTTAGGCCAAGGCCAGAGTGACAACCCACAGGATGGAAGACCCCAAGGGCCAGGACTGAGCAGCCCAGCAGCTTGGGATTGCCTAAATAAGTATCTTCCCTAACATGGGCATGTTTTCAATACAGACTCCTTTAGTTGTACTGTATTCCATAAAAGGCATCCAGGCCTTATGAAAGTTGCCCAGTATACATAACTTGACATTACTGCAATCCATTGTGACAACCTTCTAATTAATGGGAATGCATTTCTTAGCCACTATACATTGCATTCGGAAACTATTCAGCCCCCTGACGTTTTTCCACATTTTGTTACTTTACAGCCTTATTTTAAATTGATTAAATAAAAAATGTTCCTCATCATTCTACACAATACCCCACAATGACAAAGCGAAAAATAGTTTTTAGACAGAAAACAGAAATATCTTATTTACAAACACTACCGGTCAAAAGGTTTAGAACACCTACTCATTTTTTAAACCTTTATCTAACAAGGCAAGTCAGTTAAGAAACAAATCCTTATTTTCAGTGATGGCCTAGGAACAGTTGGTTAACTGCCTTGTTCAGGGGCAGAACGACAGATTTCACCTTATCAACTTGGGGATTTGATCTTGCAACCTTTCGGTTACAAGTCCAACACTCTAACCACTAGGCTACCTGGTGCCTCATTCAATGTGTTTTCTTTATTTGTACTATTTCCTACATTGTAAAATAATAGTGAAGCCATCAAAAATATGAAATAACACATATGGAATCACGTAGTAACCAAAAAAGTGTTAAACAAATCAAAATATATTTTATAGTTGAGATTCTTCAAATAGCCACCCTTTGCTTTGATGAGAGCTTTGCACACTCTTGACATTGAACATTGACACCAAGATTGAACTCTTTTGCCTGAATGCCAAGCGTCACGTCTGGAGGAAACCTGACATCATCAACCACGGTAAAGCATGGTGATGGCAGCATCATAATGCTGTGTGGATGTTTTTCAGCGGCAGGGACTGGGAGACTAGTCAGGATTGAGGGAAAGATGAACGGAGCAAAGTACAGAGAGATCCTTGATGAAAACCTACTCCAGAGCACTCAGGATCTCAGACAGGGGCAAAGTTTCACCATCCAACAGCACCACGACCATAAGCACACAGCCAAGACAAAGCAGGAGTGGCTTCGGGACAAGTCTCTGAATGTGTTTGAGTGGCCCAGACAGAGCCTGGCCTGACACCCTAGACCCACTTCAATTTGCTTACCGCCAAAATAGATCCACAGATGCAATCGCAATGCACACTGACCTATCCCATCTAGACATGAGGAATACCTATGTAAGAATGTTGTTCATTGACTATAGCTCAGCATTCAACACCATAGTACCCTCCAAGCTCATCAATAAGCTTGAGGCCCAGGGTCTGAACCCCGCCTTGTGCAACTGGGTCCTGGACTTCCTGATGGGCCGCCCCCAGGTGGTGAAGGTAGCAAAAAACACCTCCACTTCGCTGATACTCAACACTGAGTATGTGCGTGCTCAGCCCCCTTCTGTACTCCCTCCAACTCAATCATTAAGTTTGCAGACAACACAACAGTAGTAGGCCTGAATACCCACAATGACGAGACAGCCTACAGGGAGGAGGTGAGGGCCCTGGGAGTGTGGTGACAGGAAAATAACCTCTCACCCAACATCAACAAAACAAAAGAGTAGATTGTGGACATCAGGAAACAGCAGAGGGAGCAACCCCGTGTCCACATCGATGGGACGGCAGTGGAGAAGGTGGAAAACTTCAAGTTCAGCGTACATATCACTGACAAACTGAAATGGTCCACCCACACAGATAGTGTGGTGAAGAAGGCACAACAGCGCCTCTTCAACCTCAGGAGGCTAAAGAAATTTGGCTTGGCACCTAAAACCCTCACAAACTTTTACAGATGCACAATTGAGAGCATCTTGTCGGGCTGTATCACCGTCTGGTACGGGAACTGCACCGCCCGCAACCGCAGGGCTCTCCAGAGGGTGGTGCGGTCTGCCCAATGCATCACCGGGGGCAAAATACCTGCCCTCCAGGACACCTACAGCACCCGATGTCACAGGAAGGCCAAAAAAATCATCAAGGACAACAACCACCTGAGCCACTGCCTGTTCACTTTGCTATCATCCAGAAGGCGAGGTCAGTACATATGCATCAAAGCAGGGACCGAGAGACTGAAAAAAAGCTTCTATCTCAAGGCCATCAGACTGTTAAGGATCTGACAGCAGGGGTTAAAACTGTAGAAACTAGTTCCTACATTTGAATATAAACATTGGTTTTATCAAACAAAACCATACTACATTTTATCTCTGGGACCCCCGGGATGACAAATCAGAGCAAGATTACTGAATGTAAGTGCATTATTTACCTTCAGAGGTGAATGTATCAAACCAGTTGCCATCATAAATGTTTTTTGTTGTTGTGCACTCTCCTCAAATAATATCATGGTATTTTTTCACTGTAAATTGAACAGTGCAGTTAGATTAACAGGAAGATTAAGCTTTCTGCACATTTAAGACATGCATATGTCCTGGAAAGTTGGCTGTTACTGACAACGTCATTCTTGTCACATTAGCAACAACCATCCATCACTATCACATTAGAGGCTGCTTTAGATTTACTTTATATTTGTGTGTATTGTTGTGAAATTGTTAGATATTACTGTTAGATATTACTGCACTGTTAGAACTAGAAACACAAGCATTTCGCTATACCCGCAATAACATCTGCTAAACACGTGTGACAAATACAATTTGATTTGGTTTGATTTGACTTAAACTCGGTCTAACATCTCTGGAGAGATCTGAAAATAGCTGAGCAGCGACGCTCCTCATACAACCTGACAGAGCTTCAGAGGATCTGCAGAGAAGAATGGGAGAAATTCCCCAAATACAGGTGTGCCAAGTTTGTAGCGTCATACCCAAGAAGACTCGAGGCTGTAATCACTGCCAAAGGTGCTTTAACAAAGTACTGAGTAAAGGGTCTGAATACTTATGTAAATGTATTATTTCCAGAGGGGTGGGGGGGTTTATAATTTTGCAAAAATTTCTAAAAACCTGTTTTGCTTTGTCATTATGGGGTATTGTGTGTAGATTGATGAGGGGGGGAAAACTATTGAATTCATTTTAGAATAAGGCTGTAATGTAACAAAATGTGGAAAAATGGAAGGGGTCTGAATACTTTCCGAATGCACTGTAAATGCCTCCAGTATCAATATTTCCAAGCAAACAAAAACAGGGAGAAAAGAGAATATGTAGACATGCTCAGATAAAAGAACATACTCTTTGCCAGAATTCATTCAGCCTTCACGAGATCATAACATATGCAAATATGTCCCCTTTTGTGTTTTCCACCTCCAGCAGAAGTATTGCATTTCTGAATGTGTGATATTCAGTTTCACTTGCATATAGGATGTTCTATGGATGGCCTTAAACTGCAGTAATTTATGTCTGAGATTATATGAACATGACTGAGCATTACATCAAATCTGTATCCATTCATCATCAATAGCTTCTACCAGGTCTTCCTCACATTTTTGTTTTACATGTTAAGTGTTATTCGGGAAAAGCCTCTATCAACCATTGATACAGTTTGGAAATCAACTTTGGAGGTTTGTCAGACTGCCTTAAAATAGCATCAGGCTTGTCCAGTGTTTGCTACACAGAGTGAATAAAGTGAAGTATCTGCTGGTCTTCCCTGGCTGCCTGACCCTGCTGAGACCCCTGTCACCATCTGATCCTCCTAAAATGAGGCATGACAAATAATTACCTGGCAGTACATTTATACATTATATTATCCAAGGATAGAATCAATGGTTCAATAATTGAAATGACCATTATTCCCAGATCCCAGACTGTAGCTTTAAGATTCAACTGCTGTCCTGTAACTACTGTAGGTCTAGACATCAATTATAGATGGAACATTGTATCATTCACTGGTATTGTTAATATATTGCAAAATTCACCTGAGCTCAGTAGACTGATCTTCCCTGGCTGTCTGACCCTGCTGTCACCATCGAATCGTGCTAAGACATGATGAGCATAGTGTTGTGTACTGACTGCACTAGAGGGCTGCATTCCTGCGGCGAGCCTGCGGGACCTGCAGGTCCTGACAGAGATCATTGTGATGCAGTGGGCGGGAGCTGGCAGTCAGACAGACAACTTTGGGAGGAAAATAGTTATGTTGTCCCACAGATTATTTGGAAACGGTCCTCTTTCTGCTTTGTATGCGTTAGCCTACCTATTGTATTAAAAGCACATATTTTTTGCTGCATCAAATTCAGTAGCCTACTACTCCTAGCTGGGCATGAGAGTTCAAGTGCCCTAGTAAGTGTGGTCTCATTGATATAGAGTAGTCTGCCTAAATGGGCGGAGAACAATGTAGCAGTTAACTTGAACATGAAATTAATTTAAATATGTTTCGACTGTAGTTTATTACAGTGTCTGTAAATAAATATTGATCATGGAAAGTGGAGGGCGCTCAACCAAGTGCAATGATTTTTTTAAATCATAACTTAAAAGGAAAAGGCACAAAGCGCACATCGGTTAGGCTACTATGGTGAGCAATCGTTGCGCCTTTTCAGTTTCAATAAGTATTGATTACTCATTTATTTGTCTCTGCCTGCAAATCGTCCTCCTAAAAGGTAGGCTATATCCTATAGGACTGTGAAAAACGTAGCAAGTGTTGCTGTCATCATTCTTGCTGCTTCCAGTTCAGTAGCCATAAAGCGTGAACAGGTGCGCGTGTGGTCTCTATTAAATAGAGTAGTCTATAGCCTATGCATGTGCGCAGAAGCACGGGGTAGTTATCTTCCCAAGGAAATGTACTGCCTAAATAGGCCTATGATTAGGCTATAGTTTACTACATTGCCTAGAAATAGGCCTAAATATTGGTCACCCATTATTTCTCTGTCCGAAAATCGTCCCTCTGGTAAAGGGTATAGCTCAAGAGAAAGTGCAAATCTTTCTCTACAAAATGCATGCTGTGTGTTCAAAATACATTTGACATGATATTGATTCCATACAGTTCTTGCAGTAGCGGGCGGGGAGTCAGTCTGACAGAAATCCAGCAGGTACGCGCTGGAGAGGGATGAAGAAATCGGTCCTGCGCAGACTTTTACAATGCACCATGAGAGTGAAGCCTGTAACATTAGAGCTGTTTATTTTTTTATTTTTTTATTTAACCTTTATTTAACCAGATAGGCCAGTTGAGAACAAGTTCTCATTTACAACTGTGACCTGGCCAAGATAAAGCAAAGCAGTGCGACACAAACAACAACACAGAGTTACACATGGAATAAACAAACATACAGTCAATAACACAATAGAAAAGTCTATATACAGTGTGTGCAAATGAGGTAAAATTAGGGAGGTAAGGCAATAAATAGGCAGAAGTGGTGAAATAATTACAATTTAGCAATTAAACACTGGAGTGATAGATGTGCAGAAGATGAATGTGCAAGTAGAGATGCAAGGGTGCAAAAGAGCAAAAAAATAAATAAATAAAAATATGGGGATGAGGTAGTTGGATGGGCTATTTACAGATGGGCTATGTACAGGTGCAATGATCTGTAAGCTGCTCTAATAGCCAATGCTTGAAGTTAGTGAGGGAGATATGAGTCTCCAGCTTCAGTGATTGTTGCAACAATTCGTTCCAGTCATTGGCAGCAGAGAACTGGAAGGAAAGGCGGCCAAAGGAGGAATTGGCTTTGGGGGTGACCAGTGAAATATACCTGCTGTAGTACTGCTACGGGTGGGTACTGCTATGGTGACCAGTGAGCTGAGATAAGGCGGGGCTTTACCTAGCAAAGACTTATAGATGACCTGGAGCCAGTGGGTTTGACGAGGAATATGAAGCAAGGGCCAGCCAACGAGAGCATACAGGTCGCAGTGGTGGGTATATGGGGCTTTGGTCACGAAACGGATGGCACTGTGATAGACTGCATCCAATTACTGTGTCAGTGTGAAAAGTAAAGAATTAGCTAGGGAAACTGACAGATCAATAACCTTACTGACTAATACAACTCACATTGCACTGAAAAAACGTCACATAATCAATCTTAAATCGTTTGGCTGATGGTTTCATGTTTGATTCATGCTTCGTTTGATTGAGGCAAACATAAGAGCTAATGTTAGCCAACTTTTGGCCAGCTCTCTCTCTAATGTACATCAACTGGTTGCCAAGTTCATTTACTTCTGAAACGGGACAAAACAAAGGATACAAAATATTTCCATACAAACAACAGCTGTTAGATAGTAATAATAGCAACCTCATATCCCTATCTGACAGATAACTAGAGGCTAGAGCTGATCTGGCTGTGGTAGCTACTTGCTAGCGTAGCTTATTCATTCACCTAAGTCGAGGGGATAAAACATTACCTAACGTTACATGTCAGTTACAATACTAGCTCAGCACTGCGAATAAACACTTGCTTCGTTTTTTTCTGTTAAGTTAAACAGCAGTTACCTTGCCAGCTACATCAGTCAACTAAAGAGCAGCTAATCTCTGCTCTGCTTCCTTTTACAACAGGGTTATTCACACAACCCAACTGGCAGGTTCAAAATCACTCAGCGTGTGTTCTGTCCAATATTTATCCAGCGCTAGGTTACCAAATAACCCAAATTTAGTTGTTTTTAATCCAGCATTTTGTTTGAGTGTAGGTACAAATCGCCATAAATTAGTTAAAACGAGTCATGAAAAAAGATGCATGCCGTTAGGATGGTGCACATTCTAGATACATTTTGATTCAGTTGTTGATGGTACTGTTGTCCTTCATTCACAGCTTGTTGGCAGAATGGACATATATGGCAAGTATGTACCTGTATCAGTTTCGTTTTCGTTTCTGCTAAATAAAACGCTTTGATATACCTGGAAGTGGGTAGTGTCTCTGATTGTTATCATCTCGATACTGTAGCCTGTCTTATCTGCCATCGACCGTAAAACGAGGTAAGATTCTTACAGAAATTATAACATAATTCAATGACATGCACATACATAATCTCTCTCTCTCTAATGTACTTAATATAACACAATAATAAACAATGTTGTTGTGTTAGGTGAGAGCAAGAGAGAGAGTGGTCAATGCGGACTGAACACAGCGCTACAGAACACCTCAAGATAAAAACGGAATATTCAATATTTGTAAATTGACTAAATATTAGCACTTCACTCCACATACTCGTGTGCAATAACCTTCAATCTGGATAACACAAAACGAATTATAAGGCTAGAGAAATGTATCGACCAATATTACCAATACAATCAACACCCAAACATGTTGGAAAATAAGCATTGAGAACCAATCCCCAAAAAAGAAAACGACGGACACAGACGATTTATGCTTTTCACCACCGGGAATGGTAAGTGTGGAAATCGACTTGCATAAATCGATAAATTATAAACTGGGCATACTTGAACTAAGTAGTAACGAACTCAAGATGAGTGACGAAAAAGCTGAGACCATGGAGAAAGAAACTAACAGTCAATACGATTAAAACGGACGTTAAAGAACTTAAAAAGGAGAACATATTTCTGAGAGAAGCCTTACTTGAAATACAGACTAGATATATGGGAGAAAGTCTGGTACTTAATGTTATCCAAGAAAAAGAGGACGAAGATCCTGAAAGTGTGGTGAAATAATTATTTCTTACAGTGCTACTGATCCAAGGCGATACTGTCGACAAAATCAAACTCGAACGTGTACACTTTCGGACAGAGATATGAGCGCACGATCATTACCAGATTTTCATTCTTTAAAGATGAAATAATGGTTAAAAGCCTGGGTAAAAGACTCGCTGGCACGAAAATAGGCATGAATGATCAGTTCCCGAAGGAAATTGTGGAACGGTGTAATAATTACAAGGGAAACGTGTAGCTCTCATAGTCGATAAACTGTATATTGATAACCAAATGTTCCCGAGACACCAAGACTACTCCATGGCTATTCTAAATATTTAAAAGTTCCCATAGAGTAGTCGAATAATGGAACACCCAATACTATTCATGGTAGGGTTGTAATTTAAAAAAAGAAAACAATAAAATACTACAATTGATTTAAAAAATAAACTACAAATACGTTATACCTTTCAAGATAGGGAATGTTGTAAAATAATTAGTATTCGACGTTCTATTTATAGTATTTATAAATATATAAGATAGCATGAGAAGAAAGCATAATTATTGAAATAATACATCTTCAAATATAAGGAACTGTACTCAAAAGTACTCAAAAAACTGAAAATAGGTAGGAATCAACATGGTATGGATAAAACACAGCAAACAGAAGACATAGAAGGCACAGTATGTGGGTATGTGCTGGTATATTGGTTGCAAATGCCATAGCCCATGTGTGTCTGCGAGCAGGAGTTGTGACAGAGAGAGCTTTCAATTTTGTGCAGATATGAGATATAGACGTTAAATAAATTATAAATATAGTTTATTTATTGTCCTATCATGATGGAACGGTCCCCAACCCTCAACACCCACCTGAGCGACCCATACAGTAAGGAGAAGTCCTTATCTGTTTTATAGGCTTACTGCAAGTAGCCTATGCGCAGCCAAGACACTAAGATAAATGCAGTCAGAGACCAACTAAAGCAGCACTGCCCCCTCAAGATTCTGAGCCTGCCTGGCAGGGTTGGTCCTACAAAGCCAAAGCTAGAAATCCAGGGCTTAAAAACAAAGGTGTCAGTGTATGCTGATGATTCATGTTTTCTTTAAATCCACAATTTGTATCCCTGCACAACCTCATAGAGGATCTAGATACTTTTTCTAACCTCTCTGGATTACAAACAAATTATGTGTACTATATTACATAATGGATCACAAAAAAATACAACTTTTATATTACCGTGTAGTATAAAATGGTCTGACACTGCTCCCGAGTGGCGAGTGGCGCAGCGGTCTAAGGCACTGCATCTCAGTGCTAGAGGTGTCACTACAGACCATGGTTCGATTCCAGGCTGTATAACAACAGACCGTGATTGGGAGTCCCATAGGGGGGTGCACAATTGGCCCAGCATCGCCCAGGTTAGTGTTTGGCCGGGGTAGGCCGTCATTGTAAATAAGAATTTGTTCTTAACTGACTTGCCTAGTTAAATAAAGGATAAATAAAAATAAAATGTGGACAAACACGGTATTCATATCCTGAAAGAAAGAAATTATCTCCCTACAGTACATTTTCATATAATGTTAGCAAAAATAGATAAGATCTTGCTACCATGGAAAGGAAAATACCTGTCTATTTTTATGAAAAATCACCCTGATTAACTCTTTAGTCATATCCCGGTTTACCTATTTGCTTATAGCCTTGCCTATCACGTTTTAGGGAAGACTCAGATACAGACAGTGTCGAAGTAACAAAGGTTTATTACTAGAACAGGGGGCCGGCAAAACGACAGGTCAAGGGCAGGCAGAGGTCAGTAATGCAGATCAGAGTCCAAAAGGTACAGAACGGGCAGACAGTCTCAGGGTCAGAGCAGGCAAAATGGTAAAACCAGGAAACAGGAACTAGAAACAGACAGGAGCAAGGGGTGAAACCACTGGTAGGCTTGACGAACAAAGCAAACTGGCGAGAGACAAACAGAGAACACAGGTATAAATACACAGGGGATAATGGCGGGAGATGGGAGACACCTGGTGGGGGGTGGAGACAAGCACAAAGACAGGTGAAACAGATCAGGGTGTGGCATTCAGAACTTTTGTTAAACAGCACAGTAAAAATATATGGCAAATATAAATCAAACTGGATGGTCTTCAGAGATAGATGGGAGGGGGTAAGAGTAGCTGAAGGATGGGGTTAAAAACAAACAAAAGATAACTATTGTAAAATACATTGTGTCCGTAAAATGTATATAGTATGTATAAGCTGGAAATAGAAGCTTAAGTGTTGTTGTCCATTAGTTTACTCCAATTAGGGGAGGGGTGGTAGGGTTGGAGGAAAATGATGAAGAAAAATCACACCTCCATGCTTTACAGGTGGGAACCGCACGTGTGGAGATCATCTGTTCACCTTCTGTGTCTAACAAAGTCACGGCGGTTGGAACCAAAAATCTCACATTTGGACTCATCAGACCAAAGGACAGATTTCCACCAGTCTAATGTACATTGTTCGTGTTTTTTGGCCCAAGCAAGTCTCTTATTATTATTGGTGTCCTTTATTAGTGGTTTCTATCAATTAGACCATGAAGGCCTGATTCACACAGTCTCCTCTGAACAGTTGATGTTGAGATGTGTCTGTTACTTATTTGGGCTGCAATCTGAGGTGCAGTTAACTTTAATGAACATATCCTCTGCAGCAGAGGGAACTCTGGGTCTTCCATTCCTGTGGCGATCCTCATGAGAGCCAGTTTCATCATAGCGCTTGATGTTGTTTTTGACTGCACTTGAAGAAACTTTAAAAGTTCTTGACATTTTTTGTATTGACTGACCTTCATGTCTGAAGGTAATGATGTACTGTCATTTCTCTTTGCTTATTTGAGCTTTTGATTTAAAAAAGATATATATATATTTGAGCTTTAACCAAATTGGGCTATCTTCTGTATACCACCCCTACCTTGTCACAACACAACTGATTGGCTCAAAAGCATTAAGAAGGAAAGAAATTCCACAAATTAACTTTTTAATTAACACCTGTTAATTGAAATGCATTCCTGGTGACTACCTCATGAAGCTGGTTGAGAGAATGCCAAGAGTGTGTAAAGATGTCATCAAGGTGAAGGGTGACTACTTTGAAGAATCTCAAATATAAAATATATTTTGATTTGTTTAACACTTTTTTGGTTACTACATGATTCCATTTGTGTTATTTCATAGTTTTGATGTCTTCACTATTATTCTACAATGTAGAAAAAAGTAAAATAAAGAAAAACCCTTGAATGAGTAGGTGTGTCCAAACTTTTGACTGGTACTGTCCATGCTGTTGTGATGATGATGAGGATGATGATGACTGATAACAACGACAACAATGATGGGCTAATAATAATATTATAATAACAAATACTAATGGTTCTTTTTATTTTTCCTCATAGCGCTTCTGTCACAACAGATATGGAAGTGAAGCTGAAAGCACTTGAGTGTCACTTTACATGGGGAATAGAAAAGGCTGACATCAAGGACCGGGACAGCCTCCCTGAAAAACTTCTGGATCGCATCATGAAGTTCAGCACTTCGAACCATGCCACATATTTCAACTTACTAGCCTTTCTGAGCCACCTGGAGGAAAACAATGTTAGTGCTCTTGAGTATCTCCACAAGGCTGAGAGTGCATTGAAGAATAGACAGGATGATACAGAGTTACTGGTAACCTATGCTAACTTTGCATGGGTTCACTATCACTCAGGGAACATGAATGATGTGGATGCCTACATTGGAAAGCTGGAAAACATCCATAAGGGTTTTACGACTGCTATTCAAGGCAGTTTACCTTCAATACATGGTGAGAAGGCTTGGAGTTTTCTAAGGCTTGGGGGGCTATTTTACAAGGGGGCAAAGCAGAGCTTTAAGAAAGCTCTTAAGGGAGAACCAGACAATGCATCCTTCAACGTGGGCTATGCCATGGTCCTGTACAGGTTGGAGGGGTTAGCCATTGGTAGAAAAGAGAGGTTGGCGCATACTGAAGGTGCTACTCAGCTAAGGAAAGCCTTATCCTTAGAGCCCGATAACACTGAAGTCATGGTCCTGCTAGCCCTGCAGCTTCAACACCAAAGTAGACATGAATCCATGAAACTCATCAAAGAGGCCCTCAGACTGTCTCCTGACGTGCCTCACGTCATACGTTACGTGGCAGAGTTTTTCAGTCACGAGGGCATCAATGAGACCCTGGAGGTTCTGAAGAAAGCTGTGAAACTGTCTCCAAACTCCTCCTTCATGCATTACCAAATCGGCCGGTGTCACAAACACCAGTTCAACCAGATGTCTAAGCAGAGGAGGAAAGGGAGCTGGGTCAATGCACGCCAGATAAAAGAGAAGACAGAGCTCTGCATCCATTACTTCTCCAGAGCTGTGGAACTGAAGCCATCCAACGTCCAATTCAGGTTTAACCTAGCTGAGGCTTACGGAGAAAACTA
The DNA here is from genome assembly GCF_016432855.1 of Salvelinus namaycush. Lineage (NCBI taxonomy): Eukaryota > Metazoa > Chordata > Actinopteri > Salmoniformes > Salmonidae > Salvelinus > Salvelinus namaycush. The sequence goes on from NC_052310.1 coordinate 11,090,732, forward strand.
CCAGCTGGAGGAGGCGATGAAGATCTTCACCAACCTGCTGAAAGATGAGTCCCTTAGTGACTCAGACAAGCAGCAATGCTACACCGGTTTCGGCCTGTTTCTGTTCTACAGGAAGAAAGACGTGGATGGTGCTGTGACCCAGTTCAAAAAGGCCTACCAGATTCCGATTAAGAGTTGGAACAGGAATAAGGCTAGGATGAGGCTGAAGCAGATCGCTTACCAGAAGAGAGTTGGCGAGACCTCTGAGATTTTCGCCACTGAAGATAAAAAAGGCAGGAATGCTGAAGAGCCAAGGAGAGTCGAGGTGCACTCTTCAGACACAGATGACCTTACAGATGCCCTAGGCAAAGGAATGAAACTGAAATGATATAAGGGAGACCGGTGATGGTTGTCACAGTGCTAATTACTCCCAATTGAAATGGAGCTGTGTAATAATTTTAAGGTAAAAATTTGTGAATTATTTGAAATAACAATCCATTTCAGAATGACAAAACATTGGGCTGAGCGGAATTTAGGTTTTCGTAGTTAAAAGTAAAACAATAAAAATAAAAAAAATCTTATCGGACTATGCATGAACAATGTTTGTTGAAAAGAGGAAAGAGAGAAATACATATTTCAAACCAATTCCTAGGTCAAGCTAACTAGCATCTTAATTAGCATTGGGAGGATCGTTGGGGATGTTTGTCACATGGAATACGGGGTTGGTTGTCACTTTTAACAATGCAACTGCCAGTATACAATAAATCCCAAACTATTTTGTTCTTGTGATATAAAGAGCTCCCTTCTTTGCCTTTCTCCCACATATGTTTTCTGTCACACACCAACACGATTTATACTTTTACTTTTGATACTTAAGTATATTTAGAACCAAATACTTTTAGACTTTTACTCAAGTAATATTTTACTGGGTGACTTAAATTTTTACTTGAGTAACTTTCTATTAATGTATAGATACTTTTACTCAAGTATCACAATTGGGTACTTTTTCCACCTCTGATTTCAACCCTTGACCTTGTTCTTTCTCCAAACATCAAAAAGAGTCTTGTAAGATATACTGGTGCTGAGAAATACACAAGAGTAAAAAGTGTGACAACCAACCACCCCTATCTTACAACGCATGGCTTATAGGAGTACTGCTACATGCATTTGAATGGTTTTAATTGTAAAGCGTAACATTAACTTCAAGTTGCGTGCATGTTTCTTATGTTATTTTTTCTATTTTTTATTGCAACTACAACAAAAAATGATTTAGAATGTATTGCTTTAGGAGTTTTTATGTCTTTGGATGTGTCTCCTTTCAGGTAGTGGATTAGATATCTTCACCGACCGTTCGTCTGTTGTTGCTCTTGTAACTGGTATTAACATTGTGAAAGAGATAATAAAACATAATGCCAAAAACGTGATGATTTTGAGCTTGTTGACTTGCTTCTTTCTACTTTGCTCCAAAAACCAACCGGATGGCCAAATATTAAATCTTCTTATTGTTCCCTCTAAGTATTTCCATGCTGGCACTTTGCCAGACGTTTGGAGGGAGTTGCTGCAAGTTTGACAGTGAGTTGACCTTTCATTTAGTCGAAAAGGAACAATAAGACAATAATATTTTGACATTGTTCACCTTTAAAGATACATTTCTTAACTAAATAAAACATATTTCATGACAGATATTAGTATGTGTAGTGAGTAGGCTGTATATAAAGGGGTAGGCTATGGCTCTGGTGACAGGGACATTGTAGTGCTGACTATCACCATCTGAAGACAGATGTTATGATGGCCAACATTATTCAATTTATTTTAGATTTGGGTTTGAAAATACTATTGGGATATAGCCAACTGGATGAAAATTCCCCTACTTGCATGTTGTATGTAGGCCATAATGCAACTTCCGATGATGTTCACTGTCCTGTTAGAGGATGATTCCCGCAATGACAAGCAGCGCTGCTACACTGGCTTCGGCCTGTTTCTGTTCTCCAAGAAGAAACACCAGGATGGCGCTGTGACATTCTTCAAAAAGGCCTACCAGATTCAGACTGAGAGTTGGGACAGGAAGCAGGCTAGGAAGAGGATGAAGTGGATCACAGGGATCTGCCACCAAGACTCGTCTTGGTGTACTCAAGAAGAGAGTCTGCGAAGCATTTGAGATTTTGGCGTTCCTCGTCCCTGAGGACAAAGAGGACGGCTGAGGAGTACACCAGGAGAGCTAAGATTCACTCTGCAAGCCACTTTACCCCTACCTACATGTACAAATTACTTTGACTAACCTGTACCCCTGCACATTGACTCTGTACCGGTACCCCCTGTATATAGCCTCATTGTTATTTTATTTTGTTGCTTTTATTTTATTTGATATTTTTTACCTTATTTTATTTTGTAAATATTTTCTGAACTCTATTTATTGAACTGCATTGTTGGTTAAGGGTTTTTAAGGGTTTGTAACTGAGCTTTTCCCTGTAAGGTTTACACCTGTTGTATTTGGCACATGTGACAAATAACATTTTATTTTATTTTATTTGAAACACAGATTATATTTCCATGCTGAACCTTACTGTAACACCACATGTTTTACATTGAAATACTGCTGTATGCATTTAAATGTGTTTCTGTAACTGTAACTTCAAGTAGTGTGTACCTTTCTTAAGTTTGATTTCAAAATCAATATAGAGTTAGAATATATTACCTATGGAAAACATGTTTCTATGTCTTTGGATGTGTCCCATTTCAGGTTAATTAGATATGACCATTCAACTGCAGTAGCTCTTGTAAGTGACATTAACATTGTGTAGAGATAATAAAACATATTACCAACATCTTTGAGCGCATTAACATTATTTTCTACTTGATTACAAAAGTCAACATTGCTTGTGAATTCCTTGACTGCATGACATTTATTCTTATTACAGAACTATTGTGTGTAATGCAGTCAGACAGGGAAAATAAGGCTCTCGTGACCGTGACATTTGTATGCTGACTATAATCACCCGAAGACAGCTTCTGTATTATGGCCAACGTCATTTTTATATTATAATAAAATGTTATGACTTATTACATGGTTAAGTATTCATCAATAAATGCAGCTCTACCATGTTGAAGATACATAGGCCAGAACAGAGCCAGAACAGCTTCAATGCACCTTGGCAAAGATTCTACAAGTATCTGTATCTCTATTGGAGGGATAAGATACCATTCTTTCATGAGAAATTCCATCAATTGGTGTTTTGTCACAGGCGCCGCTCCAGAATTTGAGTCTTGCATGAATTTTAAGCCCTACCCATTCCCGTGACATTCAGGTCCTACCCTACCCAGACCCGATTGCTTCTGCCAAATTTAAGGCCTGGCCCGGGCTTGACCGAAACCAGAAATAACTTCCTCCATTACTAAATCCATTAGCTGCTCCTCTGTCACGTCCTGACCATAGTGCTTATGTGTTTTGCTTGTTTTAGTGTTGGTCAGGACGTGAGCTGGGTGGGCATTCTATGTTGTGTGTCTAGTTTGTCTGTTTCTGTGTTCAGCCTAATATGGTTCTCAATCAGAGGCAGCTGTCAATCGTTGTCCCTGATTGAGAATCATATATAGGTGGCTTGTTTTGTGTTGGGGATTTGTGGGTGGTTGTTTCCTGTGTCAGTGTTTGTGCCACACGGGACTGTGACGGTTAGTTTGTTTGTTATTTTGAATTGTGTATAGTTTCGTGTATATTAAATCATGGAAACTTACCATGCTGCACATTGGTCCTCCGATCCTTCTCGCCTCTCCTCGTCTGAGGAGGAGGAAGAGCTAGACTGCCGTTACATCCTCTCTGTCTATCACTCGCTCACGCGCGCTGCTCACTCTGCATGCGCTCTGCTCATGGTGGCGCTGAGTCTGAGTATCCATGGCAACTGCTCCGCTTGAGCTGCTCTGCTCAATGATGAGACACGTGAGAGAAATTAGTTGTTAGATACTTTTTGTCACCTCTAAACTCAAGGAACATGATAATTTTTGTGAAATAATCTCTCCTGTTTTATATTTGTCAAGGTTGAAGCACTTCTGACACCATCTCATGATCTTAGTCAGAAATGACTATACGGCGCAGCAGAACACGAGCAAATGGCTCAGCTTCAAAATGTTAGAGATTAATTTAATGATACGCGAGCACTGCCCGTACCCTAGTTATTGATAAAAAAATCAGGCCCTACCTGGCCCTGACCCGATGTATAATGTCAGGCTCGGGTCGGGTAGCAGAGCTCAATCCAGAATCTCCCATAAGGGTTGAACTCTGGTGACTGAGATAGCCATGACATATGATTTACATAATTTTCATGCTCATCAATCATTTAGTGACCACTCGTGTGCCCTGTGGATGGGGGCATTGTGATCCTATGGAGGCATAGCCATGATAGTCTAAATAATGGCCTGCCCAGTATTTTGATACATGACCCTAAGCATGGTGGGATGTTAATTGCTTAATTAACTCAGGAACCACACCTGTGTGGAAGCACCTGCTTTCAAAATACTTTGTATCTCTTATCATTAAGTGTTTCCGTTATTTTGCCAGTTACCTGCATCTGACGTGCACTGTATCTGGTGGCTTATAAGCAGACTGGAACATCATTGTCAGAGAATAGGAAACTCTCAGTACAGTAATAATATACCAGAGTAAAATATGGTCTGTCTATATCTCAAGGTTTGGATGAATGCCCTGCACTCAACTGTTATTAAATTGACATTTACTTTCTGAAGTTTTACAACACCATTTATTTCAAATTGAAGATATATTTTCTTTATAATATCTCTAAAACAGAATGTATGTGGAGCAGTGTAACTCCAAGCAGTGATTAAACTGCTTGGAGTTACCCTGGATTGTAAACTGTCATGGTCAAATCATATTGATACAACAGTAGCTAAGATGGGGAGAAGTATGTCCATGATAAAGCGCTGCTCTACCTTCTTGACAGCACTGTCAACAAGGCAGGTCCTACAGGCCCTAGTTTTGTCGCACCTAAACTGCTGTTCAGTCGTGTGGTCAGGTGCAACAAAAAAAGGACTTAGGAAAATTGCAATTGGTTCAGAACAGGGCAGCACTGCTGGCCCTTGGATGTACACAGAGAGCTAATATTAATAATATGCATGTCAATCTCTCCAGGCTCAAAGTGGAGGAGAGATTGACTTCATCACTGCTTGTATTTATGAGCGGTATTGACATGTTGAATGCACCGAGCTGTCTGTTTGAACTACCGGCTCATAGCTCAGACACCCATGCATACCCCACAAGACATGCCACAAGAGGTCTCCACAGTCCCCAAGTCCAGAACAGACTATGGGAGGCGCACAGTACTAAATAGAGCCATGACTACATGGAACTCTATTCCACATCAAGTAACTGACGCAACCAGTAAAATTAGATGTAAAAAAACAGATAAAAAACACAGTATGGAACAGCGGGGACTGTGAAGCAACACAAACATAGGCACAGACACTCGCACGATAGCATACGCACTACGCACATACGCACACGTACACGTGGATTTTGTACTGTATGTGGTAGTGGCGGAGTAGGGGCTTGAGGGTACAGTCTGTGAATGTATTGTAATGTTTTTAAAATGGTATAAACTGCCTTAATTTTGAAGAGTAGCTTAGAGTAGCTGCTACCTTGGCAGCAGCTAATGGGGATCCATAATAAATACAAACACAAAATATGTGCCGTGTTATGTCTATTGCGCATAGTCCTCTCACTGAGGCCGCGCGCGTTATCCATTCAAGGACACTCCCACGTGAGGTAATCGTTTACTGGCTGAGAAGAAACGAAACTTAGGCTGCTGTACTTGTCTTCCAGAGTGACGATACTCATCCTTTCGCTTCATATAGGGACGCCAATTGGTACTATTGTTGTAAATGTGTCAACTTCCGTAGGCTACTTTATACTTCTGCTTAATATTAACAAATATTATACCTGGGCAGGGAACGCGCACGCTGTGACAGCAGTCCAGCACACAAGGTGCTCATTATCGGAGTGTGGCCACCTGAGCTTTGTTTCTTTATGTGCAGGTGCAACTTTACAACTATTGAAATGAGGTAAGTTTGCCATCTTATATCTTTGTATGACTACTTTACTAAGCACATGGTAACACTGTGAACCAAAGTAGATGCTGAATGAACACATGCCAAAATCTATGATTTTGAAATAATGAGCTGTGTGAAATTGTCAATAACATAGTCACTAAAATATATTATTTTCAGCTCCATTCTAACCAAACTACTTCAACTGGAGTGCCGCTTCACCTGGGATTTGAGGCAAGATGACATTGATAATATTGATAATCTACAGACCAGGCTCAAGGACCAGATTGAGTTAGGTCTCGGGAAAGAGGCAGGGGTTGCACGGACATTCAGCAATCTGGCCTACATCAAATACCTGAAGGGTTACCCAGAAGAGGCAATGGCTAACTTGTTAAAGGCTGAGGAGCTCACGAGAGAGTACCATGGAGAGGACTGTGAGAAACATCTCATTGTCACCTATGGAGACCTTTCCTGGTTACATTACCATGTGGGTGATTACATCAAGTGCCAGAGTTACTTAGAGAAACTGGAGGAGATGAAAGAGAAGTTTCCAACTAGTTCCACATCTGTCCTCCATCCTGAGGTCTATGGCGAGAAGGGTTGGACCTTCCTCAAGTTCTCCTATAAATACTATGACAAAGCAATAGAATGCTTCAAGAAAGCTCTGGAACTGGAGATTGAGGGGAGTGAGTGGAATGCAGGTTACGCTATTGCATTGTATCGTACAGAAAAAGAGCTCTCGAGTGTTAATGACTCACCAGCTATTAAACAACTGAGACGTGCCATAGAGATTAACCCACATGACGCAGTCCTCATGGTCCTACTGGGCCTGAAACTGGCTGTCTATAAAATATTTGGGGAGGCAGAGGAGTTGGTGGAGAAAGCTCTGGATATGTCCCCAGACTGTCCGCACGTGACACGTTATGTAGGGAAGTTTCTCCGACAGCAGGGGCACGTTGACAAGTCCATTGCTCTGTTGAACAGAGCACTAAAGCGTACAAGCCAGTCTGCCATAATACACCATCAATTGGCTCTCTGCTACAAGAGGAAAAAGATCTCAGTATGCAAGAGTGGAAGCTTCCATGGTAAGGGTGCTGAGATCCAGCAGCTACTCCGTAAGTGCATTCAACATCTGGAGATGGCTACTTCACTGAAGTCTTCCTTCATCTATGCCATGGCTGAGCTGGCACTGCTCTACGGAGAGGATAAAGACAACACCAAGGCAGAGGAACTGTTCAAGAAAACCTTTGAGAAAGCCCTAGCTAAGAATGACAATCTGCAGGTGGTCAACTTGAACTATGGCCAGTTCCAGCAGTATCACAACAAATGTGAACCTCTGGCCATCAAGCACTACACAGAAGGTTTGGAACTACAGAAAGACACTGCTGAAGGGAAGAGTTGTGCCCAGAAACTGAAGAGGATCGCAGAGAGGCGCATCGCCCAAGACCCCATGGATGGAGAGGCCTGTGGTATTCTGGGGTTTGTCTATAGAATGCAGGGGGAGAAAGAACAGGCCGTACATTGGTATGATAAGGCTGTGGTGCATGATTGCAATGACAAATACCTCTCTGCGCTCTGTGAACTTCGCTTGTCTCTTCAGCAATAATACACCAGAGTCAAACATGAATCTGCACTCAGTAATCTAGTAATAAAGCCTGAAAGTGTGCATGCATCCACTTAATCTTTGTTAGACTTAGTTTAAATTCTCCCTGATTCAAGATTGATATGATTTAGCATAGTAACAAAAAAAATGAAATTGCTTTATGTTTGTGTGTGGAAATGTGGTTTGGGTCATTTGAAGAGATAGTTATGAAATTGAAATATATTATTGTATTCTACATGTGCTTTTAGGTTTACAGGCATTTACTGCACTTTTTTTATAGTTTATTTTTGCATTTTCCGATTAAGAACATTCAAAACAAAAATGAGAAGATATTGGACAACAATATAACAAAGTGACAATAACCTTTCAAGACGACAGACAAGAATGTGAGTGAAATAATAAATAAAAAATTAAAGAATGAGACATTGGCCGTAAGCTACGTATTGTACATTAAGTGTGAAACATTACGTGAGGATTATATAGAGATGCAATCAATGTGATGTGAGGGGAGATTCTCCATATAATCAATAAAAGGTTGACAAATTCTGTAGAATATCTCCAAATTATTCCTCAAGCATTAAGTCATTTTCTCCAGTGGGATAAAACTATTAACTTCCGATAGCCACATTGCAACTGGCAGGGAGGAATCCGATTTCCATTTCAAGGCAATACATTTCTTGGCAATCGCTAGCAATATTTCTGTTAGCTTTATAGTATGACTTGGCCTAAGATTGGAATTAGTAAAGTTACCCAGTAGATAGACCTTCGGGTCTAAAGGGAATGCAGCCCCATGAATTGAGCAAATGGTATTGCATACCCGTTGCCAGAAATGGTGTAGTTTTGAACACTGCCAAGTGGAATGAAGGAATGTTCCTTCCACATTCCACTTGGAAAACAGGAACAACCGTGAGACAGGAACAGAGGGAAAACCGCTGGTAGGCTTGACGAAACAAAATGAACTGGCAACAGACAAACAGAGAACACAGGTATAAATACACAGGGGATAATGGAGAAGATGGGCGACACCTGGAGGGGGGTGGAGACAATCACTAAGACAGGTGAAACAGATCCGGGTCTGACAAAGGGTCAGTTTGTCCAGGCTAACCATAAGGGTTTTGCTGTGCCAGATAAACCATCTGGTCAGCTTGTCGAGAGAGGAAAATAATGCTGCGGACACAGGGATGTGGAGAGATTGAAACAAATATAGAGATCTCGACAGGACATTCATTTTAATTATATTAATTCTACCAAGTACAGTGAGAGGTAAATCTGTCAATTTACACAGGTCACCCTCCACCTTTTGCAACAAACTGTCCAGATTGAATTTATAGAGGTTGTTCATGTTATCATCCACCATTATGCCCAAATATGTGAAGCCCACAGGCAACCATCTAATGGTATGATGGTCAAATACAGACAATGGTAAGATTTCTCTTTTATCAAAATTGATCTTATATCCAGAGATATAACTATAATACTGTAATAGGTTCTGTAGGTGAGAGAGGGAATGTTCTGGGTTTGTTAGAAATAAGATAAGGTCATCCCCAAAAAGTGATAACTTATGGGTATGGGGGCCTACCTGAAAGCCATGTATGTCAGCACATGTTCTAATGGCCTCAGCCAACTGTTCGATGGTGGGGGGCTATTTGGGCAACCTTGTCTGTTCCCCCTATAGAGAGGGAAAGAGGACGAAGTAATCCCATTGGTAGCAATCCTAGCTGCCTAAGCCAAACATTTCCAAGACGTGAAAGAGGTATAGCCATTTGACCCTATCAAAGGCCTTTTCGGCGTCGAGGGAGACTGCTACACTAGGTATTTTGTTTTTGTTAGCAAGGTGAATTATATCAAAGAACCTTCTGAGATTATTGGAGGACAATCTATTAATTATGAAGCCAGTCTGATCTGGGTTGACCAACAGGGGGAGACATGACTCCAGACTCTTAGATAGCATCTTGGTGACCAGTTTACAATCTGTATTAAGGAGAGAGATTTGTCTATAGGAGGTGCACTTTAGTGGGTTTTTCAATTTCTTGTGAATTACTGTAATCACAGTTTGAGAGAAAGACCCTCGGAAGCAGTAGTCCTCCCCAGCATTTTTAAGTACCTCCATAAGGTGGGGTACCAACACCTCCTTCAATTATTTATAAAACTCTGGAGGGAAGCCATCCTCCCCAGGAGATTTATTAGAAGGTAAAGATGTAATGGCCTCCAACAATTCAGGGACTGAGAACTGTTCACTCAGGCGCCCTCTGACAGGCATGGGCGGTTGAGAGAGGAGAAAGGAGTGATAGATCATCGCTTGATTGGGAAGTGTAGAGATCCTCGTAATATTTCTTAAAAGTATCATTAATTTCAGTAGGGTCGAAAGATATCTTGTTAGTAAGAGTTTCTATAGCATTAATTGTCCTCCTACTTTCCTCTGCTTTCAGTTGCCATGCCAATACTTTGTGTGCTTTCTCTCCAAGCTCGTAGTAACGCTGTTTTGATTTAGTGATGGCCCTCTCAGCTTGATATGTGTTCAGAATATTATATTTCAGTTTTCTATTTACCAAAAGCAGGTATAGGTCTTTAGTCGGGCCTCTTTGGTAGGTTTTCTCTAGTTCAGATATTTCAGATTCAAGGACATTCAGTTCGGCACCGTGTTTTCTCTTCAACCCTTTAGTATAGGCAATGATCTGTCCCCTCAGATAGGCTTTCAATGCGTCCCAAAGAATGAAACTGTCAAGAGAGGAGGGTTTGTTTGTCAAATTAAAAACTATTGATCTGCTCTATGATGAATGCACAAAATTCAGGTCCCTTCAGGAGTGTAGAATTTAGTCTCCATCTATATGCTCCGTTTACCTTGGTAGGAATGGAGAATGATAATACCAGAGGAGAATGCTCACTAAGCAATCTGGGGAGATAATCGGTATCTAACACTCTATGAAGCAGTTGGGTTGATAGCAAAAAGTTATCTACAGTATGTGTGTGTGTTTGTTGTGTGGGAGTGAATAAAAAGACTAGTCCCGATCCTATGGGTGCATCTGTCTCCAGATGTCTAGTAAATTGAGATCCTTCAAGAATGACAGGGTGAGCTTAGCAGCTTTGGTACGAGGGGAGGGTTTATCAGAGGACATATCAAGAACTGTATCTAAACAAAAATAAATATTTCCTCCAGCCAGTAGCCATCCTGGTGGTGCTTGAGCAACCTGAAGTAAGACATTTTGAATAAACATATGTTCTTTACAATACACTTTAATAAATAAAATAAAAGTTATTATTTCCACTACCGTATGACAAAAAAATAATTGAAAGAAAAAACAATCAACATCAAAATTCTTAGTGCTAGTCTGAGTCTTCTTGAAGTTGTAACAGCTTTCAGGGTCTTACAGAGTCAAAATGTATATTGTCAATGACAGTGGTGCTCATGCAATTAAACCAAGGGTGCCAGGACACCTCCCCTTTCATCTTAATCCATTATGGGTAGAATCAACAAATATGACATTACCCATTCTGTATGATGTCATATGGCTGAGTACACCTTTAATTCCAAGCTCAGAAAGGTCCAACAAGGGTTGTTCTAATATAGAACAAGAGAATTGTCCTCCTAGCCCTCTGGCTTAACTACACGGTAACATGCTGCATCAAGTGGCAGTGTAATAATCAATGTTGTATACCTTTACACAACTATGCAATTTGGTGTACACAATACTTACAGTATAAAGCGAAAATCATCCCGTCTTTAATGTCATCAATTACTGTATATGAAATTGGTATGAAAATGTACATCACCAACCTCTATAAATGAATAATGACTAATTCCTCATTAACTCATAAGAAGTTCCAGTCATAAAGAGGTGTCCATTATCATCCCTTTTGATAGATCACAGACCAGGGGCCAACAAGCGGCCCGTAGGTGGTTTTATTTGGCCCACCAAGTTTTCTGGGCAAAAAAATGACATACTGTATATATATATATATATATATATATATATATATACATATATATGTATATATATATATATATATATATATATATATATATATATATATATATGTATATGTATATATACATATACACTACCGTTCAAAAGTTTGGGGTCACTTAGAAATGTGGCCCGTCAGGAAGTCTAGGACCCAGTTGCACAGGGCGGGGTCGAGACCCAGGGTCTCGAGCTTAATGGCGAGTTTCGAGGGTACTATGGTGTTAAATGCTGAGCTGTAGTTGATGAACAGCATTCTTACATAGGTATTCCTCTTGTCCAGATGGGTTAGGGCAGTGTGATTGCGATTGCGTTCTCTGTGGACCTGTTGGGGCGGTAAGCAAATTGGAGTGGGTCTAGGGTGTCAGGTAGGGTGGAGGTGATATGGTCCTCGACTAGTCTCTCAAAGCACTTCATGATGACGGAAGTGAGTGCTACGGGGCGATAGTCATTTAGCTCAGTTACCTTCGCTTTCTTGGGAACAGGAACATTGGTGGCCCTCTTGAAGCATGTTGGAACAGCAGACTGGGATAAGGATTGATTGAATATGTCCGTAAACACACCAGCCAGCTGGTCTGCGCATGCTCTGAGGACGTGGCTGGGGATGCCGTCTGGGCCGGCAGCCCTGCGAGGGTTAACACATTTAAATGTTTTACTCACGTTGGCTGCAGTGAAGGAGAGCCCGCAGGTTTTGGTATCGGTCCGTGTCAGCGGCACAGTGTTGTGAGCAAGATAAACAAAGAAGTTGTTTAGTTTGTCTGGGAGCAAGATATGGTGGTCCGTGACGGGGGCTGGTTTCCCTTTTGTAGTCCGTGATTGACTGTAAACCCTGCCACATACCTCTCGTGTCTGAGCCGTTGAATTGCGACGCTACTTTGTCTCTATACTGACACTTAGCTTGTTTGATTGCCTTGCGGAGGGAATAGCTACACTGTTTGTATTCGGTCATGTTTCCGGTCACCTTGCCCTGATTAAAAGCAATGGTTCGTGCTTTCAGTTTTGCGCAAATGCTGCCATATATATACAGTACAAGTCAAAAGTTTGAGCACACTTACTCATTCAAGGGTTTTTCTTTATTTTTTTACTATTTTCTACATTGTAGAATAATAGTGAAGACATCAAAACTATGAAATAACACATATGGAATCATGTAGTGACCAAGAAAGTGTTAAACAAATCAAAATATATTTTATATTTGAGATTCTTCAAAGTACCCACCCTTTGCCTTGATGACAGCTTCCTTAGTTACATTTAAATTGGCAGTCATGTCAACCCTGAAAGAGAAAGGCACATAAAATGTGCAATAACATCACAGGCATGATAGAGAGATTATTTTAAGTCCATATTTTGGCTAAAGTTTATCTGGTTACAGCAGAATTATTTACCTTCCATTTAGTGTCCATTTAGCATCTGAGGAAAGTCATTCCCAATTCTGAACTATCACGCTAGATTATGTGTACCAATTGATGACCGTTTCTCATAATCTTCAATGTACTTTGGTATTCTAACAAAACAAATGCATAATTACATAAAAGCGTCCAATGTTAAGAATTTGCTGTGTTGACTGAAGGGTTCACATCTTTACTTGAGGCTGTGTAGAAGTCTGATCGGCAAGGCTCCTGTTTGGGGTCTGTGTTTTTATTTTTGTTTCTGTGCTTTTGGGTCCTGCGACAGTGGCGTATCCCCGTCACCGTGCTGATGACCAGGGAGCTGGAGATGAGGGCAAAGCCACTGAGGAAGAAGGTGGCCGTGTAGGTGCCTGTGGTGTCAACCAGCCAGCCTGCAGAGGGAGGAGGAGGAGGAATGAGGTATGAACATTCACTTTGGCTTTCACTTGATGGATGGAAGAAAAAAACGCACGTCTTGTGGACTTCCTGACTAATGCATGTGTTAATACATTCATAATTAATCATTTTATACAGTAAAAGTACACTAGTGGGTAATTTAACAAACTATTGCTGCACTTAATGTAACATTTGTGCATCCATGAAACAATATTTTCAAAGTAACGTCACGTGAACATTTGCAACTTTTGTCATTAATTGACCAATCAAGCATTGATGGTGTATTGTTCATACCAAGATACACCCTTGACAAAACATTATCATCCAAAGGTAAACTTTTGCAACATTGGTCATTAATTGACCAATGAAACATCAATGGTGTACTCTTCAGGCCAGTTTCCCAGACACAGATGGAAGTTCTCCATTGAAATAGATTTTTAGTCCAGGAATAGGTTTAGTCAGCAACTACAAATCATTTCAGAATCAGGACTGAATAATTGGGTCACTTTAGAATTACATAAGGTTACTGTAAGTGAGATTGTTTTCTGTTGAATTAGTTCAAAGAGACCAGCAGGCTTTGCTCTACTTGATCAGAGGGAGTATATGGGAGGTCCAGAAAAAAGTTAAATGTCTACTAATTGTTTACAACTTGCAAATGTGGTCTTGTACCACTAAAAGCTTTCATAAAGACCACTTTTGCGATCAGCAAACAACGGGGAGACATTTACCGCTATCTCTTTTGTACACCTCCTGTTCTACGATTGGTTAGTACTTACCTCCTATTGGAGGGCTGAGCAGGTAAGGGATGGCATGTAGGAAGTAGACAATCCCTAGGGCGGAGGAGAGGTTATGTGTCCCCACAATGTCCGAGGTCACCACAGGTATGAGGGCAACGTAGGCGCCATCAAAGTACCCATAAAACACAGAGAAAGGCACCAGCAGGGCGAACGTCCGCAGGAGAGGGATGAAGAGGCAGCACAGTCCCTCCATGCCCACTGCTATCATGTAGCACACATTACGATACTTCTTCAGGCACCTGGGGGTGAGAAAAACAGTGGACACAATCAGTCTAAAAACACAGATTTTTCATGTTGACCATCTGAACGATTGGCGGCTTAACATCCAATACCTTGTCAGAGGAAACCAGCTTTATCTTCAAGATACAATTGGGTAACAGCTCCATTTCGTTAGAGTAAAACTGGGTGACAAACAGTTCACCAAAAGGTGAGATTACAAAAATGACTGAAAACTCTACATGTGACTGTTAAACACTCTGAATATGAATCTTTACTGGATAAGAAAAGCCTGGACCCATATCTATGTTAATGCTTAGCTTCTGATTTTCACACAAAGACCTAAAGAAAGAGACAACGCAACAAATTAAGGTACATTTTGAATCTGTCTTCCGTTCCTAATAAAGGTACGTTTTTAATCTGTCTTCTGGTCAAAATAAAGGTTGAACCTGTCTTCCGGTCCAAGTAAAGGTACGTTTTGAACCTGTCTTCTGGTCCGAATAAAGGTATGTTTTGAACCTGTCTTCCAGTCCGAATAAAGGTATGTTTTGAACCTGTCTTCCAGTCCGAATAAAGGTATGTTTTGAACCTGTCTTCCAGTCCGAATAAAGATATGTTTTAAACCTGTCTTCCAGTCCGAATAAAGGTACGTTTTGAACCTGTCTTCCAGTCCTAATAAAGGTTGAACCTGTCTTCCGGTCCAAATAAAGGTACGTTTTGAACCTGTCTTCTGGTCCAAATAAAGGTTGAACCTGTCTTCTGGTCCAAATAAAGGTATGTTTTGAACCTGTCTTCCGGTCTGAATAAAGGTACGTTTTGAACCTGTCTTCCAGTCCGAATAAAGGTACGCTTTGAACCTGTCTTCTGGTCCTAATAAAGGTATGTTTTGAATCTGTCTTCTGGTCCAAATAAAGGTTGAACCTGTCTTCCGGTCCAAGTAAAGGTACGTTTTGAACCTGTCTTCTGGTCTGAATAAAGATATGTTTTGAACCTGTCTTCCAGTCCGAATAAAGGAAGGCCGGCCTATTAACTTCTACTTGCACACAATCCCGGATCCGGGAGCACCCCCATCAGTAAAAAAGCTGACTAGCATAGCCTAGCATAGCGTCACAAGTAAATACTAGCATCTAAATATCATTAAATCACAAGTCCAAGACACCAGATGAAAGATACACATCTTGTGAATCCAGCCATCATTTCTGATTTTTAAAATGTTTTACAGGGAAGACACAATATGTAAATCTATTAGCTAACCACGATAGCAAAAGACACAACTTTTTATTTCCACCATTTTTTTCCTGCATAGGTAGCTATCACAATTTCGACCAAATAAAGATATAAATAGCCACTAACCAAGAAACAACTTCATCAGATGACAGTCTGATAACATATTTATTGTATAGCATATGTTTTGTTAGAAAAATGTGCATATTTCAGGTATAAATCATAGTTTACCATTGCAGCCACCATCACAACTCTCACCAAAGCAACTAGAATAACTACAGAGACCAACGTGAATTACCTAAATACTCATCATAAAACATTTCTGAAAAATACACAGCGTACAGCAAATGAAAGACAAAGATCTTGTGAATCCAGCCAATATTTCAGATTTTTTAAGTGTTTTATAGCGAAAACACAATATAGCATTATATTAGCTTACTACAATAGCCAACCACACAACAGCATTGATTCAAGCCAACAATAGCGATAACGAATAAACCAGCAAAATATATTAATTTTTTCACTAACCTTCTCAAACTTCTTCAGATGACAGTCCTATAACATCATATTACACAATACATATAGAGTTTGTTCGAAAATGTGCATATTTAGCGGCACAAATCGTGGTTATACAATGAGAATAGTAGCCAAGCTGCCAACAATATGTCGGGAGAAATCTTGGGAGAGGCACCTAATCTAATCAGTAACTAATCCTAAACTTGACAAAAAAATACAGGTTGAACAGCAAATGAAAGATACATTAGTTCTTAATGCAACCGCTGTGTTAGATTTTTTAAATTAACGTTACTACGACATACAGCGTGCGTTAAAGCGAGACCGCACCGAAATTAATGGCGGAATATGAGTTTTACATTTTTCAACAGAACAACGAATTAACATCATAAATAGTTCTTACTTTTTGATGAGCTCCCATCAGAATCTTGGGCATGTTGTCCTTTGTCCAAAATAATCGTTGCTCGCTTGTAGATTGTCGCCTTCAACTTTGGAATTAGCAGTAAACATTAGCCATGTGGCCCAGACATGCCCAACTGATTAGAACGCAGCACAAATAAATATCCGAAAATCGCAATATACTTATATAAACTGATATAACTCGGTTTAAAATAACAACATTGTGATGTCTTTAACACCTGTATCGAATAAAATCAGAGCCGGATATATCTAAGGGCTATAACGGGAGCTTTCTAGAACGCCATCCTGAGGTCTGTCTTGCGTCATGGCGAACAAAGGTGTCACGCCCTGGCCTTAGTATTCTTTGTTTTCATTATTATTTTAGTTAGGTCAGGGTGTGACATGGGGAATGTTTGTGTTTTGTCTCGTCTTGGGTGGTTATATGGAAAAGGGGGTGTTGGGTTTAGTGTATGGGTTTGTGTTTAGTGAATGTTTCTAGGTATGTCTATGGTTGCCTGAGTGGTTCTCAATCAGAGACAGATGTCTTTCATTTGTCTCTGATTGGGAGCCATATTTAAGGCAGCCATGGGCATCATGTGTGTGTGGGTAATTGTCTATGTTGAACGTTTGTTGCTTGTCTGTGCACTTACGTTATTTAGCTTCACGGTCATTTGTTGTTTTGTTTAGTTTGTATTCAGTGTTCGTTTCGTGTTTTTTTTCCCTTTCTCTCAATAAAAGAGAAATATATTTTGCACACGCTGCGCCTTGGTCCTCTCTCTCACACATAGACGATCGTGACAAAAGGAAAGAGAGGACCCCCCGTTCCGAGCCCATTTATATGGCCTCAGATCTGCCTAGCAACTCCATTCCAATTCTCACTATTTGCTGACACCCAGGGGAAGGCGTATGCAGTGCATCTCAACCAATAGAAGACATGCAAATTAATAAACCGACCTCAGAACAGCCTGCAGATTTCAGATTTCTCACTTCCTCATAGGAAAATTGCTCCAACTCGAGTTTTGTTTTACTCACAGATATAATTCAAACGGTTTTAGAAACTAGAGAGTGTTTTCTATCCAATAGTAATAATAATATGCATATTGTACGAGCAAGAATTGAGTACGAGGCAGTTTAATTTGGGAACGAATTTTTTACAAAGTGCAAACAGCACCCCCTATTGAGAAAAGGTTTTAAAGAGCAAGGGTGACTGAGGCACTATTCATGGAATGAAAATACCTATATTGTGTTGGCATACTCAATGGAACAACATCTTTAAAACTTTGGTTTACCTCCTGTCTACGAGCCAGCCGAAGGTGATGTTCCCCACGATGTCAATGACCCCCAGGATGGACATGAGGAAGGCGGCCTGGTGGTGGCTCACACCCACGTCCAGTGCATACGGAACCAGGTAGACGAAAGGCAGGCTGCAGCCACTGGCTAGGAACAAGAAGCTCACTGCCAGCATCAGGAAGTCAGGCATGAGCAGGAAGCAGTACTCCTGCATGGACTGGAAGCAGAAGCAGCGGTGGCTGTTGTTGTTGTTGTTGTTGTTGATCGCCAGTGATTCCTCTAACATGCTTACCACTGGAGCTTTCACCCCATATCCACACTCAGTGTCCAACGGGACTGGACCATGAGCCTCCTCTTCTTCTTTCAGAGTGATAGGGCGCAGTAATGCCCCACAAACACACAGGTTGGCAACGACACCCCCTAGGATGAGCAGGGCCCCACGCCATGAGTAGTGCTCTATGAGCATCTGGACGACAGGGGCCAGGATGAAGGTCCCGATGCCACTGCCTGACATGGCGATCCCGTACGCCAGGGCTTTCCTCTCACAGAAATATGAGCCCACCATGGCTATGGCAGGGGTGTAGCAGAGGGCAAATCCAATACCTGTAAATCGAAAGACAATAAGGTTTTTATTTTATTTTTATGAGACATACTAGGGCATCACTTTTGTCCCTGAATTACATGATTTGCATGATTTATAGGGGCCCTAATGATAATGATAATAATAATAATACATTGGATTTAAGCACTTTAAAGGGGACAGCACTGAGCTAGCCTGCAACGTCACTTCCTGGATTAACTCAAACTGCACATGTTGTGTCCACATAAACCTCCTACATGAGACGCCATCTCAACCAACTTCCTTGGCTTCAAATGCGCTATTGAGTCTTCTCATAGGAATGAATGGTGTCACATGTTTGATGGCTTTGTCAATTCATATATATGTATATATATAGTGCATTCGGGAAAGTATTCAGACCCCTTCACATTTTCCACATTTTGTTACATTACAGCCTTATTCTAAAATGGATTAAATTAGACACATATCTGGGGAAGGGTACCAAAAAATGTCTGCAGCATAGAAGGTCCCCAACAAAACAGTGGCCTCCATCATTCTTAAATGGAAGAAGTTTGGAACCACCAAGACTCTTCCTAGAGCTGGCCACCCGGCCAAACTTTTGGAGTTTGCCAAAAGGCACCTAAAGGACTCTCAGACCATGAGAAACAAGATTCTCTGGTCTGATGAAATCAAGATTGAACTCTTTGGCCTTAATGCCAAGCTTCACGTCTGAAGGAAACCAGGCACCGCTCATCACCTGGCCAATACCATCCCTATGGTGAAGTATGGTAGTGGCAGCATCATGATGTTTTTCAGTGGCAGGGACTGGGAGACTAGTCAGGATCAAGGGAAAGATGAACGGAGCAAAGAACAGAGAGATCCTAGATGAAAACCTGCTCCAGAGCGCCCAGGACCTGAGACTGGGTCGAAGGTTCACCTTCCAACAGGACAAAGACCCTAAGCACACAGCCAAGACAATGCAGGACTGGCTTCGGGACAAGTCTCTGAATGTCCTTGAGTGACCCAGCCAGAGCCCGGATGAACATCTCTGGAGAGACCTGAAAATAGCTGTGCAGCGACATTCCCCATCCAACCTGACAGCGCTTGAGAGGATCTGCAGAGAGGAATGGGAGAAACTCCCCAAATACAAGTGTGCCAAGCATGTGGTGTCATAACCAAGAACACCTGAGGCTGTAATCGTGCCAAAGGTGCTTCAACAAAGTACTGAGTAAAGGATCTGAATACTTATGTTAATGTCATATTTCCGTTTTTTTTAAATGATACATTTGCACACAAAAAACACACAAAAAATGTTTTTGCTTTGTCATTATGGGGTATTGTGTGTAGACTGATGAGGCTGTACCATGGAAAAACTCAAGGGGTCTGAATACTTTCCGAATGCACTGTACAGTCATTGGGGGCGACCCACCTGTGAGGACCCCCAGGGTGAGGTACAGGTACTCCAGGCTGGTAGCGAAAGAGCTGAGGACCAGGCCGATGGAGGACAGAAAGCCACCAAGGATCACAGCAATGCGGCAGGACAGACGGTTCCCAATGAAGCTGCCTAGAGGAGCTGTCAATCACAACAAAGTACACATGTTAATATGGGATTGTCTGCTGCACTACAGTAGTACAGTCAGTGCTCGTGAGAGGGGATGGCTTGGTGGCTCTGAGGTACCGGAACGCATGAGAAAAAAAAATGCCATAGGCAAAGAGCTTTGATCTGGTCGGACAATTCAAGCCCGACCCTACCAGAGCCCCAACATAAAACATATTTTATGAGACCCTATCAGAGCCCTACATAAAAAATATTTTATGAGCCCAATCCTAAATTACAAAACATGATTGTGGCGTAACGTTTGTACAATATATTGCCCTACCGCATATTACGCACGGCAACAAAACAGAAAAGCACACCGATTTAAGAGGTCTTTGGTAAATATTGGTCTAGGCTACTGAAACAAACTCTAGCAGGCCTATCATCTTTGACTGTGGACTGCATTATTATGCATATACTGTATGGGTTGGTTAGGGTAGACTATATCGACAATATTGATGTTCCCGAACAGATTTCAGTTGGTTTTAAATGTGGTGGCTTAAATGGGCTACTGTCTGTTTTTATCAAACCGCAGATGCGTTCGCGTCTGCGCTCTATAGGCCATCATTCTACCGCCAACAACGTGCCATATATTCAACCGCAAATAATGTTGCATACCAGAACAATCCTATAAGAAAAAAAGACAACTAAAAGGCATATTAAATCATTTTAGATACATGTTAAAGTGCAACGATGGAGAGAGTTGCATGTTGTCTATCAGAGCAGAGAAAATGATAGGCTACAGATGCACGTTCTCTTTCTGTTTCACCACAGCAACTGCCACATAGTCTACAAGGTTGTGGAAGCCTAAACCAAGTCCCGGCTGCCCTAATCAATTCTCAGAATATCAGGCTCGGGCTGAAACTGTGTTTTCACATTTATGTTTTTTGGGGGGCAGTAAGATAACTAATGAGGTGGAGTCATGGATTTAGCTCTGAACGCTCTTATTCAAATTGTTACATTGCAAACTGTGAATATAATGTTTCATACCACTAGAGTTACTGGATCCGAGCACATAGTTTCCGGAACACAGTCTTACAAAACTCAGTACAGTATGTTCTTAGTTGTTTTACCTCTGCCAAAGACAGGTGTATCATGAATGATTTGTGGTTGGTGTACAATGCCAAGTACATCATGTACTCTGATTTGACAAATATGATGAGTAATGTGTTGAGTAAAAATCAGCAGGGGAAAAATACACATACACTTATGTGTCATAGTGCAGGGGGTAATATGAGGACAAACCAGTTCTTGACTTTTAACACAGCTCTCACACCTCGACATGAACAAACACATGCAGATACAGGAACAGAGGGAGTAACACCAATTCAGCAAAAAGTTCAGCTCCAAAAAGATACCCCACTGCTAGTTTCAACACATATTAAATAGTTGCAAGTTAACATTTACTGAAATGTGTGTCACTTTGGACCATTGATACTGTGAGTTAATACAAGACCATGAGAGGGGTTTGTGATCCGCAGCAGTCCTCTGTGACCTATGCTGACTGGCCTTGGCATACGCCTGCCTAAACATGTTACCTAAGTCAGTCTTGATAAAGGCTGATACGAGTCAGCATAAAGGTCTATTTTTACATGCCTTTACGTCTCTATCATAGCGTCACATTTCACTGGGTGCAAGCAAAATAAACAAACTCCATATGTGTTGGGATCATAGTGTTGTAACTGTTTTGGTATTTCAAGATGTTCCCTGTGTGTTGTTAACATTGTTCTCTCAAGAGCTAAATCGACAGGGAAAGAAGCAACCTCCTCTCTCTGTCTACTTTAGTCAGACAAGGGATTGTCAGTACTTTGTTCTTAAATACTACTGCACTAATGTGTACAAACTAACAAGAAACAATCCTATGCCTTCAACCAAAAAGGTTTTTAAAGGGCAATCAACATGTCCAAAAGATACAAGAAAGATTTCCATGGTGGAGATGAGAGAAAGCTGTGTATCCTGGAGAGTTGGGTGAGACTAACTAAAAGAGCCAAAACATCACTACTTTCCTACATAAGAGGGGTTAAACATCCCAATCTAGAAGAAGCAGCTAAAACTGACCGATGGGTTGGCTGAGTTACACACTGCCTGTCAGCGGCTTGTGACTTTATCAACTGAAGCATACTGTAACTTTGCTGTGTGATTGTAAAAAGCACATTTACATGACATTGTCTTCAGTCTTATATCTGTAGTATTTCTCCTGTCTTATCCAGTGTCCTGTGTGAATTTTAAGTATGCTCTCTCTAATTCTCTCTCTTTTTCTCCTTCTCTCTCTCTCTCTTTTTTCTCTCTCTCTCTCTCTCTTTCTCTCTCTTTCTCTCGGAGGACCTGAGCCCTAGGACCATGCCTCAGGATTACCTGGCCTGATGACTCCTTGCTGTCCCCAGTACACCTGGTCGTACTGCTGCTCCAGTTTCAACTGTTCTGCCTGCGGCTGTGGAACCCTGACTTGTTCACCGGACATGCTACCTTGTCCCAGATCTGCTGTTTTCAACTCTCTAGAGACAGCAGGAGCGGTAGAGATACTCTGAGTGATCGGCTATGAAAAGCCAACTGACATTTACTCCTGAGGTGCTGACCTGTTGCACCCTCTACAACCACTGTGATTATTATTATTTGACCCTGTTGGTCATCTATGAACATTTGAACATCTTGGCCATGTTCTGTTATAATCTCCACCCGGCACAGCCAGAAGAGGACTGGCCACCCCTCATAACCTGGTTCCTCTCTAGGTTTCTTCCTAGGTTCCAGCCTTTCTAGGGAGTTTTTCCTAGCCACCGTGCTTCTACGACTGCATTGCTTGCTCTTTGGGGTTTTAGGCTGGGTTTCTGTACAGCACTTTGTGACATCAGCTAATAAAAGAAGGGCTTTATAAATACATTTGATTGATTGGTCATGTGTCCTAATTGGAAGTGAAATGATGCACCAAATATCACACCTAGTTGTTTTAGTTGTCAAACTGAGTTAACTTCTCCTTAGTCCTTCAACAGCTTTTATGTTTACATCCAATGAACCAAATTCATTTTATCACTACCCTGGGCATTGAGCAACCTGTCTAGACCACGCGCTGCAAGCCAATGCCAGGCCCAGCGTGAAACCAGATCACTGTTGCTGAAGCAGCACTTGACTGAGGGCCATGATGACTTACCACACAGCATAGTGGTGCAGTCCACCAGACTGTGGATCCAGGCTGTCCCTGAATAGTCCGCTCCAAAGTGCATCTGAAACTCCACAAAGAAGATGGAGATGCATCTGGAACAGAAGAAAAGGCTCAAGATGAAGCAAAATCATGACAAATAACAACCATCTTGCACATTTCAAATAGGTATATTTTTCCTAGTGGTTTGTTTTGACACATTTGACACGCTACAATGGTGCACACACACACACACACATACACCACAGGAGACTGCTGAGGGGAGAACGGCTCATAATAATGGCCATTACGGAGAAAATGGAATGGCATCAAACATGTATTCATGTATTTGACACCATTCCACTGATTCTGCTCCAGTCATTACCACTAGTCTGTCCTCCCCAACCTCCTGTGGTACACACACTTCTGAGTGTATACAGCACATGTTCTCGGAACACACTGAGGTTTCTTAAATTATGTAATTACTCTTCTCCAGCTAGACATGGTGATGACCTGAGTGGTCAGAGGGAGTGATGCAATTGTAATGAATTGTGTAATCATGGAGCTGAGGGGAGAGCTGTAAAAAGCCTGGGACGTGTGGGAAGAACGCCTGCTTGGGGGTTAATGAGCCACAAGCTCCTCCGTCTGAGTCTGCAGCAAGGCTGCACCTGTACAAACTGTACAGGACTAGCACCATGCAGACGATACGGGACAAGTCACTCAGTGTGAATGTGACGGCCATCTGATCTTCACGTCCTCTCCAGCACTGGCCAGAGTACGCACATGGGGGACCTAACACACGGCAGGCCTCCGTCAGCCTGCTGTTTCCTCACACGCGCACACACAGAAACATGTACACACGCTGTCTGCTACAGCAGATTTAGGGGTTTAAACTCACTCACCAGACCTAAAAGAACCTCAGGATCACTGATGCATATCGAGAAAGCAGTTCATTGCCTAGATTTATTACATTGGGTTACTTTCAAACCCTTGGTGGAATTTCCCCCATTCCTTCCAATTCTGACCAATTACTACTTTAAATTATCTCTGGCAGAGTCACAACGTGCAATAGGGTAAAGGCTGAAGGTGACGATCTGAGCAGGCAAAATCAGTTTACAAATTATTGAATAATGTTGGAGGGACAAACATGCTCTTCCTTGTTTGATTGTTTTCTAATTCTATTCTACACAAAGGATTGCATGATGGAAATGTGAGACTATAATCTCCTTCTTTATCCCTCACCCAACAGGCAACCTGACTGAACTCGTTTTTTCAGTAAAGCAATTCATTAAACCCCATTTAACCCTTGGCCTATAATGGTCGCGCTCCCGAGGAAATCCAATTAACATAATACAAAATGTCCCCATCAAAATCCGTCTGTTTAACTAGAGATATGTATATTTTTGCTGCATCTCAATCCACTGCATCTGCCAATATTGCCCTTCAGCATCTGCAATTAAAGGTGGCAGAGCTAGAGTGTGTTTTTCAGTCCATGAGACATCCCGAAAATCAGTCTTCTCATTCTCTCAGATATAAGACAGACAGTTCAGAACAAACTTCCATGTAGTGAATCTGTTATTCAATGGGTTTATATTGGTTAATAGCAGAAATGCCAAATTCAATGTTTCATTCAATCATTTTTGTATATATATTTTTTTATACCTTAAGGGGTTTTAAAATTCAAAATCAAATAGCTAAATGATCTTTGGTATGACCATCTTAAAATAATTCCATATGTTAGCTTAGAACCCTCCTCCTATAGCTTAGACAGGGCTTAGACTCTAGAGGGTACACTCGGTAACAAAACTTGAAACATTGTGAAACCTTGAAAAACTACATTTTAGAGGAAATGTTCAAACACAACCATCCTCAGTCAGGGTTTGTAGTGCTTCACTGTAGTCCTATACTGAAGACCTGCTACTGACCTGCAGGTTGTTTACCAGGCACCCAGTGTAACCTGAACTGGAGAGTGGGATGGCAAAAGATACCTCTTGTCACTTTAGTAAGTCTTGTTCTCATGTCATACTGAGTCCAAGTTGCACTATATATAGAGTTGACCTACAGTACCAGTCAAACGTCTGGACACACCTACTCATTCAAGGGTTTTCCTTATTTTAACTTTTTTCTATTATTATAGAATAATAGAGAAAACATCAAAACTATGAAATAACACGTATGGAATCATGAAGTAACCAAGAAAGTGTTAAACAAATCAAAATATATTTTATATTTGAGATTCTTCAAAGTAGCCACCCTTTGCTTTTAACAGGCACACCTGTTAATTGAAATACATTCCAGGTGACTACCTCATGAAGCTGGTTGAGAGAATGTTAAGAGTATGCAAAGCTTTTATCAAGACAAAGGGTGGCTACTTTGAAGAATCTCAAATATAACATATATTTTGATTTGTTTAACACTTTTGTGGTTACTACATGATTCCATATGGTTTGATGTCTTCACTATCATTGCAGAAATGTAGAAAAACCTTTGAATAAAGTAGGTGTGTCAAAACTTTTGACTGGTAATGTATATTACATACACGGTTTAGAACCGGTTCAGGGAACAGAACCGAAAACAAAAGTGATCTTTACTGTTTCCGAACAGAACTGTTATTTTAAAAGTATTAGAAATGGTTTATAACGTTATTTACGTTACAAGCATTTTTTTTCCCAGTCCCACATCATATAAAATAAACATTACATCATATGTAATAACATTTTTACCATGCTATTGTTTGAAATAATTGTATTGAAAAGGATGTACAATGTTTCTGTGTAAGATAATACGGATTTTTGAATACCCTTCACCTCATACACTAAATACATAGCCCACCATTATAGAGTGGATGGATAGCCTGCATCAAGTTTGAGTCACACCCTGATCTGTTTCACCTGTCTTTGTGATTGTCTCCACCCCCCTCCAGGTGTCGCCCATATTCCCCATTATCCCCTGTGTATTTATACCTGTGTTCTCTTTATGTCTGTTTCCGTTCGTCTTGTTTGTTCAAGTCAACCAGCGTTTTGTTTCTCAGCTCCTGCTTTTTCCAGTCTCTCTTTTCTCGCCCTCCTGGTTTTGATCCTCGCATGTTCTGACTCCGAGCCCACCTGCCTGACCACTCTGCCTGCACCTGATCCTGATCCTGCCTGTCGACCTGTACCTTTGCCCCCCCTCTGGATTACCAACCTCTGCCTTACCCTGACCCTGAGCCTGCCTGCCGCACGATACCTTTGCCCCACCTCTGGTTTACCTTGTCCTGTCTATTGCCTGCCCCTGTTGCAATATTAAACCATTGTTTATTCGACGCGGTCTGCATCTGGGTCTTACCTTCATACCTGAGAGTACGAACTGGCCATGACTGACCCAGCAGACCCGGACCAGTTGCGCAACGCCATCTCCTCCCAAGGAGCCTCCATTGGTAGGCACGAGGAATTGCTTAGTGGGCTGATGGAGGGGGTCCAAACGTTGGCTGAGCACCATGACTGGACACCGGAGCAGAAGGCAGACGTTTTACGTGTCCCCAACTGATTGTGTTTTTTTGTTCATTTATCTGCGTTGTTTGTAACTCATTTTTTTTGTATTTTTGCACATAATGTACCGTCTCTTATGACCGAAAATAACTTCTAGACATCAGGACTGCGATTACTCACCACGGACTAGCAGAATCCTTTTTCTTCTTTCACGACTCTGACGAGTCCGAGGATATATGGCTCCCTCGGGAACAGGCCCCAACCCCAGTGATCTGCATGAAGAGGATGCGGAGAAAGATAGGCCGGAAGGCAGGCTGCCTTCTGAGGAGTAGGAGGTGATCGAATAAACCTCCACTCTCTTCAATTCTGCTCGCAAACATGCAATCTTTGGACAATAAAATGGATGAGTTATTAGGAAGATTAAACTACCAACGGGACATTAAAAAGTGTAACATCTTATGCTTCACCGAGTCGTGGCTGAACGACGACAATATCAACATACAGCTGGCTGGTTATACGATGTACCGGCAGGATAGAACAGAGGCATCTGGTAAGACAAGGGGCAGCAGTCTATGTATTTTTGTAAACAACAGCTGGTGCACGATATATAAGGAAGTCTTGAGCCATTGCTCACCTGAGGTAGAGTTTCTCATGATAAGCTGCAGACCACATTACCTACCGAGAGAGTTTTCGTCTATATTCTTTGTAGCTGTTTACATCTCACCACAGTCAGAGGCTGGCACCAAGATAGCATTGAATGAGCTGTATTCCGCCATAAGCAAACAAGAAAACGCTCACCCAGAGACGGCGCGCCTAGTAGCCGGAGACTTTAATGCAGGGAAACTTAAATCAGTTTAACCTAATTTCTATCAACATGTTAAATTTGCAACCAGAGGGAAAATTACGCTGGACCACCTATACTCCACACACAGAGATGCATACAAAGCTCTCCCTCACCCTCCATTTGGCAAATCTGACCATAATTATATCCTACTGATTCCTGTTTACAAGCAAAAATTAAAGCAGGAAGCACCAGTGACTAGATCAATAAAAAAGTGGTCAGATGAAGCAGATGCTAAGCTACAGGACTGTTTTGCTAGCACAGACTGGAATATGTTCCGGGATTCCTCCAATGGCATTGAGGAGTACACCACATCTGTCATTGACTTGATCAATAACTGCATTGATGACCTCGTCCCCACAGTGACCATACATACATACCCCAACCAGAAACCATGGATTACAGGCAGCATCCTCACTGAGCTAAAGGCTAGAGCTGCCGCTTTCAAGGAGCAGGACTCTAAACCTTATAAGCTTATAAGAAATCCCGCTATGCCCTCCGATGAACCATTAAACAGGCATAGCGTCAATATAGGACTAAGATCGAGTCGTACTACACCGGCTCTGACGCTCGTCGGATGTGGCAGGGCCTGAAAACCATTACAGACTACAAAGGGAAGCACAGCCGAGAGCTGCCCAGTGACACGAGCCTACCGGACGAGCTAAACTACTTCTATGCTCGCTTCGAGGCAAATAACACTGAAACATGCATGAGAGCACCAGCTGTACAGGAAGACCTTTAGACACGTCAACATTCACAAGGCTGCAGGGTCAGACGGATTACCAGGACGTGTACTGCGAGCATGCGCTGACCAACTAGCAAGTGTCTTCGCTGACATTTTCAACCTCTCCCTGTTCGAGTCTGTAATACCAACATGTTTTAAGCAGACCACCATAGTGCCTGTGCCCAAGAACACTAAGGTAACCTGCCTAAATGAATACAGACCTGTAGCACTCACATCTGTAGCCATGAAGTGCTTTGAAATGCTGGTCATGGCTCACATCAACACGATCATCCCAGAAGCCCTAGACCCACTCCAATTTGCATACCGCCCCAACAGATCCACAGATGATGCAGTCTCTATTGCACTCCACACTGCCCTTTCCCACCTGGACTGAACAAACACCTATGTGAGAATGCTATTCATTGACTACAGCTCAGCGTTCAACACAATAGTGCCCTCAAAGCTCAAAAATAAGCTAAGGACCCTGGTACTCAACACCTCCCTCTGCAACTGGATCCTGGACTTCCTGACGGGCCGCCCCCAGGTAGTAAGGGTAGGTAACAACACCTCCGCCACGCTGATCCTCAACACAGGGGCCCCTCAGGGGTGCGTGCTTAGTCCCCTCCTGTATGCCCTGTTCACTCATGACAGCTCGGCCAGGCACGATTCCCAACACCATCATTCAATTTGTCGATGACACAACAGTAGTAGGCCTGATCACCGACAACAAAGAGACAGCCTATAGGGAGGAGGTCAGAGACCTTGCCGTGTGTATTGCCAGGACAACAACCTGATTGATTGTGATTACAGGAAAAGGATGACCGAGCACGCCTCCATTCTCATCGATGGGGCTGTAGTGGAGCAGGTTGAGAGCTTCAAGTTCCTTGGTGTCCACATCACCAACAAACTAACATGGTCCGAACACACCATGACAGTTGTGAAGTGTGCACGACAAAACCTATTCCACATCAGGAGACTGAAAAGACTTGGCATGGGTCCTCAGATCCTCAAAAGGTTCTCCAGCTGCAACATCGAGAGCATCCTGACTGGTTGCATCACTGCCTGGCATGGCAACTGCTCGGCCTCCGACCGCAAGGCACTACAGAGGGTAGTGCGAACGGCCCAGTACATCTCTGGGGCCAAGCTTCCTGTCATTCAGGACCTCTATACCAGGCGGTGTCAGAGGAAGGCCCTGAAAATTGTCAGACTCCAGCCACACCAGTCATAGACTGTTCTCTCTGCTACCACACGGCAAGCGGTACCGGAGAGCCAAGTCTAGGTCCAAGAGGCTTCTAAACAGCTCCTACCCCCAAGCCATAAGACTCCTGAACATCTTGTGAAATTGCTACCCAGACTATTCACATTGCCCCTCTCATCTATGCATAGTCACTTTAATTAACTCTATCTACATGTACATACTACCTCAGCTAACCGGTGCCCCCACACATTGACTCTGTACCGGCACCCCCTGGATATATTGTTATTTTTTACTGCTCCTCTTTAATTACTTGTTACTTTATCTCTTATTCTTATCCATATTTTTAAAACTGCACTGTCGGTTGGGGGTAAGTAAGCATTTCACTGTAAGGTCTACACCTGCTGTATTCGGCGCATGTGACTAATACAATTTGATTTGATTTGGACATGCTGCTGGAGCAATTCCGCGGGTCGTCTGGGGGGCAGCCTACCACACTTCATACCCCTCAGCAACTCGGCAGATAGCAGTGCCGTCCCACTGGCCACTTCACCTTCCCGGGAGCCGGAATGCTTTAATGGAGAGCCGAGCACGTGTCGGGCGTTTATAGCTCAGTGTACCCTCATTTTCAAGCTTCAACCCTCCTCCTTCCCCTCTGATCGCTCCAAAATAGCCTACCTCATCACGCTGATGTCTGGAAGGGCTCTCACCTGGGCTACCACTGTATGGGAACAGCAGCCGGCCATATGTGCGAGCATGGAGGGGTTCATGGGAGAGGTGAGGAAGGACTTTGATGCCTCGGTCTCAGAGAGAAGCTGCACGGAAGCTAATCCAGCTCCGGTAGGATTCCCATACTGTGGCCGACTATGCGGTGGATTTCCGTACGTAGGCAGCGAAGAGTACGTGGAACCCGGAAGCACTGTTCGACATGTTCCTGCATGGCGTCTCAGAGGATGTTAAGGACAAGCTTGCAGCTCGGGAGTTACCCACAGATTTTGACTCCCTCATCGCTTTGACCATCCGCATCGATGGGCGATTGCGGGAACGACGGATGGAGAGGAAATTCGATTTCACTCGCATGTCCAGGGATTCCAACTCTCCTCCGAGTCATCCTGGAAGACCTCGACGGTCCCGTGGCCGAGAGCACCGGAGATTTCCCGACCGTCCTCAAGAGTCACCGAGGAGGGCCGAGGCACTGTTCCAGGTCTTTCTTCCGTTCCCACGGAGTACCAGGATCTCCGGGAGGTGTTCAGCAAGTCCCGGGCTACTTCCACCACACCGCCCCTATGACTGGGGGATTGACCTTCTCCCTAACACCACACCGCCCCGGGGGCGTCTGTACTCGCTGTCGGGACCTGAAACCAAGGCTATTGAGGACTACATTGGGGACTCCCTAGCTACTGGATGTATCCATCCCTTCTCCTCTCCAGCTGGCGCAGGGTTCTTCTATGTGGAGAAGAAGGACAAGACCCTGCGCCCATGCATTGACTACCGGGGACTCAATGACATCACTGTAAAGAACTGTTATCTGCTACCACTTATTTCTTCGGCCTTTGAGCCGCTCCAGGGGGCCACTGTGTTCTCCAAACTGGATCTACGTAACACCTACCACCTGGTGTGGATACGAGAGCGGGACAAGTAGATGACCACTTTCAACACGGCCAGCGGCCACTATGAATATCTGGTCATGCCCTTTGGCCTCACCAACGCCCCTGCCGTGTTCCAGGATCTGGTGAATGATGTTCTCCGCGACATGCTGAACAGGTTCCTCTTCGTCTACATTGATGACATACTTGTCTTCTCCCGCTCCCCCGAAGAACACGTGCTCCATGTCTGGCAGGTTCTCCAGCGCCTTCTGGTGAAACAGTTGTTTGTTAAGGTGGAAAAGTGTGAGTTCCATGGCTCCACCATTCCCTTTCTGGGCTACATCATCTCTGCTGGGAGCGCCACGAGAAGGTGAAAGCGATGGTGGATTTGCCTCAGCCTACGTCCAGTGTGCATCTGCAATGCTTCCTGGGGTTCACCAACTTTTATCACTGCTTTATCCGGGGTTACAGAGCCCTGGCCTCCCCCTGGCCTCACCTCTACCAAGGTTCCGTTCACGTGGTCCACGGCCGCGGACTGGGCGTTCCGGGACCTTAAACACCGCTTCAACACGGCTCCGGTCCTGCTTCATCCAGACCCTTTCCCATCAGTTAGTGGTGGATGCCGACGCTTCGGATGTCGGAGTGGGGGCTGTTCTGTCTCAACGTTCTACCCTGGAACTTAAGCTGCATCCCTGCACCTTCTTTTCCCACTGCCTCACCTGCACGGAGATGAATTACGATGTTTGGACCAACCACAAAAACTCCAGGCAGGCGAGATGGGCCGTGCTGGAACGTCAAGCCGGATGCCCTGTCTCGCCGCTATAACCCCACGGCTACCACCCCGGAGCCCAAGACCATCCTTCCCACCTCGTGCCTGGTGATGGCACTCAGCTGGGGTATTGGGAAACAGGTTCGGGAAGCGCAGCGGTCCCAGCCGAACCCTGGAGGGGGTCCAGATAACCGGATGTTCGTGCCTGATGCTCTCCACTCCGCGGTCCAGAAGTGGGCCCATTCCTCCAGGCTTGCCTGCCACCCGGGCTCCCGGCGGACACTTTTGGTGGCCTACCATGTTTCCGGACGTCACCACCTTTGTCGCCACCTGCACGGTCTGTGCAAGGAACAAGACCCCTCGACAAGCTCCCTGGTCTCACCTCTCCCTGGACTTTGTCACAGGTCTCCCCCCCGTCTGATGGCACATCACCATCCTGACCGTGGTGGATCGCTTTTCCAAGGCCATCCACTTCATTCCTCTCTCCAAGTTACCTCTGCCAAGGAGACGGCCCAGGACATGGTGTGGCACGTCTTCCGGATCCATGGACTGCCCATGGACATGGTCTCCGACCGCAGCCCTCAGTTCTCATCCCGGTTCTGGAAGGCGTTCTGCACCCTCATTGGGTCGTTGGCCAGCCTGTCCTCCGGGGTCCACCCCCAGTCGGAGCAAGCCAACCAGGACCTCGAGACCACCCTGAGCTGCCTGGTCTCCACCAAACCCCACCACCTGGAGCCAGCAGCTGGTGTGGGTGGAACACGCCCGCAACACCCTTCCCTGGTCTGCCACGGGCATATCATAATTTGAGTGTTCCCTGGGGTATCAGCCTCCGCTCTTCCCTGAGCAAGAAGAGGAGGTCGGCATACCTTCTGCCCAGATGTTTGTCCGCCACTGTCGTCATGCCTGGAGGAGAGCCCGGTCGGCCCTCCTCAAGACCACCTCCAGGTATAGACAACAAGCGGATCGCCATCAGATCCCCGGTATCGTCTCGGGCAGAAGGTAAGGCTATCCATCCGGGATTTGCTCCTCCGGGTGGAATCCCGCAAACTCTCCCCCCGGTTTATCGGCCCGTTCCCCATCTCCAAGATCATTAGCCCCTCTGCTGTTCATCTTCTGTACCCTTTGTGTACATCCCACATTTCATATGGTCAGAGTCAAACCCATGTCTTACAGCCCTTTGTCTCCCGTTTCCAGGTCCAACCCTCTCCCCCATCTCATCGACGGCCAACCGGCTTACACGGTGAGGCGTCTCCTGAAGGTTCGTCATCAGGGCTGGGTGTTCCAGTATCTTGTTGACCTGGAGGGTTATGGCCCGAAAGAGAGGTGCTGGGTCCCCGCCAGGGATATCCTGGACACAGGCCTCATTGCGGATTTTCAGCGCTACACCCCGGTCATCCAGGTATGTGCCCAGGTAGGACCCCAGGTGGTGGTAC
Organism: Salvelinus namaycush; assembly: GCF_016432855.1. Lineage (NCBI taxonomy): Eukaryota > Metazoa > Chordata > Actinopteri > Salmoniformes > Salmonidae > Salvelinus > Salvelinus namaycush. The sequence continues at coordinate 11,123,854 of NC_052310.1, forward strand.
TGTCACACCCTGATCTGTTTCACCTGTCTTTGTGATTGTCCCCACCCCCCTCCAGGTGTCGCCCATCTTCCCCATTATCCCCTGTGTATTTATACCTGTGTTCTCTGTTTGTCTGTTGCCAGTTTGTCTTGTTTGTTCAAGTCAACCTGCGTTTTGTGTCTCAGCTCCTGCTTTTTTCAGTCTCTCTTTTCTCGCCCTCCTGGTTTTGACCCTTGCCTGTCCTGATTCAGAGCCCATCTGCCTGACCACTCTGCCTGCCCCTGATCCTGCCTGCCGACCTGTACCCCCCTCTGGATTACCGACCTCTGCTTTACCCTGACCCTGCCCGCCGCCCGGTACCATTGCCCCACCTCTGGTTTACTGACCCCTACCTGCCTTGTCCTGTCTATTTCCTGCCCCTGTTGGAATATTAAACTATTGTTTATTCGACATGGTCTGCATCTGCATCTTACCTTCATACCTGATAGTATGGTTAAGTTTTGTTTGATATTATAACGTGCCCCACAAACTTAACTGTACTCAAACACGTAAAATAATAAGCTAATAGTCTGATTTGATGGGACGCCCACTTATACTGTAAAATAAACACACAGGTTTATCATTCCACAGTTCTCAGAGTTGTGTCAGGACCAAGCCAGGGGAACTCCATGACCCTCTCTTCCTGCCAGACTTACCTGGTGACGGCACGTGTGCAGACAGTGACCAAGAAGCAGCCGGCCACAATCATCCAGCCCCAGCCCCCATCAGGAGAGGGGACCGCTGGCCTCTTTTTCACCTGAGCCATAGCCACAGCATGAACCATGCTCAGATCCTTTTTCGGTTCCCTCTGTTTTTCTCCTGTTCTCAGTCAAGACCCAGGGACACCTCGCAGACAGACAGCCTCACACAGTCACACCCAGCATGGGATTGCACTGGTTGTTGAAGAGGCTGTTCAGTTCACTTCAGTTACACTGTTGTAGAACACAGGGAGAAGCACATATACTAGCTAAGACTCTATGAATAGGTCAAAAGGCGGCTCGGAATCATTAACAGGCATCAACAAAAACACCTCAGACATTTTCTATGGGTCTGGGTCTGAAACGTGTCCGGCCCATTCAGCATTTGTTGAGGACTCAGCCTACAAACAAGACGAGTCACTGTTGATGTGCGTGTTGAAATACTTTACTCCCCCAGCCCAAGCAGAACAGTGAGGTGACAGGGTTATTGACATAGGAGTCCATGAGAGGATGTGTTTACTGCCAGGGTGTCAGGGATAACTCGGGGCGATTACAATATTAACTTCAGACCCTAGCTGCCTTCTGCTATTGTGACCTCTCTGAGCTCGTGGCATGTGCTGCTCTAAAACACTTCCTATAGAAACACATTTCTTCAGCTTTGGTTCCATTAGGAACTTGACTTGGCTACCCTCCATTATTTTAACAGCAATTCTCTGAAATGTACTTAAGCATGTAGCAACAAACGACAATCATGTTTTGATTGATGAATGTCAGTTAATGTCAGTACGTAAAGGACAAATCCACTCAAAAACTATATTTCGTTTTTTTTGGGGGGGGGGGGGGTCACCAATCACATGATGCAAAATGCATCATCATCACTTTGCATCTTGAAAATTCTATATCTTGAAAACTGGACTGCTGACATGCAAAACATTTTGCGACTGTATCAACAATGTAATAATGAAAAAAATACCAGTGGTATTTTCCTTTAAATCAGAATTTCAGTCTGATACCAAACACACTATATCTATGATATCTTTGTATGGAAACTAAATAAATAAATAACTTTTTAAACTAAGAATGTGGAGGATATAAAGTTGCATCATTTTTTGACTCCATAAAGGCTAATTGTATAGTTTCATTGTTCCAGCTGCTGAGCCTATGTCAGCCACATGTCTGGTTCCAAACTGGACTAAGGGGTAAACGTAAGATATTAAATGTAAGTATGATATGTGACATTTCGTATAGTATGTATCAATTTGTGGATATCCATCATCCATTTTGTATGATATGTTACAAATTACAATTAATATTATAGTACGTTAGGAATTGTAATTCGTACAATATGTTATGAATTGAAATTCATAAAATATGTTACAATTTGCAAAATGCATGATATGTTACACATTACAATTTGTTGAGGCTAACGTTAGCTAGGTGGCTAATGCTAATGTTAGCTAGGTGTCTAACGTTAGCTAGGCCAGATATTAGGGTTAGGGGTTAAGGTTAGTGTTAGGAGTTAGGTTAAAGGGTTAAGGTTAGTGGAAGGGTTAGCTAATATGGTAAGTAGTTGAAAAGTAGCTCAAAAGTAGTAAGTAATTCCAAAGTTGTTAATTAGCTAAAATGCTGAAGTTGTCCATGATGAGATTCGAGTACACAATCTTTGGGTTGCCAGACGTTCGCATGATACCAAACGTAACATATCATACTAATTTGAGTATCTCAGAATTACGTTTACCATGTTACATCTAGTCTATGAGACCAGGCTGCTGGTTCACCAAGGCCACCTCTACATTATTGCACAGCAGAGAGATTAAAAGCCGATATCCCTTTGAGTTCATTAAATCCCAACTATAACTAGATCTTACATAGCCTACTGTGGAGAAACTGTACATCTAAATTTAGCTGATTTGATAAAAAAAGACGATAATTTCATGCCTTGTTTGTTTATCATTGTTTTGTTGACCTTAAGACATGTAGTCAGCAAAGTTTTGAGTAGGATATCAAGTTCAGGAGATGTCTGAACATTCAATATTGCGCTTGAAATGTATACGTGAATACACACTACCGGTCAAAAGTTTTAGAACACCTTCTCATTTAAGGGTTTTTCTTTCTTTTTTTTTTTTTACTATTTTCTACATTGTAGAATAAAAGTGAAGACATCAACACTATGAAATAACACATAGAATCATGTAGTAACCAAAAAAGTGTTAAACAAATCAAAATATATTTTATATTTGAGATTCTTCAAATAGCCACCCTTTGCCTTGATGACAGCTTTGCACACTCTTGGCATTCTCTCAACCAACTTCACCAGGAATGTGTTTCAAAACTAAGTTTGTTAATTTGTGTTTATAAAATGTTTCTAGAAGCCAAGAAGCAGGGTGTTCCATGATGTCATATCCTGTGTTTAATCGATTGGTTGCTTACTGTGTAATCTGCATTGCCATTGGCTAGTTCTGACTAGTTAATCACTTTGTTTTTGTCATGATTTGTGAGCACTTGTTGGTGAGCACTTGTTGGCTGCTTTTCCCTCACTCTGTGGTCCAACTCATCCCAAACCATCCCAATTTGGTTGAGGTCGGGGGATTGTGGAGGCCAGGTCATTTGATGCAGCACTTCATCACAATCCTTCCTGGACTCTCAAGTGGCACGGCAGTCTAAGGCACTGCATCTCAGTGCAAGAGATGTCAATACAGCTCCTTGTTCGAATCCAGGCTGTATCACATCTGGCTGTGATTGGGAGTCCATAGCGCGGTGCACAATTGGCCCAGCGTCATCCGGGTTTGGCCTGGGTAGGCCGTCATTGTAAATAAGAATTTGTTCTTAACTGACTTGGCTAGTTACATTTGATAGTCCCACTAAGCCCAACCCAGATGGGATGGCGTACTGCTGCAGAATGTTGTGGTAGCCATGCTGGTTAAGTGTGCTATGAATTCTAAATAAGTCACAGACAGTGTCACCAGCAAAGCACTCCCACGCCATAATACCTCCTCCTCCATGCTTTACGGTGGGAAATACACACGACGATCATCCGTTCACCCACACCGCATCTCACAAAGACACGGCAGTTGGAACCAAAAAGCTCCAATTTGGATTCCAGGCCAAAGGACAAATTTCCACCGGTCTAATGTCCATTGCTCATGTTTCTTGGCCCAAGCAAGTATTTTCTTTTAATTGGTGTCATTTAGTAGTGGTTTCTTTGCAGCAAATCGACCATGAAGGCCTGAGTCACACAGACTCCTCTGAACAGTTGATGTTGAGTTGTGTCTGAAACTTGAACTTCTGAGGCTGGTAACTCTAATGAACGTATCCTCTGCAGCAGAGGTAACTCTAGGTCTTCCATTACTGTGGTGGTCCTCCTGAGAGCCAGTTTCATCATAGCGCTTGATGGTTTTCGCAACTGCACTTGAAGAAACTTTAAAAGTTCTTGAAATTTTCCGTATTGACTGACCTTCATGTCTTAAAGTAATGATGGACTGTCATTTCTCTTTGTTTATTTGAGCTGTTCTTGCCATAATATGGACTTGGTCATTTACCAAATAGGGCTATCTTCTGTATACCCCCTACCTTGTCACAACACAACTGATTTGCTCAAACGTATTAAGGAAAGAAATTCCACAAATAATTTTTTAGAAGGCACACCTGTTAATTCAAATGCATTCCAGGTGACAACCTCATGAAGCTGGTTGAGAGAATACCAAGAGTGTGCAAAGCTGTCATCAAGGCAAAGGGTGGCTATTTGAAGAACTACAAATATAACATTTATTTTCATTTGTTTTACACTTTTTTGGTTAGTACATAATTCCATACGTGTTATTTCATAGTTGTGATGTCTTCACTATTATACTACAATGTAGAAAATAGTAATAAAATTTAAAAACCTTGAATGAGTAAGCGTTCTAAAACCTTTGACCGGTAGTGTATGTTATCCAACAATATGTTTGAGACTCGTATAATTAAGGCTGCAGAAAATATAAAATCACACAAGGATATCTAGCACAATATAGACAAAATATGTCAATGGATAGGTCACAGAGGGGTGACATTGTATGGTGGATCACGCGGCTGAAATGTCGACAATTTGGACTGGGTCCGTAATGAAATATCCCCCTAAAAAAATGAGCTACTTTTACGTCTCTTGAATTACATGCACGTTCTTTTGAAAACCAGTTAGCCTTACATCTGCAAGTTAAATGAGTGTAGAAATGTTCGCCACATTTCTTCATGACGAGATGCAACAGTTGTGAAAAACGTGGAGAGGGGAAACGTGTAAAACACACTGACCCATGTAGTTCCTTTCTCTTTTTGTTATTTGTGTTATCTTAAAGACTGCAATAATCTACAGTTTATATAATACAACACTTGTGAATCAGTAAGCATGCAACGGTTCAGCAGAATCAACCATTTTGGAGACTGTTACATTTTGTTCTGATAGAATACGTTTCGGTCTCATCATCATCGGTGAAAGCTCCAATAGGCTACTTGAACATCAAAGGCTCTTGGCTGCGTCGCTACAAATGTTTGAAAAACAATCAATGGGAATTAATACACACAGTAAAAAGCTTCGAAAAAATATATATTTTTAAACATAATTTCCCCCACAGTTTCTAAGATTCAGCAATAATAAGCTTCTTACCTTTAAGTCACACACATCCAGCTGTTGTTCAGTTGCATAGTTCGGTCAAGTCGTTTGCAGCTCCCTGTTCATTAATCAAAACGTACACAGTATCTGTTCTGTGCCATTAAGTGACCTCACAATCCACTACAGAACCTTTGATCCTGCATGTATTCTGGCATCAAAAACGTTTAGGGATAAGTGAAAAGTCTGCGCAGATGGGGGGGTGTGCAGGCTTGGGACAGACCCCAGACTCATGTGCGCGAACAGGAGGAACTTGTTAACCTCCACCCTGGCTGGATGCCCCCCTCCTCCTGCACTCCTCTCAACACGTGAGAATAAATTATGCAGTTATACTCTCTAAACACCATGTCCACAACGCTTGGTAAACCAAATGTAAGTGGTGATGAATATCCGACTGTACATCGATGAATACCGGATACTGTAAGATCAATAGTTTACTGGTGATCATTTCATATATCAAATTCAATAGCACTGCACTGTGTGTACATGATACTCAAATTTTCCATTTACCCATCATGAGGTTGCTTCAACCTAGCCTACAAATTAAAGTTTCTAATGTAGGTGCACATGTCAAGAGACAAGTTGGAGTGATCAAGGTGACAGCAGTAACACATTCAATACCGCCTTGCACACTCTTGCCTGCATCTAGCTGATCTGGGGTGTAATTATTAGTCCAAACGGTTGCAAAACGTTCCATTTTGAGGAGAGTTTCTATTGGACAAATTCAGATAGGTCTATCCCGGGTTTTGTTCCTTTTGCTTCCGTTTAAGAATTTTTTTTTCAACTGAATCGGCGGAATGAATACACCCCTGATCACCCACACACACAGTTTACTTTCATAGCAGCCACATGCATACAGCATCATCACTTTGCTCCTTGTATAATTCCTCCTCTCACCTTTTGCCTTTGCTTGTGGACTTCAATGCACAATACAACAACTGTCTGTGACCAGGCAAAAACACCTCTAAAAGCTAAACCTTTATACCATAACCGCTAACTGCTACACATAGCCTACATCATTATCACCATATTAGCTAATATCATAGTAAACTTAGCTACTAGAAATCTCTCTTATAGTTTACCATTCACCACATTGTATGCACTGCATTGCTAGCTAACTGGAGTTTATGCTTTCAGAAATAGATTCATTCTCAGATCAGATTCTCAGATTGGGTGGACAACATCTCAGTTCATGCTGCAAGAGCTCTGATAGATTGGAGGACATCCTCCGGAAGTTGTCATAATTACTGTGTAAGTCTATGGAAGGGGGTGAGAACCATGAGCCTCCTAGGTTATGCATTGAAGTCAATGTGACCAGAGGAGGATGGAAACTAGCTGTCCTCCAGCTACACCATGGTGCCTCCCCAGAGAGTGCAGTTGAGGATACTGTAGTCCTTCATTGCAAAACAGTGTGTTTTAGTATATTGTTTGGTGACATATGTATATATTTAGGATATTTTTATTTGAAAATGATTACTTTTTAAATATTTCTCTAGTTTAATTTGCATGAAATTCACTGAGTAGGATGGTCCTCCTCTGAGGAGCCTTCACTGGTGTTGATGTATTTAAAGTTATTATGTATTGAACTGGGAATAATTTCAAAGGAATTGGTTCTGTTTTCTCCAGGTGTAACAATATTCAGTAAGACCACTTTATCGCTAACACTACTCAGTCAACATTTAAACTTTAGAATAATTTTATTTGCTTGTTCCTATAGAGCTCTTATTTGAATTTAATACAGCCACTGCTCACATTTTGTAAGGCCTGCGAGTTAACATTATGTACAAGCAACCGGTATGGTTATATCCTCCTAATATGTCTATAGGAACATAAATGGTTAGATTTATTTCGAAATCATGTGAATAAATTACGCCATTTTATATACATCATTTTGTGGAACAGAATAATCTCCTTAAATGAAAACAAACAATAAGGGCTCATATTGATTTACATTTTGCATAATTCAAACATCATTTTTTCCAGATGTTTTGTTTAATCAACAGAGCCACAATACGTATGTAACGTGAAATCATAGGAGGAGTGTCTTTACCAATGTAGGCTATCTGCATGGTATGTCAAGATGGATAGCAAAACAGATAGGGGACAGACGAGGACAGATACATTCTCTAAATTCTCATAGCTGAAACAGAGTTAACCCGTTCAAATTTCCATTCACAAACAACCCCACATACTGTATAACACCTTAATTCATCTTTGTACTTGTTACAAACAATAAGATAGCACATTCCTTAGCCCCCAAATTCCTGAAGGGAGGGGGCTGTAATAGTCATGTTTTGACATATTGGAAAAAATGAAAGGAAACGTTCTTCTTTTAGTAAATACTTTATTACACAATGGGTGTGCAAATGCTCAACAAAAAAAGGTTTCAAGGAGCTCTCAGGCACACGCAGACCTCTCCAACACAAAAACACACACCTGCATACACGTGCGCACACACAGGCTTGGGAAGGTTACTTTCTAGTTACTAGTTACCCAAACTCAGTAACGGTATCTGATTACTTTCAGTTACTTTTGGATTACTTTCCCCTTAAGAGGCATTAGAAGAAGACAAAAAGGATCCATCAAAAGCATTTGGTGTGTTATCATAGTGGTCTCTGACTTGTGGTCAGACTCGCTCAGGTGTAGCAAACTTAAACTTGCACCTTTTTTCAATGCTGAATTGAATGTCATTGAGAAAACAGAAAGCTATCTTTTTTTTTGTTGCAAAACTCCTTTCTGAATTTAAAAGTAATCCAAGAAGTAATCATCCAGTTTCTCAAAAGTATCTGTAATCTGATTACAATATTTTTGCTGGTAACGTAACTGATTACAGTGACAGATTTGTTTGTAATCAGATTACATGTAACTGATTGCATGTAATCAGTTACTCCCCAACCCTGCAGGCGCACGCACACACACACACAAACAACATAAAACACTCAGTTTTCATAATTTGCCACACCCAATCTGATTACATGTAACTAATTGCATGTAATCAGTTACTCCCCAACCCCACGGGCGCACACACACATCATAAAACACTGTTTTCATAACGTGCCACACCCAAAAGAACCCTGAACCACTCACTCCATAACATAACAAAGTGAAGTCAGAACAAAATGGAGGCTGGACTACCAGAGGTTTCAGTGGTCAATCAGAGGTTATTCCTAGTCTCTATAATCAAAGGCATCCCATGACATTTGGAAGTTAAAGTGGTCGTACAGGAATGCCAAAGTCCATGTGCAAGTCTCTGATATACAGTTCAGTGAGTACGCTATACGTAGCAATATACAGAGCCTAGTGAAAGTCTACACACCCCTTGAACAGTTTTTAAATTTAGCTGCCTTCAATTTCTATGTAAAAAATTATTAAATTAGATTTTCCCCTACTAATCTACACAACCTACTCCACAAAAAATATATAAAATTTTCTAAATGAATACTAAATAAGAAAACAAAGGTCTCTTGACTGCGTAGGTCTTCACACTCCAGATTTCATAATTGGTGGAAGCACTTTTAGCAGCAATTACAGTGAATCAGTTTGAATTAGATTCCACCAACTTTGCACAACTGTTAGGGCAACATACATGTATTTCCATTGTTTTTGTCAATATTGCTCAAGCTCAGTCACTTTTGATGGGAGTCATTGATGGACATGGTCATTGATGGACAGCGATATTTAAGCAGATTTAAGTCAGCACTGAGACTAGACCACTAAGGAACACCCAGCACCTCTTGGAAAGCCATTCTGGTGTGTCTTTTGCATACAAATTTGTGCAACTGTCCCTAAAAATAAAACTCTATCCCAGGGTTTTCAAAAGACTGAGGTAGGTTTTCCTCTAACTTTTTACCTGGGCTTTGCTCCTTTCATATTTCTTTTGATCCTGACAAACTCTGATTTTCAAACATATTTAAGGCAGCATTGAGACTGGACCACTCAGAAGCACGCAACTCTTGGAAAACCATTCTAGTGTTTCAAGTTTCTTTGATCCTTACGAACTCCCCAGTCACTGTCGGTGATATTCCCATTCTCGACCATTCCCTATACCCATCATGAGGTTGCTTCAACCTATCCTACGAATGAACGTTTATAATGTAGGTGTGTGTGCATGTCAAGAAACAAATTGGAGTAGTCAAAGTGACAGCAGTGACACCTTCAATACCGCCTTGCACAATCTTGCCTGATCTAGGGTGTAATCATAAGGTGGCTTGGAGTTATTTCTTAACCTCCCCCGGCAGGTAGCCTAGTGGTTACAGTGTTAGGCCAGTAACCTAGCAAGGTTGCTAGATCAAATCCCCATGCTGACAAGGTAAAAATATGTCGTTCTGCCCCTGAACAAGGCAGTTAACCGACTGTTCCTAGGCCGTCATTGTAAATAAGAATTTGTTCTTAACTGACTTGCCTAGTTAAATAAAGGTTCCATTATGCCTGTATAAAAATGTATCCCAGACATGCTCATAAATCTCATCGGTAGCTCTGAGGTTCAATCATTGTTTGACATTCACTATCCAACTGAGGGACCTTACACAGACAGGGGGAGTTGTTATTCAATCACGAGAACCACTACTTTTGCAAACAGATGGATCTCATTCAACAAATTGTCATTTTTTTGATTAAAGTATTTGCTACTAAAAGTATTTTAGATGTGTAGGAAGGGGTGTGAAGATCTTTGCAATCAAGACTTCTTCGTTTTTTATTAATTTCAGAAAATTTCAAATTTCTCTTTGAAAATGTGAAGTAGCTAAAAAATACAAATCAAAATCAAATGTATTGGTCACATACACATATTTACCAGATATTATTGCGGGTGAAACTAAATGCTTGTGTAGATCCGTGGGAGAACGTCTCAACGTAATCTCTTTATAGTTTGAAAATGAAGGCAGCAAAATGTGAAAGCGGTGCAAGGGTCTGTAGACTTTCACTAGGCACTGTACGCGTCACAAAATACTTTACCTTCTTCACTAAGCAAGTGTTATAGGCACAACAGGAAAAGGCGGTACATCAGGATGTGAATGCAACAAACTCAACATCTCATCAGGTTAGACAAAACAGTTTAGAGAACAGTTTTAATGACGACAATGAAGCACGGCTGAATATATAGCAAGGCCCAGGTCAGTAATCCAGTTCAATCAGGTTCTGAGTTACATATATTATTATTCGCCATGTTCTATACAGTAATAAAGCATAAAGCACATTTGAACATCTGTCCTAACGTACATCTGAAAACTCCCACAGGTTGCATTGGGATTAAAAATAAAAATGTATGATATTAGCTAAGTCAGTCTGGGTACGAGTCCAAGATGGCACCATATTCCCTCAACAGTGCACTACTTTTGACCAAAATCATGGGACCTGGTCAAAAGTAGTGCACCATATAGGGAACCGTGTGATCTGTTCCAAAGTATCGTACTATAGGGAAAAGGGTGCCATTTTAGACGCAGCCTGGGTGTATCGTTTGGAAGAGGAGGATGGTCACGGGACCCTCTGAAGAGGGCAGGAAGGCAGAAGGGGATGCAGCACACAGCGGTTCACAGGCCAGCTATGCAGTTTCACTTGAAACCAAAATGCCATCATGAAATGTCATGAAATTTAACCAAGAGATACCGTAGAAGAATCAAATCTCCTTTCGACTAGAGTACTCAATACAGTACATCCAAAACATATTAAATTACAATCATAAAACACATACTGATTATTACAGATTGGAAGTCAGGCATAAATGGACACCCTCTTTGATGAGAATGAAAACAGAACTGTAGAATTAACTATTTTTTTTAGAACTCTTAAAAAGTTCCTTCATGTAAAGGTTTGGACTCACAAAGGACACTTTGTATCACACCTGCTAGGCTAGTCCATGCCAGTGAGTCGTCATTTCTGAGGAACATCTACTTTGTGAAGTTTCTAAGGATCATTTAGTACTGAATGCTTGGTCCCAAAGTGAACAGTTTCATTAAAACAGTGACAGAATTACAAGGCATGGAACAGGGAAGGAGAGACAGAATACTGCATTAAAGTGAATGCAGAGGAAGGATTTGGGGAACTGGTCATTCCACTGCTACTGATAAAAAATATCCATTATGTAAAATGTTCTATGAGGTATTGCAGTGTATTATTATACAAAATCAACCCGCAACATTTTATGTCAAATTTAGCTACTGCTTAATGGTCAAAATTTCACAAATTGGCCAAACCACAGATGATGGGTTGACAGAAGCAGTTGATATAGTAACTGCTTACTATTCACATCAACAGTAGGATAATACATTTGATTATATCTCAAATCATATCACAGAACAATGGGTTAGGATGACTGATTAGAAAAAAGTGTGAAGGCTAGTTGAAAGCTAACGCTCCAAATTTAAAGATCAATTTAACTACTTACATCTTGTAAAAATAACAAATATGGAACCAAAACACACATACGATCAGGGACCAGTAGCGTTTGGCTTAAGCACACAATATACAGTTAGGATTTTTTTAAACAGGAAGTACCACAAATGTTTACTTTAAAGTGGCAAACAAAATGCCAACCTCATCTCCTCCAGCCTATATTCATAATATTAAAAATCTGTTTTCTAAAACATCAGCAGACAAGGAGGAGGATAATTAGCAGAACCTCTTAAAACAGTTAAATTATTCAAATGGCTTTTCCCCATTTTGGCCAGTCAGTGGCTTTTCCACCATTTTGGCCAGTCAGTGGCTTTTCTACCATTTTGGCCAGTCAGTGGCTTTTCTACCATTTTGGCCAGTCAGTGGCTTTTCCGGAACTGTAGAGCAGCAGCGTCTTGTGGTGAGAGTTAGGGTTTCGTCTGCGTCCGTCTGTCTGTCTTAAAGGTCGTCCGTCATTTTCAGTAGCTCCAGGAAGGCACCGACGGCCCCAAAATAACCCTGAAAAACACAGAGGGCTCAGGTCAGTTCATTATCTGATCAGGTATTTGACCAGGATATTATCATCAGCAACCTTGAGATTCCTGCTCAGAACCCAATTGTAACCTATCCAAACATACGCAGATGATCTGTTGTTTAACCTTTTCATGGTACAATTAGGAGACTAAAACAACAACAAGTGTGCTGCTTGCATAAACTAAACGTAATTATTTTTTACACATACTATCCTCTCTGCACGCATTCTGACCTTTGAACTGAAGCATGGGGAAACATGTGCCAGCCAGGTATTCGTTTGGGGTGGAGATAGCAGAAATGGAGGTGTGGCAAAGGTGTCTACAAATACGCCATATTATAACCTTGACTTAATTCCCTCATAATTCCATCACCTTTACGCGCGAAGAAAGCATGAAAAAGGTTCCAAGTGGAAAAACATCAACTTTTCCCCCCCGATATAAATAACACCATTCTCCATGCACTGTAATTTACAAATTGATTAGAGCTATTGATGAGAAAGTAATATGTTCAGATAAGCAGATTGTAAATATAAATGATAATTGTTTCAGATCGACATTTTCTTATGATCGCTGGAGACAAATGTGAAGCCAGTCAGCGAACTGAAAAGCACATTCAACATAAGATGCTGTGACGTTAAGCAGAATTTTTACTGTACGGTCTATTAGCTTGCAGGGACGAAACTTGGAGACGCAACCCAAATGGGTAGCCTACTGCAGCCTAGTTCACGTGATCACAGGGCATCGACATGAGCAATGTCGCGCCAAATTGAACCTTGGTGCACTCTCAAATGTTTAATTATATTCTCTGTTTTCTATTTCTAGCCGATCACGTTAAATATTAGCCACTATCGGTAGCCACCGTCAGTAATACCCACATACCACAGGAGGCTGGTTGCACCTTAATTGGGGAAGACGAGCTCATAGTAATGGCTGGAACGGAATGAATGGAATGGTAATCGAACTAATCAAACAAATGATTTCCATGTGTTTGATACCATTCCATTCTCTCCATTCCAGCCGTCCTCCCCTCAGCAGCCTCCTGTGCCACATGCATTTATAACTGTCACTGAGTGTTTGTAGCCTACATTTTTACATGATTCCATTCCATCATTAGTTGACCTTTCCTTCCTCTGTCAGGTCCGTGTGGTTGTTCATGAGAGTCACTAGCAATAGTGGATCATATTAGGCTAACGTATTACAAGTTGTGCAATAATTTGGGACATGTAGCCTATTGGAATCATTATGGAACGCATACCACACGTAGCAGTTTAAACCTGCCATACGGTTCACGACGACTGGATCTTTGTCATCACAGTTCCATGATTAGTGAGGATTAGAGTAGATTTATAGAACTATTGTTCAACCCCTATTTTACACTTTTTTCACCATCCAATATTTAATGGATTGAGCAATTGAATATGGCAACTTTCAGGAAGAATCAAACTGTATTTTTGATTCACCAATATATTTTGTGCATACACGCTCTCCAAACCAGTTTTTTTTCTCTTATTCATAAATACTTTCCGAACCCTAAATAATTTACAAGATCAGAGTATTTTTGCATCTACCAATTGGTGCGGAAACAGAGACGAATATACATATATTTAGATGGCTTTCTTTCATTGATCTCTAATATTCAGAAACCATTCTTTCAATTTTTTCTTGTGAGTCTTGAGAAAAATCTAATTAAAGCTACACCATATTTAAAGGGATGGCTTTAGGCAAATGTACTGAAAACCCTAGGGTTTTTAGCGGGCGTAAGGGAGCCACACCCGCAAAGCGAGTTAGACACCTGCATAATGTAAGTCTAAATACTACTGAGCCAAGCCATAAAGACTGATGAACAATTAATCAAATGGCCACCCATACCATTACATTGTCACTTTACCCCTACCTACATGTACAAATTACCTCGACTAACCTGTACCCCCGCACATTGACTCGGTACCGGTACCCCTGTATATAGCCTAGTTATTGTTATTTTATTGTGTTACTTTTTATTTGTTTATTTAGTAAATTTAGTAAATATTTTCTTAACTCTATTTCTTGAACTGCCTTGTTGGTTAAGGGCTTGTAAGTAATAATTTCACGGTAAGGTCTACACCTGTTGTATTCGGCGCATTTGAAGTGCTTAAATAAAAACGCGTAAAAAAGCATAGATTTCCTAAGTCTGAATCGGCCCCTTCGAGCATAGAAACATTCCTCACACTACACATACTTTATAATAGCATTGTGAAGTGACTCAGTGACACTGCCCTTAGATCAACGCATTCCAATGAGCATATGACCATATCGCAAACTACTTACCTCATGCTCTAAGAAGAGAGCTTTTAATTGTCCTTTGGACCAAAAATCCATGGCATAAGCAAGCAGCTTCGTTGACACAGTATTGATTCTCAGGAAATTCCCAACAAACACCACTCTTTCAATTTTCTGAAAGACAACATTGAACCATTTGTAAACCAGACTTTTTTAGAATGACTTTCACAAACCAAGATAGAATGAGATATTTTAAAAGTAAGATATTTTAAAAGTAAGATATGTCCACAAAAATATTTGTTTGAAGACCTTGGGCCTGCTCTCAGATTAATAGCATAGATGGGTGTCTGGCTGCCATCTAGGGCTCCCAAGTGGCGTAGCGGTCTAAGGCACTGCATCTCAGTGCTAGAGGTATCCCTACAAACCCTGGTTCGATCCCGGGCTGTATCACAACCGGCCATGATTGGGAGTCCCAAAGGGCAGCGCACAATTGGCCCAGCGTCATCCGGGTCAGGGTTTGGCCTGGCTAGGCCATCGTAAAATAATAATTTGTTCTTAACTGACTTGCCTAGTTAAATAAAATAATTAAAATGAAATAGGGAAGAAAACCTGAAGTAGCAGCAGTAGAATCTGTCTTAAGCTTCAGTGACTCAGCAGCAAGAGAGAGAAAGGTTGAGCAATAGCCAATAATGAACGGCTCAACTTCTGTTAATTACATAGTTACGGGGCTGCCAGAATGACAAGACTACTCATTCTAAATAACAATCCACCAAAGCAAAAAAAGCGGTGCACTGTGCAGGGACGTCGTAAGACTTCCTCCAATTCATACACTGTACTCCACATGCATAGGTAGCTAGAAAGCTGAATCAAATGTACTTGTGTACATTGCACTCAAAACATTACAATGGGGTTGCTCAAGGGGCAGATAATCTTGCAGTGAACTGCACCACAGTACGAATTGAATCGGACTGAGACCACCCTTTTTGAGCGAACCACGGTGCGTTGTTTAGTGCACTATTTAGTGTGCTCGCGAGTGCGGATGGTGTTCACACCAGTCCAAACACACCGAACTAAGCGGTTAAACGCACCAGAGCTCAGAAAAAGCCCCCCTAAGGTTCTACCTGAAAAAATATGATTCTGAGATAATTGGCTTTAATGTTCCGAAACCTCATTGGTTTGAATGGTGTCAGCAATTTTATCTTGTATCCTTTTGAATTTAACATGAAATTAGCTATTTAGAGTACCATATTCTGTAGGTAGAGAACATCGTACAGAACAAGGCTATGTCAATAACTACATTTTGACAAAAATGCAGATAGAAACTTATAGTCCCAAGCTCTTGATTTGTGTCAGAAAGCTTACTGTTGTTGTTCTGTGTGCTTTGATAGCCCTGTACAATGCTGCTTGATCTCCATGCCACAAGGCAACACTGTAAAGAAGCTGAAAGCACACAGAGTCCATTCCCATCATCCATCACACTGGCTGTAAACTTCACTCCTTTATTTTATGATGAAAGAAAATAACTTTGTGAGAACTTTTACCCTTCTGTCACACCCCAGTGTGCTACAGGTAACTGACAAAATAAAAGAAACCCCAACAAAGTGTTTCCATTATTCTTTTCAGTTACGTGTATAGTCACACTACTAGAATGACTCAACGAAGTAAAATGGAATTTGATTGCTAATGTGACAACAATCTTTGCCTTTGTACCTCATTAACCGCACACATACGAGCAATAGAGCCGATGTTGTTGGTGATGGTGACGAGAGTGGCTCGGGCTAGGTCCTCCTTACTGATGCTGTCACGCTTCTCCTTGCTCATCATATGACCAAAACTGCAATAAATGATTGAATTGGGTTAGTTTCCATAATACTGTTTTCAAAGCATACGGTTACTTGAGGTATTAGTTAACTTAAACTTCACCTAGATGCAACAGTAGACCCCTGGAGACCGAAGCGTTCATAGTCTCCTCCGTAGATGTCCTTCACCAGTTTGTCCACGTTGCTGCTGTCCCCCTTCGCCGCCATTTCCAGGGCCTCCTCAAATGTCTCGCAGCCAGTCAGCAAACAGCATAGGCCTAGGAACGTCCCACCTCCCAAACTGTGGGGGGCAGGCAATTATGTGAGCTACTACTCTATGGGTTGTACACATCTGTTTTGCTTGCAGGAAACAACCCACTGGGCACAGACATCATTTCTACGTCTAATTTTGGTTTACATTTGGTTGAGTTGTCAACTAACGTGAATTCAATGTGAAAAAAAAATGGCACTGTGTCATTGGATTTAGGTAGAAGTTTGGTGGAAAAACTAAATTCTAAAATTCCCTTACTTTGATGACTTTTTTCAAATCCATGCATTTTTCCACTTTGATTCAACGTTAAATAAGATTATATAAGAACACTGCATTTTTTGTTGAAATTACATAGAAACAACATTGATTCAACCATTTTTTTCGCAGTTGTAAAGTTATATTTGTCTAAGTTATGATCCATGGTAACTTATCTACACTCAAAACATGAATACATCGAATACAAAAGGATGCGAGCAAAGGTATTGTGACAGACCTGTGTTATCCGATCAAATACATACAGCTATCATGACATTGAATGACACATGATTACCTTGGTTTGCCTAGAAGCAACAGATTACATTTGTTTACCTGGTGCCTGTGACCCGTTTGTAGTTGTCCTTTGAATAGACTGCCAGCATGCTGACGCCTGAGCCAATGTTGACCAACAACATGGGGAAGTGGTTGTCAAGGCAACACGTTTTCTTGACACAGTTCTCACTCTCGGGGTCGGAGGGGTTCTCGAAAAAGTAGCACTCTGGATGGCCATTGAACCCCACTGAGTCCACATAGAGAAGACCCTGGATGAGACAGTCCAGTTCATCCAGCTTCTGGAGCTTTAGGTTGGCGATCTGGGAGATGGAAAGCAGAAGATGTATAAGACTATAGGGCAGGAGTAGAAACTGGAGTGGTTTTGATATGCAATGGTAACTGCTCCAAGTTTGAGCATGAGCTGTCTGTAACTAGACCAGGCGAGTCTGAACCAACCACATACATCAACTCTCATCTAATCACATGAGAAACCATGTTGCCTTCAATGATCATGCCACGCAATCTTTAACTGACTAATGACACATGTAATAACATGCAATAACAAACAAATACACATCGTCTGTCACTATCAGTCAGTTTCCCTGTCTGACAACACCCAATAGTTCCTCCAACCATCACACACCGTCCTAAAGTCGTCCTCAAACTTGTAGGCCCCTCCGCCAGTGGCGCAGAGTGTGGTGTGCAGGCTGGAGAAGTTCTTATCTCGGCCCATCTGGATGAAGCCTAGCATGTCCTGGGTGGGGAAGCGGATGAAGTGCAGGTTTCCCTTCCGGCCGCACATGGTTAGGTTCTTGAGCTCCAGGTGGACATCGCGGATGCCCGTGTTGCCGTAAGCCACGTTGGAGGTCAGGAAGTGGCGGATGCTCTTCAGGCTCTCCACCTCCTCCTCCTCCGCCGTGAAGTCCTTGGGCTCGAAGTAGACCAGCTTCACCAGGGTGCCGCCGATGTCCATCCCAAACCAGGGGAAGGCTGGAATAGAAAACAAAAGGTTTTTAAGAGATGAATTGGAGCTTGGTCACCGTTATCTGTAGAAAAGTACTGTTTAGCTCTTTAGAAGTTATGCTAAATTATCTTTCAACAAATGGATACACAAGCTCTCAAAAGAGAGGGCTCTAGTGTTCTGTCTATGTCACAACTAAGCTATTGCTCCATATAGGTCAGGCCTACCAATCAACCATGCAGACCTATGTTGCGTTTTCTAACTTGATTTCATTGAAGACGAAACCATCATGTCATACTATGCACACATCATGTCTTCTTTTAAGCGATCACTGACATTTTCCTCTCTTTTTTGGAGAGAGGGAGGAAGGGAGGGAGAGGGGAGGAAGGGAGAGGGGAGGAAGGGGGTCCTCAAATTCACAGCAGTGTGTTCATTCTGCAACAAAAGCTGAGGGCTTTGTTGCCATGGAAACACCAGCATGGAGAGAAGATTGCCTGGAGAGTCTGCCCAACCCTCAATTTACTACTGAGTGTACAGTACAATGAATACTGTATGTAGTCAATACACAGGCAGGCAAACTGGTTCCTTCCCCCTGGCTTTTCAATCAATAGCACTTCATTTGACAGAGGGGTGTAAAGTCCCTTATGGCTCATTCCACAAACCAGACCGGTTACATTCAACTCTGTGCAAAGCTACAGAAAAACTGTAACCAAAACACATTTGAGATGTAATTGTTGATATCAGAGGTGTAATGGTGGTGCAATCTGGGTTGGACAATCAATTTCTAGTAGAGGAACCTGACATAAAATGTATGTATTGATCTGTGTAAATGTGTGAGTATATACTCTGGAATCTTTACTGACTTAATCACCTGATTTCAATACATCGGTCAGCGGTGCTACAGACAGATCTGGCTTTGCAATGATTTCACTATCATTTTACAGAGGAGATATTTGACTGAATGTTTCCATCTATGCCACTCTACCACTCCTCAGTTAATGTCTGAGCCCAGTCTCAATTGCTTTCATGAGCTTTTTCTCTCACTGCCCTGAGTTTAAGACAAGGGTTTAGCTATCTTGGAATTAACATTTCCAATAACTTTATTTTCAAGAATCTGATTTCTTCTTAACTTTTTGAAACGTAAGAAATAGTGCAATAACATTTCCAATAACCTTTTTGAGGAATAGCAACTTTGCTTAACTTTCTTCTTAAGTCTATAGTTAAAGAAAAAATTACAGTTAAGACATTTCTTCTTAAGAAGGTTTTGTGAATCTGGGCCCAGGGCTGTAACCAGGGCCCAGATTCACAAAACACTTCTTATGTAAAAACGTAAAAAAGTTCTTAAGAAACAAAAAGAAGTTCATTAGATAGTTTGTGAGTTCAATTCCTCAACAATATCTTAAGATTTTAGGATTTTCTTACAACCTCAAATATCTCTTACAAATCTTCTTAAGATGTGTGTTGTTAGGCAACCATTTTAGCTAGCTATCTAGCTAGCAATGGCAATCATACTAGCATATGTCTTACTGAGATTACTGTTCTAAAACATGTTCTTGGGTTTAAAATGATCCATGCTGAAACTTGCAGATGAAGTATGTGAGTGAATTAAACATGTTCAATTGCTTTCATTATCTTTTTCTCTCACTGCCCTGAGTTTAAGACAAGGGTTTAGCTATCTTGGAATTAACAACATTTCCAATAACTTTTATTTTCAAGAATCTGATTTCTTCTTAACTTTTTGCTTAAGGAGAAACATAAGAAATAGTGCAAGTACATTTCCAATAACCTTTTTGAGGAATAGCAACTTTGCTTATCTTTCTTCATAAGTCTATAGTTAAGGAAAAAATAACAGTTAAAAATACATTTTAATAATTATTTTAATAATAATAATAATACTTTAATAATACTTAATAATACTTTAATAATGGAAAAATTGATGTAAAAAATGTATCACTAGCCACTTTAAACAATGTCACTTAATATAATGTTTACATACCCTACATTACTCATCTCATATGTATATACTGTACTCTATACCATATACTGCATCTTGCCATCTTTATGTAATACATGTATCACTAGCCACTTTAAACAATGCCACTTTTATATGTTTACATACCTTTCATTACTCATCTCATATGTATATACTGTACTCTATACCATCTACTGCATCTTGCCTATGCCGTTCTGTACCATCACTTATTCATATATTTTTATGTACATATTCTTCATCCCTTTACACTTGTGTGTATAAGGTAGTTGTTGTGAAATTGTTAGGTTAGATTACTCGTTGGTTATTACTGCATTGTCGGAACTAGAAGCACAAGCATTTTGCTACACTCGCATTAACATCTGCTAACCATGTGTATGTGACAAATAAATTTTGATTTGATTTGAAATGTTTTCCTAAGAAGGTTTTGTGAATCTGTGGCACCATGGGCACCGTGACTTCCAGGGCACCGTGACTGGCAGCACTTATAGGTGAAAGGTGTGTTTATTCCACCACCCAGAGAGCAAAGTTCTCAGCAGCTAGTCAGAGTAGAGCCTTACAGTGGTCACACTCACATGAATGTGCAACAAAAGTCAAGGATTTAACGCCATATATTTTCATAGTTGAGTGACTGGCACAGCATAGCTCCATTTGCTATTCAGTTTGTTGCATATAAGGGGAACTACCAATAAGCCGACATCAGCAAAGCATACTATGCTTATTCGATTGATCATACTGGAGGGCAGAGGAGGCTGGAGGGAGGAGCTATAGGAGGACAGGCTCATTGAAATGGCTGTAATGGAATAATTGGAACGATATCAAACGGATCAAACATATGGAAACCACGATCGACTGTTCCATTGATTCCATTCCAGCCATTACAATGAGCCCATCCTCCTATAGCTCCTCTGCTGGAGGGAAAACATGTGTATTTGTCTTCATGCCAAGTGCATTTTATCAACTTGCAGCTATTGTTCACAATCACTACTATTCAATGATATAATAGAAGCTGTCTGTTTGGATTCCAGACATATATGAACAGTGCCCAAAGGAACACAGACAAGCCAGCATAGTGTAGCAACCTCTTGGACTAATGGTTGAGCTGCATGCATTCACCACACAGATAATAAAACAGCCATATCGTTCCAGAAGCACGCCCAAAGTGTATAGCATTGCAGTATTCAAGAAATTAGGAAAATTGCTGTTTGTCCGCTGAGATTTGATTCAGCCAAGGTAGCAAGAGATGTTAATAAGCAAATAAAAGTAAGCAATTAAGTACATTTCAGCTCTTTAAAATACAATACAGTAGAAACGCTTACCTGGTTTTTTAACAATAAGCTTCATTGTGTTCTTCAGGTCAAAGTGCTTATGGTCAAAGAAACTTCAATCCAAGACTTGGGCTATAAGTAGTAGTATCACTCAATCAGCTCTATTGCATTGTGGCATGATGTCGTCGCAGCAATAAAGCAGGCTACACTTAACTGACATGGTGAGTGACAAACTTGTTTTACAGTGTTAGAGCGGAAACAGAGAAACATACTGTGCTGTTAATAAAGCTGGCTGCTCTGTTAGTTTCTTCAGCCAACCCCCTTAAGCAAGTACTGACGGCTGATTGGTCAAAAAGAGCTGGCTCTCATATCAGCAGCGATTTCAGCACACCTCCTGACTTTGAAACGACCAATGAAATGGTTCAACGGACAACATCAAAGATCTCACAATAGCAAAGGGGGGAGGGAGGATACACCTCATGTTCTATTACCGGGAGTGTTACATTGTGTCAAATAATATGATTGTTGTATTAGTATATGATAAACATGTTAATAAACAATACAGAATTACTTATTTATGGTGCTGGATTCTTATTATTGGTGCATTTCTCAGAAATAGCTGGAATGTAGTTTGAGGATACAGGAATAGGCCTACAAATAATTTCTCTACAAGCATAGGCAGACATGCCGATTATTCGTTACAGAAACAGTATACATTGGGGAATTGGGCGGGTAGGCTTGCTTATTGACATTCTTGGCAAAACCTTGCAACACAAAGCGATATTTTATCATGCAGCAGCAAGTCTGACTAGTTCATTGTTTCATGGAAAGAGAGATGCCACCATAGAAAATCCAGGCGATCTTCACTTTCGATGTGTAATCGGAAACACCGAATTATGTGCAATCAATGCTTTGACAGAAAACCCTGCTGTGTTTGACATTTATGAGAGGATGCTTAGAAAGTGTAGGCAGACTTGACCGAATGTGTACAGCCGACATGACAGTTATCATCGAGGCTGAAACATTGTATTAAAATTGTATTCTACTTACGCGGTCTACTCTTTTTGCCAGAATCCATTCTTTTTCTGAGTCTACACCGCTTTGGAGGCGACCCATTATTATGGACGTCTTCCTGGACCTGAAGATCGTGGAAATGTTCAATTCCATTATGTCCACTACCACCACCACCACTACCACTACTACTACAACAACCGCCACTGGTACTGGTTCCATTTGAACCTAAGGCATTGCAGCTCCCGTTGCCAGTTTGTGTAGGATGGAATCCATTTGTCAAACCATTATCTTGGCAAACGCCTGCTCTTTTCTGATCCGATGCTTTGCCATTAACGTTATCCATTTTTTGGGGCGCAGGGAAAGCACTAGCGGGCAGTTTCAGACAATTAATCCGCTTTCCCCCGCGATGTTTCTTCAAAAGGACCGATGTCAGGCTATTTGGTAAATATCTATTGCGACAGAAAATAATGATGGCCCTTGCGTCTAAGTGGATAGTGGAACAATGCAACAACTGCTAGGACGTTCGGCTGAGGTCACTGTCGTTCATTTTGCTTCTTCATGCTCATCTCCTGCAGCAGCTTCCGAGTTAAACAGCCGGCAGCCTACGTCATTGTACAGGCTGTTTCGTATATCCCCCAAATGTTCCCCGGGGGACAATAATTACATTTTTAAACTTCTCTTATTGCCATCTCCCATGGTCCAAATCAGTTGAAGTTACACATGAACTGTTACACATGAACTGACTGGGCTAAATGGACAGTTTATTAGCCTACTGTGTAATTATCTTGTAGTGTAGCCTATCAAGAACTGGGCTAATTAATTACATTGTTACACTGTAGGCCTAATAGGAACAATGTAACACGTATCATTACAATAGGCAACATTGTAGTCTACCTACAAGTAAGCCTAATAATTATATCGGTTACCCAGAAGCAAAACTCTCTCGCGAAAATATAATCTGTCCACGAGAATATGTCCACGAGAGATTAGTCTAAAAGGACACAGGGGTTTCCCAGTAAAAAAAAAATCTAAAACATAAATAGACAAAATAGCTAGCCCACATTTCTGAAGTCTTTAAAGTGGCAATCCGCAGACAATAACAATAACAAAGCCTGTTTCGGTAAAAAACTGAGGGAAGACCATCCGTTATATCAAAATTATAGTTTTAACCATGGTATGAGGCTATACAGTGTTTGTTTAGATTTACTTTGTTTACAAACATTGGAGTATAACCATCTTATATTTTGGGTTCTGATGGAGTGTGACAGTTGAACTAAATTAATTAGGCATTTCTAAATTATATTCTTCAAGAATCAATGGGTAGGCCTATATCATTCATTTATAAGTCCCCCCAAAATGTATGCAGCAACTACAGATTGCCACTTTAAGATTACGCCCCTTGTCATGTAAATATATCAATCCTAAATATAATAAAATCACTACTTGACTGTGTGGAAAAAATGTGGATATTGTAAAAACATTTTGACCTATAATAAAGCCTCAGGATGGCGCCAAAGTGCATAAATCTGATACTCTCTCGCGATCTCTCTCAATTAAAATCAATTCAAGGGGCTTTGTTGGCATGGGAAACATATGTTTACATTGCCAAAGCAAGTGAAATGGATAAAGAAAAGTGAAATAAACAATAAAAAGTCAACAGTTAACAGTAAATAATCTCTCTCTCTCCCTCTCTCACACACACATGCATTTTTGTCTTTTTGCACACACAAAAACTAGCTATAATTGGTTAAAAAAAAATGGTCAAAATAATGGCAACATGGTGTTGCTCCATTCTAAAACCCCAAATAAACGGTGAACTTCTGTGATATGCATATGCTTTATATTTATAGAATAATTTCCAACTAGACTGTTTGTCACTAGTTAGCACAGCCACAAAGTCAAAATTGTCTATATCCCAAAAACTCATGGTCTTAATTTAAGGTTAGGCATAAGGTTAGCAGTGTGGATAAGGTTAGGGTTAAGGTTAGGTTAAAACTCTGATTATAAGAAGAGAAATTGTAGAAATAGGCGGGGTTTAGCCATAATTATGACTTTGTGGCGACGATTAACTAGGCTAGCCTACACCTCTGCGGGTTCTTCTGACGTCATCCCGGTATATTTCCCTCCAGTCTAGCCGATACAACATTTCCAGAGTTCTTTGCCACTCGCGTGATGGTCACCATTGAACTGCCTTACATTTTACAATGTATCACAAACCAAGCTTGTTAACCGGAGTCTGTTTATCCTATTAATTTACTCTATCCCATTAACCTGCTGCCTTGGCGCCGCTGCATGGATAATGGTACTACCGGGACTGGTAATTTGGGGAAATTATGGAAAAGACAAATGATTCAATGAAGTTGGGGGGAATAATCATTGTGCATTGATGGATTCCCAATGCATTATTAATAACGGATTAATATATAAGAATGGAACCAATTACATTTTATTAATCTCATGAGATCATCTTTGACCAAAGACCTGATGAAGGAACTTGCCAGGACCAGTATGACTACAGCGGGGATGGATCTGCGTCTGCTGAGGGCGCACCAAACAACCACTGCAACTTTGCCAATTCTGAGCCCCACGGAAAATGACACGACATGCGGGATGCAGATTCTCAGCCACGGGAATGTGGAGAAGGTTATTATCGGAGGAGTTCTCACTGTGCTCACTTTGCTCACCATTTGCGGGAACTTACTTGTGGTGATATCCGTGTGCTTTGTGAAGAAGCTGAAGCAGCCCTCCAATTATCTCATCGTTTCCCTGGCGGTCGCGGACCTGTCTATAGCGGTGGCGGTGATGCCTTTTGTCAGCATCACGGACCTCATTGGGGGGCAGTGGATCTTCGGACAGGTGTTCTGCAACGTTTTTATTGCCATGGACGTGATGTGTTGCACTGCATCAATCATGACCCTGTGTGTAATAAGCATAGACAGGTGAGTCAAGATGCAGTCTCGACTCCCTAATAAAACCATTAAATTGCAAATGTTCTTCTTTTTGTCTTCCCCCAAACCATTATTTATCCAGGTTAGTATCATTTATAAGTCAACAGCAATTAGCACCAATGAACAGACTTGCTTATTTTTTTTTTATTCAACCATTGATGAACAATTGAGAATGGATTATTGTATCTATACCAACCCTGTCAACCCTATACCAGGGGTGGCCAACCCTCCTCCTCTTGAGTTTCTGGGCTGGGGGAAGGTGCAGGTTTTTACTGTAGCCCTGCTCTAACACACCTGCTTCTAATCAGCTGCTCATCAGGACCTTGATTAGCATAATCAGGTGCGTTAGAGAAGGGCTAGAGCAAAAGCCTGCACTGCAGTAGGCTGCAGCAGGAAGATGGTTGGCCACCCTTTGATCTACAGTATACCAGGGGTATTCAACTCTTGCCCTACGAGGTCCAAAGCCTGCTGGTTTTCTGGTCTACCTGATAATTAATTGCACCCACCTGGTGTCCCAGGTAAGTCAGTCCCTGATTAGAGGGAAACAATGAAAGAACACAGTGGAACTGGCTTCGAGGTCCATAGTTGAGTTTGAGGAATCTATACTATCCTGTGATTACTTTGTCAATCATATTACTTCCATCAAAGACTTCTCAATATTTAAAACAAATATCTTTGCCGTTACAGGTACCTAGGCATAACTAAACCCTTGACCTACCCTGTGCGACAGAGTGGGAGATGCATGGCCAAAATAGTTCTGTCTGTGTGGCTGCTGTCGGCCTCCATCACCCTTCCCCCGTTGTTCGGCTGGGCCCAGAACGTCAACGACGACAAGGTGTGTCTAATCAGCCAGGACGTGGGCTACACTATCTATTCCACCGCCGTCGCGTTCTACATCCCCATGTCGGTGATGTTGATGATGTACTACAACATCTACCGAGCGGCCAAGGCGAGTGCCGCCAAGCACACCATCCAAGGCTTCCCCAAGGTGGAGGACGAATGCAACAGTGTTGACTGCGTGGCCGCGGCCCTTAAGCTCCAGAAGGAGGTAGAGGAGTGCGCCAGTTTCTCTCGTCTGCTGAAGAACGACAGGAAGAACATCTCCATCTTCAAACGGGAACAGAAGGCGGCCGCCACCCTGGGCATCGTGGTGGGGGCCTTCTCCGTCTGTTGGCTGCCCTTCTTCCTTCTGTCCACGGCCAGGCCCTTCATCTGCGGGCCGGAGTGTAGCTGCGTTCCCCTCTGGGTGGAGAGGTTCCTGCTCTGGCTGGGCTACGCCAACTCCCTCATCAACCCCTTCATCTACGCCTTCTTCAACAGGGACCTGAGGACCACCTACCGTAACATCCTACTCTGCAGGTACAGGAACATCAACCGCAAACTCTCCGCCGCCAGCATGCACGAGGCCCTCAAACTGGCTGAGAGACCAGATCTGGTGATCTAGCTAGTACAGTGTTTCTTAAACTTCTCGTTTCACTCACAGAGACCGGCAAGCTATGGTTTGGATGAAAAATTGTATTTGACATGTGACTAAATTGAGGCAGATAACCCTCTGGACCAGTCAGCAAACATTGCTCTAGACTGAGGAATCCTATTCAGTTCATGAGTAGAGGAAGGCTATGTAAATGTATAGAAAATAACTTATTATTGTTCACACCTGGCACACACAAGAACATTAGCTCCGCATTTTGTCTGGTTATTGGGACAGACCCAAACCCAGCGTCAGATTACAATGTAAGAAATTAAATGTTAGATGACGGTGAAATGCAGAGAACATTTTTCGATAGCATGGCACACTCTTGTATTGGATGAGAGGACAAATAATAGGCTATGGCTGTGATAGGACAAACGACGCCGTCATGTTATTTTGTTAGATATATCACTGTGTATTTGGTACTTGAAATTGAAAATCACACTCGATGCATAAAGTTTGTGTGAGAAATGTATTTCAAAAAAATAATAAGAAGAAACATTTTAAAGTTAAACAATATGCACCACAGATGGTGAGCCATGGTTCCAGTTATGTATATTGAGTAACAGGAACATTTATTGTTTTATGGTGTGTTCAATGAACCACCTTCGAAACCATTTGTGAAATTGTAATTATTATGTGTAGAATTTTGACCAAACTCAGTCATGCAACACAATTATGTTAGTAACATATTTATATCTGCTTGACAGTTGGTCATATGGACATATTTCGTCAAATGTACCATGCACTTTAGAGCATAAGTAGTTTTGAGCCTTCAGCAGGGCACTTAGCCCTAATTGCTCCTGTAAGTCGCTCTGGATAAGAGCATCTGCTAAATGACTCAAATGTACATGTTGATATGATAAGAACTGGGATTAACCCTTCATTGTACAGCACATACTGTGAATATTTTATCAATATATTAGTATTTGATCAGTCATATTAAGCTAGGCCTTTTTCAAGTATACTGAAATGTTCAATATATATTTCAAGTATATTGTAGAGAAAAACCTTATGTTGATAGGGATGACATTGGCCAAGGTTGACTAGGGTGAATAATGGTACATAAATGTTTGATTGTAATGGTTTTGATTTGTTCATTTATTCCAGATGTTTTTATTTTTATTTAAATAACATATCTGAGAACGAGAAGAAACAGGTTGTACAGTATGTAGGAACATTATATATTTTTTGTAGTTTTTGTTCTACCTTATAGTTTTGCGTTACACTATTGATAAAATCTAACTATTAGAAATGATTTATATTTTACGTCAAAATACACTAGGTCAACACATCATGCTACAACTCTAAATTGTGTTAATTTGACAGTGACGTGCTAGACTCTGTGCTTGTTTCATGCCAAAGCTCAGTCAAACACCGTAGTAAATGTTGAAGCACCAAAAGGAACACAATGTACTAGAAGAGACCAGAGGATCATAGACGATCACAAGCTTTAATTTGGAAACATGCTGGGCTGGCCTCAACAGAGGGGGGGGGGTGGCACTTGACTTCAGGGAACCCACAGCTTCCACGTGAGTCATTGCATCTGAAGCAATTGGCTTGGCGATTTCTTTGAAGTGGTATTTGTTTTGAGGTGTGAATCATAGACCAGCGAGGAATAGCTTAACTTATAGTATTTGTATTATCTTGTGGTTAAATCTAAAACTAAAACGTTCCTCTTGTGCACCCTGTAGATCAGCAAAAAAAAAAGCAATTAGGATTTAGACTAATCTGCTGTAAGGGAGGATTTTGGATAGCTCCATTCTCCTGTGCTAAGATGTGAACAGAGCTACCATTGAAACACATAGAACCTTAAAACAACTATGGCATCATGTTGAGGCCGTGGAACTGAAAGATATTACCACAGATATTACTACAACTCGAAAACCACATGGGAGAACTATTAAAGCCATTTACATAGCTTTCCAAAGGAAAGACTCAAGGAAAAAGTAATGGGATTGCATGAGGACTGACAAAAATACAGCAATAGAAGTTGAAGCCCCTAAAATGAATCTGTCTCTGATAATAAGCAGGCTTTGCACACTCTCCGGCCTTTTATTGCCAAAGCAGACATCAGGGAGTGTCCTCTCTGAGTAAATTAAATGTATATCCGGCTACAGTGACAGTCGCATCACTGAGTCAGTCAGGATAATGGAACCAGGGCGTACAAACGATGACCTTGAGTTTCTCGTCCTTCGAGTTCCTAGATGCACTCTGACCATAAATCAGATTCTGACACCTCTGAATTACCCTTTGAAATGGATCGTCCTCTTAAATTACTCAATGATATGTCCTTTTCAATGACCCAACGCTAACCTGACCAGTTCTAAAGAGAGAAGGAAAGCCACAGAATTGAGCTGAGGATACAGGTTGTTTTGTGCCTCTTTAAGGGATAATTCTCATTGATAATGGGTGGGTGGGAGTACTTGATGGACATTGCATTCCTGAGAAATTGCTCTACCTGGTGGGTACTTGTTTTTTAAAACTTTTGCTAATAATTATCCCAATGATGAACACTTTTAAAGACCCCTAAATGTTTAATTAGAGTGGTCCACAGTCCACACTGAATCAGTTTACCTATAAAATCACAGAATTTTCTAACTGGTTTATTTATGTATTATTCCCCTGGGTACATTTGAAATACTTCCTTTGTCTTGTCAGAGTACATCAGGAGTTCTCATTGCAATATACTTAATAGATTGTCCATGAAATACTTTTAATAATTGTATCTGTGCGTATAATCCCTCAAATGGCATGGTCACTTTCCCTGAAAGGTACCTTATCTCTCTTTCACTAAAATGAATGTAACACTTGTGGTGTATGGACAGACATCCAAAGAATGAAAGTGGCTTTTAAACCTCCTAGTCAATAGCAAATTCAAGGTATTGTAACTATTCTTGCTATGAAATATCCACTGAAATGAATGGACACTGTGACTGGAGAGCGTACTCCGAACCTTGTGTCTTACATATGAAACCCACATGAAAAAGATGTTCACTGAAGACCTTGAGAAGATTTGAAAGGACAGATTAAACTCTGAGGCTGTGTTTTTTCAGGCACCCAAATTCTGATGAGAATTGGCCTGCTTGTGGAAACGCAGCCTGAATGGCCTGGGTGTTTACCTCCAGATAGGGCTCCGCACACTGAATAATCCACCGCAGATAAATTACATCTGTATATTCATAGGCAAGCTGTTTCAACTCCAATGTTTATAATTCACTTTAAATTGGCTGATTTTCTTGTCACATTTCATTTAAAGCTTCACCTACAGCATATGGCTCCACCTTTTGTATCTGCGCACATGCACATTTTCAGCACAGATATGCACATTCAAGGTATAATTGCAGTATGACAAATGGCATACCATGAAACAGCGTGTCAAATGAAATCCTCTCTGGGGAAAAATAACATGATATTGCTCATTACTGTCTCCTCGCTGGAATTTCCTGCCATCTTTCTAGTTTACCTTTCCACTTTATAGGGCTTTATAGGGTCCACGGGCAGCGTCACAAAATCCTGTTCCAGTGTAGACTATTTTATGCTCTAACTTCTCACTCTAATAGGCATCCTAATGAATCAATATTCTAATTAGAAATAAGAATTGGATTTAAAGCTAACAATTAATAAAGGGGAAGTTGGGGTTTAACTTGAGTAAAAAGACTTCGGACGCATGGACTTCCTGAAGCAGCGTCTGCTTTAATGATTTGTAAACGGTACACACTAGAGTGACACACAGGGGGCGCTGTTTTGAAGTCACCACGCCTCTTTTTACTACTCCTCCACCAAATATTTTGGAAGCCTGCAGAAAGGCGTTTATTAATGTATACATTCGTTTTTTCTACTTGTATTATATTAAAGACACCTTAATGCATACTTTTAAATTATATTATGTGATCTTAACATACAAATAAAAGTAGAAGTAAAAGTATAATTTTTGGAGCGTGATAATATTAATGTCCCCACTACAACAACAAAAATACTTAAATACATGGAATTTTGTCTTGCAAACATTTAATTGAAATACTGTAGATTTCCATTCATTCCTATGGAGGACTGCTCCTACTGGGGAGTGCCAAATTATGGCAGACAGGTAACTTCAAAGTCTCTCATTGGCCAATACATAGCATAAGCAATCTAGTGTTTATATACTGTACATCATTGGTCTACTCCCCTCCATCCATGGTGGGTGAGCTAAACATGGGCAGACCCTGGTTCTCAGAGACAAAGCAACTTCAGGTCCAGTAAATCATAGTCCTGTGGAATATTCCCCCATGCATTTAAAGAAGCAGGTGTCTGTATGAACAGACCACCACTATCAGAGTTCTGACACACGAATTGGACATGTGAGCTCACCAAAGACTCTTTTAGCTGAAGAAAGAGGAAGGTGACACTGTGGGGATCGGCAGATAGAGGGTGTAGGCTACATGCTACCAGTCATCATCATCATTAACATTGGATCAGTGTGGGAGGGACACACACTGGTAGCAGCACCTTCTGTGAACCGTGAGCAACATGCACTGGGGGGAGATACATTGAGATACAGTGCATTCTGAAAGTATTCAGACCCCTTTCTTTTTCCACATTTTGTTACGTTACAGCCTTATTATAAAATGGCTTAAATTGTTTTTCTCCTCTTCAATCTACACACAATACCCCATAATGACAAAGCGAAAACAGGTTTTTATAAATTTGAGCAAATTTATAAATTTAAAAAACCTGAAATATCTTATTGACATAAGTATTCAGACCCTTTGCTATGAGACTCTAAGTAGAGCTCAGGTGCATCCTGTTTCCATTTATGATCCTTGAGATGTTTCTGCGACTTGATTGGAGTCCACCTGTGGTAAATTCAATTGATTGGACATGATTTGGAAAGGCACACACCTGTCTATATAATGTCCCACAGTTGACAGTGCATGTCAGAGCAAAAACCAAGACATGAGGTCAAAGGAATTGTCCGTAGAGCTCAGAGACAAGATTGTGTCGAGGCAAAGATCTGGGGAAGGGTACCAAAACATTTCTGCAGCATTGATGGTCCCCGAGGACACAGTGGCCTCCGTTACTCTTAATTGGAAGAAGCTTGGAACCGCCAAGACTCCTCCTAAAGCTGGCCGCCCGGCCAAACTGAGTAATCGGGGGAGAAGGGCCTTGGTCAGGGAGGTGAAGAACTCTCAGACCATGAGAAGTGACTCTCAGACAATGAGAAACAAGATTCTCTCGTCTGATGACACCAAGAAAAAAAAAAGTGAAATATCACATTTGCTTAAGTATTCATACCCTTTATTCAATACCTTGTTGAAGCACCTTTGGCAGCAATTACAGCCTTGAGTCTTCTTGGGTATGAGGCTACAAGCATGGCACACCTGTATTTGGGGAGTTTCTCCCATTCTTCTCTGCAGATCCTCTCAAGCTCTGTCAGGTTGTTTGGGAAGCGTCGCTGCACAGCTATTTTCAGGTCTCTCCAGAGATGTTCAATCGGGATCAAGTCCAGGCTCTGGCTGGGCCACTCAAGGGCATTCAGAGGCTTGTCCCAAAGCCACTCCTTTGTTGTCTTGGCTGTGTGCTATGGGTTGTTGTCCTGTTGGAAGGTGAACCTTCACCCCAGTCTGAGGTCCTGAGCGCTCTGGAGCAGGTTTTCATCAAGGATCTCTCTGTACTTTGCTCCGTTCATCTTTGCCTCGATCCTGACTAGTCTCCCAGTCCCTGCAGCTGAAAAACATCCACACAGCATGTTGCTTCCACCACCATGCATCACCATAGGGATGGTGCCAGGTTTCCTCCAGACGTGATGCTTGGCATTCAGGCCAAAGAGTTCAATCTTGGTTTCCTCAGACTAGAGAATATTGTTTCTCATGGTCAGAGTCTATATGCATAGTCACTTTAACTATACATTCATGTACATACTACCTCAATTAGCCCGACTAACCGGTGCCCCCGCACATTGGCTACCTGGACTATCTGCATTGTGTCCTGCCACCCACTACCTGCCAACCCCTCTTTTACTCTACTGCTACTCTCTGTTTATCATGTAGGCAAAGTCACTTTAACCATACCTACATGTACATACTACCTCAATTATCCCGACTAACTGGTGCCTGTATATAGCCTCGCTACTTTTATAGCCTCACTACTGTATATAGCCTCTCTACTGTTCTAGCCTCACTACTGTATATAGCCTCGCTACTGTTATTTTTAACCGTCTTTTTACTGATGTTTTTATTTCTTTACTTATCTATTGTTTACCTAATACCTATTTTTATTTAAGAATTGCACTGTTGGTTAGGGCCTGTAAGTAAGCATTTCACTGTAAGGTCTACACCTGCTGTATTTGGCGCACGTGACAAATAAACTTTGATTTAGGTGCCTTTTGGCAAACTCCAAGTGGGCTCTCAAATTACTTTTACTGAGGAGTGGCTTCCGTCAGGCCACTCTACCATAAAGGCCTGATTGTTGGAGTGCTGCAGAGATGGTTGTCCTTCTGGAAGGTTCTCCCATCTCCACAGAGGAACTCTAGAGCTGAGTGACCATCGGGTTCTTGGTTACCTCCCTAACCAAGGCCTTTCTCCCCCAATTGCTCAGTTTGGCAGGGCAGCCAGCTCTAGGAAGTGTCTTGGTGGTTCCAAACTTCTTCCATTTAAGAATGATGGAGGCAACTGTGTTCTTGGGGATCTTCAGTGCTGCAGACATTTTTCGGTACTCTTCCCCAGATCTGTGCCTCGACACAGTGGCTAGATGTGCCAGGCTTATAGAGACATACCCCAAGAGACTTGCAGCTGTAATTGCTGCAAAATGTGTCTCTACAAAGTTTTGACCTTGGAGGGGGGGTGAATAGTTATGTGTAACAGTATAACTTTAGACCGTCCCCTCGCACCACCGCTAACTAGCTGGCCATTTCACATCCGTTACATATGTACGCTCAAGTGTCCGTTTTTTTGGGGTCTTATTTCTTGTTTGTTTCACAATAAAAATATTTTGCATCTTCAAAGTGGTAGGTATGTTGTGTAAATCAAATGATACAAACCCCCCAAAAATCTATTTTAATTCCAGGTTGTAAGGCAACAAAATAGGAAAAATGCCAAGGGGGTGAATACTTTCGCAAGCCACTATATATCACAGGCGGCCGGTGGCACCTTAATTAGGGAGGACGGGTTCATAGTAATGGCTGGAATGGAATTAATGGAATGGTATCAAACACGTGATTTCCATTTGTTTGATACCATTTCATTCACTCCATTCCAGACATTATTATGAGCAGTCCTCCCCTCAGCAGCCTCCTGTGATTAATACAATTGACCATTACTCAAATGGAGGGAAATCATCCAAGTGTCTCTAGACCTTAATATCTCCTTAAATGACACAACATGGCTGAAACCTCCCAGGCCTCCTTGTGACTGTCTATCTGTCCAGTGTCTTACTGCCACCCTCTGTCCTCTGCCCTGAGGGGTCATGTCATTAGTGTCAGACTGGGACGGATTTCTGAGAGAAACTTTGACAGTAGGCAGGTTTCTATTGACCCAGGTTTATGCGACGAAAGCAATGTTGCAAAAAATATAATTGTGTAATGGAAACAGCAGATATGAGACATTTTCTAAAGATGCATCTCAGTGCCTTAGACAGACACCCTGGTTCGAAAACAGGCTGTATCACAACCGGCCGTGATTGGGAGTCCCATAGGGCAGCGCACAATTGGCCCAGCGTTGTCCGCGTTTGGCCGGTGTAGGCCGTCAATGTAAATAGGAATTTGTTCTTAACTGACTTGCCTAGTTAAATAAAGGTTAAATAACAACAAATTGCGACAAATGATGATGGAAACTGTGTTTTTCGAATAAATTATGATTGCCGAATCATTTGAGGGGCACGTAATGTCACGCGTAACTATAAAACTCCACTCCTCATTTAATTTGAAACGACTACTGCGTACAAAATAAAAAATAATGTTTCTTTGCAGGACAAGGATTGTCCTGACTTTCAATAATGCCTGAATTGCTTCGCCCTGCTTTTCTGGTTGGCTGGATACAAGTTTCACCATCCACTTATTTCAGATCTACAGGAGTGCAAGTTTCACCATGCACGGACCATGGCGATACATTCAGGCACATGAGAAGTATTAGAATATGGCAAATATTAGTCAATTATTGCATTCTATCCATGCTGGCTTTCTCGGGCTACCTGAGACCTGAAACATATAGGTGGGAGGGGATACAGGCTGTAGCCAATTTATTTACGCGCAATTTGCCTAAATGGGTAACGTAAACACTTCAACCACTACATTTTTATTCGACACTAGTTTTTTTCTCTCTCGGTGAGATGCCATTACGTACAGCTGTTTTTAAATGCAAATGCACCCTAGCATGCAATTGTCGCATCTATTTTCTATGCGAACCTTCTAAATGTCGACCAAAAAATTAGTGCACAAGTTAATGGAAACATAGCTGTGATTAATTCCAGAGGACAGAAGTCAGAGATAAACGGCTGACAGCAATTTAAAAAGAAAAGATCCTTGCTGGTTTACGCTACTCTCGTCTGCTGAAGGTAATGCACACAACACATCTGTAATTCATCCGCATTGAATTCATCACACTTGGAACCATCGCTTTTTTGTATTGTAGGCGTGAACAGGATTCATTTGATGGCTTCTTGTAATACACAAGGGACTGCTAGACTAGATTGAAAAGGGCAGATTTGTGATGAGTCCAATAGGACAACTAATTTAACCCTATTCAGAGACAGAGAGAGCATAATTACATGCACTCTTCCAAGATAATAATTTCCCCCTGACAATAGCGTGCCAATTCAACGTCAAAATGCTCAGCAGTGGTGGGTATTCAGACACTAATTCATATCAGATGGCATGATCAGCTGATAGCCAATTTAAATTATAGGTCCTTCAACTTCTTCAAGGTGTTTGATGGACAGCAGATATCACAGTTCTAATCGTCCCATCTTGTCACTCTGGTCTCTGGACAGCCCCATCAACTGAGACACCGCAGGCTACCGAGACCAAATATATATATTCAATTACGAGCTCTACTATTCTATATTTTATAACGAATACGATTTCCACAATGAAATTGCCGGTAAAATGTACAAATCAAATCTAGACGGTAAATGCATAAAATGTAATAGAAAGTAGCTCTTCCTTATCACTTGCGTATAATTTTAATGAGGAAACTTGGTGAAACAGAGTTCCTCCACACAGCATACAGCAAGCAAGCAGCCTGTTCTCACACATCCCTGTGGAATCCTAATCAGACTGCGGACAACAGCATGGCAAGGTTGTTACAGACAGACACCCCCCCCCCCCCCCCCAGTGTCCAATTCCACCTTAACAAATTCCGACCATGACCGCATAACCGCTGACCCACTAGCAGAGATGCAACAAATGCCTCAACAAAAACATTAATCAGTGTGGTGGTGCACCTGTGCTGTGTTGCGCTCCGTCTGACTGTGAGCCTTGTTTGAATATTAGGTGACCTAATTTGGACTCAACATGCATCCTCGGGGAGACGTTTACAGGGCATGTTGCTAGCAGGGGCGAAAATCTGATATCAACCTTGGAGGGGACAATTACATGAAATTTTCTCAGGAGCAATTCCTGAGGGGGACACCAAAAGTAGTGCTGTAACACAGCCTACGTTGTAATATGTTAAATGTATATTGAGGGACCATAATCACTACTACTGGATAATTGTTAGGTACAGTAGTTAACTGAAGGGTTGTCCCAACTTGTTTAAATCATTATAATACTACTACTAATAATAGTTATAGCAGTGTTCCTTATCAGTCCAGTATGTATGCAGGTATTCGTACTTACAACCAGCAATATCAAGAAAGGCCAGTAGGCAGCAATGGTACTGTACACTGTATGGGAGCAGTTTTCATAAATACAATGAACATGGTGTGATCTCATCGTAAAGAATCTCCATTGAGAACCATCACAAAGTTGGTCTCCGTATTGAATTGACCTTTTAATTTGACTTTGTGATACATTTATATAGTCATTAAATATGTGCACCTGGCTTGAGTCTACTACAATATCTTTACAAGAACAAAAAGCTTAAAATAAGTACAGTTCTAAAAGCAAAATAACTACTTCAATGAAAAACCCAAATAATCAAACAAAATATCCTTCAGTCAGTGTCTCAACTCTTCAAGCTTTCTCATACAGTGCAAGGTAGCTTTTGTCATTTCTCTTGCCCCTAAGAGATGACCGCACACACTCGACTGCAGCCTGCATACCAGAGACAGTCTGAGTTTTCTTCTGCAGTGAAATGTTTAGACATTCAAGCTCTCCAAGAACAGCAGAGGCAAGTGTGAGGCCCAACACAGTCTTGCCTTTGCTGAAGTGCTCGAATAAGCCACTGGCAGTTGAAGCTGTCTTGGATGCAGTTTTTGCCATCTCCTCTAGGCTGCTGAGTACCCGCTCATACTGCCCTAGCACAGCTCTAATAGCAGTATTCCGCACAGTCCACCTTGTTGGACATAGGGGTTTCAGGGTGTTCAGATGTGTATCTTTGGACGTGGCAATTGATTCAAACATGCTCTTAAACTTTCCTGACTGGCCATAGAGGACACCTAACTGATGGACCCAAGAAAGGGAATCCCGGATCAGTGGGGAGGCTGAGCAGCCAGCCTGTGTAATCAGATTTACACAGTGTGCTCCACAATGGACATAGAGGGCTAATGGCTGCTGCCTCCTCACAATTGCCTGTGCACCAGTGTATTTTCCTGCCATGTTTGAGGCACCATCGTAACTCTGCCCACGTAAGCCAGACATGGGCAAATTGAGCCTCAACAACACTTCAGTTGCCACTTTCGCAATGCCCTCGCCTGTTGTCTCCGACACCCTGTATAGCCCAATAAACTCCTCGTGAGGGACAAGGTCATGGTCAACATAACGCAGACAGACACTCTCCTGTTCAGCACCAGAGACATCTTGAGTACCATCAACAATTAATGAAAATTGTACAATCGGAAGAGACCTAATCTCAGCTGCAATGCCTCGAATGACTGTATTGGCCATGATGTTCAGAATTTCATTCTGTGCTTTGGGGCCTGTGTACATTGTGGTACGCTCTGTTAACCACTTCAGTAAAATGGGATCATCCTCCTCTGCCCTGAGTTTCAAAAGCTGGTATAAATTCCCACTGTCATCCGTGTGGCCTCTAAAGGCTTGTCCCTGTCTTGCTACATGCCGCACCGAACTAACAATTTTCATCAAGCAATGCCTTGCGTCCTCCTGCTGTTTACCCCACGCGCTGGATAACTGGACACTGATTGGATTTAGCTGGTGTGCTGTTACAGTTACAAAGTGGCCGTGGGTTTGGCAGTTTTGATGTGCTGTGAATTTTTCAATGGCTTTTCTCCAGTTCCTAAATCCTGCACTAATGAAGGCAGCATCTGCTCTTTGGC
Source organism: Salvelinus namaycush (assembly GCF_016432855.1). Lineage (NCBI taxonomy): Eukaryota > Metazoa > Chordata > Actinopteri > Salmoniformes > Salmonidae > Salvelinus > Salvelinus namaycush. Next base: position 11,162,035 of record NC_052310.1, read on the forward strand.
CAAAAGATGGCTGGCTTGAAAACCCTTGGCTACAGTGAAAACACAACACTCCTTTTATTGATGGATTATAATGTAGCCAGGGGAAATCGCGAAACCATCTCTCTTGAAACGTCAACACTCTGTTGGCAAGAGTTTGCGGTTCTATAAATTGTGGGTGTGACTGATATGGTTTTGTGCCATCACTGAGGTAGCTGGACGATGCTGTGCCACTGTCCCCTATACTGGTGCTGCTGGCAACAAGGGTGACAACTGGTCCTGCTGTGGCTGTGCCACTGTCCCCTATACTGGTGCTGCTGGCAACAAGGGTGACACCTGGTCCTGCTGTGGCTGTGCCACTGTCCCCTATACTGGTGCTGCTGGCAACAAGGGTGACACCTGGTCCTGCCGTGGCTGTGACACGGTCCTCTGAAGTCTCTCTCCTTGGCTCTTTCCCTTTCACCACCCTCACTGACTCACAGTCTGTCTCCTAGAAAAGAAATAAGGTGTTTGCTGTACTCCTAACTACCGGTACCCAAAACGACACAATTAATCACAACAGCAATACCATTGCCTTAAACAAATCTTAGTTTAGTCACCAGTTTAAGTTGAGAGTGAGGGTATCCATGGCATTTTCCAATTATGTCCCTATTTTACAAATCAAAAAAATTGAGAACCTTTCATAATGTTGCCAAACAAAGACTCAACAAACTTACCTGAGACTCCCTGTCTCTGCCAATCTGTCCCTGCATATCTGTCCCCAGCTCTGCTGTCTGTGTGCCATCTGTTGCCTGCTCTGCCTAATGACATCATTGTGAAACATTTCCATTAGCATTTCACTTCTTTCTTATGAACATTTTATCAACTCGTCTTTGAGATATTAGGCTACTAGTTCTTACTATGCGTTTTGGTGTACTGAAAAATACTCTGATGTCCGTCTTTTTACTTTTTTCTGACATGTTTCTACCTGGCTGGCTGGCTGGCTGCACACACACACATTTACACAACACATGCTGCAACGTTTTGAAATTTTAACATAGTTTGTTTCATATTGGCAGGCTTCCAACAATAGCTGAATTTGCAAAGCTAGCGAGCACCAATTCCGTTTGTGGTGTTTGCTATAATCTTTGCTACCTGGTTAAATAAAGGTGCAAAAAAAAAAAAGAATCACTAGCGACAATTTAGCTTTTGCAACGAGACCATTAAATATATTTAAGACAATGGTATAAGAGAGTGTAGTTCTGTTCAGTTTGGACTTCAGTTTATCGCTAACCTTATCACAGGGACTTTGAAGCACTACAGCTGCATGCTAATCTTGGAATAAACTGACGACAGCAAATATTCCATCTTTGACGACGCCACATAAATGGAATAGGTACTAGCTAGCTTGATAGTTAATGTTTGCTTTAGTTTGCGCGCTAGCTCTGCAAATTCAGCTAGTGTGTGAACCCTGCAACATTAAAAAAATATATACATTGCTATGGCGCGATTGACTGGATTACCTCACGTCAGTTACGTACATTGAGTGCCTTTCGGACAGTAGATACTGTATTACTCTATTACCTTGCAAGCTAAAGAACTGGCAGTGGATCAAATCATTGTGAGGCAAAGGGCGGGGGGGTCGCAATCTTGTGAAACTTAAAAACGCGCTATTAAGTGTCTATAATCAGCACAAGTGCTTTCATTGCGTATTATTAATATTATTGAAATTACATAGTTATGTTTACAGTGATATATTGGGGGGGACAAATCATATTTTTCCCAGGATGGGGGGGTCGTGTCCCCCCCGTCCCCCCTGGGATTTCCGCCTATGCTAGTGTATGAGCAATTAACATGGCCTGCGTTTCTATAGACTTTTAAAAAGGCTCTCCCGCTTTGCTGCTTGGTTGAATTCAGTGTTAATTGGGCTATTTCTGTATCTACAAACACTAATTTAGTTTGTAGAACGCAATTAAACACTACATAAGCAAATAAATAAAAACAGGTCTTGAATAATACTGTAGCTAGTTTCATGCAACTGTGCCCAATTGCATGAAACACCTGACCCCTGGGTGCTGTTGGGAGGTGGTTTAAAATAGTATTCAAAGCGAAAGGCTCTACATTGCCCTACTTTGTAGATCTGTAACTAACCCTAATTGGAGCGCAGCTCTTGTTTACCTTCTCTCTCTGAGCTCATCAAGGACTTTGCTCAGATTGACAAGGTGACAGGGTTAATGTCCAGGATTACAGCTGGCAGGTTTATAGTTTAAATTATGAACTGGAAGGTTCGAGCCCTGAATGTTGATTGGCCATATATCACAAACCCCCGAGGTGCCTTATTGCTAAATCAGACACCTCTATAAAACATCCTCTCCGTGCATGTTTTTCAATGAGACAGCAAGAGATCTGATTATTCAACACACATCAGGAGCCAACGGAAAGCTTAAAGTGGCAATATGTAACTTTTTGGGCGACCTGACAAAATCCACATAGAAATGTGAGTTATAGATCTATAATTCTACTTGAAAGCAAGTCTAAGACGCAGTGGATCTGTTCTATGCGCGCTATTTCTATGCTTCCCGTTAAGTTTTGTTTTTACCTCTTTTACTTTCGGTTTTGTGCACCAGCTTCAAACAGCTGAACCAACAATATTTGTGGGTATGGAAAATATATTTCACAGCGGTTTAAATGGTACAATGACTCTATACACTATATTAACTAATTTTGTCACATAAACTGAAATTAGGCAAACTATTAGAGTTTTAGCAACCAGGAAATGGCGAAGCGATTTCTGAATAGTGCAACTCTAATATCCGCTCAAAAAGACAAGTTCCAAACATCAAATGTGTCATCTGTGACAACAGTTTACAGCAGAGGAAGTGCCAGTGTTAGAGATGTGTGCAGAATCAGAGCGTGAGGAGGAATCAAGGAATCTTCATTGACATGGCACTTGCATGACTGAGGATGGATATCAACAGTACCTGATTGCTCAGGGGCCCATAAATCATCATAGCTGTATGCTCTCTGGGTCTCTGAGAACTCTTACTTGTCCTAGGGATTATTGCAGTGAGTGAAAGATTCTAACAACTGATACTGGTGGGATAGTGGCTGTAGCCAAACTCTGCTGCCATAAGTATGAATGAGGAGGCCTGCAATGTCGCTCTGAGGACAGACTTGATTTGGCAGATTGATTCATGATGAACAAATCAAAGTTTATTTGTCACGTGCGCCAAATACAACAGGTATTACAGTGAAATGCTTACTTACAGGCCCTAACCAACAGTGCAATTTTTAAGTAAAAATTAGGTATTCGGTGAACAATAGATAAGTAAAGAAATAACAGTAAAAAGGCAGTGAAAAATAACAGTAGAGAGGCTATATACAGTAGTGAGGCTATAACAGTAGCGAGGCTATATACAGGCACCAGTTAGTCGGGCTAATTGAGGTAGTATGTACATGTAGGTATGGTTAAAGTGACTATGCATATATAAAAACATTGCCCAGTTCCATAGATGAAACATACATTTCAATAAAAATAGCCTTGTACTTTAGCTATAAAGTCCTCCAAGTGACTTCAAATCAAGTAGACTACTACTGAGGTATATTGGGAAATTACATTAAGGTAAGGTAATCCCGACTCTTCTTAAATGACCATCATGTAAATGACAAGGTCAGCACATCCCATCTTTATTGCCATAAGCAATCTCAACATTTCAACCCATTAAAAAAAAAAAATGTCTTCAAAGCTTTCTCAACTCACTTTCAAATGCATCAGCAAACATTTCCTCTGCATTTTTAGCCCAAAAATAATCAACTGTCAGGGAGTTATTACTTGGTAATAGGATTGAGACATTTTCAATCTTGAAATGGAATGACCGGGCAAATTAGACGAGAGGCTCCTATAGAATCAAACTCAATCCCAGAACTCAGGACGCGGACATGACTCCTCAACTCCAAATGCCTGTTCACCGGTCTAACGTGAAAAGCCAATTTAATTCCCAATTTATTTGTTGGATGACAGACAGGTTATACTGTATTCAGAGTAAACCAGAACTACTGCATATTTACCCTGATATGTTCATCGAGGGTCTGAAATTTCTCCCCTAAGAAAATGTATGATACAATTCATTTTTATTGCTACTCTTTTCACTCGTTTCATTTTTCCTAAAATGTCAGATTTCCAGGAGGGTGGGAATAAAAAAAAATACATATCTATTTGCACTTCAGGAAATATCAATAAAACCAATGGGGGGAAGGGGTTAACAAAACCTCTCAACATTGAAACTCCTACATCGATTATTCTAACCCTGAAAAGCAGTCCGTCATATACAAATGCCGACTAACATAGCTCATGCATTTGTAATAGGTTTTCACCCCGACCCCGCCATTCTGGAAACCTCTTTCTCAAAGCTATGGATCACGTTCTGAGTGCGTGTTATTTTACGCACATATTTTTTCTAAGTAGCTACTGTGCACACTCACCCCCTCTTCACGTTTCTCTCATCACCCACCCAATTGGCCCAGCGTCGTCCGGGTTAGGGGAGGGTTTGGCCGGCCGGAATGTCCTTGTCCCATCGCGCTCTAGCGACTCCTTGTGGTGGGCCGGGCGCATGCACGCTGACATCGGGCGCCAGCTGTATGGTGTTTCCTCCGACAAATTGGTGCAGCTGGCTTCCGGGTTAAGCGAGCAGTGTGTCAAGAAGCAGTGCGGCTTGTGTTTCAGAGGACGCATGACTCTCGACCTTTGCCTCTCCCGAGTCCATACGGGAAATGCCGCGATGGGACAAGATTGTAACTACCAATTGGGGAGAAAAAGGGGTAAAAAGTAAAAAAATTAAGAAAATAAATGTTGACTGTATGAACTTATGTGAAAGTACATGAAGTTTTGACTGTAATCGACTGCAAGTTTCTGCAGATGATCTTCACCAACTTCATCCTGCAGCCATCGCCTGCATTGTGGGATGTTCTTTTGTCAACTAATCATTAGGGTGTTTTTGTTTGACCCCTACGAATGTGACATGACTAAAACAGGAACCAACTTTTCAGTGATTCAATGTATACAGTAGATATATAAACTCAGCAAAAAAAGAAACGTCCTCTCACTGTCAACTGCGTTTATTTAAAGCAAACTTAACATGTGTAAATATTTGAATGAACATAACAAGATTCAACAACTGAGACATAAACTGAACAAATTCCACAGACATGTGACTAACAGAAATGGAATAATGTGTCCCTGAACAAAGGGTCAAAATCAAAAGTAACAGTCAGTATCTGGTGTGGCCACCAGCTGAATTAAGTACTGCAGACAGGTTATACTCCTCATGGACTGCATCAGATTTGCCAGTTCTTACTGTGAGATGTTATCCCACTCTTCCACCAAGGCACCAGCAAGTTCCCGGCCATTTCTGGGGGGAATGGCCCTAACCCTCACCCTCCGATCCAACAGGTCCCAGACGTGCTCAATGGGATTGAGATCCGGGCTCTTCGCTGGCCATGGCAGAACACTGACATTCCTGTCTTGCAGGAAATCACGCACAGAAAGAGCAGTGTGGCTGGTGGCATTGTCATGCTGGAGGGTCATGTCAGGATGAGCCTGCAGGAAGGGTACCACATGAGGGAGGAGGATGTCTTCCCTGTCTTCCCCGATTGCCTGCAATGACAACAAGCTCAGTCCAATGATGCCCAGACCATGACAGACCCTCCACCTCCAAATCGATCCCGCTCCAGAGTACAGGCCTCCGTGTAACGCTCATTCCTCTGACGATAAATGCGAATCCTACCATCACTCCTGGTGAGACAAAACCGCGACTTGTCACTGAAGAGCACTTTTTGCCAGTCCTGTCTGGTCCAACAATGGTGGGTTTGTGCCCAGAGGCGACGTTGTTGCCGGTGATGTCTGCTGAGGACCTGCCTTACAACAGGCCTACCAGCCCACAGTCCAGCCTCTCTCAGCCTATTGCAGACAGTCTGAGCACTGATGGAGGGATTGTGCGTTCCTGGTGTAACTCAGGCAGTTGTTGTTGCCATTCTGTACCTGTCCCACAGGTGTGATGTTCAGATGTACCGATCCTGTGCAGGTGTTGTTACACGTGGTCTGCCACTGCGAGGACGATCAGCTGTCCGTCCTGTCTCCCTGTAGCGCTGTCTTAGGCGACTCACAGTATGGACATAGCAATTTATTGCCCTGGCCACATCTGCAGTTCTCATGCCTCCTTGCAGCATGCCTAAGGCAAGTTCACGCAGATGAGCAGGGACCCTGGGCATCTTTCTTTTGTTCTTTTTCAGAGTCAGTAGAAAGGCCTCTTTAGTGTCCTAAGTTTTCATATTGCCTACCGTCTGTAAGCTTATAGTGTCTAAACGACCATTTCACAGGTGCATGTTAATTAATTGTTTATGGTTCATTGAACAAGCATGGGAAACAGTGTTTAAACCATTTACAATGAAGATCTGTGAAGTTATTTGGATTTTTACGAATTATCTTTGAAATACAGGGTCCTGAAAAAGGGACGTTTCGTTTTTTGCTGAGTTTACAAATGAATGTGATATTTGAGGCTCTCTCACCAATTGATTGTACAATGAACACACATATGATTTCAGTTTGTAAGTGTGTGATATGGGGGTTGGAGACATTACAAAGAAAAACGTTTATAAACAATGGCAACACTGCCATGTTGCAGTGAGCCTTGCTGTTGGAAAACCACATCAGTGTCCGACTTTCGCCTGTCGCAGATGCACCTCCCCTGACTGCAGACCTTGACTTTCGTCTGCAGTCGGTTTGCTTCAGCCTTACCACTCAAATGAGCATTACAGCCTCATATTTCTGAACAGCTGAAATAAAAACCCTGCAGTGATCTGAACGAACATTCAAGGCCATTATGAAGGCTTCAACATTCTTTGTCTTTTGTAAGGGATACTGTAGTTGCACAAGCAGGGCGCAGTCCCTACACATTGAATAGGAGCAAAAACAACCTGCGTTTTGTGTGATGATGTAGGTAGGCTAATCTGTGTAGTTGCTGCCGTATCGTAGCCACTAGCCAGAGTTGCTGAAAAATAACTACTACTTACAATGCCTTCAGAAAGTATTCATACCCCTTGACCTTTTGCAAATTTTGTTGTGTTACAACCTGAATTTAAAATGGATTCAATTATTCAAAAAATATTCCCAAAAATGCATCCTGCTCGCAAAAAAGGCACTAAAGTAAAACTGCAGAAAATGTGGCAAAGAAATAAACTTTATGGCCTGAATACAAAGCGTTATTTTTGGGGGGCAAATCCAACATAACAACTCACTGAGTACCACTCTTCATATTTTCAAGCATGGTGCTGGCTGCATCATGTTATGTGTATGCTTGACATCGGCAAGGGACTAAGGAGTTTTTTAGGATGAAAATAAACGGAATAGAGCTAAGCACAGGCAAAATCCTAGAGGAAAAGCTGGTACAGTCTGCTTTCCAACAGACACTGGGAGACAAATTCACCTTTCAGCAGGGCAATAATATAAAACACAAAGCCAAATATAAACAGGAGTTGCTTACTAAGACAACATTGAATGTTCCTGAGTGGCCTAGTTACAGTTATGACTTAAATCGGCTTGAAAATATATGGCAAGACTTGAAAATGGCTGTCAAGAAGTGATCAACAACCAACTAGGCAGAGCTTGAAGATTGTTTTTAAATAATAATGTGTGAATATTGTACAATCCAGGTATGTAAAGCTCTTAGAGACCTACACAGAAAGACTCACAGCTGTAACAGCTGCCAAAGGTGGTTCTGCTGACTCAGGGCTGTGAATACTTATGTAAATTAGATAGTTACAGTTGAAGCCGGAAGTTTACATACACCTTAGCTAAATACATTTAAACTCAGTTTTTCACAATTCCTGACATTTAATCCTAGTAAAAATTCCCTGTCTTAGGTAGGTTAGGATCACCACTTTATTTTAAGAATGTGAAATATCAGAATAATAGTAGTGAGAATTATTTATTTCAGCTTTTATTTCATTCATCACATTCCCAGTGGGTCAGAAGTTTACATACACTCAATTAGTACTTGGTAGCATTGCCTTTAAATTATTTAACTTGGGTCAAACGTTTTGGGTAGCTTCCCACAATAAGTTGGGTGAATTTTGGCCTGTTCCTCCTGACAGAGCTGGTGTAACTGAGGCAGGTTTGTAGGCCTCCTTGCTCGCACACACTTTTTCAGTTCTGCCCACAAATTTTCTATGGAATTGAGGTCAGGGCTTTGCGATGGCCACTCCAATACCTTGACTTTGTTGTCCTTAAGCCATTTTGCCACAACTTTGGAAGTATGCTTGGTGTCATTGTCCATTTGGAAGACCCATTTGCGACCAAGCTTTAACTTCCTGACTGATGTCTTGAGATATTGATTCAATATATCCACAATTTTCCTGCCTCATGATGCCACCTATTTTGTGAAGTGCACCAGTCCCTCCTGCAGCAAAGCACCCCCACAACATGATGCTGCCACCCCTGTGTTTGACGGTTGGGATGGTGTTCTTCGGCTTGCAAGCCTCCCCCTTTTTCCTCCAAACATAACGATGGTCATTATGGCCAAAGAGTTATATTTTTGTTTCATCAGACCAGAGGACATTTCTCCCAAAAAATACGATCTTTGTCCCCATGTGCAGTTGCAAACCGTAGTCTGGCTTTTTTATGGCGGTATTGGAGCAGTGGCTTCTTCCTTGCTGAGTGGCCTTTCAGGTTATGTCGATATAGGACTCATTTTACTGTGGATATAGATACTTTTGTACTTGTTTCCTCCAGCATCTTCACAAGGTCCTTTGCTGTTGTTCTGGGTTTGATTTGCACTTCTCACCAAAGTACGTTCATCTCTAGGAGACAGAACGCGTCTCCTTCCTGAGCGGTATGACAGCTGCGTGGTCCCATGGTGTTTATACTTGCATATTATTGTTTGTAAAGATGAACGTGGTACCTTCAGGCGTTTGGAAATTGCTCCCAAGGATGAACCAGACTTGTGGTCTACAATTCTTTCTGATGTCTTAGCTGATTTCTTTTGATTTTCCAATGATGTCAAGCGAAGAGGCACTGAGTTTGAAGGTAGGCCTTGAAATACATCCACAGGTAAACCTCCAATTGACTCAAATGATGTCAATTAGCCTATCAGAAGCTTCTAAAGCAATGACATCATTTTCTGGAATTTTCCAAGCTGTTTAAAGGCACAGTCAACTTCGTGTATGTAAACTTCTGACCCACTGGAATTGTGATACAGTGAAATAATCTGTCCGTAAACAATTGTTGGGAAAATGACTTGTGTCATGCACAAAGTAGATGTCCTAACCGACTTGCCAAAACTATAGTTTGTTAATTAAGAAGAAATTTGTGGAGTGGTTGAAAAACGAGTTTTAATGACTCCAACCTAAGTGTATGTAAACTTCTAACTTCAACTGTATGTATTTCATTTTCAATAAATGTGCACACATTTCTAAAAACATGTTAACATGTATTATGATGTCATTATTGGGTATTGTCCATTTTTAATTCAGGCTGCAATGTAGAATAAATCAAGGGGTTTGAACACTTTCTGAAGGCACTGTTTGCAATGATAAATAAAACAGAATATTAATCTTGCTTGTGTTTGATATGCTACCTAGATAGCTGCATGTAACTCCACACTTGAGTTTTGCATTGGGGCAACAAACAATCTACGAGTTTGTATGAACATGTTGATGATGTTTTCGGGCATGTAGCCTAACTCCCCTCCTGAACAAAGAACATGAAATCACGCTTTGGCTTAATATCCTACCGAGGCATAGAATGCAGTAGTTAGAACATGTCCTTTGTGTACAACATGAAGTTCGTATGCTTCACCAGAGAAGCGGCTGCTACGTAGGCAATGGAGTGTATCTTTAGCCACGGCAAATTGGGTTTCCAGAAACTCCAGAACAGCAGCCATTTTGTTTTTAATAAGGGACAGGAGAATCAAATACAAAACATCAATATTGCCTTTGATAATGTCTTGAAACTGGAAATACAAGAAATCCAATCACAAGGTTCCATATCAATGATACCTCTCTGTGCCATTTCTAAATAATTGGCCAGAGTTGAAAGACTCTGGAAATTAATCACAAGCCAAATGCTGCATGTTGAGATAGATTGGGGAGGGGGTATGTTCCCCTGCTTGGTAAGGTCTGATTATTGAGCTCCATACAGTCGAGTCATGAAGCATTGAGGAATGCTTACAGCAAGAGCACTCAATAGAGAAACTGGTTCTTAGCATCCACATACAGTATCAACACTTATCACCTCGGTGAACTGAGATCTTCCCATTATTCACCCTTGTCCTCAAAGCTGACCACAGATTGACCACAATCACTAGCGTAGCTATATATTTCTATGAGCATAGATAGTGTTTAACAGCTAAAAGGTTGACTTTCTTGTGGGTGACTGGCTGCCTAGCTAGCCTACATGCATGAGAAAGGGGTGGGCAGTTATTCTCAACACTGTACTGATGTGCTGTGCTGTGACCCCTTCAATCTCCCCAGGAAGTTCAGGATAGGAAGTTCAGCCCGAGACTAACGGAGGAGAAAATCCAAACTGACGTGGAAACGACAATTTCAATATTTAATGTCTCCATAAGTCAATGTCAGTCTGCCCACAAGGTACAACTATTACAGACAGGTTTTAGTCCTGTCCACCCATGCATGTTAAAAAGCAGGTAGTGGTAGGATTGTTTTTGATTGATTGTCATATTCAGAAGTATAAACGTCATTGTTTCCCCTTATACGAGAGATGCTGCATTAAACTTACACTAGCGAAACGGTAAATCATTAGATCAGATTCATTTGATTCAATGCAATTCCATCTTTGAGGACTGCAACCATATAAATACAATTTATGCATGCCTATTAATCCCTTGTCAACTCCCTGTCTACGGTTATTTTGCTGACTGTTGATTGCACTGTTACCCTGTTTACATAGGCATATTATTGATTTCGGACAGAAAAATTATTTGTTTGCAAATGCAACTGGGGCCATGTAAATAATTGACCATAAATTGACCATAAATGTCGGTGTGCAACCGGGCACAGTAAAATCATTCTGTTGCTTAAAGTTTCTGGCTTGCCATAGAAGGCCCCTCACCATAGAAATTAACTACTATTGTGATACATAGTTGCCATGGTAATTCAGAATGTCCAGTCAATTATCATTATGGTTAATGTAGTTATTCTACATATTCAAAATTGGCCTACAAACGCTTATATCTGTCACGCCTACTCCCGCTCCCCCGCTTTGGCGCTCAACGTCACTGGTCTACTAAGCACCGGTCCTGGCAATCATCATTATTCCAATACTCCCGCTCCCCATCGTTAAGCACACCTGGACCTCATCATCATCTTGATTACTCTTCCTTTATTTAGCCCTCAGTAGCCTCAGTCATGAGGCAGTATTGGTTTTGGTCACATTCAGTACGCTTCTCCTGTCTTTGTTTATCTGCCTTTCTTATTATTAAACTCACCTTCTTCACCTGCTTCCTGACTCCAAGCGTATATGTTACAACCGAATTTGCATTATGACAGCTAAATCTCTCATAGTAATAGTCATTCCAAATGGGAAAATATATTTTTTTTTAAAGAAAAAGAAATGGATGTCCTTCTTTTGGCTTTTAAGAAAGAAAATTTAAGAGCACTTAAAGTAACCAGGGAGCAAACACACTACAGATGACACTTCCTTGAGATGCTTATCCTCACGGGAAAAAGACAGACCCTCAGGCTACCACCTATAATTCATGGTGATGTTTCTGTGTGGACACCCCTTCAAATTAATGGGGTGTCCCATTCAGCCACACCCGTTGCTGACAGGTGATATAAAGTTGAGCACACAGCCATGCAATCTCCATAGACGAACATTGACTGTAGAATGGCCTTACTGAAGAGCTTCGGATTTACAACGTGGCACCGTCATAGGATGCCACCTTTCCATCAAGTCAGTTCATCGAATTTCTGCCCTGCTAGAGCTTCCCCGGTCAACTGTAAGTGCTGTTATTGTGAAGTGTAAAAATATAGGAGCAACAACAGCTCAGCCGCGAAGTGGTAGGCCACACAAGCTCAACAGAACGGGACCACAGAACGGGACCACCGAGTGCTGAAGTGCGTAGCACGTATGTCCTTGGTTGCAACACTAACTACCGACTTCCAAACTACCTCTGGAACGTCGAGACTGTTCATCGGGAACTTAATCTTACAAGGCTAAGATCACCAAGCGCAATGCCAAGCGTCGGCTGGAGTGGTGTAAAGCTCGCAGCCATTGGACTCTGGAGCAGTGGAAACGCGTTCTCTGGCGTGATGAATCACACTTCACCATCTGGCAGTTCGACGGACGAATCTGAGTTTGGAGGACGTCAGGAGAACGCTACCTGTCCCAATGCATAGTGGCAACTGTAAAGTTTGGTGTAAGAGGAATAATGGAATAATGATTCGGGTTAGGCTCCTTAGTTCCAGTGAAGGGAAATCTTAACGCTACAGCATACAATGATATTCTAGACGATTCTGTGCTTCCAAATTTGTGGCAACAGTTTGGGGGAAGGCCCTTTCCTGTTTCAGCATGCCAATGCCCCGGTACACAAAGCGAGGTCCATACAGAAATGGTTTGTCGAGATCGGTGTGGAAGAACTAAACTGGCCTGCACAGAGCTCTGACCTCAACCACATTGAATACCTTTGGGATGAATTGGAACGCCGACTGCAAGCCAGGCCTAATGAATGGAAGCAAGTACCCGCAGCAATGTTCCAACATCTAGTGAAAAGCCTTCCCAGAAGAGTGGAGGCTGTTATAGCAGCAAAGGGGGGACCATCTCCATATTAATACCCATGATATTGGAATGAGATGTTTGACGAGCAGGTGTTCACATACTTTTGGTCATGTAGTGTATATAGGAAGAGAAGCCATTGGGTGATTCCGTTGTACGCGGAACGAGGAAGAGCTCGGTTTTGTTTGTTTGGAAGGTTAGTTGTTTAAAAGTATATTGGAAAGTTCTTGGTAGCTACCTAGCTTCTTATGTTGGATCCCGCGACACAGTTGGCATCCGTTTCTGGGACTGCTTGTATCTTTCCAGTGATCCTGCCGACCAAGGATGGGTCTGGGGAGCTATTTGGCATCGCAGCTAGCCTAGCTGCTAGCTAGCTAGACATCAAGCTAGCGAGGTGTTCTTGAACGCAGCCCGCGACGCGGTTAGCCATTGTGGCTGGGACCGCGGATTGTCCCGGGTTTGTGGCTGTCTAGATCCCTGCTGTTTGTTGTTTTAAATTTTTCCCGTGACCTGCCCTGTCTGGAACTGTGAGGAGTAACAGCCTAACATACGTTGCTAGCTACCATGACAAAGACCAAAGCCAGCGGGAGTAGCGTTGAGGACAGTGCCAGTGGTGTCTCTCTTTCACACGTGAAGGATCTTTTAAATTAACAAAAAGAGACCTATAAGCAGCTGTTACAACAACAAGAAAATTGTTTCAAATGTTTTGTCCAAATACTCGTGGATTCTAAGAATAAAAGAATGGATGACCTGACCAGAGAGGTCCAGGACCTGAAGAACAGTTTGCAGTTCTCCCAGGGTCAGCTCGACGAGTTGAAACAAGAAAACGGCAAGATGACAGCAATCTGGAAGTCATTGAGAGAGGACACCAGTTCTGTGTGTGAATCCATGATAGCAATAACAGATAATCTAATTTATCTCGAGGGACAATCAAGGCGAAACAACATGGTTGTGGACGGAATTGCAGAATCTCCACATGAGACTTGGATGGAGTCTGATGACAAAGTGAGTGAAATGATCTCTGAGAAATTGAAGATAGACCACAGGAAGATTGAGGTGGAGCGCGCCCACAGGACTGGAAAACCCACCACCGGCCCAGGTAATAGGCCCAGGCCGATAGTGGTCAAGTTCCTGAGGTTCAAAGACAAGGTAGGTGTTCTGGGAAGAGCCAAGAACTTGAGAGGAACGTACATCTTCCTCAACGAGGACTATCCTGAAGCTGTGCGCCAGAAGAGGAAAGAACTGATCCCAGCCATGAAAGCTGCCAGAGCGTGTGGGGACATTGCGAACACCCACTATGACAGACTCATTGTCCACCCTCCCTCCCAGAAGCCTGGAAGGAATGAGATAGCCAAGCCTATGGGTTCGTAGGCTTAACCCCGCAGCACAACCCACCCACCAATTGATTAATGGACTGCTGAATGTATATATTTTTTTCTTGCTTTGTCTGCTCTTTTCAATATTATGTCTATGTCTTTTAAGCTACCCAGGAAAGGGCTGTAAATAGCCCATATTAATATATGTGGCCTTAGAAATAAGGTTAATAATCAATAACTTGCTAACATCAGATAATATTCATATATTAGCCATTTCTGAGACACACTGAGATAATTCATAAGATGATACATCAGTAGCAATACAAGGATATAACATTTATAGAAGAGACAGAAATGCTTATGGGGGAGGTGTTGCTGTATATATTCAGAGCCATATCCCTGTAATGCTTAGAGAAGATCTTATGTCAAGTGTTATTGAAGTGTTGTGGTTGCAGGTTCACTTGGCACATCTAAAGCCTTTTCTTTTGGGGTGTTGCTATAGGCCACCAAGTGCTAACAGTCAGTATCTAAATAGTATGTGTGAAATGCTTGATAGTGTATGTGATGTGAACAGAGGGGTTTACTTTCTTGAGGACCTGAATATTGACTGGTTTTCATCAAGCTGTCTGCTCAAGAGGAAGCTTCTTACTGTAACCAGTGCCTGTAATCTGGTTCAGATTATTAATCAACCTACCAGGGTGTTTACAAACACTACAGGAACAAGATCATCCACATGTATCGATCACATTTTTACTAATACTGTAGAACTTTGTTATAAAGCTATATCTGACCCATTGGATGCAGTGATCACAATACAGTGGCTATATCCAGGAAAGCCAAAGTTCCAACAGCTGGGCCTAAAATAGTGTATAAGAGATTATACAAAATATTTTGCTGTGACTCTTATGTGGATGATGTTAAAAATATTTGTTGGTCTGATGTGATTAATGAGGAGCATCCAGACGCTGCACTTGATGAATTTATGAAATTGGTTCTTACAATTATTGATAAACATGCACCTGTTAAGAAACTGACTGTTAGAACTGTTAAGGCTCCATGGATTGATGAGGAATAGAAAAACTGTATGGTTGAAAGAGATGGGCCAAAAGAAGTGGCTAATAAGTCTGGCTATACATCTGACTGGCTTACTTACAGAAAATTTAGAAATTATGTGACTAAACTCAACAAAAAGAAGAATAAACTTTATTATGAAGCCAAGATCAAAAAAACTTTGGAATACTTTAAATGAAATTATGGGCAGAAAGACAAATTCAACTCCATCTTTCATCGAATCAGATAGCTTATTCATCACAAAACCATTCGATGTTGCCAATTATTTTAATAATTATTTAATTGGCAAAGTGGGCAAACTTAGGCAGGAAATGCCCACAACAAACAGTGAGCAATTATATTCATGCATAAAAAAACAAATAATGAAAGAAAAGCAGTGCAAGTTTGGAAAGATTATTGTTAACGATCAATAATGACAAACCTCCTGGCATTGACAACTTAGATGGAAAGCTACTGGGGATGGTGGCTGACTCTATAGCCACTCCTATCTGTCATATTTTTAATCTGAGCCTAGAGGAAAGTCTTTGTCCTCAGGCCTGGAGGGAACCCAAAGTAATTCTGCTACCCAGGAGTGGTAAAGTGGCTTTTACTGGTTCTAACAGCAGACCTATAAGTTTGCTGCCAGCTCTTAGCAAACTGTTGGAAAATATGGTGTTTGATCAAATACAATGCTATTTCTCTGTAAACAAATTAACAACAGACTTTCAGCATGCTTATAGAGAAGGGCACTCAACATGTACTGCACTGACACAAATGACTGATGATTGGTTGAAAGAAATTGATAATAAGAAGATTGTGGGAGCTGTACTGTTAGATTTCAGTGCAGCCTTTGATATTATTGACCATAACCTGTTGTTGAGAACTTGTGTTATGGCTTTTCAACCTCTGCCATATCGTGGATTCAGAGCTATCTATCTAATAGAACTCAAAGGGTTTTCTTTAATGGAAGTGTCTCTAATGTCAAACATGTAAAGTGTAGTGTACTGCAGGGCAGCTCTCTAGGCCCTCTACTCTTTTATATTTTTTACCAATGACGTGCCACTGGCATTAAACAAAGCGTGTGTGTCCATGTATGCTGATGATTCAACCATATATGCATCAGCAACCACAGCTAATGAAGTCACTGAAACCCTTAACAAATAGTTGCAGTCTGTTTTGGAATGGGTAGCTAATAATAAACTGGTCCTGAACATCTCTAAAACTAAGAGCATTGTATTTGCTACAAATCATTCCTTAAGTGCTAGACCTCAGCTGAATCTGGTGGCTGTTGAACAAGTTGAGACTAAATTACTTGGCGTTACCTTAGATTGTAAACTGTCATGGTCAAACATATAGATTCAATGGTTGCAAAGATGGGGAGAGATCTAGCCGTAATAAAGAGATGCTGTGCTTTTTTGACACCACACCCGAAAAAGCAAGTTCTGCGGGCTCTAGTTTTGTCTAATCTTGATTATTGTCCAGTCATGTGGTCCAGTGCAGCAAGTAAAGACCTAGTTAAGCTGCAGCAGGTCCAGAACAGAGCGGCACGTTTTGATCTTAATTGTAATCAGAAGGCTGGTATAAATACTATGCATGCCAGTGTCTCTTGGCTAAGAGTTGAGGAGAGACTGACTGCATCACTTCTTTTTATAAGAAACATGAATGTGTTGAAAATCCCAAATTGTTTGCATAGTCAACTTACACACAGCTCTGACACACACACTTATCCCACCAGACATGCCACCAGGGGTCTTTTCATAGTCCACAAATCCAGAAAAAATTAAAGAAAACGTACAATATTATATAGAGCCCTTATTGCATGGAACTTCCTTCCATCTCATATTGCTCAAATAAACAGCAAACCTGGTTTCACAAAACAGATAAAGCAACACCTCACGGCACAACCCCTCTCCCCTATTTCACCTAGATAGTTTGTGTGTATGCATTGATATGTAGGCTACATGTGCCTTTTAAAAAATGTATGTAGTTCTGTCCTTGAGCTGTTCTTGTCTAATGATGTTCTGTATTATGTCATTCGGTATTATGTTTCATGTGGACCACAGGAAGAGTAGCTGCTGCTTTTGAAACAGCTAATGGGGATCCTAATAAAATACCAAATATATTTATACCCACATAGCAGTCAGCACAAACTGATATCCATAGACATGACAAATTGAACAGGCATATCAACTGCATTTATAATGTATTAGACTCGGGGGCCCAGGTTTCTCACATTCTGTTGGAAGGATTGCCCCGCGAGACTAATAATGCACAGGCCAGCAATGTACACAAACAACAATGTGCAGTGTGCTAATAATGCAGCTCTTCCTGCTTTGGCCTTGTTCCACCACAATTTCATACAGCAAAAGTGTCATGAAAATCAACCACCCTCGAATTATGGAAGAATAATATGCTTCCCCCCCCCCCCCCCAAGTGCTTACCGTGTGGCTCACCTCAGTCATGTTGTATCTGTACTGTGTTGCTGAGATGGTCACTCTTCTCTGCTTCTTCCCGTTAGCTGCCCAGAGAGGAGCATGATGAACGGCCATGTCAGAGCTAAGCTGTCAGTCAATCAATCACTCACTCAGAGACTGGGACAAACAGAAAGGCCAACTAATCCCTGTATTAATCATTGCCTCAGAGTTTAGGGAAGGCAATGCCAATTCAATAGAGTAGCTCTAATATACTTAATGCATCATTTGGGGAGTGTTGTTGCTATCTAACGGTTATTAAAGTGCTGATGGTAGTGAACTAGCTACATAAATCAATGGCCTTGCTAACCTTTAATCCTGAGCAGATGGGGAACTCTGAATGAAGTCTCAGATCTTCTAAGGGTTCCATCTTTTTGCTTCTTCTGGTCTGCTTTTACACTGACAACTGTAGGGGTCCGTTGACATGGGACAAGATATTGTGTAAGGCCAACAAGTGCAGTTCAACTGAGATTAGGCATCAATTTGTAACATATTGAAATATTTGAGCGTGGATCCCATATTATTTTCATCTCACCTGCACGTTAACTCTGTTGTTGCCCCTCAACAGGATGTTGTTCTTGATCTCACTCTCCACGGGGTCCTGAGACGCAGATTGCTATCTAACCCTGTTTAAAAAGTGCTGATGGTAGTAAACAAGATAAATCAATGCTCTTGTTACCCTGCTAAACAGATGGTGATTCTCTTTTAATGTGGCCTCTTTAACCCCTACTTCAAATAAAAGGTGACCATTTTCCTTCCACAGCATACACAAGAAGCATAAAATGGAGGTGCACCAGGGGTAATGCATTAACTCTGAACAACCTAATGCCATTAATAGTCAGTTTTGCAACGCCAAGGTTTTCTTGAGGACATCACATCTAGCTAGATGTATACTGTAGGCCTATTATGGATTCTCAATGGGGAGGGGGTTACAGGTACAATATTCATGTCAATTTACACACTTAGTTTATACCACAAGTACCGTAGGCTGCCCCCCACAAAAAAACTGGGATTAATTATCATATTAATCACACAGGATTTTGTAATAATAAAATGTAAAGGAAAATAAAGAGGTGGGCCTACATCCATAGCATCTATAGCATATATAGCCCCTCTCCCATATCTATATATTTTTTATTTATTTTATTTCACCTTTATTTAACCAGGTAGGCTAGTTGAGAACAAGTTCTCATTTGCAACTGCGACCTGGTCAAGATAAATCAAAGCAGTTCGACACATACAACAACACAGAGTTACACATGGAATAAACAAACATACAATCAATAAAACAGTACAGCATGTGCAAATGAGGTAGGATAAGGGAGGTAAGGCAATAAATAGGCCATGGTGGCGAAGTAATTACAATATAGCAATTAAACACTGGAATGGTAGAATGTGCAAGTAGAGATACTGGGGTGCAAAGGAGCAAAATAATTAAATAAAGTATGGGGATGAGGTAGATTGGATGGGCCATTTACAGATGAACTATGTACAGGTGCAGTGATCTGTGAGCTGCTCTGACAGCTGGTGCTTCAAGCTAGTGAGGGAGGTAAGAGTCTCCAGCTTTAGCGATTTTTGCAGTTCGTTCCAGTCATTGGCAGCAGAGAACTGGAAGGAGAGGCGGCCAAAGGAAGAATTGGCTTTGGGGGTGACCAATGAGTTATCTGCTGGAGCGCGTGCTACGGATGGGTGCTGCTATGGTGACCAGTGAGCTGAGATAAGGCGGGGCTTTACCTAGCAGAGACTTGTAGATGACCTGGAGCCAGTGGGTTTGGCGACGAGTATGAAGCGAGGGCCAGCCAACGAGAGCGTACAGGTCGCAGTGGTGGGTAATATATGGGGCTTTGGTGACAAAACGAATGGCACTGTGATAGACTGCATCCAATTTGTTGATTAGAGTGTTGGAGGCTATTTTGTAAATGACATCGCCAAAGTCGAGGATCGGTAGGATGGTCAGTTTTACGAGGGTATGTTTGGCAGCATGAGTGAAGGATGCTTTGTTGCGAAGTAGGAAGCCGATTCTAGATTTAATTTTGGATTGGTGATGTTTAATGTGAGTCTGGAAGGAGAGTTTACAGTCTAACCAGAAACCTAGGTATTTGTAGTTGTCCACATATTCTAAGTCAGAACCGTCCAGAGTAGTGATGCTGGACGGGCGGGCAGGTGCGGGCAGCGATCGGTTGAAGAGCATGCATTTTCTTTTACTTGCATTTAAGAGCAGTTGGAGGCCATAGAAGGAGAGTTGTATGGCATTGAAGCTCGTCTGGAGGTTAGTTAACACAGTGTCCAAAGAAGGGCCAGATGTATACAGAATGGTGGATTCTGTATACATCTGAGGTGGATCAAAGAATCGCCAGCAGCAAGAGCGACATCATTGATGTATACAGAGAAGAGAGTCGGCCCGAGAATTGAACCCTGTGACACCCCCATAGAGACTGCCAGAGGTCCGGACAACAGGCCCTTCAATTTGACACACTGAACTCTATCAGAGAAGTAGTTGGTGAACCAGGCAGTCATTTGAGAAACTGAGGCTGTTGAGTCTGCCGATGAGGATGTGGTGATTGACAGAGTCGAAAGCCTTGGCAAGGTCGATGAATACAGCTGCACAGTAATGTCTCTTATTGATGGCGGTTATGATATCGTTTAAGACCTTGAGCGTGGCTGAGGTGCACCCATGACCAGCTCTGAAACCAGATTGCATAGCGGAGAAGGTACTGTGGGATTTGAAATGGTCGGTAATCTGTTTGTTAACTTGGCTTTCGAAGACCTTAGAAAGGCAGGGTAGAATAGATGTAGGTCTGTAGCAGTTTGGGTCTAGTGTCTCCCCCTTTGAAGAGGGGGATGACCGCGGCAGCTTTCCAATCTATGGGAATCTCAGACAATACGAAAGAGGTTGAACAGGCTAGAAATAGGAGTTGCAACAATTTCTGCAGATCATTATAGAAAGAGAGGGTCCAGATTGTCTAGCCCGGCTGATTTGTAGGGGTCCAGATTTTGCAGCTCTTTCAGAACATCAGCTATCTGGATTTGGGTGAAGGAGAAGTGGGGGAGGCTTGGGCGAGTTGCTGTGGGGGGTGGAGGGCTGTTGATCGGGGTAGGGGTAGCCAGGTGGAAAGCATTGCCAGCCATAGAAAAATGCTTATTGAAATTCTCAATTATAGTGGATTTATCGGTGGTGACAGTGTTTCCTAGCCTCAGTGCAGTGGGCAGCTGGGAGGAGGTGCTCTTATTCTCAGTGTCCCAGAACTTTTTTGAGTTTGTGCTACAGGATGCAAATTTCTGCTTGAAAAAGCTAGCCTTAGCTTTCCTACCTGCCTCTGTATATTTGTTCCTAACTTCCCTGAAAAGTTGCATATCACGGGGGCTGTTCGATGCTAATGCAGAACGCCACAGGATGTTTTTGTGCTGGTCAAGGGCAGTCAGGTCTGGAGAGAACCAAGGGCTATATCTGTTCCTGGTTCTAGAGAGATCAGTGCTTTCGGGAACCCAAATCATTTATTTGGACTATTGGGGGATGCAAAAGACTGCAAGGCATTATTGTGAAATATTGGAGTAAGGGCATGCCATTGTGAGAGCAATAATGCTAGCACCAAAGCATAGTTTACATTGTTTAAAGGAGCAATATGCAGAAAAATGCACCGCCATTTCCTGGTTGCTAGAATTCTAATAGTTTGCTTAATTTCAGTCAATGTGACAAAACAACCAGTCGTTGTGTAGAGAATCATTGTACCATTTAAACCGCTGTGAAATATATTGTCCTAACCAAAAATATTGTATTTTCAGCTGGTGTACAAAAGTAAAAAATACAGAAACTAAATTTAAGAACAGGAAGCATGGAAATAGCTCACATAGAACAGATCTACTGCTTCTTAGACTTGCTTTCAATGAGAATGACAGATCTATAACTGACATTTCTATGTGAATTTGGTCACCCAAAAAGTTACATATTGCAGCTTTAAAGGGATATAAAGACCACCTCTTCCAGGGCAATGGGCGGCAGGGTAGCCTAGTGGTTAGAGCGTTGGACTAGTAACCGAAAGGTTGCAAGTTCAAATCCCCGAGCTGACAAGGTACAAATCTGTCGTTCTGCGCCTGAACAGGCAGTTAACCCACTGTTCCTAGGCCGTCATTGAAAAATAAGAATTTGTTCTTAACTGACTTGCCTAGTTAAATATAAAAAAAGGTAAATTTGTAAGTCGCTCTGGATAAGAGCGTCTGCTAAATGACTTAAATGTAAATGAGACACCACATTTCTCTCTATACTCAGTCAGGGGGTGGAAAAATCATGTCTATACCAATTTATGATGGGACGAAATGCTAGTTCCGGGAAATACAATTTAAAACAGTGGTTCTCAACTGGTTTTGCCTTGGGACCCAAATTGAATCAGGCTGTCTCAGCCTCAACTCCATATTCGCATCATGAAAAATAATCCCCAAAATACAATCTGGAATACTTTTTTAAAATTCTATACTGATATTAAATGTAGCAATTATATGACAAGGGAACAACATCCCCACCTCTTTCAATGTCAATAATAACATTTTGCCCATATTCTTGATGAAGAACGTTAAACTCACTGTCTTGAGACCACAAAAATCAACCAAAATAGTGCTGCTAATAGCGTTATATTGAAAGTACTGTGATGGATTTAAAATTTTAAAAAGGCACAAATGTAAGTTCATTACCATTTCTACACACTTTCTTCCTGGTTTAAGTCGTTTAAGTTCAGACTGGAGTATTTCTTCATAAAAATAAAATTATATAGTATATAAATACACACACACAAAACCAGTCAAAACATTTTGAACACCTACTCATTCAAGGGTTTTTTATTTTGACTATTTTCTACATTGTAGAATAATAGTGAAGACATCAAAACTAGGAAATAGCACATATAGAATCCTGTAGTGACCAAAATAGTGTTAACCAAATCAAAATATAGTTGAGATTTGAGATTCTTCAAATAGCCACCCTTTGCCTTGATGACAGCTTTGCCCACTCTTGGCATTCTCTCAACCGGCTTCACCTGGAATGCTTTTCCAACAGTCTTGAAGGAGTTCCCACATGTAGAAAATGGTAAAAATAAAGAAAGAACACCTACTTATTCAAGGGTTTAATACTTTTGACTGGTAGTGTATACTGAACAAAAATATAAACGCAACAGGTAAAGTGTTGGTCCCATATTTCATGAGCAAAAAAAAAGCTGATTTCGCTCAAATTTTGTGCACAAATTTGTTTACATCCCTGTTAATGGGCATTTTTCCTTTGCCAAGATAATCCATCCACCTGACAGGTGTGGCATATCAAGAAGCTGATTCAACAGGATGATCATTACACAAGTGCACCTTGTGCTGGGGACAATAAATAGCCACTGTAATATGTGCAGTTTTGTCACAACACAATGCCACAGATGTTTCAAGTTGAGGGAGCGTGCAATTGGCATGGTGACTGCAGGAATGTCCACCAGAGCTGTTACCAGAGATTTGAATGTTCACATCCGGCTTCACCTGCAGGATCATCTGAGACCAGCCACCAGGACAGCTGATGAAACTGGAGTATTTCTGCTTGTAATAAAGCCCCTTTGTGGGGAACAAAACTAATTCTGTAATATTTGAATCATTTTAATGAAATTGGAGCCAAGTCCCATATGTTCCAAAACCGACCAAAGATATGACCACTCTAGTCTATCAAAAGCTTTTTATGTGTCAAGAGATTGGAGTTTTGGCTTCTGATGAAGCATATAAGATATGTAATAGACGATGGAGGTTAACTGAGGATAATAGTTTAACAAACCTGCTTTGGTACAAATGTACCAATTTGGGTAAGTAAGTTTCAAGATGGGATGGCAGAATTTTAAAAAATTGTTTAATATCTGTGTATACGAAAGATAGGGGACGATAGTGAGAGCACTGGGTGGCATCCTTATGTTTAGTTAATAAAAGCTGAATTTACATCCATTCCAAATGAACAGCTGTGTTCATCATTTCAGTGGACCGAATTGGTTCCAAATTTTTTAAATGGACCTCAGGAGGCATTTGCCTTTATTCATGTTATCCAATACCATTTTGAGTTCATGGAGAGAGATTTGGGCACGCTGGCTTCCTCAGTTGAGAGAAGAGGAGTTCTTCTATCTTTTCAAAAGGACTCAATCTGGCTTGGTGAGGATTTACAATCAGAGGTGTACAATTAATTTCCGGTTCCGGTGGCATGTATTGAAACGGGTGACCTATTCGTGTCTTTTCTTTTGGAAATAACTATGAATTAAATGACTTATTTCCTAAAACTTGTCAATACTAAACATCATATTACAGTGTAGGACATTCATTTTGTGACAAGCAATAAATAGCAGGTCTATTAGGCTCCAGCAGGTAGAATTTGTCTGTCCACAATTCAACTGTGGGAGCATGGCGGCTCTCAATACCCGACAACAGAAAAAGCTGTCCGCTTCTATCCGAGATAGTTGGTAAGGAGATTGATTACCTCTGCCCTCAACTTACAATTAAAACCGGTAAATTAATTATTGGTTGATCCCTATTCAACCAAAGTGGAAAGTCTGGAGGAGAGAGCCAATCCAACAGAGGTGCAACTCCATGACCTGGAAACAGCACAAGCTAAGTTGGAAAAGATAATCAAACTCCTAAGAGAAAACGGAATCACTCTAAAATAATTCCTGTAAATTCAATGTGAGGGTCACAGAACTTGAAATTGGTGTGGAAGCAGGCAACTCAACTTCCTTCGTGAGCAATCTTTTCTATGAACTGTTCGGCTGGAGAAGCTGGTTCCCATGCCGCAGATTAACATTGTGCACGGCACCGGTCAAATCTGCAATGGCTCTGGCTGTATGATTGTATGGATCCAGAGCTTTGAAGTCAAGAGACAAATTGTTTGCCTTGCAGCGGAATCTGGAGGTCTGACCTACAAAATATGCAGGGAAAAGGATCAGCATATACCCAGACCTGAGTGCCAAAATTGCTAAAACAGAGGGTGACCTACAACATGGTGAGATCCCAACTATGCAAGCTAAACCTGAGATGCGGCTTCATCCACCCATCAAAACTCACCTTGACCTTCCAGAACACAACACACACGTTTTCCACTGCCAAGGAGGCTCAAGACTTCGAGAAGCACATCAAACCCAACACGCAAGGGGACAAGCCGACAAAAAACAACAGCCAAGTATTGCAGAGAATAAAATGCATTTAATCATTGGAAACATGTTTTCAATGACAACAGCAATGACAGACACAAACACTGGCCAAGTCCCATTAATTGCCCACCGGAGGCTGAACCTGACTGGCTGTGAGTGGGACATGTCAGGGGCTCACCACAGAGAGGAGGCGAGGGGTGAGAGTTGAAATGTATCACTCTCCTTAGATGACAGCCACACCTGGGTGCCACTGAGAATAAATGACCATGACATACACTTGGCCCCAGTCAAGCAGGATTAAACCACGCCTACTCTATCCTCCAATGTGTCCTGCTCTCTGATCACGGGCTGCATCGCCAATGTACATTGACAAAAACGTATGGCATTTGCCATGTTCCCTGTAGTGTGGACACTTTTTTTTGTCAATCTAAAAATAATTTATTCTAAAAAGCACAATTCAGTGCTCTCAAACATAATGGAAAATGAGAAACAAAAGGACAATATTCACATACGTACATAGGTTGTTAGAAAACCAAGACCCTGATTTCCAAAAAAGGTTAAATTGTTTTATATATATATATATATATATATATATATATATATATATATATATATATATATATATATATATATATATATATATATATATATATATAGAGAGAGAGAGAGTAAGAAATAAACTCAGACACTTTTGACCAAGTTTGTAATCATTTCCTTGCTGTTCTCGACCTTAGCTGCCTCTTGATAATGAGATGGTTGCTTTCTCTCATCTTGATCAAGACCCAGGATCTGCAACATAAGAACAGAACAACCCAATGTTAACTCGCACCAGTGGTTTGTTAACACCTAAATAGATAAAGATTTGACACAATCCATGTTCAATTAATCTTTTTCACATTAAAAGAGCAAACTATCCAAGTCCCACCTAGTCTCGCGAGGCCATCCTTCCAAATCTGGTCTCGTTGACACGAATATTAGAAGTATGGAAAACTTGTATTTTGCGTTTGATTGGAAACCCTGGCTGTTAATGCTCGCATTTGATTAGCTATTACATTTCCCCTCAGGAGAGGCATTTCCTTGTTTTTCCTTAGTTTGTCTGCTTTTCCTACCATGTTAGGCAGAGTTTTAGAAGCCTATGCAGTGTTACTTATTTGTATCTTATGCTAGCTAGCTTATTGCAAGTGGGGATTTTTTTTAAGCACAACCTGTTTGGAGCTCTACCTACGTGAAATATTTATTAGGTGGCTACATGTCACTAGTTCCCATCTACCCTCCACCATATTCTAGTCCCTTTTATCGTCGTCTGAGGAGAACTTTCCCAGGCTTTCAAACAGAACGTGAAAAGCCTGGGCTTCGGAGGCCAAGTCCCACTCAGTTGTCACTCACCAGATGAGACGGGACGTCCAAAGGGGAGGAGATGTCGGTCTTGTACAGTTTCCTCTTGGTCCTCTTCGGTTTCACTGCTGTGTCTTTCTCTCGCTCTGTAGGTCTTCCACTTACAATCCCCATAATTGTCTTAGCTTTGGAGAGACAAGACAGTTATAAAATAGAATAACATTTTGGCTGAATGTCTGTGTGTGCAGTACACTGACATCAGTGAAGGAGAACAGCCAA
Source organism: Salvelinus namaycush (assembly GCF_016432855.1). Taxonomy (NCBI): domain Eukaryota; kingdom Metazoa; phylum Chordata; class Actinopteri; order Salmoniformes; family Salmonidae; genus Salvelinus; species Salvelinus namaycush. Next base: position 11,188,376 of record NC_052310.1, read on the forward strand.
GTCTTGCTAACCTTTGCTTCCGAGCAGACTTGGGGAACTCTGGATGAAGTCTCCAATCTTCTGGAGGGTTCCATCCTTTTTGCATTTCAGACTTGCTGGGGTCTGTTGCTTCTTCTGGTCTGCTTTTACACAGAGCACGGTCGGCGACTGTTGACATGACGTACACACAGGATAACATTTACTAGTGGCCTTTAATTGAGTTATGACGAAGCTCAAAGTTGTAACATATTTAAATGTTTGTCTAGATTCTCTTCTTACCTGTATGTTCACTCTGTTGTCCCTCCTCAACTTTATATTATTTTTGTTTTCACTTTCCTCAGGGTCCTGAGGCACAGAGAGACCATTTTAGAATTTGTGAGAGGACACACACTAAAAATTGACACACACACACATTGTTGTATTACAATGAAGGGCTCAATTCGTCAGGCAATTAAGTCAGAATGATGCAGTCCTTCGATGAATGTATAACATAATCTTAATTTCAAAGGGATCTGGTTAAATCTGTGTTATGGGCAATTCCATTGTTTGACATACATTTGACCCACACTTGGGCTCCCAAGTGGCGCAGTGGTCTAAGACACTGCATCTCAGTGCTAGAGGCCTCACTACAGACAACCTGGTTTGAATCCAGGCTGTATCACAACCGGCCGTGATTGGGAGTTCCATAGGGCGGTGCACAATTGGCCCAGCGTCGTTCGAGTTTGGCCGGTGTAGGCCGTCATTGTAAATAAGAATTTGTACTCAACTGACTTGCCTAGTTAAATAAAGGCAAAACATTTTTTTTTTTACATTTTAAAGTGAAAAAGTCTCAGCATCATTCAGTTACCGTGGAATTGCGCTTATAGTTTTTCCCAAAATAACTTATAAAAGGAGGAATTGCAACCAGGACCTTGAAATACTATCCAATCTGTCACGAGACTGGAATGTGAAGGGACTCGAGGGATTGCGCCTGTAGTTTTCCAGGTTCTCACAACTGTTTATAAACCCATTATCTGTTGGCATTACTCTTGCTTCTTTGGCATAACTCAATCCTGCTGAACAGAGAAGGTTGCTTTTAGGTAGTTTCTCAGTTTAGCGAGAGAGGAGAGACATTGACCAGGTTTACATGCACACCAATATCCCATTATTATTCAGGATACTCAAGTATTCCGTTTGAGTCAACGCATATAAACATCATATCCTGTTTAAAATAACCCAAATAGGCTCATATCCTGGTTTTGAGAAACCCGAATAAGATGCTTGGGAAATGCTGATCTTAGACGGGATACTGTGGCATGTGAACATCTTATCCAGTTCACTTTTTTTCTGCAGTCTAAGTATCACATAGTACCACCTTTTGAAGTTCAGATAGAAACAGTAATAGTTGGAATGGTAACTAATGTGGAACAGACTGTATGCCTCTGATAATATTAACTCCTGCAGAATTAAGTGCTTCTTGCAGTAAAATTAGAGACCAAATGTTAATTTGAGAAATACAGTGAGAAAATGCAAATGCACACTTAGGGACTGTGTAGGCCAAAACTGTGTAGGCCAAAAAAATGTTACCGTCATAAAAGCTGACTTAAAAAAAAAAACGTTCAACCACAAAGTTAAGCGTCGAAGACGAACTGAAATACTACCAGAAACATCCCAACTAGTTTTTCACAGCATTTCATTTCCGGTACCTAAACGTTTTCGCTCTGCGAGAGAAACAGAAATGAAAGACAACTTTACCGATGTCAACTAGATTGTTGATGCATTCATTCTATTGATTTATGACATCATTCTGGTGAGCAAGGCTTTATTTTGTATTCTAGATCATCAAGTAATGACAAGGGAAACTGTTTCTAACTATAGACTACATGGAACTCTTCCACATCAAGTAACTCAAGCTAGCAGTGAAATCAGATTTATAAACACTGATAAAACACCTCATGGCACAACGCGGACTGTAAAAAGACAAACACATTGTAATATTGTACATTTTATATTGTAGATTTGTAGTGACAGCGTAGTGATGTAATAACTTATTGTATGATGTTTTGTTTATGATGTAGGCCAGGGGTGTCACTCATTTTGCCGAGGGAGGCCCGCATTCGTTCTTCAACGAGGTCCGGAGGGCCGCACGGAAAAAACGTTTGTTTTTGTTGTTGTAGCTTTCGTTTCAGTGATTATTAGCGAGCTGGACAAAAAAAAACTGTACGAATGCAGGTCCATTATCATTCCTACACAGTTTCAGTTTGGTTCTTGTCATTTCTTTCTCAAACTACCCATGGGCCGGATTGGACCCCCGCACGGGCCAGATCTTGCCATACGTTCGACACCCTTGATGTAGGTGGTTAAGTTGTTGTTGTTATAAACCTGTTTGGACACCAGGAAGAGTAGACGCTGTAAGAGTAAGTGCACGTTAACACCTTATACTGAATAAGACCTTAACCGGGAAATGAGCAACTATCTAGAATACTGTGTGCATGTAAACGTGGTCACGGTCGTGTTTGTTGTGCATCTGCTGCTTGCTCTCTGGAAGGGCTGGGTTCTCCTGGGTAATACCCAGTCTGTTGAGATGTTCTCATCCTCTCACATGCATGCACAAGCACAAACAAAATAAAAAATGCAGGGCAACCCCAGGCTTTCCATGTCTACATTTTGAGGAAGTGTAACGAGATTCAAGAGATATGTTATGGTTTTCAGTCAAATTAACTTGAGATCTACTGGACCTTATTTTCAGATATTCTATCTGTTATCAAACACACACTTTGATCTGATCTGTACCTTCTCCATCTCGTTGCTTTTTCTCTTCCTGGCTGAGGGGGTGATTTTGCCGGTCACAGACTTGTCCTCTCCCTGCCTCCGGATGTTCAGCTTGTTGGGTTGCAGAGTGGTGAATTGGATCTCCAGCTCTGGTTTGGGGAAGCGATGCTCTCGGCTGCCGTCTGTGGACACCTCCGAGAAGTCCAGTTCCTGCCCAGACAGACAGGCCAACATTATACACACAGACCACAAAATATGAATATTCTTTTTACACCCATATTGGGATGAGTCCAGGGGCTAAAATGAACACCTGCCAAATGCTGGGAGATTTTGAATTATCAGGTAAGATGTCTACTTCACCAGCCATGTTGGTGGGTGGTCAGGGCTCCACATTGTGAGCATTTCACTCGCATTTGTGAATAAAAAGTCAAGTATGATCACATTTATAGCAAAATAAATGCTGCAGTAGCTGTTTTCAAAGTCTTTCGGCGCTGCAACACTGCCTGGCTGGGGTCTGTGCTTACGCACGTGAAGCGCTGAGACTAGGACCGAAGAAACAATTAATCAAATGGCCATCTGGACTATTTACATTGACACCCCCTTCCCCTGTGTTTTTACACTGCTGCTACTCGCTGTTTATTATCTATGCATAGTCACTTTATAAATTACCTCGACTAACCTCTACTCAAATTGACTCGGTACCGGTACCCCCTGTATATAGCCTCGTTATTGTCATGTAAATATCGTGTTACTTTCAGATTACATTTTTTTTTCAGTAAGCATTTTACGGTAAGGTAAAAAAGGAAATCTACCTGCCAAAGTGGCTGGTGGACCAAAAAGTAACATTTAGGCCCTGGATGAGTCTATCCCTGATGTTGTGGCTGAAAAATGACAAGGAAACAGTCAACCACAGAATGGGAAGCAGCCCAATGATTCTCTGATCTATACTGACCTCTTGTGTTTGGAAGTTGGCGTGCTCGTTGAGCTCCCTGAGCTTGCTCGCTTTGTCTGCTTTCCTCTCCTGGAGTTTCTGCATCTCTAATTTGAGTGCCTCGACCAGAGAGCCACTCTCCTCCCTGCTCTCTTCTTTCTCAGAGGGCTGCTTTGGCATGGTCTCCTAAAAACAGAAAGATTAGCATTAGAGGCCGACAGTCCTTATGGTGAGACATACTGTCAATTGCGCCTGTCTGAACTTGCACCAGCTTTCCCTGCAACTACATATCATATTCTTCCAACAAAATGATAAGACATAGGCTGGTTTATTATTCAGAGTCAGAATGATCCCATTTACCTCTTCAGTCCGCAGCTGGCTACAGGGGAGCTCTTCTGAACACCCTCTCAACAACTCCAGGGCCAGGCACGGACTCTTCTCCTCCTCTGGCCCATTGGCTACCTTCATCAGAATGGCCTTCTCTTCAAGCCACCTCTCCGACTCATACTGTTCATTAGACAGCTAGGAGGATATCAAAAGGAATGGTTACTTTCCTCACCACGTGTGCGTACACCGTCCCATCTCAGATAGAAATGTAAATGGCTGGAGTTTCAGGAGGGACGTCGAGTAGTGATCTTACCCTCAAGCTCTCTTCGGTCCGCTGACATTCCCACTTCACGTTCTCGCACTGGCCGGGACAGTCGTTGAGGACATGAGAGGACTTGGCACCGCTTGTGTTTTTCTGTAGGCAGCCATCCTTCAAACTTGTCAGCTCTTAAATCCAAAATTGAGACATTCCTGACAAATCCACTTAATGTTTCTGAATGAAGATACATGTTGAAATCGGCAGGGGGGGGGGGGGGGGGGATTCTACAAAAGTGTGTGACCACTCACCTTCACTTAAAGCCTCAATCTCTTTCATCTTGGCTTCCAGAATCCGCTCTTGTTCGGTCTGTGTCTTCTCCTGCTCTGTCAGTGCAAGGCGCATGTCTTCAATCACCTTTTCCTTGGACTTTCCATGACTCTCCACCTCCTCCAGTTTCCGTTGAGCCTCTTCTAGTCTCTCTTGCAGAGCTCTGCACTGGGCCTCCATCTCAGTCAGCTGCTTCTCCAACTCTGCAACCCTCTCAGAGCTGCCTCCAGAGGCCTGCACCTGCACCTCCAGGTCCACGATCTGCTCCTTCTGGTGGCCTGCCACCTTTTTGAGGTCGGCGTAACTCTTCATAATTTCGTTGTAAGCCCCGTTCTCTAATTCGTAGCCCTGTAGGTTGAATTGGGCTTCCGACCACTGTGTCTCTAGCTGGTTGCAGAGTTCCTCCTGTCCAGAGAGCTGCTCTCTGACCTGGTTGAGCTCCTGCTCCAGGTCAGCTATCCGCTGGCTCTTCTGAACCGACTTCTCCACCACGATCTCACACTCCCTCTTCATGGCATCTATGGTGTCATGGAACTTGGAGTTGTTCCTCTGTGCAGAACAGACCTTCAGTTCCTCCGCATCCTTCCGGAGTTCTGTTTCCAAAGTCAAGGATTCAATGGTTTGGTATTTTTCATTGGATTTGTCTTTAAGACCCTTCAGGAGTGCTCTGGCTGCTTCTAGCTCCTCTGGAAGCTTGGCGGACCTCTCAGTCTGTTCGGTAAGTTCTGTTTGGAGAATTTTCACCGAAGACTCCACTTTCTGTGATGTCTGCTGGAGCTGGAAGATGCCGTTGACCAGAGCTTTGTTGTCTTTGGAGAGCCTTGCTGTCTCTTTCCTCTCTTTCTCCAGCGAGGCCATAACAGCTTCACAACAATCAGTCTGCTCCTCCAGATCATCGCTGAGCTTCTGGACAGTCTGTTCGAATGAAACCCTCTCACGTTTGAGCTTTTCAGCGACTTCGTTCTTTCTTTTTATCTCTCCTTTGACAGTCTCCAACTTCTGAACCGTCGCCTCGTTTTCTTCTTTTAACTGTGAAATGGTCATGTCTTTTTGACGACATTCCACCTGGAGTTTCTCCAACTCTTCTGCCAGAATGAGATGCTCGACCTCAAGACTCCCTGGAGAGAGTAAAGGAGAAGGTCAGACAGATACAGAACTCTATAAGTAAATGGAAACCCTTTTCATATTTTTGGGGGGGACTACCTTTCTTCAGGGCAGGCTGATCATCAAGGTCTTCCAGGACATCTGCATGGCGTTTTCTGCACTCCTCAGAACTGGGACTGTCCCGGCTCATACATTTACAATTCTGTTTCAAGCTCAGGATCTCCTCCTTGATGGAATCAACCAAGGCTCTCTGTTGACAAAAACAGTGAAAGGGAATGCATATTATCATATACAGAGGTTCTGATGGATCATACTACATACACTTGGACTGATAACAAAGCAACCCCACATATGCATTTAATGCAAGTGCAAGTATGAAATAATTTACTTACATCCCTAGTTGAAGCCTCACTATTCTGATCCATTGCTTCCTGCAGCTTGGTTATCACGTTGTCTTTCTCACGGCAGATTTCCATTAAGGCCTCAAACTTCTGCGTCTGAGGTTCCAAATTCTGCATGCAATCAAAATACGGAAAACCATCAAGTCTAACCCAACCTTTCATTCAGTGCTCATATGCAACAAAAGACATCAGACATCAATATCAAGCCAGGCTTACCTCCTTCGCTTCCTCTAGCTGCCCGCACAATGTTTTCATTTCAATGCTCATTTCTGTAAACAGAAGGAAAACACACTTGAGCTAAATACAGAATATTTATCATGATCAAATCCCAGTAAGTGAGACATACTATACATACCATTAGTTTTGACGTTGAGTTGCTGTTGGGTCTTGAGGAGCTCCTCTGATAAGTCGTCCACCTGCTTCCTCAGGCTGGCCACAGTGCCAGGAGACTCAGGCAGGTCCACCAGACAGGTCTGTGCAGCCTCTGCATCCCTCCTGATTCTAGCCAGGTCGTCTCGCATAGTGTCAACGATCCCCTCCAAGAGCCCTACCTTATCCTCCTGTGATGGAAAACAAAGATATCAGAACTAAATTCATCATGCTATTCAAACAAGAACAGGTAAGGATGTTAGTGGTGAAGTTGTATTTTCTGACAGATCTGATATTATGACCTGTGATCTGAATGAGACTTACCTTTGTTGTTTCCTTGTCACAAGAGACACTTGCATACTCGCTGACACTCTTGCCGACTAAATTTTTCAGGATTTCCAACCTCTTGTCCACTCTGTCCTCGGTGATCTCCCTCTCTTTCACAAGACGCTCGCTGCAAGACAAAAACGTTGTTCAGTCAATGCATCTACAGACAACAGCTAAGATTGACAGCTCTTTTAAAGAGAGGGAAATGCATTGACTACTTACTTGTAATCACTTTCCATTTTGGAGAATAGCTCCATGAACTCGATGGTGACCTCTTCACGGATGTGAGACTCCAAAGCCAATTCCTCAGCTTCCTCCTTCAGAAGCTTCTCCTTTAGTTCCTCCACCAGAGCAAGCTGGCCCTTAAAATACACAACAAAATCAATCTTTAACAGTCAGTGAAAATTAATTAGTATATCAACATATTGAATATGGACAAAACATACATTGTTGAAGTCCTCAAGTGCCATCTTGTCCTCTTCTCTCGCCTCAAGAATGGTTTCCTCTGCCATTCCCTCATCACAACTTTCCTCTTCCTCTTCATCATCCTCATCTTCCTGCAAATCCTCCAGAGTGGTTTCCCAAGCCACCGTGGAGCTCTTCCTCCTACTCCATAGGTCTTTGCAGTCAGCATTGTTGATGATGAGGGACACCTCTCTGGCAGATATCTTTGGGGCAATGGCAAGGACTGGTTTGATATTGAGGACCACCACCTGAGAGGCCATAAAGAAATAAGATAAATGAGCATTTTCCCCCACCTATATTACCAACCACAAGCTTACGCTTCCTTATAAAGCTCCACCGACTGACCTTTTGGGCGACAGCAGAGAACTTGAGGACGTTGAGCGTCTCGTCGTACATGGAGGCGCATTGGTTGATGTTAACGATCATGCAGGCTTTCCCTCTACCAGAGAAAAAGCCCTGGAGGTAGTGTGTGAGCTTGCTCTCTCTGAAGGACACATGTTGTCGGAACCTGGAAGATATGTACATAAAATGAGCATTATATTGGTTTATTAGAAACAAACAAATCAAATTGTATTTGTCACATACACATGGTTAGCAGATGTTAATGCGAGTGTAGCGAAATGCATGTGCTTCTAGTTCCGACAATGCAGTAATAACCAAAAAGTAATCTAACCTAACAATTCCACAACTACTACCTTATACACACAAGTGTAAAGGGATAAAGAATATGTACATAAAGATATATGAATGAGTGATGGTACAGAACGGCATAGGCAAGATGCAGTAGATGGTATAGAGTACAGTACATACATATGAGTAATGTAGGGTATATAAACATAAAGTGGCATAGTTTAAGTCCCGTGTGGCTCAGTTGGTAGAGCATGGCGCTTGCAACGCCAGGGTTGTGGGTTCAATTCCCACGGGGGGACCAGGGTTCAATTCCCACGGGGGGACCAGGATGAATATGTATGAACTTTCCAATTTGTAAGTCGCTCTGGATAAGAGCGTCTGCTAAATGACTTAAATGTAAAATGTAAATGTTTAAAGTGGCTAGTGATACATGTATTACATAAAGATGGCAAGATGCAGTAGATGATATAGAGTACAGTATATACATATGAGATGAGTAATGTAGGGTATGTAAACATTATATTAAGTGGCAACACGCAGTCAGTGTGTGTAAAAGCATAAATCTCTATACAGGTCAAATACTCACTTGGCTTGTTGGTTGAGCCTCAGAGTGTTGATGCATTTGCCCAGAATCAGCAATGAGGTGTTGATGTTGCCAGCCTTTTTTAGCTGCACTCCTTTATTCTGAGTCCTTCCACATCTCTCCGATCCAGCCAGATCACACAAAGACAACCTTAGACATAACACACAACCATGAATAAAAACAGGACAAACTGGAGAAGAGCAAGGGGGGAAAAAACACAGAATAACTTGGTCACGTACTCGCTAATTGTGTGGACTCTGGGTACACCAACATCTTCAATACGCAAGATCCGAATGGAGAATATGCTATGGCTTCTGCTGGAGACGTTGTTGAGCTTCGTGCAGGAGAAACTCTGGTTCTTCTTTCCGATCTTCATGACTTTGTACGCCTCCTCGAAATTGTTTACTTGAACCCACTTTAGAGCTACAAGAGAAACCATGTGTATGTTCTGTATGAACTGAAATCGCATAGCATCTAGACTAATACCTCACATATTCAATCAAAGGGATATTACCTTTCACAAAGATGTTGCCTTTGATGTCCTGGGACAGCCGAAGGACGGTTCTCCTATGTGACCCATTAGGAATGGGCTCCAGTAGGTCGTGGATATTCTCATTGTAGATTTCACAGAAGGACACCCACACAGAGTATTTAGTGTGGGAGTCCACATCCAGGCAGAAACTGTCTCCTTCCCCCTGATCACTGACATCGCTTAAGGAGGAACCTGTCAATCAGACAACAAATCTTACATTGATATAACAACAGTGTCAATTAAGGTGTTTATTTGGTGTCAAATTGAGTATCAAGAAATTCTCAAAATACATAGCTGCTGTACTTAACATATTCAAAGCCTGAAACCAGTTTCTTACCCTCCAGTATCGTTGACCTGCAAGTGGAGGTCATCGTACTTTTCAGAAAACCACTCTGAAGAAAAGAAAGACGGAAAGAAAGTAGTCAGACTCATTTACATTTCAGAGAGAAAGCAAAGTGGGCATTGTGCTTGAGGTTTTACTGGTAAACCTCACCTCCTTTGACAGTCTCAAGAGGTTTAGCTTATTTGTAGTCTCTTCATCCTGCTGGAACTTTGTGAGCCTGGTGAAGTCTCTGCATCGATGTGGTTTGAGGTCGTTCCGCGTGTAGACTCTGCCCTCAATGCTGTTGAAGATCACGTTCAACGACCTTGGCAAAATTCCACCATCACTCTCAGGGCCTGGAAGTAAAAAATAGATTAAGGGTTAAAAAGGCACAATGCCAAAAGTGTTTAACATGAAGCTGTATCTGTCACACAATTGTTTTATTGTGGTGAGCATCGGGTATTAAACAGAGGTCAAAGTGCACATTGGAAACATGCAAAAAAATATATATAATTAGAATTTTTCAATAGATTCTGACCGAGGAATGTGAATGTCTTCCCAGCGTTGGTGACTCCATATGTGAAGACAATAGAATTCCCTCCTTCTAGAACATCCCTTACCAGACGTTTCACTGTGCCATCAAACATCTGCCTCTGTGTAGTGTCAGGGCCATACACCTGGCAAGGGTGGGTGGGTAAAGAAAAATGTCCACACTAATTTCTTAGAAAAAGTACATCTTTACAAATAGCTACTAATCAAACAGCCAGCGAAGGCCTTACCTGAGTGAACTGAAATCGCTGGGCTGTCTGAGAGACTGGTTTGTCACCGTCTGAGTGACTGGTTTGTCGTCTGGTTGATAAAGAGGTCCTAGGTGCCCTGAGTAAAACGGTGTCTGGTGGCTCCATGGAGATCCATTCCTGGATTCAAACGGAGGAAAAGGAGTATGTACCACAGCATTCGGATCAATCATAATGCTCCGTAGTATACTGAATGTGTGTCATGGGAAAATACCTGAGATTCACCACTTTCATTCTCTTCTGTGGTAAAGGGACGTATCCTCAGGTAAACACGCAGATGCTCTTTCTCAAATAATACAGAATCCTGTAGGCAGATAAGTAGACAGCATTTTATTGGGATTTAGTTAAAAGATGGAAGCTATGAAACAAATTACTACATCTAGCTATATAGCATATATCTAATAGCAAAAAAATGACCCAAGTTAACTCGTCACATCAAGAAACAAACCTGTTGCATAGCAGATGGAATTGCACAAAAATCAGCAAACAAATTATTTCTTAAATCCTCAACCACAATCGGTCCCACTTTCTCTGGTTTCTTGTCCAAACACGTATCCATCACTCTAAAAGACAGACATTTCACATTGTTTATTATGTCCTTTACTCTTTGATACAAGCATTTCGCTACACCCGCAATAACATCTGCTAAACGTGTATGTGACAAATAAAATTTGAATAAGCTAGCTAAAGGCTAGCCGTTAGCTAAGCTAACTAACTAACGTTGCGTCACTGGAAAGACGACATAACGCGTTGGCTATAATTATAAAAACGTTGAAATACTATAATAACTCACGTACTGTGTATTTTTATTCACACAAACATTGATCTACAGTCCTCTCGACCTGGTTCCAAACAACCTGGCCGGTCTAAGCCTATGACTTAGTGGCTGTCTATCCTAAAACAGAGAAGTTGTTTCATGTAAGTACATTTTTCAGCATCATTATCTACTACTGACAATGTATGTTAGGATGACCTTCTGCTCATTTTGGTGTTCTACTTGTTTCAATAGGCAGCTTGCATGACATTCGATGTTGACGTCATCTGTGTAGCAGTGACAGAAAAACAACCCTTCTTTTTCAAAAGATCTCCAGTAAATGGGGTAAGTATGTATACAGTGCCTTGCAAAATTATTCACACCCCTTGGTTTTCTTCACATTTTATTTTTACAGTGGGATTAAAATTGATGTTTTTTTAGTTTTTTTTGTCAACAATCTACACACAAAGTACTGTCAGTGGAATTATTTATTTTTTTAGATAAAAATTCATAACTACAATATAGTCGTTGCGTCAGTATTCATCACCTTTGTTTAGGCTAGCCTAAATTAGTTCAGGAATAAAAATGTGGCTTAAAAAAAATCACATTAAGTTACATGGACTCTAATAGGGGTTGACATGATTTTTGAATGACTAACCCTTCCTCTGTCCCCCAATAAATACATCAGTCAAGTATTGAATTTCAAGCACAGATTCAATTACAAAGACCAGGAAGCTTTTCAAAAGACTCATGAAGAAGGGCACTAAGGTTATATTGCAAAGGAATACACTTTTTGGCCTGAATGCAAGGCCTTCCGTTTGTGGCAAATCCAACACATCACTGAGTAACTGCCTCATTTTCAAGCATGGTGGTGGCTACATCATGGTATGGGTATGCATGACATTGGAAACTATTGGGGAGTTTTTCCAGGATAAAAAGAAACGGGGTGGCGTTAAGGACATGCAAAATCCCAGAGGACAACCTGGTTGTCTGCTTTACACCAGGGACTGGGAGAATTATGAAAATAATAATGGACAAATATTGCACAGTCCAGGTGTGAAAAGTTCTTATAGACTTACCCAAGAAGACAGCTGTAATCGATGCCAAAAGTGTTTCTAACATGTATGCAACAACTATATTTTAGTTATATCATATACATGTTCTTCCACTTTGACATTAGAGTATTTTATGTATCCAAGGGGTCTGAATACTTTTGCAAGGCACTTGTCAGTATTTGAATTAACAACTTATTTGGTGACTCACTTACGTCTTGTTTCTTTTGGTTGGAGTGGATACCTTTTAAAAAAAATATATAGTAAAAGTGATGTAACTTATTCTTGTCAGGCAATTGAAAGAGGTGTGTTCTTTGAAATAAGTTACGCACCTGCAATCCGAGACTCCACCATCGCAAATTCCATCAGTCTCGTGGAGATGTGCAAAGGAAAGGTAAACAAATACACCCATCGCGGTTCATTGTTCACCTGTTAATCCACCTGCCATTTTCAAGCGGTGCGTGTAACCGCAATGTTTTCTTTCAAATAGAATGTAATTGTGACGAGTGGGGCAGAAAAGGTAAGATAGAAATTAGATATTGTCTTACCCTCTTAGATGACAATCATATGAACCTTGAGCATGTTAACATCATCCTGAAATGAACCTTACTAATGTAAATGTGTTTTTTGTCCCTCCTTGTTCAGCCCCTTGAGTTGAGAGGACCCTACGACATTGGCAACTTGTATCCTTACATTACCTTCTACAGTACTTGATGTAGGCTACTAGAATAGAGTGCAGACTTATGCAGGTGTGATGAGGCCAACCTGTGTCAGTGCTGTTGTCCTGAATGAAGCCCAGAGGCCTACTTTTTGGCCTGTCCGAAGGAGATGGAAAATCTGCAATCTCCACCAACTGTCGCTCTGTCCACTTACATGGAGGTGAATAGGCTGCTGTTTATTGGTCGATCAATTGAATACGTTGTCAAATCACAAATGTTATCTTCACTTGGGCAACTCACTGTCCCGTTTAACCATCTATGGAATGTTCTTTTTGTAATTTATCATGTAACACTGTCATTAAACTATATTTATTACATGTTTATCAGTCTCAAAGCAGAATTTGTGGCACAGGAAAACCAATTAATGTACTGTGTTGTCATTACAGAAACAAGAAAGACTGCCTTGGGTATTGTACACACTATGAAGAAAGACCAGCCATTGACTGAGAGACAGGAGGATGTTCCAGCATCAAAGAGGGCTAAGATTGAGACTGCATAGTAGAAAGTAAAATACTTTTGGATGAATAGAGAATGTGTTTATGTAAATGCCCTTTTATGAATATCCTTATTTGTGTTAATGTGACTGTTTTCTAATGGTCAGTGGTTATATAGTATGTCATGGATCAGCAACTATGATGATGCTTGTTCGTTTTAGACAAAATAATCAAATTCAGATAGCAAAGGCAGTGCTGTCTATTTAATACATTTACAGGTAAACATGTAAATACAAAAACATACTTCAGGAAGTGTATTAATATACTACACAAGCATTTTCAAATCCTGTATTCTCACTGACTACCACAAAACCAGGTTGAAGCCACAGGCTTGCTTTCTGCGGAACAGTATTGTTTTTTCTTTTTACATTAAAGACAAATGAAGAATGTATCAATTCAAAGTCATTTATTTCTCAAATGTGAATGTATACTATAGTCATGCTGATGTCATAAGGCAAGTCACATTTTCCAAACGTTGAACTTTCTCTTTCCCCCCATAGTTTATTTGTCAACCTTGAGCATTTCAGACTTCCAATAAGCTGCCTATAAAGAAACAAACATCCTTGGGAGCAAATGCAGTTATCTCAAAGTTCCAGACCAAACCTCTGCTAGTTCACAAAAATTGACTCCGGTCCTTGAAGTCAGCCTAGCGTAAATTAAACCAAAGATGATCTATTGACAAGATAGTCGCATGACCGCTCTAACAATGGAGAGGGCTTATCTCACGCAGACAGATTGTGGGCTGAGTAAATCCTCTCCCTTCGCCTCTTCATCTATGATGAAACCTTGGAGGCTGTATGTCTTTAATCAACAGATAAATAATCACTTTGACAACTACTCTGCACAAAGGAACTGGGCTATCTTTCGCTGTTATCTACTCATTCTGAGTGAGTTGCGACCTGTATAAAATGTAATTTAACTGAACAGGACTCTACTTGACTTGACTGGAGTTTTTACATCATCCTTGAAGTTGCTGAGAATCGATTTAGCCCCACTCTGCCACTCCAGAGTGCTTTCTAATGGTGACTTTCCCACCTGTGTTGGAGAAAAACAAAGATGTATTCATTATCTCAATAGTAGTTAGTGGTATGTTACAGCAATAACTTTTGACTGATGTTTTCTTGTGATTTGATATTGGATGTATTTCTTCTGATCTCAGATTAAATCTTACTCATCACCACAAGATGGCACTGTGTTCATGGATAAATCCTGTCACCTTTTGCTATCACTAGTATGATTCTCTGAATACATGTAAGTAAGCCTTACAAGCAAATTTTTCATTGTATTTTTCAAACAAAATACCACATTCTATACTACATTATAGATTGAAGTTACAAGTTTGCTGTCAATGTTAGTAAAGTACTTACACAATTCTTGAGTTTTGGATTGGCTCCATGAAGCAGGAGTAGTTGGATGATTTTGAATCTGTTCAGTCTCACTGCATCGTGCATGGGAGTATCTCCTTCCTGTGTAAAAAAAATAAACAAAACCAAAGTTAAAGACCCATTACATTGGTGTTTCATACTTAGTTAAGCAACAAAGCCCGGGGAGGTGTGGTATATTGCCGATATATCACAGCTAAGGGATGTTCTTATGCACAACACAGAGTGCCTGGATATAGCCCTTACCCGTGGTATATTGGCAATATACCACAAACCCCCAAGGTGCCTTATTGCTATTATAAACTGGTTACCAATGTAATTAGAACAGTACACATATTTTTGTGTCATACCCATGGTATACGGTCGACTATACCACGGCTGTCAGCCAATCAGCATTCATGGCTTGAACCACCCAGTTTATAATTCTGATTAGATTCTAAGGTATATATATCGGAGCAAATGAATTCCCACACTGAATGAGAATAGCTCACCCTGTCTTTGGCATTGACGTCAGCTCCACAGTGGACTAGTTGTTCAGCACATTCATAGTGACCGGTTCTCACTGCAACATGAAGGGGAGTGCTGTGGAGCTAATGAATGAACAAAGAAACATTTACAAATGTAAGATCTTCATTTGAACACCCTGTTGCAGGATAACTTTCCTGCAATCCAGGAAATGTCAAACTTGTAGTGTGTTTAAGGTTTAAAGGCTTCTGAAGTTTCTATTTTCCACTTTGACATTTCAGACTTCATTTTCTCTTCCGGAAAATGTATCAACCCCTACAAAAATGTAAATGAATTATAATCCACATTATTTTCCAGCTGTAACAAACTGGCTCAAATTAAGATCTGTAAGGATAAATCACATTGAACCTAATCTCAGTTCCAGGTGTGACGACCCTCCCACTCTGTCTGCCGTATTCTCTCTTTGTTCTTGTTTCCTTATTAGGATGCCGGTGGGCGGAGTTGGGAGGGTCGTCAGCTACATGGGAAACACCTGGGCCCACTGTCATAGGATAAATGCACCACTTCCCCATTCATGGAGGAGACTCTCTCCAGGCAGACACCTTGATAAGATTTGTTTGTGTTTCTTGGTGGTTTTTTGGTTGTTTGTTTTAGCATCTTTCAACACCCTGCATTATCACATTCATGCATGCAAAACATTCACTTACACTACTGATTACTGATTACACACACCATGGTATATTATACTTAGTTACTTTAGTTAATAAATATATATTTTGTTACTCCTTTTCTCCACGTTGTCTCCCTTTTGTTACGGGCTTTGAGCCGGTTCGTGACACAGGTTTGTCATGAGAGATTATATTGGCCCTGATGCATTTAGTCATATTTGTGCGTGTTCTGACCCACAGTGGCATGTTAGCTTTGTGTTCTGTAGTCTTACCTTATCCCTGGCAGAGAAGCTGCCGTCTTGGTTGAGCAGCAGTTGTAACACAGACATGCTTCCTCCTCGGCAGGCAGAGTGGACAGCAGTAGCATCCAGCTAATGAAGGCAACCAATGGGATTATACATTATAGAAAAATTCACCTTGTTTTTCTCTGTTCCTTTCTCATCAACACCAACTGATTTTACAGTAAAGGATCAAAGACTGTGCAATATATTGCCCAGAGCTTGCCACCCGTGGAACTGCAGTTATTTTTAGCTTTTCCATTAAAGTACCTTGTCTTTGTACTCAATTGAAGCTCCAGCCTCCAGTAGCCTCTTCACAACATCCACGTGTCCCTGCATGCAAGCTCTGTGCAGGCCTGTGCGTCTGAACTGTAAAGGAAGGAGGATATTGCATTACAACACACTACACACGATGACACAGCTGAGCTGAGGTGCATTGGCAAACTTCAGCTTAGTCGGTGTTGTCTAAACACTCACATTGTCACAAGCGTTGATATCTCCCGATTTTTCCAGATACCTCTCGATCAATGGCAGTTTGTTCTCCTCGCAGGCCTTGAAGAAATCTTCCTCATTCACATAATAAGGCTGCAAGGAGAGATGGTGATTCAGCTGAATGTAGCCATGGGCAGACTGTCAGAAATGCCAGATGGGCTAGTCCATTTTTAGCCCAGTGGGCCTGTCTAACTTGTTGGGGGTTTTTTTTGCGCAAAATTATAATTATTTCACTAATAATGGGTGCCTCAAGGAAAAAATGGGCCAGTGTGTTTGAAATGCCAGGGCCAATTTCTGGTCCCTGTCCACCCCTGAACGTAGCAGTTACTTAGTAGTTATCAGTTATCTTATGAAGGGTCAAATCTTATTAATTGCCTCTATTCTTAAATCTCAAATTAGATTCTTTATCAATTCAATTCAAGGGGCTTTATTGGCATGGGAAACATATTTTAACATTGCCAAAGCAAGTGAAGTAGATAATATACAGAAGTGAAATAAACAATAAAAATGAACAAACATTACACTGACAGAAGTTCCAAAAGAATAAAGACATTACAAATGTAATATTATGCATATATACAGTGTTGTAATGATGTGCAAATGGTTAACGTCATCCTACTCAGCTACTAGGCCTGTCTTACCACAGTCTCTGGTGGGGGTGGTGGCTTGCAAACTTGTACTCTTCTCGCTCTCTTTCTTGACTTCCTCAGTTGCAGAATATTCTGGAGGTCATCAATTGTCTCTAACCTCAGATGTCCAGATTTGTCTACCTGCAGAATCAAACATTTAAAGTAGAGAGATGTTATACATCTTGCCCTCCTATGAAGTTGCTTCGCAATTGAGGATTTAGTACTTGGTACCATGATCTTTATGATTACTCTTTTTGTGCCAAAACCACTGTAGCAAATTCACAGGGTTGCCCAACCAAGATTCAAACCGCAACCTTATGTCTGTCAATTCAACACATAAACATACCTCATTAGGGCTGAACCTCTTAACAAGGTCGCTGGCATTGCACTAAGGCTGCTACGATAGTATTCGACTTACATTTAAATTCAAGGGGACATCCGTGTTAGCCAGGCTGTCCTTGTGAGATCGCAGGTCATCTTGTTTCTCCTGGTTAACTGATGTCTCGTATTCTCCCTCTGAATACTCCTCTTCTCCAGGCTCGTTGCCCTCGCATTTTTTGGCGGTAACCTTGAATAGAAAACACTGTATTAGGAATATGTGAGCAACTGAGACAATCCTGTGTCCTGTGACCCCATGCCCATTGGCATCTGTGATAGAGGGAGTGAGTAGAATACATCCAACAGCAGGTGTAAGAAGGCTTTTCACAGAGAATTTCAGTCTTCATGTGATTATCGTTCTCAAACTGTTACTGTAGAAGTTAATATTCCTCTCAGAGTTGTTGAGGTTGCAGCTCAGCGTCATGAACACAGTCCAACATCCGAAATCCTAATTGCAGACTCTAACCCTAAATTCTTTGCTACTGTGGTCATTCTGTGGATCACTATAAAAATCCAGTGGAACGAAAGCCGATAGCTTTCGAAAAATTGTCAGAGGAATTGTTACATACCACTCCACTGTTGGAGCTAGGAACACAAGCATTTCACTACACCTGCAATAACATCTGCTAAATATGTGTATGTGACGAATAAAATTTGATTTGATTTGAAAAAGACATAAAAGACCCACTCTTTGAATACCCATCAGCTCAAATCCCCAGTCAATGGTCAGTGTCAACTGTCTGTGTTCTACGTTTGCAGGCCTCAGTTCAACATCTTATATGTGTTTGAAGCCGGCAAGCAATGAGATCATGTTCTAACCCGGGTGTCTCGCCTGGCTCCGCCACAGGGCAAGGTTTCCTGTCACGGCCCGGCTGGCACGTTTGGGAGAAGGAAGGGGTGAGTTGAGAAAGCCATGGGACTGAGTCGGATGCCTTTGGCTGCCATCGCCTCTGTCAGTCAGTACCAGGAATGGAAGTGAAACCTGAATTGCGTAACCAACTCTATGACTACATGCCGCCATGCACGGTGACCAAAGGCTCCAGTCATGTAATGGCCTTCCACTCCCCCCTCTTACAGTTCCCACCAACAGCTGGCCCCGGGCCCAGTAGCATCTGCCACATAGAACATACTGTAACTACAACCCTCAGCTACGACACAGACAGGACAGGAAGGGATGACTTAGTAGGCTTACAGCATCCAAACATCTATTTATACAAATCAATGACTTGTGTTCTGTGTTCTACTACCCCATGACATATTATGTACAGACTGATATGAGTAGTTGTTTGTTTCTCAGTGGGTCTACTGACTGACGGACGGACGGTCTGCATTTTCTGTGTCGTTTTTATCTTATTGGATTTCTGTACCATTGCATTACTTACACTGGTCAATAAAATGATTACTACCTGAAACTCACAGGAGGTTGGTGGCACCTTAATTGGGGACAATGGGCTTGTGGTAATGACTGGAGCGGAATAGATGGAATGGTATCAAATAGATGATTTCCATGTGGTTGATACCATTCCATTTGCTCAGTTCCGGCCATTATTATGAGCCGTTCTCCCCTCAGCAGCCTCCTGCCCTGAAACAATTTTTAATGGAGCCTGTGATAAATCAAATCAAATGTTATTTGTCACATGCTCCGAATACAACGAATACAACCTTACCGTGAAATGCTTACTTACAAGCCCTTAACCAACAATGCAGATTTAAGAAAATAGAGTTAAGAATATATTTACTAAATAAACTAAAGGCATAAAAATATATAAGTAACACAATAAAATAACAATAACGAAGCTATATACAGGAGGTACCTGAGTCAATGTGCGGGGGTACAGGTTAGTCGAGGTCATTTGTTCATCTTTCTACTGAGTCACATGGATGGGCTACGTGTTTAACAGCTGTCGTATTTTTACAAGCACACACTAATCTGTAGAGCTCAAAATGAACAAGTGAAACATAGCTCATTTTTAATGGTTACACCGGACTAATCCAGCCTGTCACAATTACCTTATTCCCATGTCCAATTGATAAATAGCACCATAAATGTTATCTTTAGCAATGTGGGTGGCGCAGTATTCGGGCATGTCTCAATTCTACTAAGAATATGTCTCGGTGACACAGAACATTAAGATGTAACCATTACATCTACATGTAAAATGTGTCTCTCGCCCTGACATAGAAGAGACTACTTTATTAGGACTTTGACGATGTCTGTAAAGACCATACCAGGGGCTAGCATGCCTCTTAAAGATCCTATTCATTCTAAAGGACAAACAGCACTTCAGCCTCTTTTTTAAAAATAGTTGCGATACCTGCTCCCAAAGATACTCTCAGTTTTCTTTCTTAAAACTTTGTGCAGTACGCCTAATAGTTATTTCACTTTTCACTGAAGTGAGATTCCATGATTGGGAACATTTTAGAATCTCCACCTGTTCTTGTTTTGTATCTAAGTGCCTGTTTGATTCACATCGATTGGAACTTGAATAGTCTATCCTGTTGATGTAATACCATGAACTGCACGTGTTTACAGCGCAGTGGGCGGACATGGTTGCATCTCAATTGCTCTCTGATCAAGTGATCATTAATCCTACCATACATCACAATGAAAACTTTAAATATGTAACACAAACCAATTGGATTACTATTATAATAATAACTTCACAAATATTTGCGCAGTATTTGTAGTATAATTAAACACGTGCTGATGAAAATAAAACTAGCCTGGTGAAACCAGCCTGATCTCGGAGTTCACCATTCAATTTGACCAGGCTAGAAAAAGAAAAAAAAAAGACCCACAAACACTGAAAGGCAAATATAAAAAACATCCAAAAGCTTAAAGATCAACATTCAAGTAGTGCCATGGATATTATCAGTATCCATATTTGATTACAGTTGGTATACAGTAGATATTATAATCCATGTTTGTACCAAACCCCTCACAGCTACTGTTAAGAACCTTTACAGCAATGCTGGTTGATTTGACAGGCTGTAAAGCAACATTTTGTCATTGTATCATCAACCAACATTGCACATCATTATTGTCAAAGTTGTTTGATTAAGTTGTTTGATTATATGAATACAGTATATTTACATTTTCTGCAGTGGCAGGATCCATGGCCTCAAGTTGTCCCTGCAAAGGTCTCTCTCTACCTGCTGGTATAGTTTCTCAGTTCAGCCCTGTATTGACAGGTGAGGGGGATATGATCTCTTGTGCTGTCAGCTCAAAATCTTACTCCTGTGGGGAGGTTGGCCCTCTTGAAAACATTGCTTTACAGCCTGTCTGCTACATCCAGCCAATCACATCCCTCCCTCATCACTTACCTCTAACACTGGAACGACCGTGAGATACGTCACTCCTGCTTACCTCCATCCTCATTTGGCAAGTTATGTTTTTTTTTGCATTTCTCATCTTTAATCTCCACTTAGTGTTTTTGTTAATTTTCTTTAATTTTATAAACTTTTTTAATACAGTGTCATACTTTCTTTTGTTACAGCAAAAAGTCACTCCTTGAAAATGTTTATCTGATGGTAGTTGAAGATGTAAACCGGGCAGGAGTGAGCTATCAACATAAATGGGTGACAGGACATCGACGTACATAAGGACTGAGATACAGTTTCAGAACAACATACAAGTGAACAAGATATTTTCATGTTGTCAAGTTGTAAAAGTGTTGTCATGAGCCACGGCATGAGTGGAATAACAAGCAAGCAGAACAGAAACAAAACCCTTGACCCGAAAGCTTAATTCTTTTTAATAAATACAAAAGAAATAAACAAATATTCAACCTATTTATGCAGGTTAGTTTGTTAGGTCTCGTGCTCGGAGACTGCAGCAAATAGAGTTTCTAGTTTAAAAAAGTTAGCAATTTTATGAATTATTTAATGAATTATTTTAAAGGTTTGGTTGTTTTTAAATCAATAAAGACTGTGCTCTGTCTTCCAGTTTAAACACGTACAGCATAGTGGTAATGGGATTTAGGATGACAGGGCTGGTTCCCCAGACTCAGATGAAGCCTGGACTAAAAAGCAATTTAAATATAAAATCTCCATTGAAAAAGGTTTTAGTCCAGAAGTAGGTTTTCAGACATGAAAAGTCTGACATTGTCCAATAAATATTACTTTATCATGAGGTAATGTTCTTTAAACTCTAGCTGAAGTGGCAATCCTATCTCTGGCATGGTTGGCATACTTTTTGGATAGGGAATGTTGAATAGGACAATAAAACTATAAATAATATGGCAGACATAAAAAGACCACCAGCACAGGGATCAGGGGTGAACTTCTACCTCCTTGCACATCTTTCCTCCCCTCAGAGTATCACGTGGATTCTTGTAAAACTAAATCTGTAATGCAACACGGCTGAAGGGCCAGTCTCTTTGCATATCAATACCTCTCATTCCTTGACCCTTTAACTGGTTATACCATCTGCTCTGTGCCTTTAAGAGAGGGCCAGGTATGTCAGATCACCCACCACCCACCTTGACATAAAACAGAGTTTGTTCCGTGCTATCTTCATCAAATTTCAGGGACTGTTGAATAAGTAGGATTGATTGCACATAGAATTCAAACAATGCTTGAGGAAAGCATTGAGATTCACCTAGAGGTTTCAGTTTTGTTTAATCTGAGGCACAGCACACATTTTAAATTACTCTGGAGTCTGGACATGTGAATGTGGTTTGATGATGCCATGGAGTTGTGTTGTATGTTGTGTGTAACTTAAGAAATGCATGTTGTTTTAATGGCGCCGGAGAGGATGGCTGCCGTTTTATTGGCTCTTAACCAACCATGCTATTTTGTTAGTTTTTTCGCATTGTTTGTAAATTGTTTTGTACATAATGTTGCTGCTACCGTCTCGTATGACCGAAAAGAGCTTTTGGACATCAGAACAGCGATTATTCACCTTAAATTGGACAAATAATTTAATGAGAGGGATGTACTCCAGACACCCAAACAGGCTCTCATCCCGGTCATTTGCAGGAGAAAGAGACGGAAGAGGTATCGCGGAAGGAGATTGGGGTGCCTTGTTGAGGATCCACCAACAAGTGGCTAATCTGCCTTTGCCATCGGTCCTATTGGCCAATGTACAATCGCTGGATAATAAATTGGACAAACTAAAAGCACGTATATCCCACCAATGGGACATTAAAAACTATAATATCTTATGTTTCACCAAGTCGTGGCTGAAAGACGACATGAATAAGGGGTCGTAAATGTAAATGAATAACATTCAGCTGGCGGGTTATACACTGTATCGGCAGGATAGAACAGCAGCCTCTGGTAAGACAAGGGGTGACGGTCTATGTATATTTGTAAACAACAACTGGTGCACGATATCTAAGGAAGTCTCGAGGTTTTGTTCGCCTGAGGTAGAGTATCTCATGATAAACTGTAGACCACACTATCTACCTAGAGAGTTTATCTGTATTTTTTGTAGCTGTCTACATACCACCACAGACCGATGCTGGCACTAAGACCACACTCAATGAGCTGTATACCACCATAAGCAAATAGGAAAACGCTCATTCAGAGGCGGCGCTCCTAGTGGCCGGGGACTTTAATGCAGGGAAACTTAAATCAATTTGACCTAATTTCTACCAGCATGTTAAATGTGCAACCAGAAGGAAAAAAACTGTAGACCACCTTTACTCTATACACAGTGACACGAACCTACCAGACGAGCTAAATAACTTCTATGCTCGCTTCGAGGCAAGTAACACTGAAACATGCTTGAGAGCATCAGCTGTTCCGGACAACTGTATGAGCACGCTCTCCGCTACCGATGTGAGTAAGACCTTTAAACAGGTCAACATTCACAAGGCCGCAGGACCAGATGGATTACCAGGATGTGTACTCCGAGCATGCGCTGACCAACTGGAAAGTGTCTTCACTGACATTTTCAACCTCTCCCTGTCTGAGTCTGTAATACCAACATGTTTCAAGCAGACCACCATAGTCCCTGTGCCCAAGAACACTAAGGTAACCTGCCTCTTAAGATGACGCCGAAGAGGATGACATGACCGTTTTACATGTCCGTAACCAATTGTGCTATTTTGTTTGCGTTGTTTGTAATTTATTTTAAAATGTATGTTGTGTTGCTGCTACCGTCTCTTATGACTGAAAATAACTTCTGAACATCAGAACTAGGATTACTCACCACGCACTGGAAGAAGCTTTTTCCTTTAAGAGCCCGACGAGAAAGATATACTGCTCTCCCGGGAACAGGCCCAGATCCCCGTCATTTGCGTGAAGAAAAGAGAGTAAAAGAGGACATAGATCGGGCTGCCTTTGAGAATCCGTAGGTGAGCAAGTAAACTACCATTGCCATCAATTCTACTTGCTAACATGCAATCATTGGAAAATAAAATTGATGACCTACGATTACGATTATCCTACCAACGGGACATTAAGAACTGTAATATCTTATGTTTCACCGAGTCGTGGCTGAACGACGACACAGATAATATAGAGCTGGAGGGATTTTCAATGCACAGGCAGAACAGAGAAGCTACGTCTGGTAAGACGAGGGGTGGGGGTGTGTGTCTTTTTGTCAATAACAGCTGGTGCGCAATGTAATATTAGACATCGCGCACCAGCTGTTAGGTAGAGTACCTTATGATAAGCTGTAGACCACACAATCTACCCAGAGAGTTCTCATCTATATTATTGGTAGCCGTCTATTTACCACCACATACCGATGCTGGCACTACGACCGCACTCATCCAACTCTATAAGGCCATAAGCAAACATGAAAATACTCACCCAGAAGCGGTGCTCCTAGTGGCCAGTGTAATAAATACCATTTAAAATAACACAAGCATATTGCTATTACATTGTTATAACTAACTTCTTTCAAAACAGGGTTTCTCACAAACTCATAAACAGATACAGAGACCCACACACACACCCAAGGACAGAGGGCTGACGTAAACCTTTCATAAACACTGATAAGAAAAGGGTGCTTGGGTCCGCATTTCACGAGATAATAAGACACACACACACATACCCTAGGACAGAGGGCTGACTACGCACACACAAAATCTCCTGCTTAGCTGAACATTTGGTAACAAAGAACTTTTGCTACAAGACTCAGAAGGATGACGCCCAGCTCATCAGGACCAATCTGAGAAGACAACAACCTGTCCAGAACCAACCAGAGGACCAGAACTTCCAGACTCAACCTACTTTCTGTGCTGTATAAAATGTCTATGCACTTTGTTATCTGGGCTTTTTCTGGAGGTTCTCTATGAGCTAAAGGAACGAGTCCGTATATGCTTGTACCAGATATCTTTACTCTTAAATTAAACTGTCGCTTGTCATACAATTTACCACCTTGTCTGAATCGATCCTTGACCGGCTCGCCCTTCTCCATATCCCATTATCAACAGAAACTTGGTAGCAGAGGATGGTTGTCTAGAGACCCGGTCCAGAGTGGTTGATTTGGGTGGGAGAGGGCGAGTTGGTGAAAGGACGGTTCACGGAGGACAGGTGAAATCTTTTGGGGGGGAGGACGACAGTTCTGCTCAACTCGGGAAACTGATCTTCTGGTCGACCATAAACAAGGTAAGCAAGACCTGTTAAATCAAACTTTGCATATTGTCGTATAGTCCTTCCAAATTTCGATCAGTAGTACCGAGTCTGGGTAAGAATTCTTGTTTAAATTTATGTGTATAGATGACATGTGAAGGACAGTGAAGTAAACATATGTGGCCATAATTTTGTTCCGATAGTCCGGCGGCGACCGGTCCGGCTGAGTCCGGTAAGGGATAAAATTGTGTTAGGGTTCCGATAGTCCGGCGGCGACCGGTCCGGCTGAGTCCGGTAAGGAACGATATTCCGATAGTCCGGCGGCGACCGGTCCGGCAGAGTCCGGTAAGGAATAGTTAAGGTTAATTAAGGAAGTCGTAGTCCTAAGTCCGGCGGCGACCGGTCCGATTAGATTCGGTAGGGAAATCTATTCCGATAGTCCGGCGGCGACCGGTCCGGCAGAGTCCGGTAAGGAATAGAATACTGTGTATTGTTTAATGACAAACGCTCCATGTACCAATAGGGTCGGATGTGTAAATGTCAACTGATTAATGTGTATTGTTTAATGACAAACGCTCCATGTACCAATAGGGTCGGATGTGTAAATGTCAACTGTTTAATGGATGTTGTTTAATGATGAACATTGCTAGTTAAAAATAGGATTCCGATAGTCTTAAAGTGTATAAGCCTCATCCAAAAGCCCGAATATTCGTTCGGTGAAGGATGTAGTTAAAGTGAACAGTGGTAAATGATAAAGTGGTAACTATTCTAAGTCCGGCTGAGACCGGTCCGACTGAGGTCGGTAAGGAATAAACTTAATTTGTGTTGTGATAAGACCTACTCAATAGTCCAGGCTGAGACCGGTAAGGAGTAGGTTTGAATTGTGTAGTGATAAGTGATAGCTATTCAATAAGTCCGGCTGAGACCGGTCCGACTGAGATCGGTAAGGAATAGGTTCAGAGTGTTCGAGAGATCTCTAATGTAATGTGTAAGTGTTGAATGTATACTGATTAATGTGAAGTATTTTAAGTGATAAATATTGACTATATTGAATGAATGTTTAAATGATGTGTTTAAATGTGCTGATATAATCTGTTGGTTGCGCATTCCACAACGTCTGTAAAATAAATAACATCTATACAATTCTGAGTGTGCGAGGGAGGAGCTCTGAGATAAGACAGAGTACGTGTCTCCAAGAATTCATCACGGGTATTTACCAGTGACGGGCTAAGTATATTCAGATAGTCTAAATATAGTGATGAAATTTAATCAGATGATTTAAAATATAGAGATAAAAGTTAAAATATAAAATACATGACAATATGACGACCCCAAATACTCCAAAGCTAAAATTTAACGATTTTCTAGATCAGAAGATACAAGACAGGTCAGGGGGAAAAGAACAAGACTGGAAGAGTCATACCTGGTCCACCAAGAGAGGGAGGTCATATGCCCGCTCTTGATGTAAATATGTGAAAAAACTGACGGAACTTTCTGCAGCTCTCTCCAAACAGATTCACAAGGTCCGAGAGGGGGAGCTGCCAGGAGGCACGCCACCACTGAATGTAAAATGGTGACTGGGTGGGGGTTAAAGTCCACAAGAGAAAGTGGCTGGAACCCAGGTGGACTGAACTGTATGAAGTGAAGGAGGTTACTTCACACTCAGTTCAGGTCAAAGGTAAATCAGGCGCACCTTGGCACCACCTCACACATTGCACTCCAGCACCAACTCCTTCCAGAATTTTGACTGAGGTCAGGGGTGACTTGTGTGCCCTAAATTCGACACCAAATTCAGATCCCTTAGTTTGTGAGAATGTGGAGGAGACTCCCAGTCACACGAACTAAGGAATCTCGCCGGGAAACGGGATATCTCCCTCCCTGGGCGAGATTAGGGATATCTGGCCCCTTATTTGTGATATTCCTTCACACACTCATAACTCTTAGAATAGTTGGGGGTGGAGAGCTGTACAGAGAATGGACAGAAGATGGCAGTATTGCAGCACACAACGGTCTCCCAGCAAACAGGGAGCCTGTTTGAATGCTGGTGACAGAGAAAAACTTAAAACCAATTCGGAGTAGAGAGAATACATTTAATAACTTATTTAGGTTAAATTTACAGACTAATGATATTATTGTTATGGATTGGCTGACATGCGATATAAATTTAGCGAAGTATATGGTAAGTTTACACTTTGGAATGGAGAAAGTTGAGAAGTTGATTTTACTTATACGATAGTTTTGCTGCCAAACTTAGTTGGAGTAACTAGATGTTTTGCCTAGAGGCATGAATAAGACAGTCATTTTTGGTATTATATTGGCTAGTTGCTGCGTTCTGAACACAGGTTGAGCGCTAGTAAACGCATATCTTTATTTGAACTATACTAATCTATTTGATAAAAGTACTAAACCTGTATATTTAACATTTGATAATGATTGGCAAATCCATATATTTAACCACAACTTTGAATTTAGCATTGAGTATTATAGGAGGAACGGGATAAAATTTGTACTTTCCCCACCGGGTGTGGCCGTATTAAATTATGCTACAGAAAATTGGTTGTGTCATTTAGAGGGAAAATGTGTACATTATAGCTTTAAGTTACTTTTCAAAAGTTGCTAAAAGTTATTGGTTTTTGTTTAGGTAACACCAGAGAATTCGAACAATAAGTAAACGTATTCTAAACGTGATCTGTTTTCATTATGGGGAACAATGACCGGCCCGCAGAGTAGAATGGCGGCATGAGAGTTTTTAAAGGGACAGTGTACGTTTATCACAGTTGTATGGTTAGTACATGAAACATCGGGGAAATTTAAAACGAATGATTTAAGGGTATTATCATAATTATTAGGTTTTGTTTTTGTGGTAAACGTTTTGGGTTAAGGGGTTTTCCGTGTTCCGAGAGACAAGATAATATTAGGTGTTTTACTTTCTGAGTTTTATTTAGACAAGGGACTTTGTTAAGATAAAGGGTTCTTTTGGTATGTCTAGATATGGTATGGAACACGAATGTAGGTGTAACCTTTTTGACCTCTTTTCGTTGCATTTTCCTGTGACTTGATCAATCACGGGGGGATGTAGTGAGAATAATGAAATTGTGGTCATTTGGGAGTACTAGTTTTGAGGTAAATTGATATAATAGAGTTTATAACTCTTGACCATAATTGTAGTTTTAACCACAGAGGAGTCAGGATTCTGTTTTTAAACATTGGCTATGACGGTTTTGAATGGGCTATTATTGAATTGGTTTGAACAGGAGATATTTTAAGCCTATAGGGCATGGAAATAAAAGTGATAGAGAGCTTATTAGTAAAGAAAGGAATTTATATGGTTAGCATTTGTTTTGGCCATAAGAAGATAGAGATAGGTTTATTAAGGTTATGTAAGGACTTTAGAGATTGACACTATAAGACATGTTGTTATTTTAAATCCATGATTTCAGATAAAGTCAAAACAGTGAGACACTTAGTTAATATTGCAAAAGAACACATAGTTGTTATTGACTATTATTAGAAAAAGGCAGACAGATGGGTCTACCCCGCACTGTTGAGACCTTGAAGGTTTGAGAGTAGAGTGGGGAGGGTGGACCAGGAAATGAGCAAGGTAGGCTGTGAAATAAGATAGGACAGAAGGGGGTTAACGCATATAAGCAGCACAGATACATTTTAAAGTAGATAAGTCACTTGACAGATAATTGGTAAAGGATAGATATGAATGGACACCCAAACTCAAGGGACAATTGGACATGTGGAAAATGAAAGGGACGTTATAATATACTAAGTCATTATTTAGAGTAGGTAAGGTTGATACCTGGCCAGAGCCAGGTATCAAACGGGGGAGGGGTACATTGTGGTCTAGGATAGGATGGGGCCTATTGGATAATAAACTAATTTAAAATTAAAAAATTCTAGCTAAAAAATAGGCATAGAAGTTAAATATATAAATTAGATAGAACAAATGAGAAACTGTTTGTTAACCAAACCTGTATGTCCAAGATTTTATGCATTAAAGGTGAATTAAAGGAGAAGGTGATTCACTCGACCTGGGGGCATATCGCACTTGGAGGGTAAGACACACTGACACTGTCGAATGATCACAGAGTTAGGGAGAAGAACCGTTACTAATAGAGTTCGGGGATCAACTCCTTAATGAAGAATTCCCTGCCCCCGACCTTTCCTCACTGTGTACGTTCATAGAAGTGAAAGTGTTGCTTGGTCTCTGGCTGATGATGTGTTCTCTGGGAGAGGGTGGGGCTTTGCAGGACTGTTTGTGGTCCTGAGCTGTCTGTTTAGGATACGATGGGGATGTTACCGTCGCAGTGCTGCCAGAACCACCACCAGTTCCAACAGACCAGGTTCAGCCGGCCTCCTCCACCACTTCAAGACCAAGTCCCACGCCATCACCTGAACTCTACAATCTGGTATAGGTAATAAATGTAAAAGACATCTCAGATAGTGACCAATTGGGGACTGAAACTGGTTATGAGGGAAGGGAGAATATGTGGTTGGCCTACAAAACACTTAATAGAAAGGACTGTGTCGTATGTGGACATGCCAGACCTATTCTGGCTGCTCACCCATTTGCCCTAAGTAAGGGGGAAGGTTGGATGTGCATATTGGAAAGTTTAAGCCAAATTCAAGCCTGTGTAAAACTCTGAGTCTTGTGTTCCCAGAAGTCCGTCCCCAGAAGACACCATGGGGGGTTAAGGCATATGGGGGATATTACAGCTGTAACACTGGTATAGGTAGAGGTATAGACTATGGGAGGTTCCCTACTACTGCCTGCATCACTAATGTCACTATTAACTAGAGGTGTTGCTGATGTATGGTGGATGTGTGGACCTGCCAGGCGGTTGACCCCATTTTGAAAGGAGATTATCAGGGAACATGTGTTTTGGCCAGTCTGATAAACACCATTGCCTATTATTGAGGTTACAGCTAACCAACTTTTGGGAGCTGCACATGACAGAGGCTTGGGACCAACCCAGGAGACGGCAGAAACGTGACGCTCCTTGGTCCAAGAGTACAGATAACATCCACACCAACCTGTTGGGGGTCCCAATAGGGGTCCCCCACGAATTCCAGACATTAAACAGGAATGATGGCCTGTGGCATCTGATGCCCATCATTGGCCCAGCTATTGTTGATGCTAAGCATAATGCCTGGATCAATTATATCTACTATAATTAATGATGATTTGTTAAATACACCCACACAGCACTTACGGGGATGGCTGAATAATTGGATGCTACCTTTCAAACCAGTAGACAAAATAGACTAGCACTGGACATGATTCTGGCCGACCAGGGAGGTGTATGTAACAATACTAGTCCGGATGGGAGCATTTCAAAAGCTCTGAGTGGGTTGGCAGGGTTATCGGTGGAGGTGAGGGGTCTTGCAGGTGTGGAGGAGAGTGGACTGTTCCCATGGCTGGGTGGTTGGTTTGGTAAGTACACTGCAGTGATGATTACTGGATTTCTGACCCTAAGTTGTTGTTTTTCGTATGCTCATGTTCCGTAATGCCTGTATCATACCTTGTTTGAAGAAGTCTGTTACAGATGTGGAAAGGGCCTATGGTATGATGCCGCTGCTTGATGCTCCAGTTGGAGAGGCTGATACGAAATCAAGCTTTCGCAGGAGAGTGGGCCTGACAGAGGAGGACCCTTGGTTCGCTGTAGTTGATGTTGTCGAATGAATAAAAAGTGATGTTTGTCCTCCCTGTTGTGAAGGTTTGAAGTTCCCGGGTGGCGACGAGCCCACCTGATACAGGTTGTATAGAGGGATGGACCTGAGGGTTTAACATATTCTCGTTTTTTGGTTACTAATGTGTCCAGGGGTAGTTCTTGGAGTGGTCTCCTTTTGGTCCTTGCTCATCCTTATCGTGGGCAAACTTGGTATGTGAGACTAATTATGACTGGTCCAGTTATACCACTACTACATTAGGACAACAATGGAGGAAACTCTTGACTTTGACAAAAAACTCTGTAGGACTGACATTTACTATCCATCCTGGTATTACGCCAGGCTGCCAGGACTTTACACTTGCTCCGTATGTGAACTGTATCACTGCTCCAGTCTCATGGGAGGTTTGAGTTTGTTATATTGATGACGCAAAAGCACAGGCTGTAACTGAAAATGGTAATAAGAATAATTCTATTATTTTACTTGCAGCACCGCCTACTTTTGACGGTGCTATCCTTACAGCTACAGGGGTCTCGGGACTTACAAATAACTGGCTATTATTGGCTGAGGAAGCTGGGAAGGCCGCCCACCAGAGCTGTGTGGTATGTATGGGAGCCCGTCCACTCCTTCGCATTGTACCGGCTACTCTACCTGATGTATGTCTGCTTCCTGTTATGAAGCATGACAACCCAACTGCCAACTGCACTAGCTGGGATAAGGTCTATCCTGTTGTTAAAGGTACCAGACGGGCCCCCATGTTTTCTTCTCGGGTTGCCAGGGCTAATTTTACTTGTATAACTATGTCCCTTGGCCCTCCAATGCTGGGAGCACTACCTTATGAATGGTGCAATAACACCCATAATCCTAATGCCCCTTTCCAACCTGTGTCTAGAGCTGATGTCTGGTGGTGGTGTGGAGGAAATCATCTATATGACCGCCTGCCAGGGAATGCCACTGGTCTTTGTGCTCTTGTCTCTCTGCTTCTTCCTGTTTCAGTGTATCCTATGGAAGTAAAGGACCTGATGGCCCGTGTAGAGAGGGACGGGGATTTATCCCGGTCCAAAAGATCAACAGGAGTGGATCCTGGAGACCCCACCTATCTTGATGCCATTGGGATCCCTAGGGGGGTGCCAGATAAGTATAAACTTGTGGATCAAGTGGCAGCCGGTTTTGAGTCATCAATATGCTGGTGGTGCACCATTAATAAGAATGTCGATAGAATCAACTACATTCATTTTAATGTCCAAAAACTAGGCAATTGGACCCAGCAAGGCTTTGAGGCGGTACATGGCCAATTGGCAGCTACCAGCTTGATGGCCTTCCAAAACCGCATTGCAGTAGACATGCTACTCTCTGAGAAGGGAGGTGTATGCTCTATGTTTGGTGAACAGTGTTGCACCTTTATACCTAACAACACCGCCACTAATGGTAGCCTGACCATTGCCTTAGAAGGCTTGAGGACTCTTAATGGTAAGATGAAATCCCATTCTGGTGTAGACACCTCCATGTGGGATTCCTGGATGGATGCTTTTGGGAAATATAAAACCCTGGTGTCCTCAATTTTGGTTTCTATCTCAGTGTTTGCAGCCATTTTGGTTTTGTGTGGTTGCTGTTGCATACCATGCATTCGTTCACTCACCACTAGGGTCATATCTAAAGCCATTGACCCAACAAGCCCTTCCCAGATGTTTCCTCTTTTAGGGGATGAAGGCCCTCCATCTTTTGAGGACAACAACATGCCTGCTGCTTTTACCTTTTTCTAGTTTATGTCACGTCTCTTAGGAGACGTGAAGAGAGGGCATATGAAACTTTCTCTTCAAGAAAGTTTCTGCATATACTACTCCTGCTTGATCCCATGTTTATGTCACGTCTCTTGTGAGACGTGAAGAGAGGGAATCAAAACTTTTTCTTCTGGAAAAAGTTTCCCTTCTTGTGCCTGGATTCGCTTAAAGTTTATGTCACGTCTCTTGTGAGACGTGAAGAGAGGGAATCAAAACTTTATCTTCTGATAAAGTTTACTCTAATTTTGCCATTTATAGCTTTTGTCCTAGCTTTTGTCACGTCTCTTATGAGACGTGAAGAGGGGGATTTGTAATAAATACCATTTAAAATAACACAAGCATATTGCTATTACATTGTTATAACTAACTTCTTTCAAAACAGGGTTTCTCACAAACTCATAAACAGATACAGAGACCCACACACACACCCAAGGACAGAGGGCTGACGTAAACCTTTCATAAACACTGATAAGAAAAGGGTGCTTGGGTCCGCATTTCACGAGATAATAAGACACACACACACATACCCTAGGACAGAGGGCTGACTACGCACACACAAAATCTCCTGCTTAGCTGAACATTTGGTAACAAAGAACTTTTGCTACAAGACTCAGAAGGATGACGCCCAGCTCATCAGGACCAATCTGAGAAGACAACAACCTGTCCAGAACCAACCAGAGGACCAGAACTTCCAGACTCAACCTACTTTCTGTGCTGTATAAAATGTCTATGCACTTTGTTATCTGGGCTTTTTCTGGAGGTTCTCTATGAGCTAAAGGAACGAGTCCGTATACGCTTGTACCAGATATCTTTACTCTTAAATTAAACTGTCGCTTGTCATACAATTTACCACCTTGTCTGAATCGATCCTTGACCGGCTCGCCCTTCTCCATATCCCATTATCAACACCAGGGACATGAATGTAGGAAAACTTAAATCGGTTTTACCACATTTTTACCAGGATGTCACATGTACCACCAGAGGGAAAAACGCTAGACCACCTTTACTCAACACAGATGCATACAAAGCTCTCCCCCGCCCTCCAGTTAGCAAATCTGACCATAATTCTATCCTCCTGATTCCTGCTTACAAGCAAAAACTAAAGCAGGAAGTACCAGTGACTCGCTCAACACGGAAGTGGTCAGATGACACGGATGCTACGCTAAAGGAAGATGACACGGATGCTACGCTAAAGCCATGGATTACAGGCAACATCCGCATTGAGCTAAAGGCTAGAGCTGCTGCTTTCAAGGAGCGGGACACTAATCCGGACGCCTATAAGAAATCCCGCTATTCCCTCGGACGAACCATCAAACAAGCAAAGCATCAATACAATATTTAGATTGAATACTACTACACCGGCTCTGACGCTCATCGGATGTGGCAGGGCTTGATAACTATTACAGACTACAAACGGATACCCAGACGTGAGCTGCCCAGTGACGTGAGCCTACCAGATGAGCTAAATGCTCACTTTGAGGCAAGCAACACTGAAGCATGCACGAGAGCACCAGCTGTTCTGGATGACTGTGTGGTAACGCTCTCGGTAGCCGATGTGAGCAAGACCTTTAAACAGGCCGCAGGGCCAGATGGATTACCAGGATGTGTACTCAAAGCATGTGCACACCAACTGGCAAGTGTCTTCACTGACATTTTCAACCTCTCCCTGACTGAGTCTGTAATTCCTACATGTTTCAATCAGACCACCATAGTCCCTGTGCCCAAGGAAGCGAAGGTAACCTGCCTAAATGATTACCGCCCCGTAGCACTCACGGCGGTAGCCATGAAGTGCTTTGAAAGGCTGGTCATGGCTCACATCAACAGCATCCTCCTGGATACCCTAGACCCACTACAATTCGCATACCGCCCCAACAGATCAACAGCTGACGCAATCTCAATCGCACTCCACACTGCCCTTTCCCACCTGGACAAAAGGAACACCTATGTGAGAATGCTGTTCATTGACTACAGCTCAGCGTTCAACACCATAGTGCCCACCAAGCTCATCACTAAGCTAAGGACCCTGGGACTAAACACCTCCCTCTGCAACTGGATCATGGACTTCCTGATGGGCCGCCACCAGGTGGTAAGGGTAGGCAACAACACGTCTGCCACGCTGATCCTCAACACTGGAGCCCCTCAGGGGTGTGTACTTAGTCCCCTCCTGTACTCCCTGTTCACCCACGACTGAGGGCCAAGCACGACTCCGACACCATTATTAACCTGTCTGGCTCTGGCGTTCCGCTAGCGGAACTCCTCCCACATTCCACTGAAAAGGCAGAGCGCGAAATTCAAAAGATATTTTTTAGAAATATTTAACTTTCACACATTAACAAGTCCAATACAGCAAATGAAAGATACACATCTTGTGAATCCAGTCAACATGTCCGATTTTTAAAATGTTTTACAGCGAAAACACCACATATATTTATGTTAGCTCACCACCAAATACAAAAAAGGACAGACATTTTTCACAGCACAGGTAGCATGCACAAAGCCAACCTAACTAACCAAGAACCAACCAAACTAACCAAGAAACAACTTCATCAGATGACAGTCTTATAACATGTTATACAATAAATCTATGTTTTGTTCGAAAAATGTGCATATTTGAGGTATAAATCAGTTTTACATTGCAGCTACCATCACAGCTACCGTCAGAAATAGAACCGAAGCAGCCAGAGTAATTACAGACACCAACGTCAAATACCTAAATACTCATCATAAAACATTTCTGAAAAATCGATGGTGTACAGCAAATTAAAGACAAACATCTTGTGAATCCAGCCAATATTTCCGATTTTTTAAGTGTTTTACAGCGAAAACACAATATAGCATTATATTAGCTTACTACAATAGCCTACCACACTACCGCATTCATTCATCAAGGCACGTTAGCGATAGCAATAGGCACGTTAGCGATAGCGAATAAACCAGCAAAAGATATATAATTTTTGACTAACCTTGATAAGCTTCATCAGATGACAGTCCTATAACATCAGGTTATACATACACTTATGTTTTGTTCGAAAATGTGCATATTTAGAGCTGAAATCAGTGGTTATACATTGTGCTAACGTAGCAGCTTTTTCCCACAACGTCCGGATATTTTTCTGACACTTTTTCTGACACACATATTCTGACCAAATAACTATTCATAAACATAACTAAAAAATACATGTTGTATAGGAAATGATAGATAGACTAGTTCTTAATGCAATCGCCGTGTTAGAATTCTAAAAATAACTTCATTACGACATCCAGCTTAGGTATAGCGAGAGAGTACCCAAAATCTGGGCGCAAACGACTAGTACAACATGTTCGACAGATATATGAAATAGCATCATAAAATGGGTCCTACTTTTGCTGATCTTCCATCAGAATGTTGTACAAGGGGTCCTTTGTCCAGAACAATCGTTGTTTGGTTTTAGAACGGCCTTTCTCCCTCTCGATTTAGCAAGCACACTTGCCAAGTGGCGCGAATCTCTCCGTCGTCAACAAACTCAGAGAACGGAACACGGCAAAACTCCCGAAAAAATTTCAATAATCTGATTAAACTATATTGAAAAAACATACTTTACGATGATATTGTCACATGTATCAAATAAAATCAAAGCCGGAGATATTAGTCGTCCATAACGACAGCTTATCAGAAGGCAAATCCAGGTCCCTTCTCGCGCTCTCCAGAAAACAGGAAACTGGTGACACGTCATGCCAAGAGCTATTATTCGAGCCCAGATCAAGTTACACACTCAATTTCTTCTCTCACTGCTTGTCGACATCTAGTGGAAGACGTATGAAGTGCATCTAAACTAATAAATATCAAGGACTTTAATAGGCAGGCCCTAGAACAGTGCATCGATTTCAGATTTTCCACTTCCTGTCAGAAAGTTTGCTGCAAAAGGAGTTCTGTTTTACTCACAGATATAATTCAAACGGTTTTAGAAACTAGAGAGTGTTTTCTATCCAATAGTAATAATAATATGCATATTGTACGAGCAAGAATTGAGTACGAGGCCGTTTAAATTGGGCACGATTTTCCCCCAAAGTGAAAACAGCGCCCTCTGTCCTCAACAGGTTAAGTTTGCTGACAACACAACCGTGGTAGACCTGATCACCCACAAAGATGAGACAGCCTATAGGGAGGAGGTCAGAGAACTGGCAGAGTGGTGCCAGGACAACAACCTCTCCTTCAATGTGAGCAAGACAAAGGAGCTGATCATGGACTACAGGAAAAGGTGGGCCGAACAGACCCCCATTAACATCAGCGGGGCTGTAGTGGAACGGGTCGAGAGTTTCAAGTTCCTTGGTGTCCATATCACCAACAAACTATCATGGTCTAAACACACCAAGACAGTCGTGAAGAGGGCACGACAAAACCTATTCCCCCTCAGGAAACTGAAAAGATTTGGCATGGATCCTCAGATCCTCAAAAGGTTCTACAGCTGCACCATTGAGAGCATCCTGACGGGTTGCATCACTGCCTGGTATGGCAACTGCTCGGCCTTCGACCGCAAGGCACTACAGAAGGTTGTGCGTATTGCCCAGTACATCACTGGGGCCAAACTATCTGCCATCCAGGACCTCTATACCAGGCGGTGTCAGAGAAAGGCCCTAAAAATTGTCAAAGACTCCAGCCACCCTAGTCAAAGACTGTTCTCTCTGCTACCGCACGGCAAGCGGTACCGGAGCACCAAGTCTAGGTCCAAGAGGCATCTAAACAGCTTCTACCCCCAAGCCATAAGACTCCTGAACATCTAATCAAATGGCTACCCAGACTATTTGCACTGCCCCCCACCCCTCCTTTACGCTGCTGCTACTGTTATCTATGCATAGTCGCTTTAATAACTCTACGTACAAGTACATATTACCTCAGTTACCTCAACTAACCGGTGACCCCGCACATTGACTCTGTACCGGTACCCCCTGTATATAGCCTCGCTATTGTTATTTTACTACTGCTGTTTAATTATTTCTTACTTTTTGAAGAAAAGAAAATGTGGGGGTATTTTTCTTAAAACTGCATTGTTGGTTAAGGGCTTGTAAGTAAGCATTTCACTGTAAGGTTGTACCTGTTGTATTTGGCGCATGTGACAAATTCGATTTGATTTGATTTGTGTGTAACTTAAGGCATGCATTGTGTCAAAGAAAGTGGGTGAGAATCATGTGACTGCTGCTGCTCTGCTGCGCTGTGTAAAGACAGCAACACACAGGGGAAACATGCAGTACATCCTGTGTGTGTGTGTGTGTGTGTGTGTGTGTGTGTGTGTGTGTGTGTGTGTGTGTGCGTGCGTGCGTGCGCGCGTGCGTGCGTGCGTGCGTGTGTGTGTGTGCGTCTGTGTGTGTGCATGAGTGTGTGTGTGAAATAGAGGGTTATGCATGCAATACTGTAGAAGCAACAGGTGATGCCTGTCAAACGTGATGGAAAGACTCGCACTAATGTCACATATTGATACATCACATGGGGATGGGGTTAAAAGGTAAGTGTGGACAGTAATAGATGTGTCAAAAACAGAGGTGTAGTCACATGAGATAGAAAAGTGTTTGGTGATATAAGGTCATACAAGACCAGCTACAACTAATTGTAACTCAGTAATTTAAAGAAAATAACAAATGTGCATATTATATAATTATATATATAAAATTATATATATATAAAAAAAATATATATATATAAAATTAAGATTATTGTTAGGAATCCTGGGAGGGAGACATTTTCCAGGTGGCCATTTTGTATTTGGTGAGAAAGACAATGAGAAAAAAAATTGTCAATTCAGCTAGCCAATTACCCTGCAAAAATGCAAAGCCTCACAAGTGTGGTTGATCTCTCTTTGGTCAACGTGGTGTTGCATACTATCTAATGATCATGAACTATCTTCCTATGTGATGCTTTCATATTATACCCTAACAGAATGGAGATGTTTATGTGTGTTCTCTTACATGACATGGTTACTAAACAAGCAGGCCAGAGGTGCTGAATGTGCAATGGACAGGAATGTGAGGCAATCTACTGGGCACACCACGTCATTCCAAAGTGGAAATTTGGTTAATATTTGAGTAATAATGAGTTTTCAACCTTTATTCACCCACTCAAAAAGACAGGCAGAAGTTTGTTGAATTCCCATTGTGTTATCACTATGGTTTCAACCATCCAAAAGCACAACCAAATTCCTACAGAAAAACTATGTAAGATTTTTGGTTTAGTTGTCTTCTAAATGTGTTATCACTTCGCTATCATCCATTTAAAAGCACAACAAAGTTCAAATGGGAATACAATGTCAGATATTTTGTATTTATACAACAATGTAGCATGTTATCACTGTGCTTCATCTAATAGCACAACCAAACGATCTGGATTATAGCTGAGATTATATTAAAAGTACATAGCGCAAGTGATTAATTCTGTTCGAGATTCTGCACAGATTATTATACTGTGGCAATATTGTGAAGATCTCCACAGACCTGCGACCTTTGCATGATGTCTTGAATATGCACGCTTTTTAAGATTACATAAGAAGACATTTATAGTTAGTTACCTCAAAATGTCTACATATTAATAATAATTGATATGTTGGGTTCACGTCTCCATCTCAACCAAAAATCTAAGTTAAAGAATAGGACTAAATCAAATCAAACTTTATTGAAAGTGCATTTAAAGTTTGATTTAGGCCTATTCTTTAACTTGAAATTATAGCCAGACTAAGTTAAGTGGCACAGATGGAACAATCTTAACAGAAAATATACAGTTGAAGTCGGAAGTTTACAAACACCTTAGCCAAATACATGTAAACTCTGTTTTTCACAATTCCTGACATTTAATCCTAGTACAAATTCCTTGTTGTAGGTCAGTTAGGATCACCACTTTATTTTAAGAATGTGAAATGTCAGAATAATAGTAGAGAGAATGATTTATTTCAGCTTTTATTTATTTCATCACATTCCCAGTGGTCCAGAAGTTTACATACACTCAATTAGTATTTGGTAGCATTGCCTTTAAATTATTTAACTTGGGTCAAACGTTTCGGGTAGCCTTCCACAAGCTTCCCACAATAAGTTGGGTGAATTTTGGCCCGTTCCTCCTGACAGAGCTGGTGTAACTGAGTCAGGTTTGTAGGCCTCCTTGTACATGCTTTTTCAGTTCAGTTGTGATGGCCATTCCAATACCTTGACTTTGTTGTCCTTAAGCCATTTTGCCACAACTTTGGAAGTATGCTTGGGGTCATTGTCCATTTGGAAGACCCATTTTGTGACCAAGCTTTAACTTCCTGACTGATGTCTTGAGATGTTGCTTCAATATATCCACATCATTTTCTTTCCTCGTGATGCTATCTATTTTGTGAAGTGCACCAGTCCCTCCTGCAGCAAATCACCCCCCACAACATGATGCTGCCACGCCCGTGCTTCACGGTTGGGATGGTGTTCTTCGGCTTGCAAGCCTCCCCCTTTTCCCTCCAAACATAACGATGGTCATTATGGCCAAACAGTTCTATTTTTGTTTCATTAGACCAGAGGACATTTCTCCAAAAAGTACGATCTTTGTCGCCATGTGCAGTTGCAAACCGTAGTCTGGCTTTTTTATGGTGGTATTGGAGCAGTGGCTTCTTCCTTGCTGAGCGGCCTTTCAGGTTATGTCGATATAGGACTCGTTTTACTGTGGATATAGATACTTTTGTACCTGTTTCCTCCAGCATCTTCAAAAGGTCCGTTGCTGTTGTTCTGGGATTGATTTGCACTTTTTGCACCAAAGTACGTTCATCTCTAGGAGACAGATGATGGCTGCGTGGTCCCATGGTGTTTATACTTGCATACTATTGTTTGTACAGATGAACGTGGTACCTTCAGGCATTTGGAAATTGCTCCCAAGGATGAACCAAACTTGTGGAGGTCTACAAATTGTGGAGGTCTTGGCTGATTTCTTTTGATTTTCCCATGATGTCAAGTAAAGAGGCACTGAGTTTGAAGGTAGGCCTTGAAATACATCCACAGGTACACTTCCAATTGACTCAAATTATGTCAATTAGCCTATCAGAAGCTTCTAAAGTCATGACATCATTTTCTGGAATTTTCCAAGCTGTTTAAAGGCACAGTCAACTTAGTGTATGTAAACTCCTGACCCACTGGAATTGTGATACAGTGAATTATAAGTGAAAAAATCTGTCTGTAAACAATTGTTGGAAAAATGACTTGTGTCATGCACAAAGTAGATGTCCTAACCGACTTCCAAAACTATAGTTTGTTAACAAGAAATGTGTGGAGTGGTTGAAAAATGAGTTTTTATGACTCCAACCTAAGTGTATGTAAACTTCTGACTTCAACTGTATTTACATTCTCAATTTATTTTCCTTTTGCACCAAATAAACTCCTACATTCCTATTATTACAAAGTAAAGGAACCAGGCTAATGTATAAGGTATATATTTGTGTCAGATTTACTCCCACCAATTGATTGTAAGGCTCAGGCCTTTTTCTCTCCTTCAAATGAGCTACAGCGGTGACTTGAACTTGCTGCAGCCCTAATCAGTCTTGGGACCTGTCAATACCAAGTGACTCAGAGTCCAAGTGAAGTCACGGATCCATCTGTATGATCAATACAGCATCAAGTACACTGAATTGTGTAATGTATTTAAATCCATTTTTGAATTCCCAAGTACATTGTTGTTTTAATCATGGACCAGCCCATCTGGCATTTGTCCAAAATGCCAGATATCCAGTCCAACCCTAGTACACTACCATGTCAATAAAGTTTGCAGATGACACAACAGTGGTAGGCCTGATCACCGACGACGATGAGACAGCCTATAGGGAGGAGGTCAGAGACCTGGCAGTGTGGTGCCAGGACATCTACCTCTCCATCAACATCAGTAAGACAACTGATCGTGGACTACAGGAAACGGAGAGCCCCTATTTACATTGACAGGGCTGTAGTGGAGTGGGTCGAGAGCTTCAAGTTCCTCAGGGTTCACATCTCTAAGGAATTAACATGGTTCACACACACCCACACAGTCGTGAAGGCTGAAGAGATTTGGCATGGACCCTCAGATCCTCAAAAAATGATATAGCTGCACCATTAAGAGCATCTTGATGTGCTGCATCTCCGCTTAGTACGGCAAAGGTTTGGCATCCGACCGCAAGGCACTTTAGAGGGTAGTACGTACAGCCCAGTAGATCACTGTGGCCGAGCACCCTGCCATCCAGGACCTCTAGAGGAAGGCTCAAAAAATTGTCAAAGACTCCATCCACCCAAGTCATAGACTGTTCTCTCTGCTACCGCACGGCAAGCGGTACCAATGCTCCAAGTCTGGAACCAACAGGACCCTGAACAGGTTCTACCCCAAAGCCATAAGACTGATCAATAGTTAGTTAAATAGTTAACCAAATAGCTACCCGCATCCACCTTTTTGCACACACTTTTTTTGACTCATCACATATGCTGCTGATACTGTTTACTACCTGTCACTTTATTCTTAGTTATACTGTATGTACATATCTACCTCAATTACCTCGTACCTCTGCACATCGACTCGGTACTGGTACCCCCGCGTACATAGCCAAGTTGGTGTTACTCTTTGTGTATTTATTATTACTTTTATTATAAAGGTGTTTTACTTTTCTATTATTTCACTATTGTATTTCTCTCTGCATTGTTGGGAAGGGCCTATAAGTAAGCATTTCACTGTTAATCTACACCTGTTGTGTACAAAGCATGTGACAAATAACATTTGATTTGATTTAACACAGCCCTGGACAGAATTGAGGGCATGTCCTGTCTAAGACTGATGTAAATGGCTGAAAGGTGGCTGACACATATCAACTTATTGATTGATACATACAATAATACATTCGATA
Organism: Salvelinus namaycush; assembly: GCF_016432855.1. NCBI lineage: Eukaryota > Metazoa > Chordata > Actinopteri > Salmoniformes > Salmonidae > Salvelinus > Salvelinus namaycush. The sequence goes on from NC_052310.1 coordinate 11,230,623, forward strand.
GGAATAAGAGTTACTCCTGAAATATAGCTAAATGTATGTTCATTGAGTTTCTATTTACATGTGTGTTGAATAGCTGGATACTGGCCGGTCCTACTTCATAGTGGACTAAAGCTATGTAATAACAGGCTACTTATCACACCAACACTGTTTGAAGATATGAAGACAAATGGTTATGTAGGCTAAATTTGTTTTGATGTGTTGGTGAATAGGCTATTTGTTTTATTTTATATGCTAGGTAGCTTAGGGCATAGGCTTTTATTTTAATATATATATATTTTTTGAACCTTTATTTAACTAGGCAAGTCAGTTAAGAACAAATTCTTATTTACAAAGACGGCCTAAACCGGCCAAAACCGGACGACGCTGGGCCAATTGTGCGCCGCTCTATGGGACTCCCAATCACAGCCGGATGTGATAAAGCCTGGATTTGAACCAGGGACTGCACTGGGATGCAGTGCCTTAGACCGCTGCACCACTCTGAAGTTGCCACTCTAGGCTACTTCAGATCCATAGGTCCACAGGTCCACAGGTTCCTCAACCAATACCATACCTCTGCTCGGTTGATGAACCCAAGGTTCAAACTGGTTGAATCAACGTTGTTTAAACATAATTTGTCAACATACTGTTTGAAACAACTTAAGATCTTCAACGTTATATCCACTATCAGAAAAAAATACAATAGGCTGGACAGCACCTCCTACTGGAGAGTTGATCTATCTACAGCTATCCCTTTGGTCTCCCATCCAGGGTTTTAACCAAGCCCAGCTTTGATATTAGTCATTGACTACTACCAATTTGCTATTGTGAGAATGATTATTGAGGCATCTCTTAATAACTAAATAGACTCACTGTCGCTATCGAAGTCATTCCAAAGGGTAGGTTAAACAGAGCAAATGAAATGGGACCATACTTATAATATATCATCAATGAGACTATTTAGGCCTATATACTGTAGCATCATTTTGTGAAGTCATCAACATCTATTGTTTCTATTCAACCCAGGGTTCAACAAAAAATATACAAAACATATAGGCCTATGGTTTCAAGCTTTGGTTGATTTCAAATGTAATCATCAAGTTACTAATTCATATGTTGAATTCACGTCTCCATCTCAACCAAAAATCTAAGTTGATTTGATTTAGTCCTATTAAAGCCACAATACTGTATGTAACTTTTTGGGCAACCCGGACAAATTCCCATAGAGATGTGTGTTATAGATCTGTCATTCTCATTGAAAGCAAGTCTAAGAAGCGGTAGATCTGTTCTATGTGCACTATTTCTATGTTCTCCGTTCTTAAGTTTCTTTCTTGCATCTTTTACTTTTGTACACCAGATTCAAACAGCTGAAATTACTATATTTTTGGTTATTGAATGTATATTCCACAGTGGTTAAATGGTACAATGATTCTCTACACTGTACTTGCTTGTTGTCACAAAACCTGAAATTAGGCAAACTATTAGAATTTATGCAACCAGGAAATGGCGGAGCGATTTCTGCATAGTGCATCTTTAACTTAGATTTATGGTTGAGATGGATACGTGAATCCAACATCAATTGTTAATTTGTAGACAAACTGGATGTTGAGTTGTGTTGGTTGTCAACGCAACCAGATATCAACATTTGAAGGAGATGTATATTTTGTGCCACTGACTTAGTCTGGCTTTAATTTCAGTTTGTCTACAAATTAAAAATGTCTATGTTGGATTCACATTCTCCTTCTCAACCAAAAATCTAAATGAAAGAATATGACTAAATCAAACAAAACTTTAAATAACTTAGATTTTTTGTTGCGATTGAGACGTGAATCCAACATATCAATTACTAATTTCTAGACGAACTGGAATTAAAGCCAGACTTTGTCAGTGGCACAAAATATACATCTCCTTCAAATGTTGATATCTGGTTGCGTTGACAACCTAACACAATTCAATATCACTTTTGCAATACAGTAAATAGCCTATTAACTTTACGAAAAGTTAACAAATGATATGTTGGATTCACATGTCAAACTAAACCAAAAATAAAAGTTTAAAAAATGGCTCAGATGAAACTATCCAAGCATTAGATAGACCTACATGTCCCTTAAATGTTGATATTTGGTTGCATTGACAACCAAACACAATTCAATATTACTTTTGTAATACAATAAATAGCCTAAAGTTAAGGCTATCTTACAAACTAACGTAACAGTATTTATTCAACCTTTAAATGAGTAACATATCCATGGCCACATTTTGAGGTTACCTTAACTATAAATGTCTTCTTATGTCATCATAGAACGCTTGAATGTTCCAGATGACATGCAAAGGTCGCACACTTGCACTATGTACTTTTAATGTAATCTCAACTGCAATCCAGGCCATTTGGTTGTTCTATTATATGAAACACAGTAACAACTCATTGAGTTTTTGTATAAATACAAAATATCTGACATTTAATTCCAATTAGGACTTTCTTGTTCGTTTAAAAGGTTGAAAGCGCAGTGCTAACACATTTATATGACAACTAAACCAAAAATCAGACATTGTTTGAAATTTGGTTGTGCTTTTAGATTCTTGAAAGCATAGTGATAACACATTGGGAATTCAACAAACTCCTGGCTTTTGTTGAGTCGTGAATAAAGGTTGAAATCTCATTGATCAACTTCTCAACCTAATATTACCAACATTTCCACCTTGAATTGAAGTTGTGTGCCCAGTGGGTTGTGTTAATCATATTATAGACAACATTTTACTGGACTACAGAAGTTGTTAATTGAAGGCTGCGTCCTAGTTTGTGTCCAATCAGAGTGTATCTGTCGTGGAATGAAAATAAAGCAGCAATGCGTAAACAAGCGCTGGATCCTCCTCCGCCGCTCTCTCCTATCATCTAGCCTATATTCTGAAACCAGTTCCGTATTCAGCGCTACTTTAATGTAACGTCGGTGCGCACACCATACAGCGTATAGGTTGTATAATTATCGGATAAGATCACACCATCTCGACCATGGAGCCTTGAACTGGAAGGTAAGCAATGCGTTTACTACTCGATACTCAGAAGCCGAGCAAGCTATGCTTGTTCGTATCCTTTTCCGGTAGGTGCTGTGATAGTAAAGTTTGGGGTGGGTTGGGGAATGCGATCATGTGTCATATGGGCTATCAAGTTATGGACATGTGCGTTTTGATCATAGTCAAGTGTGTGCCGTGGCGTTAGTTTATTTTATATCTTAGTGATCGACGTAACGGTGTAAGGTCCCAACAATTTGCCTACACGACTTCAATGGCAGCAACTTAAATCTTAAGTCAGTTTTTCAGGGTATGTAGCCTACTATGTCAAACTCACCATCCATAATGTTGTTCGCGCAATATCGTGGGTGACGCAAAGAATGACGCGTATGATTTCCTGGTGATGATGAGAGGGACATAAGACACAATTATGTCACTGTAAAGGGAACCATCCTCGATGTATTTCCTTGCTGCGTATTGACGATTTTTTGCAGTCAAATCTGTGACAATTCTATCATATGACATTTCCTCTCAGAATATTCTAGTCAGTGCCTGAACTCTAAACTGTTATTGTAAATAACGTTGGGATCATGCAACTGAGCATAATGATGCTGCAGCGAAAATATCTTGCAAGTCCAATGGGTACATATTGTTCTCGATACATTGTGTCATTCCGCTTGAATAGGCTAACCAAAGTAGTCTCCAAACGTTGGATTCCAAAATACTATTTCCATTATATTACTGTTACTATTAAGGGGTTAAACACTTACATCATAACAATCTTTGGAAGGAACTAAAGTTGCTTTCGATTCTAAGAAAACATCGAGGGGGCGGGGCATAAAGGTGAAACTCACGTATGCATGCACCTGTATCCATTTGTTTTGGTCAAATATGAAGAAGATGAAGTGATGTCTTGGTACATGTTTTAAGTTTATTCAATTTCATTAAAATAATGCAACTTTGCAATTTGCATTTGAATTGTACAAATATCAAGTTGATATATTTATGTCATAACCATGTCATACGTGTAGCATGGGATATACCCAAATTACACTGCTTTCTACTTTAATTCACAGACACCCACAGCACCACAGAGATGAACATGCAGCACACTTGATATCTCCCTGGAGGGGAAACCTGAATTAAGATGAAGCGACTGAAGGGGAAAACCCAACAGTGTGGAGTATTGCAGAAAGTCCTGTGAACGCTGACCTCCAGCCCCCATCCTCCCATCATTCCTTTCCCCCAAATACACAACACTCCCATCACCACTCCTGCTCTGGTCCAAGATGACCTCACCGAGAAAGCACCTGGTCAAGGATTTCAACCACTTTATCACATGCTACGTGTGTAAAGGATACTTGATCAAGCCCACCACGGTGACAGAGTGCCTGCACACCTGTAAGACCACCCCCCTTCTCTCTTTCTCTCTCAGGTGCCACATTCATCATGACATCATGTAATGTAGGCTATACCAGAAAAACACAATTTCACTATTGCATAGGTTATAGTATATCCAGGCATATTTGTGTATTCTATTAGATATACATTACACCTAACATCCCCTACTAGAAATTCTTGTTTATTTTGGTGTAGTACGGACATTGAATAAAATGTCAAATGGCATCTATGGCACCACTAAAAGGTGGCTGGATTTAGAGCTTACAGAATCAGTTGGTTGTGTTATTTGTTGTTTTACACATTGGCCTTGCACAGTCACAGTGCTATGAATGTCAAGAGCGCGCTCTGTCCATCTCCTCTGTGTCATCCTGCATGATTTACATATCATATTACATGGTCTCCCTCTCCATTTCTGCCCTCTCCATCTGAACTGAATGTTTTATTGGAAGAGAACGGCAGATGCAAAAGCTCACTTCCAGGAATGACACATCTCAAGTGATCAGTGGGTTCAGTCACCATGACAACAAATATCCTCCACACAGGATGAGCAGTTTGGGTCCAGTTTGTTTGAAGCCAAAGTCACTTCTTTACTGTCATAGAAGTCAGATTGAACCCTAGCCCTAATGAAAAATATCAGCAGCTGCTTAGCACAGTATGGTTTGGCTGTTTAATGATTGCTTTCCCTGTGTATTTCAGTATATTTCAGAGATCCCCAGCAAAACATGTCTTTGATATTAGTCTACACTATTTCATGTTAACCTCCAGAGTGGCGCAGCGGTCTAAGGCACTGTATCTCAGTGCTAGAGGCTTCACTACATACCCAGAATCGATTCCAGGCTGTATCACAACCGGACGTGATTGGGAGTCCCATAGGGCGGCACACAATTGGCCCAGTGTCATCCGGGTTAGGGTTTGGCCGGTGCAGGCTGTCATTGTAAATAAGAATTTGTTCTTAACTGACTTGCCTAGTTAAATTAAAAAATACAGTAGTCAGAATGCAATTAAACAGCTATACATTAGTTTACTTTATATGGGACAAGTATAACCACTTTGACACATTTAACAAACAATCGTCCAATGCATTCCACTATAGTGTTTCTAGCTCACATTTTCAACACTCGTCCCTAAATGGACTTTAATGGAAACAAAAGTGTATGCGGCGGTGTGCTGGCTATTGAAAGAACATGTGACATGTTGTTCTGACATACTATTGGTTGATTAAGACAGCAGATGTATGTATGTGAGGATTGTTTATTTGTTGTTGTTGACTTTATTAGGATGCCCATTAGCTGACGCCAATGGCGACAGCTAGTCTTACTGGGCTCCGTCACATAACGAAAAATACATTACAGATAAAATACATTTTTTCAAGACGGTGCATTCGGAAAGTATTCAGACCCCTTGATTTTTTCCCAAAATTTTGTTATGTTACAACTTTATTCTAAAATGGATTCAATAGTTTTTCCCCTCCACACCTTATCATTACAAGCTAGGTTTTAGGATTTTTTGCAAATTTATACAAAATAAACAACTGAAATATCACATTTACATAAGTATTCAGACCCTTTACTCAGTACTTTGTTGAAGCACCTTTGGCAGCGATTACAGCCTCGAGTCTCTTCGGTATGACACTACAAGCTTTGCACACCTATATTTGGGGAGTTTCTCCCATTCATCTCTGCAGATCCTCTGAAGCTCTGTCAGGTTGGATGGGGAGCATCGTTGCACAGCTATTTTCTGTTCTCCCAAGAGATGTTTGATCGGGTTCAAGTCCGGGCTCTGGCTGGGCCACTCAAGGACATTCAGAGACTTGTCCTGAAGCCACTCCTGCGTTGTCTTTGCTGTGTGCTTAGGGTCGTTGTCCTGTTGGAAGGTGAACCTTCGCCCCAGTCTGAGGTCCTGAGCACTCTGGAGCAGGTTTTCATCAAAGATCTCTCTGTACTTTTCTCCATTCATATTTACCTCGATGCTGAATAGTCTCCCAGTCCCTGCCGCTGAAAAACATCCCCACAGCATGATGCTGCTACCACCACCATGCTTCACAGTAGGGAAGGTTTCCTGGCATTCAGGCCAAAGAGTTCAATCTTGGTTTCATCAGACCAGAGAATCTTGTTTCTCATGGTCTGAGAGTCTTTAGGTGACTTTTGGCAAACTCCAAGTGGGCTGTCATGCACCGTTTTACTGAATAGTGGCTTCCATCTGACCTGATTGTTGGAAGTGCTGCAGAAATCATTGTCCTTCTGGAAGGTTCTCTCATCCCCACAGATGAGCTCTAGACCTCTATCGGAGTGACCATCTGGTTCTTGGTCACCTCCTGACCAAGGCCCTTCTCCCCTGATTGCTCAGTTTGGCCAGGCGGCCAGCTCTAGGAAGAGTCTTGGTGGTTCCAAACTTCATATATTTAAGAATGATGGAGGCCACTGTGTTCTTGGGGACCTTCAATGCTACAGAAATGTTTAGGTACCCTTCCCCAGATCTGTGCCTCAACACAATCCTGTCTCAGAGCTCTACGGACAATTCCTTCGACCTCATGGCTTGGTTTTTGCTCTGACATGTACTTTTTTTAAGGGACCTTTTTATATAGACCGGTGCCTTTCCAGATCATGTCCAATCAATGGAATTTACCACAGGTGGACTTCGATCAAGTTGTAGAAACATCGCAAGGATGATCAATGGAAACAGGATGCACCTGAGCTCAATTTCGAGTCTCATAGCAAAGGGTCTGAATACTTATGTAAATAAGGTATTTCTGTTTTTTATTTTTAATACATTTGCCAAAAATTGTAAAACCTGTTTCGCTTTGTCAGTATGGGGTATTGTGTGTAGATTGCTGAGGATTTTTTATTTTATTTAATCCATTTTAGAATAAGTCTGTAACAGCCTCCCGAGTGGCACAGTGGTCTAAGCTTCGTCCGGGTTAGGGGAGGTTTGGCTGGCAGGAATGTTCTTGTCACATCGTGCACTAGCGACTCCTGTGGCGGGCCGGGTGCAATGCATGCTGACACGGTCGCCAGCTGTACGGTGTTTCCTCCGACACAGGCTGGCTTCTGGGTTAAGCTCTCGACAAGACTGTAACTACCAATTGGATATCATGAAATTTGGGAGAAAAGGGGTAAAAAGAATAAGGCTGTAATGTAACTAAGTGTGGAAAAAGTCAATGGGTCTAAATACTTTCCAGATGGCACTGTATGTACATTTAAAAACATTTACATGTAACGTGTGTGTGTGCATCTATCAGTTACACACATGTCAGTTTTACACACAAGTAGGTCACATGAGAGTCGCCGTGACGTGTTGCTTTATCTGTTTTTTGAGATGGAACGGCTCTGTATAATACTATACGTTGATCTAGGCTATAGGCCAGTGCATAGTGAATAAGCATATACTGTTTACATGGAAATTGCTAGAGGACAGACTGTGACCTATATTTCTGCTTCTTCTGACAGATATTGCTGATCTGATTTTTTAATTTTATTTTTATTTATTTTTTTTCTGACGTTTTGGTGACGTCACATCATAGGATATAGGCCTAATCCTCAGCTCAGTATTGCATGGAATCGGATTAGGTGTTCTTCAAAGAAAGATACATCTATACATTATACTGTATGCAATGGTATATGTGTATGTTGTGGTATTGACCGCTGTTGCTGTGTGTCTGTGTGATCTGTCGTATTGGCTACAGTGTGATGGATGCATCTAGAACCGGCCAGGCTATACCCACTATTTCCCTGCTAGTCAACAGTTTCAATTTCAACTGCAGGACTGAGTTTTTAGTCATGCTTCAAGGCTCAACAGATACTCTGATGTGTATCAAGTTCAAACTTTAGAAATTAGATATTAGAATGCTATTCCTTTTGATTTAACACAAAATCCTTTTATTGTGAAGGTTATCTGAGAGAAATGGATACGAAAAGAGAAACTGCAGTCATCTTGGCATTTCTTTGCCACCTGAATGGTGTGATAAAATCCATATTTACTTTAGGTCTGTATTTGGAGAAAATCAACCATTCTTTGTCTCTCTCTCCTTTAATCTGTCAACAGTTTGTAAAAGTTGCATCGTCCAACACTTTGAAGACAGCAACGACTGCCCCAAATGTGGCATCCAAGTCCATGAAACCAACCCTCGAGAGATGTTAAGGTAATACACCTAATTTGACATCTAACAGAATCTCATCTGCATTTATATTTTCCCTATTGAGAATCACAGGATGATAATGAATGCTACTGAATAGATTACCATCAGTAAAGTAAAAACATGCTGGCCTTTGCACTACTGAACTGACCCTAGCCGGATTCTGGCAGATCTGAGTTTACACCCTTTAGTTGTCCACCCGACTAGTGAGATGGTAAGGCTGGTGTGGGCTGGGCTGGGCTGGGGGAGGATGGGGTGAGATCCAGGCAACAGCTAGACTCCATTCTGGAGCCAAGGTTACAGCTGAAGACCTCACCCAGTGCCCAGCCCACAGATACAATGTCTGGGAATAAGTGTGTGTGTACTTTTATTCTTCCTTTACGTCTCATTCTATCACCAGGTTGGACAACACTTTAGAGGAAATCATTTTCAAACTCGTGCCTGGGCTAAGAGAAAGTGAGTGATGTCATTTTAGTATCCACCAACATCAGATATAAATCTAGCATTTGATCGTAGGCCAAGCTGTTTTCTATTTGACCTGAATGATATAACCCCTACCCTGTGTATTCATATATTCTCTTTTTGTTTATTGACTAGAGGAACAACAGCAGGAGATCGAGTTCTGGAGGAGTCGGAAGTGGAAGGAGAATGGAGAAGGTACATTATCTGTGTTAGTGTATCCATGAAGACCAAGACCCTCCTCAGGAGGGACCAGAATGAACCCACTCGGGTGGGCAGAGGTGGGCTGTGATTGGTTATTGAGGCGATGGG